>NW_028187430.1:0-680000 GCF_964204655.1 Triturus cristatus
TATCACTCCCAGCAGTGCCCAGACGCAGGAGGGGTGGGTGCAGAGTCCTCCCAGCAGTGCCCAGACACAGGAGGGGTGTGTGCAGTGTCCTCCCAGCAGTGCCCAGACACAGGAGAGGTGTGTGCCTATCACTCCCAGCAGTGCCCAGACGCAGGAGGGGTGGGTGCAGAGTCCTCCCAGCAGTGCCCAGACACAGGAGGGGTTTGTGCCTATCACTCCCAGCAGTGCCCAGATGCAGGAGGGGTGGGTGCCTATCACTCCCAGCAGTCCCCAGACACAGGAGGGGTGTGTGCAGAGTCCTCCCAGCAGTGCCCAGATGCAGAAGGGGTGTGTGTAGAGTCCTCCCAGCAGTGCCCAGACACAGGAGGTGTGTGTGCAGAGTCCTCCCAGCAGTGCCCAGACACAGGAGGGGTGTGTGCAGAGTCCTCCCAGCAGTGCCCAGACACAAGAGGGGTGTGTGCCTATCACTCCCAGCAGTGCCCAGATGCAGGAGGGGTGGGTGCAGAGTCCTCCCAGCAGTGCCCAGACACAGGAGGGGTGTGTGCCTATCACTCCCAGCAGTGTCCAGACGCAGGAGGGGTGGGTGCCTATCACTCCCAGCAGTGCCCAGACACAGGAGGGGTGTGTGCAGAGTCCTCCCAGCAGGGCCCAGACACAGGATTGGTGTGTGCCTATCACTCCCAGCAATGCCCAGACGCAGGAGGGGTGGGTGCAGAGTCCTCCCAGCAGTGCCCAGACACAGGAGGGGTGTGTGCCTATCACTCCCAGCAGTGCCCAGACGCAGGAGGGGTGGGTGCCTATCACTCCCAGCAGTGCCCAGACACAGGAGGGTGTGTGCAGAGTCCTCCTAGCAGTGCCCAGACGCAGGAGGGGTGTGTGCAGAGTCCTCCCAGCAGTGCCCCGACACAGGAGGGGTGGGTGCAGAGTCCTTCCAGCAGTGCCCAGACACAGGAGGGGTGTGTGCCTATCACTCCCAGCAGTGCCCAGACGCAGGGGGGGGTGCAGAGTCCTCCCAGCAGTGCCCAGACACAGGAGGGGTGTGTGCCTATCACTCCCAGCAGTGCCCAGACGCAGGAGGGGTGGGTGCCTATCACTCCCAGCAGTGCCCAGACACAGGAGGGGTGTGTGCAGAGTCCTCCCAGCAGTGCCCAGACACAGGAGGGGTGTGTGCCTATCACTCCCAGCAGTGCCCAGACGCAGGAGGGGTGGGTGCAGAGTCCTCCCAGCAGTGCCCAGACACAGGAGGGGTGTGAGCCTATCACTCCCAGCAGTGCCCAGACGCAGGAGGGGTGGGTGCCTATCACTCCCAGCAGTGCCCAGACACAGGAGGGGTGTGTGCAGAGTCCTTCCAGCAGTGCCCAGACGCAGGAGGGGTGTGTGCAGAGTCCTCCCAGCAGTGACCAGACACCGGAGGGGTGTGTGCCTATCACTCCCTGCAGTGCCCAGACGCAGGAGGGGTGGGTGCCTATCACTCCCAGCAGTGCCCAGACGCAGGAGGGGTTGGTGCAGAGTCCTCCCAGCAGTGCCCAGACACAGGAGGGGTGGGTGCAGAGTCCTCCCAGCAGTGCCCAGACACAGGAGGGGTGTGTGCCTATCACTCCCAGCAGTGCCCAGACGCAGGAGGGGTGGGTGCCTATCACTCCCAGCAGTGCCCAGACGCAGGAGGGGTGGGTGCAGAGTCCTCCCAGCAGTGCCCAGACACAGGAGGGGTTTGTGCAGAGTCCTCCCAGCAGTGCCCAGACACAGAAGGGGTGTGTGCCTATCACTCCCAGCAGTGCCCAGACGCAGGAGGGGTGGGTGCCTATCACTCCCAGCAGTGCCCAGACGCAGGAGGGGTGTGTGCAGAGTCCTCCCAGCAGTGCCCAGACACAGGAGGGGTGTGTGCAGAGTCCTCCCAGCAGTGCCCAGACACAGGAGGGGTGTGTGCAGAGTCCTCCCAGCAGTGCCCAGACGCAGGAGGGGTGTGTGCCTATCACTCCAAGCAGTGCCCAGACGCAGGAGGGGTGGGTGCAGAGTCCTCCCAGCAGTGCCCAGACACAGGAGGGGTGTGTGCCTATCACTCCCAGCAGAGCCCAGACGCAGGAGTGGTGGGTGCCTATCATTACCAGCAGTGCCCAGACACAGGAGGGGTGTGTGCAGAGTCCTCCCAGCAGTGCCCAGACACAGGAGGGGTGGGTGCAGAGTCCTCCCAGCAGTGCCCAGACACAGGAGGGGTGTGTGCCTATCACTCCCGGCAATGCCCAGACGCAGGAGGGGTGGGTGCAGAGTCCTCCCAGCAGTGCCCAGACACAGGAGGGGTGTGTGCCTATCACTCCCAGCAGTGCCCAGACGCAGGAGGGGTGGGTGCCTATCACTCCCAGCAGTGCCCAGACACAGGAGGGGTGTGTGCAGAGTCCTCCTAGCTGTGCCCAGACGCAGGAGGGGTGTGTGCAGAGTCCTCCCAGCAGTGCCCAGACACAGGAGGGGTGGGTGCAGAGGCCTTCCAGCAGTGCCCAGACACAGGAGGGGTGTGTGCCTATCACTCCCAGCAGTGCCCAGACGCAGGGGGGGGTGCAGAGTCCTCCCAGCAGTGCCCAGACACAGGAGGGGTGTGTGCCTATCACTCCCAGCAGTGTCCAGACACAGGAGGGGTGTGTGCAGAGTCCTCTCAGCAGTGCCCAGACACAGGAGGGGTGTGTGCCTGTCACTCCCAGCAGTGCCCAGATGCAGGAGGGGTGGGTGCAGAGTCCTCCCAGCAGTGCAAAGACACAGGAGGGGTGTGTGCCTATCACTCCCAGCAGTGCCCAGACGCAGGAGGGGTGGGTGCCTATCACTCCCAGCAGTGCCCAGACACAGGAGGGGTGTGTGCAGAGTCCTTCCAGCAGTGCCCAGACGCAGGAGGGGTGTGTTTAGAGTCCTCCCAGCAGTGACCAGACACCGGAGGGGTGTGTGCCTATCACTCCCTGCAGTGCCCAGATGCAGGAGGGGTGGGTGCCTATCACTCCCAGCAGTGCCCAGACGCAGGAGGGGTTGGTGCAGAGTCCTCCCAGCAGTGCCCAGACACAGGAGGGGTGGGTGCAGAGTCCTCCCAGCAGTGCCCAGACACAGGAGGGGTGTGTGCCTATCACTCCCAGCACTGCCCAGACGCAGGAAGGGTGGGTACCTATCACTCCCAGCAGTGCCCAGACGCAGGAGGGGTGTGTGCAGAGTCCTCCCAGCAGTGCCCAGACACAGGAGGGGTGTGTGCAGAGTCCTCCCAGCAGTGCCCAGACACAGGAGGGGTGTGTGCAGAGTCCTCCCAGCAGTGCCCAGATGCAGGAGGGGTGTGTGCCTATCACTCCAAGCAGTGCCCAGACGCAGGAGGGGTGGGTGCAGAGTCCTCTCAGCAGTGCCCAGACACAGGAGGGGTGTGTGCCTATCACTCCCAGCAGAGCCCAGACGCAGGAGTGGTGGGTGCCTATCACTCCCAGCAGTGCCCAGACACAGGAGGGGTGTGTGCAGAGTCCTCCCAGCAGTGCCCAGACACAGGAGGGGTGGGTGCAGAGTCCTCCCAGCAGTGCCCAGACACAGGAGGGGTGTGTGCCTATCACTCCCGGCAATGCCCAGACGCAGGAGGGGTGGGTGCAGAGTCCTCCCAGCAGTGCCCAGACACAGGAGGGGTGTGTGCCTATCACTCCCAGCAGTGCCCAGACGCAGGAGGGGTGGGTGCCTATCACTCCCAGCAGTGCCCAGACACAGGAGGGGTGTGTGCAGAGTCCTCCTAGCTGTGCCCAGACGCAGGAGGGGTGTGTGCAGAGTCCTCCCAGCAGTGCCCAGACACAGGAGGGGTGGGTGCAGAGTCCTTCCAGCAGTGCCCAGACACAGGAGGGGTGTGTGCCCATCACTCCCAGCAGTGCCCAGACGCAGGGGGGGTGCAGAGTCCTCCCAGCAGTGCCCAGACACAGGAGGGGTGTGTGCCTATCACTCCCAGCAGTGTCCAGACACAGGAGGGGTGTGTGCAGAGTCCTCTCAGCAGTGCCCAGACACAGGAGGGGTGTGTGCCTGTCACTCCCAGCAGTGCCCAGACGCAGGAGGGGTGGGTGCAGAGTCCTCCCAGCAGTGCAAAGACACAGGAGGGGTGTGTGCCTATCACTCCCAGCAGTGCCCAGACGCAGGAGGGGTGGGTGCCTATCACTCCCAGCAGTGCCCAGACACAGGAGGGGTGTGTGCAGAGTCCTTCCAGCAGTGCCCAGACGCAGGAGGGGTGTGTGCAGAGTCCTCCCAGCAGTGACCAGACACCGGAGGGGTGTGTGCCTATCACTCCCTGCAGTGCCCAGATGCAGGAGGGGTGGGTGCCTATCACTCCCAGCAGTGCCCAGACGCAGGAGGGGTGGGTGCAGAGTCCTCCCAGCAGTGCCCAGACACAGAAGGGGTGTGTGCCTATCACTCCCAGCAGTGCCCAGATGCAGGAGGGGTGGGTGCCTATCACTCCCAGCAGTGCCCAAACACAGGAGGGGGGTGTGCAGAGTCCTCCTAGCAGTGCCCAGACACACTAGGGGTGTGTGCCTATCACTCCCAGCAGTGCCCAGACGCAGGAGGGGTGGGTGCAGAGTCCTCCCAGCAGTGCCCAGACACAGGAAGGGTGTGTGCCTATCACTCCCAGCAGTGCCCAGACGAAGGAGGGGTGGGTGGCTATCACTCCCAGCAGTGCCCAGACGCAGGAGGGGTGGGTGCAGAGTCCTCCCAGCAGTGCCCAGACACAGGAGGGGTGTGTGCCTATCACTCCCAGCAGTGCCCAGACGCAGGAGGGGTGGGTGCCTATCACTCCCAGCAGTGCCCAGACGCAGGAGGGGTGGGTGCAGAGTCCTCCCAGCAGTGCCCAGACACAGGAGGGGTGTGTGCAGAGTCCTCCCAGCAGTGCCCAGACACAGGAGGGGTGTGTGCCTATCACTCCCAGCAGTGCCCAGATGCAGGAGGGGTGGGTGCAGAGTCCTCCCAGCAGTGCCCAGACACAGGAGGGGTGTGTGCCTATCACTCCCAGCAGTGCCCAGACGCAGGAGGGGTGGGTGCCTATCACTCCCAGCAGTGCCCAGACGCAGGAGGGGTGTGTGCAGAGTCCTCTCAGCAGTGCCCAGACACAGGAGGGGTGTGTGCAGAGTCCTCCCAGCAGTGCCCAGACACAGGAGGGGTGTGTGCAGAGTCCTCCCAGCAGTGCCCAGACGCAGGAGGGGTGTGTGCCTATCACTCCCAGCAGTGCCCAGACGCAGGAGGGGTGGGTGCAGAGTCCTCCCAGCAGTGCCCAGACACAGGAGGGGTGTGTGCCTATCACTCCCAGCAGAGCACAGACGCAGGAGTGGTGGGTGCCTATCACTCCCAGCAGTGCCCAGACACAGGAGGGGTGTGTGCAGAGTCCTCCCAGCAGTGCCCAGACACAGGAGGGGTGTGTGCCTATCAATCCCAGCAGTGCCAAGACGCAGGAGGGGTGGGTGCAGAGTCCTCCCAGCAGTGCCCAGACACAGGAGGGGTGTGTGCCTATCACTCCCGGCAGTGCCCAGATGCAGTAGGGGTGGGTGCCTATCACTCCAGGCAGTGCCCAGACACAGGAGGGGTGTGTGCAGAGTCCTCCCAGCAGTGCCCAGACGCAGGAGGGGTGTGTGCAGAGTCCTCCCAGCAGTGCCCAGACACAGGAGGGGTGTGTGCCTATCACTCCCAGCAGTGCCCAGACACAGGAGGGGTGGGTGCCTATCACTCCCAGCAGTGCCCAGACGCAGGAGTGGTGGGTGCAGAGTCCTCCCAGCAGTGCCCAGACACAAGAGGGGTGTGTGCAGAGTCCTCCCAGCAGTGCCCAGACACAGGAGGGGTGTGTGCCTATCACTCCCAGCAGTGCCCAGACGCAGGAGGGGTGGGTGCAGAGTCCTCCCAGCAGTGCCCAGACACAGGAGGGGTTTGTGCCTATCACTCCCAGCAGTGCCCAGACGCAGGAGGGGTGGGTGCCTATCACTCCCAGCAGTGCCCAGACACAGGAGGGGTGTGTGCAGAGTCCTCCCAGCAGTGCCCAGATGCAGGAGGGGTGTGTGCAGAGTCCTCCCAGCAGTGCCCAGACACAGGAGGTGTGTGTGCAGAGTCCTCCCAGCAGTGCCCAGACACAGGAGGGGTGTGTGCAGAGTCCTCCCAGCAGTGCCCAGACACAGGAGGGGTGTGTGCCTATCACTCCCAGCAGTGCCCAGATGCAGGAGGGGTGGGTGCAGAGTCCTCCCAGCAGTGCCCAGACACAGGAGGGGTGTGTGCCTATCACTCCCAGCAGTGCCCAGACGCAGGAGGGGTGGGTGCCTATCACTCCCAGCAGTGCCCAGACACAGGAGGGGTGTGTGCAGAGTCCTCCCAGCAGGGCCCAGACACAGGATTGGTGTGTGCCTATCACTCCCAGCAATGCCCAGACGCAGGAGGGGTGGGTGCAGAGTCCTCCCAGCAGTGCCCAGACACAGGAGGGGTGTGTGCCTATCACTCCCAGCAGTGCCCAGACGCAGGAGGGGTGGGTGCCTATCACTCCCAGCACTGCCCAGACACAGGAGGGGTGTGTGCAGAGTCCTCCTAGCAGTGCCCAGACGCAGGAGGGGTGTGTGCAGAGTCCTCCCAGCAGTGCCCCGACACAGGAGGGGTGGGTGCAGAGTCCTCCCAGCAGTGCCCAGACACAGGAGGGGTGTGTGCCTATCACTCCCGGCAGTGCCCAGACGCAGGAGGGGTGGGTGCCTATCACTCCAGGCAGTGCTCAGACACAGGAGGGGTGTGTGCAGAGTCCTCCCAGCAGTGCCCAGATGCAGGAGGGGTGTGTGCAGAGTCCTCCCAGCAGTGCCCAGACACAGGAGGGGTGTGTGCCTATCACTCCCAGCAGTGCCCAGACGCAGGAGGGGTGGGTGCCTATCACTCCCAGCAGTGCCCAGACGCAGGAGGGGTGGGTGCAGAGTCCTCCCAGCAGTGCCCAGACACAGGAGGGGTGTGTGCAGAGTCCTCCCAGCAGCGCCCAGACACAGGAGGGGTGTGTGCCTATCACTCCCAGCAGTGCCCAGACGCAGGGGGGGTGGGTGCAGAGTCCTCCCAGCAGTGCCCAGACACAGGAGGGGTTTGTGCCTATCACTCCCAGCAGTGCCCAGACGCAGGAGGGGTGGGTGCCTATCACTCCCAGCAGTGCCCAGACACAGGAGGGGTGTGTGCAGAGTCCTCCCAGCAGTGCCCAGATGCAGGAGGGGTGTGTGCAGAGTCCTCCCAGCAGTGCCCAGACACAGGAGGTGTGTGTGCAGAGTCCTCCCAGCAGTGCCCAGACACAGGAGGGGTGTGAGCAGAGTCCTCCCAGCAGTGCCCAGACACAGGAGGGGTGTGTGCCTATCACTCCCAGCAGTGCCCAGATGCAGGAGGGGTGGGTGCAGAGTCCTCCCAGCAGTGCCCAGACAGAGGAGGGGTGAGTGCCTATCACTCCCAGCAGTGCCCAGACGCAGGAGGGGTGGGTGCCTATCACTCCCAGCAGTGCCCAGACACAGGAGAGGTGTGTGCAGAGTCCTCCCAGCAGTGCCCAGACACAGGAGGGGTGTGTGCCTATCACTCCCAGCAATGCCCAGACGCAGGAGGGGTGGGTGCAGAGTCCTCCCAGCAGGGCCCAGACACAGGAGGGGTGTGTGCCTATCACTCCCAGCAGTGCCCAGACGCAGGAGGGGTGGGTGCAGAGTCCTCCTAGCAGTGCCCAGATGGAGGAGGGGTGTGTGCAGAGTCCTCCCAGCAGTGCCCAGACACAGGAGGGGTGGGTGCAGAGTCCTTCCAGCAGTGCCCAGACACAGGAGGGGTGTGTGCCTATCACTCCCAGCAGTGCCCAGACGCAGGGGGGTGGGTGCAGAGTCCTCCCAGCAGTGCCCAGACACAGGAGGGGTGTGTGCCTATCACTCCCAGCAGTGCCCAGACGCAGGAGGGGTGGGTGCCTATCACTCCCAGCAGTGCCCAGACACAGGAGGGGTGTGTGCAGAGTCCTCCCAGCAGTGCCCAGACACAGGAGGGGTGTGTGCCTATCACTCCCAGCAGTGCCCAGACGCAGGAGGGGTGGGTGCAGAGTCCTCCCAGCAGTGCCCAGACACAGGAGGGGTGTGTGCCTATCACTCCCAGCAGTGCCCAGACACAGGAGGGGTGGGTGCCTATCACTCCCAGCAGTGCCCAGACACAGGAGGGGTGTGTGCAGAGTCCTTCCAGCAGTGCCCAGGCACAGGAGGGGTGTGTGCAGAGTCCTCCCAGCAGTGACCAGACACCGGAGGGGTGTGTGCCTATCACTCCCTGCAGTGCCCAGCCGCAGGAGGGGTGTGTGCCTATCACTCTCAGCAGTGCCCAGATGCAGGAGGGGTGGGTGCAGAGTCCTCCCAGCAGTGCCCAGACACAGGAGGGGTGGGTGCAGAGTCCTCCCAGCAGTGCCCAGACACAGAAGGGGTGTGTGCCTATCACTCCCAGCAGTGCCCAGACGCAGGAGGGGTGGGTGCCTATCACTCCCAGCAGTGCCCAGACGCAGGAGGGGTGGGTGCAGAGTCCTCCCAGCAGTGCCCAGACACAGGAGGGGTGTGTGCAGAGTCCTCCCAGCAGTGCCCAGACACAGGAGGGGTGTGTGCCTATCACTCCCAGCAGTGCCCAGATGCAGGAGGGGTGGGTGCAGAGTCCTCCCAGCAGTGCCCAGACACAGGAGGGGTGTGTGCCTATCACTCCCAGCAGTGCCCAGACGCAGGAGGGGTGGGTGCCTATCACTCCCAGCAGTGCCCAGACACAGGAGGGGTGTGTGCAGAGTCCTCCCAGCAGTGCCCAGACACAGGAGGGGTGTGTGCCTATCACTCCCAGCAATGCCCAGACGCAGGAGGGGTGGGTGCAGAGTCCTCCCAGCAGTGCCCAGACACAGGAGGGGTGTGTGCCTATCACTCCCAGCAGTGCCCAGACGCAGGAGGGGTGGGTGCAGAGTCCTCCTAGCAGTGCCCAGATGCAGGAGGGGTGTGTGCAGAGTCCTCCCAGCAGTGCCCAGACACAGGAGGGGTGGGTGCAGAGTCCTTCCAGCAGTGCCCAGACACAGGAGGGGTGTGTGCCTATCACTCCCAGCAGTGCCCAGACGCAGGGGGGGTGGGTGCAGAGTTCTCCCAGCAGTGCCCAGACACAGGAGGGGTGTGTGCCTATCACTCCCAGCAGTGCCCAGACGCAGGAGGGGTGGGTGCCTATCACTCCCAGCAGTGCTCAGACACAGGAGGGGTGTGTGCAAAGTCCTCCCAGCAGTGCCCAGACACAGGAGGGGTGTGTGACTATCACTCCCAGCAGTGCCCAGATGCAGGAGGGGTGGGTGCAGAGTCCTCCCAGCAGTGCCCAGACACAGGAGGGGTGTGTGCCTATCACTCCCAGCAGTGCCCAGACGCAGGAGGGGTGGGTGCCTCTCACTCCCAGCAGTGCCCAGACACAGGAGGGGTGTGTGCAGAGTTGTTCCAGCAGTGCCCAGACGCAGGAGGGGTGTGTGCAGAGTCCTCCCAGCAGTGACCAGACACCTGAGGGGTGTGTGCCTATCACTCCCTGCAGTGCCCAGCCGCAGGAGGGGTGTGTGCCTATCACTCCCAGCAGTGCCCAGACGCAGGAGGGGTGGGTGCAGAGTCCTCCCAGCAGTGCCCAGACACAGGAGGGGTGTGTGCAGAGTCCTCCCAGCAGTGCCCAGACACAGAAGGGGTGTGTGCCTATCACTCCCAGCAGTGCCCAGACGCAGGAGGGGTGGGTGCCTATCACTCCCAGCAGTGCCCAGACGCAGGAGGGGTGGGTGCAGAGTCCTCCCAGCAGTGCCCAGACACAGGAGGGGTGTGTGCAGAGTCCTCCCAGAAGTGGCCAGACACAGAAGGGGTGTGTGCCTATCACTCCCAGCAGTGCCCAGACGCAGGAGGGGTGGGTGCAGAGTCCTCCCAGCAGTGCCCAGACACAGGAGGGGTGTGTGCCTATCACTCCCAGCAGTGCCCAGACACAGGAGGGGTGGGTGCCTATCACTCCCAGCAGTGCCCAGACACAGGAGGGGTGTGTGCAGAGTCCTCCCAGCAGTGCCCAGACGCAGGATGGGTGTGCGCAGAGTCCTCCCAGCAGTGCCCAGACACAGGAGGGGTGTTTGCAGAGTCCTCCCAGCAGTGCCCAGACACAGGAGGGGTGTGTGCCTATCACTTCCAGCAGTGCCCAAACGCAGGAGGGGTGGGTGCAGAGTCCTCCCAGTAGTGCCCAGACACAGGAGGGGTGTGTGCCTATCACTCCCAGCAGTGCCCAGACACAGGAGGGATGGGTGCCTATCACTCCCAGCAGTGCCCAGACACAGGAGGGGTGTGTGCAGAGTCCTCCCAGCAGTGCCCAGACGCAGGAGGGGTGTGTGCAGAGTCCTCCCAGCAGTGCCCAGACACAGGAGGGGAGTGTGCAGAGTCCTCCCAGCAGTGCCCAGACACAGGAGGGGTGTGTGCAGAGTCCTCCCAGCAGTGCCCAGACACAGGAGGGGTGTGTGCCTATCACTCCCAGCAGTGCCCAGACGCAGGAGGGGTGGGTGCAGAGTCCTCCCAGCTGTGCCCAGACACAGGAGGGGTGTGTGCCTATCACTCCCAGCAGTGCCCAGACGCAGGAGGGGTGGGTGCCTATCACTCCCAGCAGTGCCCAGACACAGGAGGGGTGTGTGCAGAGTCCTCCCAGCAGTGCAAAGACACAGGAGGGGTGTGTGCCTATCACTCCCAGCAGTGCCCAGACGCAGGAGGGGTGGGTGCCTATCACTCCCAGCAGTGCCCAGACACAGGAGGGGTGTGTGCAGAGTCCTTCCAGCAGTGCCCAGACGCAGGAGGGGTGTGTGCAGAGTCCTCCCAGCAGTGACCAGACACCGGAGGGGTGTGTGCCTATCACTCCCTGCAGTGCCCAGATGCAGGAGGGGTGGGTGCCTATCACTCCCAGCAGTGCCCAGACGCAGGAGGGGTGGGTGCAGAGTCCTCCCAGCAGTGCCCAGACACAGAAGGGGTGTGTGCCTATCACTCCCAGCAGTGCCCAGATGCAGGAGGGGTGGGTGCCTATCACTCCCAGCAGTGCCCAAACACAGGAGGGGGGTGTGCAGAGTCCTCCTAGCAGTGCCCAGACACACTAGGGGTGTGTGCCTATCACTCCCAGCAGTGCCCAGACGCAGGAGGGGTGGGTGCAGAGTCCTCCCAGCAGTGCCCAGACACAGGAAGGGTGTGTGCCTATCACTCCCAGCAGTGCCCAGACGAAGGAGGGGTGGGTGGCTATCACTCCCAGCAGTGCCCAGACGCAGGAGGGGTGGGTGCAGAGTCCTCCCAGCAGTGCCCAGACACAGGAGGGGTGTGTGCCTATCACTCCCAGCAGTGCCCAGACGCAGGAGGGGTGGGTGCCTATCACTCCCAGCAGTGCCCAGACGCAGGAGGGGTGGGTGCAGAGTCCTCCCAGCAGTGCCCAGACACAGGAGGGGTGTGTGCAGAGTCCTCCCAGCAGTGCCCAGACACAGGAGGGGTGTGTGCCTATCACTCCCAGCAGTGCCCAGATGCAGGAGGGGTGGGTGCAGAGTCCTCCCAGCAGTGCCCAGACACAGGAGGGGTGTGTGCCTATCACTCCCAGCAGTGCCCAGACGCAGGAGGGGTGGGTGCCTATCACTCCCAGCAGTGCCCAGACGCAGGAGGGGTGTGTGCAGAGTCCTCTCAGCAGTGCCCAGACACAGGAGGGGTGTGTGCAGAGTCCTCCCAGCAGTGCCCAGACACAGGAGGGGTGTGTGCAGAGTCCTCCCAGCAGTGCCCAGACGCAGGAGGGGTGTGTGCCTATCACTCCCAGCAGTGCCCAGACGCAGGAGGGGTGGGTGCAGAGTCCTCCCAGCAGTGCCCAGACACAGGAGGGGTGTGTGCCTATCACTCCCAGCAGAGCACAGACGCAGGAGTGGTGGGTGCCTATCACTCCCAGCAGTGCCCAGACACAGGAGGGGTGTGTGCAGAGTCCTCCCAGCAGTGCCCAGACACAGGAGGGGTGTGTGCCTATCACTCCCAGCAGTGCCAAGACGCAGGAGGGGTGGGTGCAGAGTCCTCCCAGCAGTGCCCAGACACAGGAGGGGTGTGTGCCTATCACTCCCGGCAGTGCCCAGATGCAGTAGGGGTGGGTGCCTATCACTCCAGGCAGTGCCCAGACACAGGAGGGGTGTGTGCAGAGTCCTCCCAGCAGTGCCCAGACGCAGGAGGGGTGTGTGCAGAGTCCTCCCAGCAGTGCCCAGACACAGGAGGGGTGTGTGCCTATCACTCCCAGCAGTGCCCAGACACAGGAGGGGTGGGTGCCTATCACTCCCAGCAGTGCCCAGACGCAGGAGTGGTGGGTGCAGAGTCCTCCCAGCAGTGCCCAGACACAAGAGGGGTGTGTGCAGAGTCCTCCCAGCAGTGCCCAGACACAGGAGGGGTGTGTGCCTATCACTCCCAGCAGTGCCCAGACGCAGGAGGGGTGGGTGCAGAGTCCTCCCAGCAGTGCCCAGACACAGGAGGGGTTTGTGCCTATCACTCCCAGCAGTGCCCAGACGCAGGAGGGGTGGGTGCCTATCACTCCCAGCAGTGCCCAGACACAGGAGGGGTGTGTGCAGAGTCCTCCCAGCAGTGCCCAGATGCAGGAGGGGTGTGTGCAGAGTCCTCCCAGCAGTGCCCAGACACAGGAGGTGTGTGTGCAGAGTCCTCCCAGCAGTGCCCAGACACAGGAGGGGTGTGTGCAGAGTCCTCCCAGCAGTGCCCAGACACAGGAGGGGTGTGTGCCTATCACTCCCAGCAGTGCCCAGATGCAGGAGGGGTGGGTGCAGAGTCCTCCCAGCAGTGCCCAGACACAGGAGGGGTGTGTGCCTATCACTCCCAGCAGTGCCCAGACGCAGGAGGGGTGGGTGCCTATCACTCCCAGCAGTGCCCAGACACAGGAGGGGTGTGTGCAGAGTCCTCCCAGCAGGGCCCAGACACAGGATTGGTGTGTGCCTATCACTCCCAGCAATGCCCAGACGCAGGAGGGGTGGGTGCAGAGTCCTCCCAGCAGTGCCCAGACACAGGAGGGGTGTGTGCCTATCACTCCCAGCAGTGCCCAGACGCAGGAGGGGTGGGTGCCTATCACTCCCAGCACTGCCCAGACACAGGAGGGGTGTGTGCAGAGTCCTCCTAGCAGTGCCCAGACGCAGGAGGGGTGTGTGCAGAGTCCTCCCAGCAGTGCCCCGACACAGGAGGGGTGGGTGCAGAGTCCTCCCAGCAGTGCCCAGACACAGGAGGGGTGTGTGCCTATCACTCCCGGCAGTGCCCAGACGCAGGAGGGGTGGGTGCCTATCACTCCAGGCAGTGCTCAGACACAGGAGGGGTGTGTGCAGAGTCCTCCCAGCAGTGCCCAGATGCAGGAGGGGTGTGTGCAGAGTCCTCCCAGCAGTGCCCAGACACAGGAGGGGTGTGTGCCTATCACTCCCAGCAGTGCCCAGACGCAGGAGGGGTGGGTGCCTATCACTCCCAGCAGTGCCCAGACGCAGGAGGGGTGGGTGCAGAGTCCTCCCAGCAGTGCCCAGACACAGGAGGGGTGTGTGCAGAGTCCTCCCAGCAGCGCCCAGACACAGGAGGGGTGTGTGCCTATCACTCCCAGCAGTGCCCAGACGCAGGGGGGGTGGGTGCAGAGTCCTCCCAGCAGTGCCCAGACACAGGAGGGGTTTGTGCCTATCACTCCCAGCAGTGCCCAGACGCAGGAGGGGTGGGTGCCTATCACTCCCAGCAGTGCCCAGACACAGGAGGGGTGTGTGCAGAGTCCTCCCAGCAGTGCCCAGATGCAGGAGGGGTGTGTGCAGAGTCCTCCCAGCAGTGCCCAGACACAGGAGGTGTGTGTGCAGAGTCCTCCCAGCAGTGCCCAGACACAGGAGGGGTGTGAGCAGAGTCCTCCCAGCAGTGCCCAGACACAGGAGGGGTGTGTGCCTATCACTCCCAGCAGTGCCCAGATGCAGGAGGGGTGGGTGCAGAGTCCTCCCAGCAGTGCCCAGACAGAGGAGGGGTGAGTGCCTATCACTCCCAGCAGTGCCCAGACGCAGGAGGGGTGGGTGCCTATCACTCCCAGCAGTGCCCAGACACAGGAGAGGTGTGTGCAGAGTCCTCCCAGCAGTGCCCAGACACAGGAGGGGTGTGTGCCTATCACTCCCAGCAATGCCCAGACGCAGGAGGGGTGGGTGCAGAGTCCTCCCAGCAGGGCCCAGACACAGGAGGGGTGTGTGCCTATCACTCCCAGCAGTGCCCAGACGCAGGAGGGGTGGGTGCAGAGTCCTCCTAGCAGTGCCCAGATGGAGGAGGGGTGTGTGCAGAGTCCTCCCAGCAGTGCCCAGACACAGGAGGGGTGGGTGCAGAGTCCTTCCAGCAGTGCCCAGACACAGGAGGGGTGTGTGCCTATCACTCCCAGCAGTGCCCAGACGCAGGGGGGTGGGTGCAGAGTCCTCCCAGCAGTGCCCAGACACAGGAGGGGTGTGTGCCTATCACTCCCAGCAGTGCCCAGACGCAGGAGGGGTGGGTGCCTATCACTCCCAGCAGTGCCCAGACACAGGAGGGGTGTGTGCAGAGTCCTCCCAGCAGTGCCCAGACACAGGAGGGGTGTGTGCCTATCACTCCCAGCAGTGCCCAGACGCAGGAGGGGTGGGTGCAGAGTCCTCCCAGCAGTGCCCAGACACAGGAGGGGTGTGTGCCTATCACTCCCAGCAGTGCCCAGACACAGGAGGGGTGGGTGCCTATCACTCCCAGCAGTGCCCAGACACAGGAGGGGTGTGTGCAGAGTCCTTCCAGCAGTGCCCAGGCACAGGAGGGGTGTGTGCAGAGTCCTCCCAGCAGTGACCAGACACCGGAGGGGTGTGTGCCTATCACTCCCTGCAGTGCCCAGCCGCAGGAGGGGTGTGTGCCTATCACTCTCAGCAGTGCCCAGATGCAGGAGGGGTGGGTGCAGAGTCCTCCCAGCAGTGCCCAGACACAGGAGGGGTGGGTGCAGAGTCCTCCCAGCAGTGCCCAGACACAGAAGGGGTGTGTGCCTATCACTCCCAGCAGTGCCCAGACGCAGGAGGGGTGGGTGCCTATCACTCCCAGCAGTGCCCAGACGCAGGAGGGGTGGGTGCAGAGTCCTCCCAGCAGTGCCCAGACACAGGAGGGGTGTGTGCAGAGTCCTCCCAGCAGTGCCCAGACACAGGAGGGGTGTGTGCCTATCACTCCCAGCAGTGCCCAGATGCAGGAGGGGTGGGTGCAGAGTCCTCCCAGCAGTGCCCAGACACAGGAGGGGTGTGTGCCTATCACTCCCAGCAGTGCCCAGACGCAGGAGGGGTGGGTGCCTATCACTCCCAGCAGTGCCCAGACACAGGAGGGGTGTGTGCAGAGTCCTCCCAGCAGTGCCCAGACACAGGAGGGGTGTGTGCCTATCACTCCCAGCAATGCCCAGACGCAGGAGGGGTGGGTGCAGAGTCCTCCCAGCAGTGCCCAGACACAGGAGGGGTGTGTGCCTATCACTCCCAGCAGTGCCCAGACGCAGGAGGGGTGGGTGCAGAGTCCTCCTAGCAGTGCCCAGATGCAGGAGGGGTGTGTGCAGAGTCCTCCCAGCAGTGCCCAGACACAGGAGGGGTGGGTGCAGAGTCCTTCCAGCAGTGCCCAGACACAGGAGGGGTGTGTGCCTATCACTCCCAGCAGTGCCCAGACGCAGGGGGGGTGGGTGCAGAGTTCTCCCAGCAGTGCCCAGACACAGGAGGGGTGTGTGCCTATCACTCCCAGCAGTGCCCAGACGCAGGAGGGGTGGGTGCCTATCACTCCCAGCAGTGCTCAGACACAGGAGGGGTGTGTGCAAAGTCCTCCCAGCAGTGCCCAGACACAGGAGGGGTGTGTGACTATCACTCCCAGCAGTGCCCAGATGCAGGAGGGGTGGGTGCAGAGTCCTCCCAGCAGTGCCCAGACACAGGAGGGGTGTGTGCCTATCACTCCCAGCAGTGCCCAGACGCAGGAGGGGTGGGTGCCTCTCACTCCCAGCAGTGCCCAGACACAGGAGGGGTGTGTGCAGAGTTGTTCCAGCAGTGCCCAGACGCAGGAGGGGTGTGTGCAGAGTCCTCCCAGCAGTGACCAGACACCTGAGGGGTGTGTGCCTATCACTCCCTGCAGTGCCCAGCCGCAGGAGGGGTGTGTGCCTATCACTCCCAGCAGTGCCCAGACGCAGGAGGGGTGGGTGCAGAGTCCTCCCAGCAGTGCCCAGACACAGGAGGGGTGTGTGCAGAGTCCTCCCAGCAGTGCCCAGACACAGAAGGGGTGTGTGCCTATCACTCCCAGCAGTGCCCAGACGCAGGAGGGGTGGGTGCCTATCACTCCCAGCAGTGCCCAGACGCAGGAGGGGTGGGTGCAGAGTCCTCCCAGCAGTGCCCAGACACAGGAGGGGTGTGTGCAGAGTCCTCCCAGAAGTGGCCAGACACAGAAGGGGTGTGTGCCTATCACTCCCAGCAGTGCCCAGACGCAGGAGGGGTGGGTGCAGAGTCCTCCCAGCAGTGCCCAGACACAGGAGGGGTGTGTGCCTATCACTCCCAGCAGTGCCCAGACACAGGAGGGGTGGGTGCCTATCACTCCCAGCAGTGCCCAGACACAGGAGGGGTGTGTGCAGAGTCCTCCCAGCAGTGCCCAGACGCAGGATGGGTGTGCGCAGAGTCCTCCCAGCAGTGCCCAGACACAGGAGGGGTGTTTGCAGAGTCCTCCCAGCAGTGCCCAGACACAGGAGGGGTGTGTGCCTATCACTTCCAGCAGTGCCCAAACGCAGGAGGGGTGGGTGCAGAGTCCTCCCAGTAGTGCCCAGACACAGGAGGGGTGTGTGCCTATCACTCCCAGCAGTGCCCAGACACAGGAGGGATGGGTGCCTATCACTCCCAGCAGTGCCCAGACACAGGAGGGGTGTGTGCAGAGTCCTCCCAGCAGTGCCCAGACGCAGGAGGGGTGTGTGCAGAGTCCTCCCAGCAGTGCCCAGACACAGGAGGGGAGTGTGCAGAGTCCTCCCAGCAGTGCCCAGACACAGGAGGGGTGTGTGCAGAGTCCTCCCAGCAGTGCCCAGACACAGGAGGGGTGTGTGCCTATCACTCCCAGCAGTGCCCAGACGCAGGAGGGGTGGGTGCAGAGTCCTCCCAGCTGTGCCCAGACACAGGAGGGGTGTGTGCCTATCACTCCCAGCAGTGCCCAGACGCAGGAGGGGTGGGTGCCTATCACTCCCAGCAGTGCCCAGACACAGGAGGGGTGTGTGCAGAGTCCTCCCAGCAGTGCCCAGACAAAGGAGGGGTGTGTGCCTATCACTCCCAGCAGTGTCCAGATGCAAGAGGGGTGGGTGCAGAGTCCTCCCAGCAGTGCCCAGACACAGGAGGGGTGTGTGCCTATCACTCCAAGCAGTGCCCAGACGCAGGAGGGGTGTGTGCAGAGTCCTCCCAGCAGTGCCCAGATGCAGGAGGGGTGTGTGCAGAGTCCTCCCAGCAGTGCCCAGACACCGGAGGGGTGTGTGCCTATCACTCCCAGCAGTGCCCAGATGCAGGAGGGGTGTGTGCCTATCACTCCCAGCAGTGCCCAGGCGCAGGAGGGGTGGGTGCAGAGTCCTCCCAGCAGTGCCCAGACACAGGAGGGGTGGGTGCAGAGTCCTTCCAGCAGTGCCCAGACACAGAAGGGGTGTGTGCCTATCACTCCCAGCAGTGCCAAGACGCAGGAGGGGTGGGTGCCTATCACTCCCAGCAGTGCCCAGAAGCAGGAGGGGTGAGTGCAGAGTCCTCCCAGCAGTGCCCAGACACAGGAGGGGTGTGTGCAGAGTCCTCCCAACAGTGGCTAGACACAGAAGGGGTGTGTGCCTATCACTCCCAGCAGTGCCCAGATGCAGGAGGGGTGGGTGCAGAGTCCTCCCAGCAGTGCCCAGACACAGGAGGGGTGTGTGCTTATCACTCCCAGCAGTGCCCTGACGCAGGAGGGGTGGGTGCCTATCACTCCCAGCAGTGCCCAGACACAGGAGGGGTGTGTGCAGAGTCCTCCCAGCAGTGCCCAGACTCAGGATGGGTGTGTGCCTATCACTCCCAGCAGTGCCCAGACGCAGGAGGGGTGGGTGCAGAGTCCTCCCAGCAGTGCCCAGACACAGAAGGGGTGTGTGCCTATCACTCCCAGCAGTGCCCAGACGCAGGAGGGGTGGGTGCAGAGTCCTCCCAGCAGTGCCCAGACACAGAAGGGGTGTGTGCCTATCACTCCCAGCAGTGCCCAGACGCAGGAGGGGTGGGTGGCTATCACTCCCAGCAGTGCCCAGACACAGGAGGGGTGGGTGCAGCGTCCTCCCAGCAGTGCCCAGACACAGGAGGGGTGTGTGCCTATCACTCCCAGCAGTGCCCAGACGCAGGAGGGGTGGGTGCCTATCACTCCCAGCAGTGCCCAGACGCAGGAGGGGTGGGTGCAGAGTCCTCCCAGCAGTGCCCAGACACAGGAGGGGTGTGTGCAGAGTCCTCCCAGCAGTGCCCAGACACAGGAGGGGTGTGTGCCTATCACTCCCAGCAGTGCCCAGATGCAGGAGGGGTGGGTGCAGAGTCCTCCGAGCAGTGCCCAGACACAGGAGGGGTGTGTGCCTATCACTCCCAGCAGTGCCCAGACGCAGGAGGGGTGGGTGCCTATCACTCCCAGCAGTGCCCAGACGCAGGAGGGGTGTGTGCAGAGTCCTCCCAGCAGTGCCCAGACACAGGAGGGGTGTGTGCAGAGTCCTCCCAGCAGTGCCCAGACACAGGAGGGGTGTGTGCAGAGTCCTCCCAGCAGTGCCCAGACGCAGGAGGGGTGTGTGCCTATCACTCCCAGCAGTGCCCAGACGCAGAAGGGGTGGGTGCAGAGTCCTCCCAGCAGTGCCCAGACAACGGAGGGGTGTATGCCTATCACTCCCAGCAGAGCACAGACGCAGGAGTGGTGGGTGCCTATCACTCCCAGCAGTGCCCAGACACAGGAGGGGTGTGTGCAGAGTCCTCCCAGCAGTGCCCAGACACAGGAGGGGTGTGTGCCTATCACTCCCAGCAGTGCCAAGACGCAGGAGGGGTGGGTGCAGAGTCCTCCCAGCAGTGCCCAGACACAGGAGGGGTGTGTGCCTATCACTCCCGGCAGTGCCCAGATGCAGTAGGGGTGGGTGCCTATCACTCCAGGCAGTGCCCAGACACAGGAGGGGTGTGTGCAGAGTCCTCCCAGCAGTGCCCAGACGCAGGAGGGGTGTGTGCAGAGTCCTCCCAGCAGTGCCCAGACACAGGAGGGGTGTGTGCCTATCACTCCCAGCAGTGCCCAGACACAGGAGGGTTGGGTGCCTATCACTCCCAGCAGTGCCCAGACGCAGGAGGGGTGGGTGCAGAGTCCTCCCAGAAGTGCCCAGACACAGGAGGGGTGTGTGCAGAGTCCTCCCAGCAGTGCCCAGACACAGGAGGGGTGTGTGCCTATCACTCCCAGCAGTGCCCAGACGCAGGAGGGGTGGGTGCAGAGTCCTCCCAGCAGTGCCCAGACACAGGAGGGGTTTGTGCCTATCACTCCCAGCAGTGCCCAGACGCAGGAGGGGTGGGTGCCTATCACTCCCAGCAGTCCCCAGACACAGGAGGGGTGTGTGCAGAGTCCTCCCAGCAGTGCCCAGATGCAGGAGGGGTGTGTGTAGAGTCCTCCCAGCAGTGCCCAGACACAGGAGGTGTGTGTGCAGAGTCCTCCCAGCAGTGCCCAGACACAGGAGGGGTGGGTGCAGAGTCCTTCCAGCAGTGCCCAGACACAGGAGGGGTGTGTGCCTATCACTCCCAGCAGTGCCCAGACGCAGGGGGGGTGGGTGCAGAGTTCTCCCAGCAGTGCCCAGACACAGGAGGGGTGTGTGCCTATCACTCCCAGCAGTGCCCAGACGCAGGAGGGGTGGGTGCCTATCACTCCCAGCAGTGCCCAGACACAGGAGGGGTGTGTGCAGAGTCCTCCCAGCAGTGCCCAGACACAGGAGGGGTGTGTGACTATCACTCCCAGCAGTGCCCAGATGCAGGAGGGGTGGGTGCAGAGTCCTCCCAGCAGTGCCCAGACACAGGAGGGGTGTGTGCCTATCACTCCCAGCAGTGCCCAGATGCAGGAGGGGTGGGTGCCTCTCACTCCCAGCAGTGCCCAGACACAGGAGGGGTGTGTGCAGAGTTGTTCCAGCAGTGCCCAGACGCAGGAGGGGTGTGTGCAGAGTCCTCCCAGCAGTGACCAGACACCTGAGGGGTGTGTGCCTATCACTCCCTGCAGTGCCCAGCCGCAGGAGGGGTGTGTGCCTATCACTCCCAGCAGTGCCCAGACGCAGGAGGGGTGGGTGCAGAGTCCTCCCAGCAGTGCCCAGACACAGGAGGGGTGTGTGCAGAGTCCTCCCAGCAGTGCCCAGACACAGGAGGGGTGTGTGCAGAGTCCTCCCAGCAGTGGCCAGACACAGAAGGGGTGTGTGCCTATCACTCCCAGCAGTGCCCAGACGCAGGAGGGGTGGGTGCAGAGTCCTCCCAGCAGTGCCCAGACACAGGAGGGGTGTGTGCCTATCACTCCCAGCAGTGCCCAGACACAGGAGGGGTGGGTGCCTATCACTCCCAGCAGTGCCCAGACACAGGAGGGGTGTGTGCAGAGTCCTCCCAGCAGTGCCCAGACGCAGGATGGGTGTGCGCAGAGTCCTCCCAGCAGTGCCCAGACACAGGAGGGGTGTTTGCAGAGTCCTCCCAGCAGTGCCCAGACACAGGAGGGGTGTGTGCCTATCACTTCCAGCAGTGCCCAAACGCAGGAGGGGTGGGTGCAGAGTCCTCCCAGTAGTGCCCAGACACAGGAGGGGTGTGTGCCTATCACTCCCAGCAGTGCCCAGACACAGGAGGGGTGGGTGCCTATCACTCCCAGCAGTGCCCAGACACGGGAGGGGTGTGTGCAGAGTCCTCCCAGCAGTGCCCAGACGCAGGAGGGGTGTGTGCAGAGTCCTCCCAGCAGTGCCCAGACACAGGAGGGGAGTGTGCAGAGTCCTCCCAGCAGTGCCCAGACACAGGAGGGGTGTGTGCAGAGTCCTCCCAGCAGTGCCCAGACACAGGAGGGGTGTGTGCCTATCACTCCCAGCAGTGCCCAGACGCAGGAGGGGTGGGTGAAGAGTCCTCCCAGCTGTGCCCAGACACAGGAGGGGTGTGTGCCTATCACTCCCAGCAGTGCCCAGACGCAGGAGGGGTGGGTGCCTATCACTCCCAGCAGTGCCCAGACACAGGAGGGGTGTGTGCAGAGTCCTCCCAGCAGTGCCCAGACAAAGGAGGGGTGTGTGCCTATCACTCCCAGCAGTGTCCAGATGCAGGAGGGGTGGGTGCAGAGTCCTCCCAGCAGTGCCCAGACACAGGAGGGGTGTGTGCCTATCACTCCAAGCAGTGCCCAGACGCAGGAGGGGTGTGTGCAGAGTCCTCCCAGCAGTGCCCAGATGCAGGAGGGGTGTGTGCAGAGTCCTCCCAGCAGTGCCCAGACACCGGAGGGGTGTGTGCCTATCACTCCCAGCAGTGCCCAGATGCAGGAGGGGTGTGTGCCTATCACTCCCAGCAGTGCCCAGGCGCAGGAGGGGTGGGTGCAGAGTCCTCCCAGCAGTGCCCAGACACAGGAGGGGTGGGTGCAGAGTCCTTCCAGCAGTGCCCAGACACAGAAGGGGTGTGTGCCTATCACTCCCAGCAGTGCCAAGACGCAGGAGGGGTGGGTGCCTATCACTCCCAGCAGTGCCCAGAAGCAGGAGGGGTGAGTGCAGAGTCCTCCCAGCAGTGCCCAGACACAGGAGGGGTGTGTGCAGAGTCCTCCCAACAGTGGCTAGACACAGAAGGGGTGTGTGCCTATCACTCCCAGCAGTGCCCAGATGCAGGAGGGGTGGGTGCAGAGTCCTCCCAGCAGTGCCCAGACACAGGAGGGGTGTGTGCTTATCACTCCCAGCTGTGCCCAGACGCAGGAGGGGTGGGTGCCTATCACTCCCAGCAGTGCCCAGACACAGGAGGGGTGTGTGCAGAGTCCTCCCAGCAGTGCCCAGATGCAGGATGGGTGTGTGCCTATCACTCCCAGCAGTGCCCAGACGCAGGAGGGGTGGGTGCAGAGTCCTCCCAGCAGTGCCCAGACACAGAAGGGGTGTGTGCCTATCACTCCCAGCAGTGCCCAGACGCAGGAGGGGTGGGTGCAGAGTCCTCCCAGCAGTGCCCAGACACAGAAGGGGTGTGTGCCTATTACTCCCAGCAGTGCCCAGATGCAGGAGGGGTGGGTGCCTATCACTCCCAGCAGTGCCCAGACACAGGAGGGGGGTGTGCAGAGTCCTCCCTGCAGTGCCCAGACACACTAGGGGTGTGTGCCTATCACTCCCAGCAGTGCCCAGACGCAGGAGGGGTGGGTGCAGAGTCCTCCCAGCAGTGCCCAGACACAGGAAGGGTGTGTGCCTATCACTCCCAGCAGTGCCCAGACGCAGGAGGGGTGGGTGGCTATCACTCCCAGCAGTGCCCAGACACAGGAGGGGTGGGTGCAGCGTCCTCCCAGCAGTGCCCAGACACAGGAGGGGTGTGTGCCTATCACTCCCAGCAGTGCCCAGATGCAGGAGGGGTGGGTGCCTATCACTCCCAGCAGTGCCCAGACGCAGGAGGGGTGGGTGCAGAGTCCTCCCAGCAGTGCCCAGACACAGGAGGGGTGTGTGCAGAGTCCTCCCAGCAGTGCCCAGACACAGGAGGGGTGTGTGCCTATCACTCCCAGCAGTGCCCAGATGCAGGAGGGGTGGGTGCAGAGTCCTCCGAGCAGTGCCCAGACACAGGAGGGGTGTGTGCCTATCACTCCCAGCAGTGCCCAGACGCAGGAGGGGTGGGTGCCTATCACTCCCAGCAGTGCCCAGACGCAGGAGGGGTGTGTGCAGAGTCCTCCCAGCAGTGCCCAGACACAGGAGGGGTGTGTGCAGAGTCCTCCCAGCAGTGCCCAGACACAGGAGGGGTGTGTGCAGAGTCCTCCCAGCAGTGCCCAGACGCAGGAGGGGTGTGTGCCTATCACTCCCAGCAGTGCCCAGACGCAGGAGGGGTGTGTGCAGAGTCCTCCCAGCAGTGCCCAGACAACGGAGGGGTGTGTGCCTATCACTCCCAGCAGAGCACAGACGCAGGAGTGGTGGGTGCCTATCACTCCCAGCAGTGCCCAGACACAGGAGGGGTGTGTGCAGAGTCCTCCCAGCAGTGCCCAGACACAGGAGGGGTGTGTGCCTATCACTCCCAGCAGTGCCAAGACACAGGAGGGGTGGGTGCAGAGTCCTCCCAGCAGTGCCCAGACACCGGAGGGGTGTGTGCCTATCACTCCCGGCAGTGCCCAGATGCAGTAGGGGTGGGTGCCTATCACTCCAGGCAGTGCCCAGACACAGGAGGGGTGTGTGCAGAGTCCTCCCAGCAGTGCCCAGACGCAGGAGGGGTGTGTGCAGAGTCCTCCCAGCAGTGCCCAGACACAGGAGGGGTGTGTGCCTATCACTCCCAGCAGTGCCCAGACACAGGAGGGGTGGGTGCCTATCACTCGCAGCAGTGCCCAGACGCAGGAGGGGTGGGTGCAGAGTCCTCCCAGCAGTGCCCAGACACAAGAGGGGTGTGTGCAGAGTCCTCCCAGCAGTGCCCAGACACAGGAGGGGTGTGTGCCTATCACTCCCAGCAGTGCCCAGACGCAGGAGGGGTGGGTGCAGAGTCCTCCCAGCAGTGCCAAGACACAGGAGGGGTTTGTGCCTATCACTCCCAGCAGTGCCCAGACGCAGGAGGGGTGGGTGCCTATCACTCCCAGCAGTCCCCAGACACAGGAGGGGTGTGTGCAGAGTCCTCCCAGCAGTGCCCATATGCAGGAGGGGTGTGTGTAGAGTCCTCCCAGCAGTGCCCAGACACAGGAGGTGTGTGTGCAGAGTCCTCCCAGCAGTGCCCAGACACAGGAGGGGTGTGTGCAGAGTCCTCCCAGCAGTGCCCAGACACAGGAGGGGTGTGTGCCTATCACTCCCAGCAGTGCCCAGATGCAGGAGGGGTGGTTGCAGAGTCCTCCCAGCAGTGCCCAGACACAGGAGGGGTGTGCCTATCACTCCCAGCAGTGCCCAGACGCAGGAGGGGTGGGTGCCTATCATTCCCAGCAGTGCCCAGACACAGGAGGGGTGTGTGCAGAGTCCTCCCAGCAGGGCCCAGACACAGGATTGGTGTGTGCCTATCACTCCCAGCAATGCCCAGACACAGGAGGGGTGTGTGCCTATCACTCCCAGCAGTGCCCAGACGCAGGAGGGGTGGGTGCAGAGTCCTCCCAGCAGTGCCCAGACACAGGAGGGGTTTGTGCCTATCACTCCCAGCAGTGCCCAGACGCAGGAGGGGTGGGTGCCTATCACTCCCAGCAGTCCCCAGACACAGGAGGGGTGTGTGCAGAGTCCTCCCAGCAGTGCCCAGATGCAGGAGGGGTGTGTGTAGAGTCCTCCCAGCAGTGCCCAGACACAGGAGGTGTGTGTGCAGAGTCCTCCCAGCAGTGCCCAGACACAGGAGGGGTGTGTGCAGAGTCCTCCCAGCAGTGCCCAGACACAGGAGGGGTGTGTGCCTATCACTCCCAGCAGTGCCCAGATGAAGGAGGGGTGGGTGCAGAGTCCTCCCAGCAGTGCCCAGACACAGGAGGGGTGTGTGCCTATCACTCCCAGCAGTGCCCAGACGCAGGAGGGGTGGGTGCCTATCACTCCCAGCAGTGCCCAGACACAGGAGGGGTGTGTGCAGAGTCCTCCCAGCAGGGCCCAGGCACAGGATTGGTGTGTGCCTATCACTCCCAGCAATGCCCAGACGCAGGAGGGGTGGGTGCAGAGTCCTCCCAGCAGTGCCCAGACACAGGAGGGGTGTGTGCCTATCACTCCCAGCAGTGCCCAGACGCAGGAGGGGTGGGTGCCTATCACTCCCAGCAGTGCCCAGACACAGGAGGGGTGTGTGCAGAGTCCTCCTAGCAGTGCCCAGACGCAGGAGGGGTGTGTGCAGAGTCCTCCCAGCAGTGCCCCGACACAGGAGGGGTGGGTGCAGAGTCCTTCCAGCAGTGCCCAGGCACAGGAGGGGTGTGTGCCTATCACTCCCAGCAGTGCCCAGACGCAGGGGGGGGTGCAGAGTCCTCCCAGCAGTGCCCAGACACAGGAGGGGTGTGTGCCTATCACTCCCAGCAGTGCCCAGATGCAGGAGGGGTGGGTGCCTATCACTCCCAGCAGTGCCCAGACACAGGAGGGGTGTGTGCAGAGTCCTCCCAGCAGTGCCCAGACACAGGAGGGGTGTGTGCCTATCACTCCCAGCAGTGCCCAGACGCAGGAGGGGTGGGTGCAGAGTCCTCCCAGCAGTGCCCAGACACAGGAGGGGTGTGAGCCTATCACTCCCAGCAGTGCCCAGACGCAGGAGGGGTGGGTGCCTATCACTCCCAGCAGTGCCCAGACACAGGAGGGGTGTGTGCAGAGTCCTTCCAGCAGTGCCCAGACGCAGGAGGGGTGTGTGCAGAGTCCTCCCAGCAGTGACCAGACACCGGAGGGGTGTGTGCCTATCACTCCCTGCAGTGCCCAGACGCATGAGGGGTGGGTGCCTATCACTCCCAGCAGTGCCCAGACGCAGGAGGGGTTGGTGCAGAGTCCTCCCAGCAGTGCCCAGACACAGGAGGGGTGTGTGCAGAGTCCTCCCAACAGTGGCTAGACACAGAAGGGGTGTGTGCCTATCACTCCCAGCAGTGCCCAGATGCAGGAGGGGTGGGTGCAGAGTCCTCCCAGCAGTGCCCAGACACAGGAGGGGTGTGTGCTTATCACTCCCAGCAGTGCCCAGACGCAGGAGGGGTGGGTGCCTATCACTCCCAGCAGTGCCCAGACACAGGAGGGGTGTGTGCAGAGTCCTCCCAGCAGTGCCCAGATGCAGGATGGGTGTGTGCCTATCACTCCCTGCAGTGCCCAGACGCAGGAGGGGTGGGTGCAGAGTCCTCCCAGCAGTGCCCAGACACAGAAGGGGTGTGTGCCTATCACTCCCAGCAGTGCCCAGACGCAGGAGGGGTGGGTGCAGAGTCCTCCCAGCAGTGCCCAGACACAGAAGGGGTGTGTGCCTATTACTCCCAGCAGTGCCCAGATGCAGGAGGGGTGGGTGCCTATCACTCCCAGCAGTGCCCAGACACAGGAGGGGGGTGTGCAGAGTCCTCCCTGCAGTGCCCAGACACACTAGGGGTGTGTGCCTATCACTCCCAGCAGTGCCCAGACGCAGGAGGGGTGGGTGCAGAGTCCTCCCAGCAGTGCCCAGACACAGGAAGGGTGTGTGCCTATCACTCCCAGCAGTGCCCAGACGCAGGAGGGGTGGGTGGCTATCACTCCCAGCAGTGCCCAGACACAGGAGGGGTGGGTGCAGCGTCCTCCCAGCAGTGCCCAGACACAGGAGGGGTGTGTGCCTATCACTCCCAGCAGTGCCCAGATGCAGGAGGGGTGGGTGCCTATCACTCCCAGCAGTGCCCAGACGCAGGAGGGGTGGGTGCAGAGTCCTCCCAGCAGTGCCCAGACACAGGAGGGGTGTGTGCAGAGTCCTCCCAGCAGTGCCCAGACACAGGAGGGGTGTGTGCCTATCACTCCCAGCAGTGCCCAGACGCAGGAGGGGTGGGTGCCTATCACTCCCAGCAGTGCCCAGACGCAGGAGGGGTGTGTGCAGAGTCCTCCCAGCAGTGCCCAGACACAGGAGGGGTGTGTGCAGAGTCCTCCCAGCAGTGCCCAGACACAGGAGGGGTGTGTGCAGAGTCCTCCCAGCAGTGCCCAGACGCAGGAGGGGTGTGTGCCTATCACTCCCAGCAGTGCCCAGACGCAGGAGGGGTGGGTGCAGAGTCCTCCCAGCAGTGCCCAGACAACGGAGGGGTGTGTGCCTATCACTCCCAGCAGAGCACAGACGCAGGAGTGGTGGGTGCCTATCACTCCCAGCAGTGCCCAGACACAGGAGGGGTGTGTGCAGAGTCCTCCCAGCAGTGCCCAGACACAGGAGGGGTGTGTGCCTATCACTCCCAGCAGTGCCAAGACGCAGGAGGGGTGGGTGCAGAGTCCTCCCAGCAGTGCCCAGACACCGGAGGGGTGTGTGCCTATCACTCCCGGCAGTGCCCAGATGCAGTAGGGGTGGGTGCCTATCACTCCAGGCAGTGCCCAGACACAGGAGGGGTGTGTGCAGAGTCCTCCCAGCAGTGCCCAGACGCAGGAGGGGTGTGTGCAGAGTCCTCCCAGCAGTGCCCAGACACAGGAGGGTTGTGTGCCTATCACTCCCAGCAGTGCCCAGACACAGGAGGGGTGGGTGCCTATCACTCGCAGCAGTGCCCAGACGCAGGAGGGGTGGGTGCAGAGTCCTCCCAGCAGTGCCCAGACACAGGAGGGGTGTGTGCAGAGTCCTCCCAGCAGTGCCCAGACACAGGAGGGGTGTGTGCCTATCACTCCCAGCAGTGCCCAGACGCAGGAGGGGTGGGTGCAGAGTCCTCCCAGCAGTGCCAAGACACAGGAGGGGTTTGTGCCTATCACTCCCAGCAGTGCCCAGACGCAGGAGGGGTGGGTGCCTATCACTCCCAGCAGTCCCCAGACACAGGAGGGGTGTGTGCAGAGTCCTCCCAGCAGTGCCCAGATGCAGGAGGGGTGTGTGTAGAGTCCTCCCAGCAGTGCCCAGACACAGGAGGTGTGTGTGCAGAGTCCTCCCAGCAGTGCCCAGACACAGGAGGGTTGTGTGCAGAGTCCTCCCAGCAGTGCCCAGACACAGGAGGGGTGTGTGCCTATTACTCCCAGCAGTGCCCAGATGCAGGAGGGGTGGTTGCAGAGTCCTCCCAGCAGTGCCCAGACACAGGAGGGGTGTGTGCCTATCACTCCCAGCAGTGCCCAGACGCAGGAGGGGTGGGTGCCTATCACTCCCAGCAGTGCCCAGACACAGGAGGGGTGTGTGCAGAGTCCTCCCAGCAGGGCCCAGACACAGGATTGGTGTGTGCCTATCACTCCCAGCAATGCCCAGACACAGGAGGGGTGTGTGCCTATCACTCCCAGCAGTGCCCAGACGCAGGAGGGGTGGGTGCAGAGTCCTCCCAGCAGTGCCCAGACACAGGACGGGTTTGTGCCTATCACTCCCAGCAGTGCCCAGACGCAGGAGGGGTGGGTGCCTATCACTCCCAGCAGTCCCCAGACACAGGAGGGGTGTGTGCAGAGTCCTCCCAGCAGTGACCAGACACCGGAGGGGTGTGTGCCTATCACTCCCTGCAGTGCCCAGACGCAGGAGGGGTGGGTGCCTATCACTCCCAGCAGTGCCCAGACGCAGGAGGGGTTGGTGCAGAGTCCTCCCAGCAGTGCCCAGACACAGGAGGGGTGTGTGCAGAGTCCTCCCAACAGTGGCTAGACACAGAAGGGGTGTGTGCCTATCACTCCCAGCAGTGCCCAGATGCAGGAGGGGTGGGTGCAGAGTCCTCCCAGCAGTGCCCAGACACAGGAGGGGTGTGTGCTTATCACTCCCAGCAGTGCCCAGACGCAGGAGGGGTGGGTGCCTATCACTCCCAGCAGTGCCCAGACACAGGAGGGGTGTGTGCAGAGTCCTCCCAGCAGTGCCCAGATGCAGGATGGGTGTGTGCCTATCACTCCCTGCAGTGCCCAGACGCAGGAGGGGTGGGTGCAGAGTCCTCCCAGCAGTGCCCAGACACAGAAGGGGTGTGTGCCTATCACTCCCAGCAGTGCCCAGACGCAGGAGGGGTGGGTGCAGAGTCCTCCCAGCAGTGCCCAGACACAGAAGGGGTGTGTGCCTATTACTCCCAGCAGTGCCCAGATGCAGGAGGGGTGGGTGCCTATCACTCCCAGCAGTGCCCAGACACAGGAGGGGGGTGTGCAGAGTCCTCCCTGCAGTGCCCAGACACACTAGGGGTGTGTGCCTATCACTCCCAGCAGTGCCCAGACGCAGGAGGGGTGGGTGCAGAGTCCTCCCAGCAGTGCCCAGACACAGGAAGGGTGTGTGCCTATCACTCCCAGCAGTGCCCAGACGCAGGAGGGGTGGGTGGCTATCACTCCCAGCAGTGCCCAGACACAGGAGGGGTGGGTGCAGCGTCCTCCCAGCAGTGCCCAGACACAGGAGGGGTGTGTGCCTATCACTCCCAGCAGTGCCCAGATGCAGGAGGGGTGGGTGCCTATCACTCCCAGCAGTGCCCAGACGCAGGAGGGGTGGGTGCAGAGTCCTCCCAGCAGTGCCCAGACACAGGAGGGGTGTGTGCAGAGTCCTCCCAGCAGTGCCCAGACACAGGAGGGGTGTGTGCCTATCACTCCCAGCAGTGCCCAGATGCAGGAGGGGTGGGTGCAGAGTCCTCCGAGCAGTGCCCAGACACAGGAGGGGTGTGTGCCTATCACTCCCAGCAGTGCCCAGACGCAGGAGGGGTGGGTGCCTATCACTCCCAGCAGTGCCCAGACGCAGGAGGGGTGTGTGCAGAGTCCTCCCAGCAGTGCCCAGACACAGGAGGGGTGTGTGCAGAGTCCTCCCAGCAGTGCCCAGACACAGGAGGGGTGTGTGCAGAGTCCTCCCAGCAGTGCCCAGACGCAGGAGGGGTGTGTGCCTATCACTCCCAGCAGTGCCCAGACGCAGGAGGGGTGGGTGCAGAGTCCTCCCAGCAGTGCCCAGACAACGGAGGGGTGTGTGCCTATCACTCCCAGCAGAGCACAGACGCAGGAGTGGTGGGTGCCTATCACTCCCAGCAGTGCCCAGACACAGGAGGGGTGTGTGCAGAGTCCTCCCAGCAGTGCCCAGACACAGGAGGGGTGTGTGCCTATCACTCCCAGCAGTGCCAAGACGCAGGAGGGGTGGGTGCAGAGTCCTCCCAGCAGTGCCCAGACACCGGAGGGGTGTGTGCCTATCACTCCCGGCAGTGCCCAGATGCAGTAGGGGTGGGTGCCTATCACTCCAGGCAGTGCCCAGACACAGGAGGGGTGTGTGCAGAGTCCTCCCAGCAGTGCCCAGACGCAGGAGGGGTGTGTGCAGAGTCCTCCCAGCAGTGCCCAGACACAGGAGGGTTGTGTGCCTATCACTCCCAGCAGTGCCCAGACACAGGAGGGGTGGGTGCCTATCACTCGCAGCAGTGCCCAGACGCAGGAGGGGTGGGTGCAGAGTCCTCCCAGCAGTGCCCAGACACAGGAGGGGTGTGTGCAGAGTCCTCCCAGCAGTGCCCAGACACAGGAGGGGTGTGTGCCTATCACTCCCAGCAGTGCCCAGACGCAGGAGGGGTGGGTGCAGAGTCCTCCCAGCAGTGCCAAGACACAGGAGGGGTTTGTGCCTATCACTCCCAGCAGTGCCCAGACGCAGGAGGGGTGGGTGCCTATCACTCCCAGCAGTCCCCAGACACAGGAGGGGTGTGTGCAGAGTCCTCCCAGCAGTGCCCAGATGCAGGAGGGGTGTGTGTAGAGTCCTCCCAGCAGTGCCCAGACACAGGAGGTGTGTGTGCAGAGTCCTCCCAGCAGTGCCCAGACACAGGAGGGGTGTGTGCAGAGTCCTCCCAGCAGTGCCCAGACACAGGAGGGGTGTGTGCCTATCACTCCCAGCAGTGCCCAGATGCAGGAGGGGTGGTTGCAGAGTCCTCCCAGCAGTGCCCAGACACAGGAGGGGTGTGTGCCTATCACTCCCAGCAGTGCCCAGACGCAGGAGGGGTGGGTGCCTATCACTCCCAGCAGTGCCCAGACACAGGAGGGGTGTGTGCAGAGTCCTCCCAGCAGGGCCCAGACACAGGATTGGTGTGTGCCTATCACTCCCAGCAATGCCCAGACACAGGAGGGGTGTGTGCCTATCACTCCCAGCAGTGCCCAGACGCAGGAGGGGTGGGTGCAGAGTCCTCCCAGCAGTGCCCAGACACAGGAGGGGTTTGTGCCTATCACTCCCAGCAGTGCCCAGACGCAGGAGGGGTGGGTGCCTATCACTCCCAGCAGTCCCCAGACACAGGAGGGGTGTGTGCAGAGTCCTCCCAGCAGTGCCCAGATGCAGGAGGGGTGTGTGTAGAGTCCTCCCAGCAGTGCCCAGACACAGGAGGTGTGTGTGCAGAGTCCTCCCAGCAGTGCCCAGACACAGGAGGGGTGTGTGCAGAGTCCTCCCAGCAGTGCCCAGACACAGGAGGGGTGTGTGCCTATCACTCCCAGCAGTGCCCAGATGAAGGAGGGGTGGGTGCAGAGTCCTCCCAGCAGTGCCCAGACACAGGAGGGGTGTGTGCCTATCACTCCCAGCAGTGCCCAGACGCAGGAGGGGTGGGTGCCTATCACTCCCAGCAGTGCCCAGACACAGGAGGGTTGTGTGCAGAGTCCTCCCAGCAGGGCCCAGACACAGGATTGGTGTGTGCCTATCACTCCCAGCAATGCCCAGACGCAGGAGGGGTGGGTGCAGAGTCCTCCCAGCAGTGCCCAGACACAGGAGGGGTGTGTGCCTATCACTCCCAGCAGTGCCCAGACGCAGGAGGGGTGGGTGCCTATCACTCCCAGCAGTGCCCAGACACAGGAGGGGTGTGTGCAGAGTCCTCCTAGCAGTGCCCAGACGCAGGAGGGGTGTGTGCAGAGTCCTCCCAGCAGTGCCCCGACACAGGAGGGGTGGGTGCAGAGTCCTTCCAGCAGTGCCCAGACACAGGAGGGGTGTGTGCCTATCACTCCCAGCAGTGCCCAGACACAGGGGGGGGTGCAGAGTCCTCCCAGCAGTGCCCAGACACAGGAGGGGTGTGTGCCTATCACTCCCAGCAGTGCCCAGACGCAGGAGGGGTGGGTGCCTATCACTCCCAGCAGTGCCCAGACACAGGAGGGGTGTGTGCAGAGTCCTCCCAGCAGTGCCCAGACACAGGAGGGGTGTGTGCCTATCACTCCCAGCAGTGCCCAGACGCAGGAGGGGTGGGTGCAGAGTCCTCCCAGCAGTGCCCAGACACAGGAGGGGTGTGAGCCTATCACTCCCAGCAGTGCCCAGACGCAGGAGGGGTGGGTGCCTATCACTCCCAGCAGTGCCCAGACACAGGAGGGTTGTGTGCAGAGTCCTTCCAGCAGTGCCCAGATGCAGGAGGGGTGTGTGCAGAGTCCTCCCAGCAGTGACCAGACACCGGAGGGGTGTGTGCCTATCACTCCCTGCAGTGCCCAGACGCAGGAGGGGTGGGTGCCTATCACTCCCAGCAGTGCCCAGACGCAGGAGGGGTTGGTGCAGAGTCCTCCCAGCAGTGCCCAGACACAGGAGGGGTGGGTGCAGAGTCCTCCCAGCAGTGCCCAGACACAGGAGGGGTGTGTGCCTATCACTCCCAGCAGTGCCCAGACGCAGGAGGGGTGGGTGCCTATCACTCCCAGCAGTGCCCAGACGCAGGAGGGGTGGGTGCAGAGTCCTCCCAGCAGTGCCCAGACACAGGAGGGGTGTGTGCAGAGTCCTCCCAGCAGTGCCCAGACACAGAAGGGGTGTGTGCCTATCACTCCCAGCAGTGCCCAGACGCAGGAGGGGTGGGTGCCTATCACTCCCAGCAGTGCCCAGACGCAGGAGGGGTGTGTGCAGAGTCCTCCCAGCAGTGCCCAGACACAGGAGGGGTGTGTGCAGAGTCCTCCCAGCAGTGCCCAGACACAGGAGGGGTGTGTGCAGAGTCCTCCCAGCAGTGCCCAGACGCAGGAGGGGTGTGTGCCTATCACTCCAAGCAGTGCCCAGACGCAGGAGGGGTGGGTGCAGAGTCCTCCCAGCAGTGCCCAGACACAGGAGGGGTGTGTGCCTATCACTCCCAGCAGAGCCCAGACGCAGGAGTGGTGGGTGCCTATCACTCCCAGTAGTGCCCAGACACAGGAGGGGTGTGTGCAGAGTCCTCCCAGCAGTGCCCAGACACAGGAGGGGTGGGTGCAGAGTCCTCCCAGCAGTGCCCAGACACAGGAGGGGTGTGTGCCTATCACTCCCGGCAATGCCCAGACGCAGGAGGGGTGGGTGCAGAGTCCTCCCAGCAGTGCCCAGACACAGGAGGGGTGTGTGCCTATCACTCCCAGCAGTGCCCAGACGCAGGAGGGGTGGGTGCCTATCACTCCCAGCAGTGCCCAGACACAGGAGGGGTGTGTGCAGAGTCCTCCTATCTGTGCCCAGACGCAGGAGGGGTGTGTGCAGAGTCCTCGCAGCAGTGCCCAGACACAGGAGGGGTGGGTGCAGAGTCCTTCCAGCAGTGCCCAGACACAGGAGGGGTGTGTGCCTATCACTCCCAGCAGTGCCCAGACGCAGGGGGGGGTGCAGAGTCCTCCCAGCAGTGCCCAGACACAGGAGGGGTGTGTGCCTATCACTCCCAGCAGTGTCCAGACACAGGAGGGGTGTGTGCAGAGTCCTCTCAGCAGTGCCCAGACACAGGAGGGGTGTGTGCCTGTCACTCCCAGCAGTGCCCAGATGCAGGAGGGTGGGTGCAGAGTCCTCCCAGCAGTGCAAAGACACAGGAGGGGTGTGTGCCTATGTTAGACGGCGACCTCAGAGGAGCCCGGAAAGGGGTCCTGACTACCCTGAGACCCACCCTCAAAGTATGGTAGCCGGGCACTGGCGGGAGATTCCCCAGGGGGCAGGAATCTCGCAACTAGGTTCGTACTTCTGGCACCACACGACACAGAGAGACCACACGGGGTATCCTCAGAACAAGCTTTATCAAACAGGTATCACTGCAAATATGTACAAGGTGAGCACGGGCTCAAGAGTCTCGGAAAGGTAGGGGGTAGCGGGACTGTCTCTGGTAACGGTTCAAAGCAGGGACGTATCCGGCGCACAGCTCCCAATCCTCGAGCTGGGGGATACGTGGTCGGAGTTGGGGTCCGGCGGAACCGTGAGAGTCTGGGGGAGCCGCGAGTCACTCAGCAGGGCTCAGGTACAAGTTCGGAGGTCTTACGATCTTCAGGGAGCCGCGAGTCACTCAGCAGGGCTCAGGTACAAGTACGGAGGTCTTACGATCTTCAGGGAGCCGCGAGTCACTCAGCAGGGCTCAGGTGAGTTCCAGTTTCAGGAGCCGCGACCACGTCAGCAGGCTCTCGTTGTTCCAGCGTCGAATCTGCCGGATAGCCCCAGAGCACCCCTTGTTATAGTTCGACCCCCCTTTGATGTCCGGAGTCTGTGCAGGCAGGGGTCTTGTCACCTGGGGGTCGCTTGTCGGGTTTTCCTGCTATAGTCTTTTGATCCTTTCAGGGCCGGGTCGGGAGGAGTCCCAGACACCCAGCAGGCGTGGAGCCAGCTCTCAGGGAGGCCGGAGGGCCGATCGAAACCCATCGTCCCGGGGGAGTTCAGAGGTGCGATAGAAACTGCTCCTCCCTCTCTCATCCCCTGGAAGCGTGATGTCCTCCAGCCGGAGTGGCGCCTCTAGGCCCGGGTCGCGCTGGGGCCGGGCGGCCATCTTGGTGCATGAAGTGGGCACGCGGGCCCGGGGTGGCCGAAAGGAGAGAGGCCAGGGACGGGGATGTCCGGGCCGGTGCGTGTGTCCTGGTGGGGAGGTTCGGCTGGGCCGGGTGCTTGGGCTGTAGGTACCAGGTTTCGGTGGTGCGGGGGCACGGAGGGCCATTCTACGAGGCCGGGTCCAACACGCGTCCCCCCCAGCTGAAAGCCGGAGAGAACTGCCCATCAGCTTGGGGGGTTCTCTTCGCTGAGGCGGAAGAACCGGGAGAGGCCGTCAGCATTGGCGTGGTCCGTACCAGGGCGGTGTTCCACGGTGAAATCCATCCCCTGGAGGGAGATTGACCACCGCAGTAGCTTGGGGTTTTCTCCTCGCATCTGCATGAGCCAGCGTAAGGGCCGATGGTCAGTCTGGACTCTGAAATGGGTGCCAAACAGGTAGGGTCGTAGCTTTTTGAGTGCCCAGACCACGGCAAAGGCTTCGCGCTCTATGGTGCTCCATCTTTGTTCTCGGGCCAACAGCCGCCGACTGAGGAAGGCGACGGGCTGGTCTAGGCCTTGGTCATTTACTTGGGACAGGACGGCCCCAATGCCATGCTCGGAGGCATCGGTCTGGACTATGAACTCCTTGGCGTAGTCGGGAGCCTGGAGGACGGGGGCCGTGCACATGGCCCTTTTTAGGGCATCAAAAGCTTCCTGGCAGGCAGCCGTCCACTGCACTTTCTTTGGCTGTTTTTTAGACGTGAGTTCTGTGAGAGGGCCGACAAGGCTGCCATACCCCCGAATGAATCTTCGGTAGTAGCCCGTGAGTCCCAGAAAGGCTCGGACCTCCGTCTGGGTGATGGGTGGTTCCCAGGCCAGGATGGCGTCGATCTTTGGCTGTAGAGGGGCGACCTGGCCACTCCCGACCTGGTGCCCCAAGTAAACCACGGATCCTTGCCCGATCTGGCACTTGCTGGCTTTTACTGTGAGGCCTGCCTGGCGCAGGGCGATTAGCACCCTTCGGAGGTGCTGGAGGTGCTCACTCCACTCTGAACTGAAGACAGCGATGTCGTCCAGGTATGCCGCGCTGAACTGTTCTAGCCCGGCCAGGACCCTATTCACCAGTCGCTGGAAAGTGGCCGGGGCATTTTTCATCCCGAAGGGCATTACGCGGAAGCGGTAGTGTCCATCGGGGGTGGAGAAAGCGGACCGCTCTTTGGCCCCTTCGGTGAGCGCAATCTGCCAGTATCCGCAGGTGAGGTCGAATGTGCTGAGGAACCGGGCTGCCCCTAGTCGGTCAATGAGTTCGTCGGCTCGTGGAATGGGGTGGGCATCGGCTCGGGTAACGTCATTGATCCCCCGGTAGTCCACGCAGAAGCGGAGCTCGGGGGCGACACCGGGGGCCGCTACCTTCGGGACCAGGACCACGGGGCTGGCCCAGGGACTGTCAGAGGGCTCGATCACCCCTAGGGTCAACATCTTCGAGACCTCCGCTTGAATGCAGGACCGGACCCGGTCAGGAACCCGGTAGGCTCGGTGTCTCACCGGCGGGCTGTCCCCGGTGTCCACATCATGAACACACCAGTTGGTGACCCGGGGGGTCAGGGAGAAGAGGTCAGAAAATTGTCTTAGGAGCTGGCGGCAGTCCGCTTGTTGCTGGGCAGTGAGGGCTGGGGAGAGGTTCACTCCTTCCACGGAGCCATCCTGCTCCTTGATACACAGGAGGTCCGGGAGGGGATCCGACTCATCTTCGGCCCCGTCATCGGTGGCCAGCAGGAGGCTCAGTTCTGTCCGCTGGAAGTGAGGCTTGAGGCGGTTCACGTGCAGGACCCGGAGGGGATCCCGAGGCGACTGGACGTCCACCAAGTAGGTGACTTGGCTCTTCTTCTCGACCACTTTGTAGGGCCCAGTCCATCGGTCCTGGAGAGCGCCAGGCTTCACGGGGGCCATGACCCACACCTGCTGGCCCGGCTGGAACTCGACCAGAGTAGCATTCTGGTCGTACCAGCGCTTCATTTCTTCTTGACTCGCCTCCAGGTTGGCCTCGGCCAGTTCTCGGAACCTCCTGGTCTGGTTCCGGAGGGCCAGGACATACTGGAACACATCTCGGGGGGTGGTCTGGGGTGCTGCCTCCCACCCTTCCTTAACTAAACTGAGGGGACCTCGGACGGGGTGCCCATAGAGCAATTCAAACGGGCTGAACCCTAAGGACTTCTGGGGGACCTCCCGGTAAGCGAACAAGAGGCAGGGGAGCAGGACGTCCCACTTACGCCGGAGGGGCTCTTCTAGGCCAGCGATCATCCCTTTCAAAGTCCTATTAAACCTCTCTACTAGGCCGTTCCCTTGGGGATGGTACGGGGTGGTGAACTTATAGGACACCCCACATTGTTGCCACAGGGACGTCATATACCTGGATATAAAATTAGTGCCGCGATCGCTCACGACCTCGCGGGGGAAACCCACCCTGGAGAAGATCCCCATCAGGGCCCGGCCCACCACGGGGGCCGTAATGGTGCGTAGGGGAATAGCCTCTGGGTAGCGGGTGGCGTGGTCCACTAGGACCAAGATGAAACGGTGACCTTGGGAGGTGGGGGGGTCCAGTGGCCCCACGATGTCGATCCCGACTCGTTCGAAGGGGATACTGACGACCGGGAAGGGTTGGAGGGGAGCCTTGCGCTTCCCCCCACTCTTCCCACTGGCTTGGCACGTGGGGCAGGACTTGCAGTGGGCCTCTACCACTGCTTTCATCTTAGGCCAATAAAAATGGGTCACGAGACGGCTGTAGGTCTTGTCCTGACCCAGGTGACCGGCGAGGGGGACATCGTGGGCTAAGCCCAGGAGGAAATCCCGGAAGTGGAGAGGTACCACCAGTACCCGTCCGGATCCCAGCTCCACTGATTTCTGCTCACTATACAGGACGTTATTCTCCCAATAGATTCGGTGCGTTCCGGTCTGGTCACCTGCGGCTTGGCCCTCGGCCTGGCGCCGCAGCCCGACCAGGGAAGGACAGGTGGCTTGCTCCCGGCAAAATTCTTCTCGGGTGGGCCCGCCCTCGTGGCGCCAATGGCCCAACTCGGGTAGATCCCCCAACTCGGGGACCGGGGCGGGGTCGGATGGTGCGGGTTCGTCGCTGGCGACGGACCCTTCCGATGGGGGAACGGGAGGACCCTCGGCGGGGACGGTGCTGGCTACTTCGACCGGGGTGCTCTCGACTTCTCTCCGGGGAGTGAGTCGGGCTGTCATAGATCGGGTGGTGGCACACACCCACTCGGGGAGTCCCATCATTCCTAGGTGGGCCTTGCGCTCTACGTGCTTCCAGGGAGAACTCTCCAGGTCGTTCCCTAAGAGGCAGTCGACCGGCTGGGAGGTTCTTACGGCCACCTTGATTTTACCTATCACCCCTCCCCACTCAAATGGCACCAGGGCCACCTGACACAGACTTTCCCTATTGTCTGCAGAGATTACGGGGCAAAAGACATTGGGGAGGATCTGCTCCTCGGGAACTAGGTGCCTGAGGACACCGGTGATACTGGCCCCGGTGTCCCGCAGGGCCTCTACCTGGTGGCCATTGATCTTGACGAGCTGCCCATATTTCTGTGTGTTGGACGGTAGGAGGCTACCAGGGACCATTTCCCTATCTCCCAGGGATACTAGGGCCATAGCGGCGGGTTCCCACTCCTCGGCTTCCTCAACCTCCTCCCCCAGGGCTACGTTGGCTATCTGCCTCGCAGGGGTGACTTGGGTGGCCATGGGGCACTCTGGGTCATTGGCGTAGTGCCCGGGTTTCTGGCAGCGAAAACATGTGACGGTCACCCGGTGTCCCCGTCTCCCAGGGGGCCCTGTTACTGGTGGGGGTGGCGCCGGGAAAGGTGGAGGTGGTGTCTTCGGGGGGCTAGGCTGGGACTCCCTCGGCCCTCCCTGGTTCCCTCCCCCTCTCTGGCGGGGTGGTCCCTGACTGGTTCGGGGGTACTCTCCTACCATGCCCCGGGAGACCCGGGTGTTGGTCCAGCGGTCGGCCTCCACGGCCAGCTTCCGGGGATCTGTGAGCTTGCTATCCAGCAGATGTTGACGTAGCTCTACGAAGCAGTTCGCAGCCAGATGTTCCCATAACATGAGGTCAGTGAGTTCGGCAAGGGTGGTGACCTTGCTGCCCTTGACCCACCCATCGAAGGCCCGACTAAAAAAGTTTACATATTCCACCCAGGTGGTGCCCGGGATCTTCCTGCAGTCCCGGAACCGTTGGCGGTACATTTCTGGGGTGAGGCCGTATCTTGTGAGGAGAGCCTCTTTCATGTGGCTGTAGGAGGTCTGCAGGGAGAGGGGTAGGTCGAGCAGGGTGTCCCTTCCTTCGCTCAGAAACCGTCCCCACAACCCTGCCCCCCAGTCCTTCTGTGGAATCCGATGGGAGGTCATGGCGACCTCGTAGGCCCGAAACCATTGCTGAATGTCATCGTTTTTATAATATTCTTTGACCACATCCTTGGGGATGTGGACCTTCTGTTCCGCTGGGGGGGCCGTCTCTCGGTTCCCCGAGGGCCTCCCGTCCTCATTTCGGGCCTTGAGCTCGAGTTCCTTTAAGCTCCGTTCGTGCTCCAGTTGGAGCTTTCTTCCTTCGTGCTCCCGTTGGAGCTTCTTTTCTTCCAGTTCGCCTTGTACACGCATTTGCTCTACTGCTAGCTTTTTCTCCGCTAACTTCAATTCGCCCTCGATTTTGAGTTTGGCTAACTCGAGTTCATGACTGCGGCTTCTCTCTCTGTCCGCGAGCTCTTCCGGGGATAGGCCCCCGTCTGGTACGATGCCTCGCACCTGATTGCTACTGCTTTCGCTTTGGGGGGGCTCGGCTTCGTCGGGGCGCTCCCCCGTGCCTTCCGGGCGGGAGGCCCCGGTCTCCACCCAAGTTTTCAGTGCTTTCTGCAAGTCTTCCTTAGTGTTGAGGCCAGTGGTAGCGATTTTAAGTTCTTTGCAAAATTGTTTTAGCTCTTTGTGTGTGTATTCTTCCAGATGCTCCACCTGGAACACTCTGTTGGCGTTGGTTTCTGCGGAGCTCGTGGCGCTTCCTTCTGCCATCTTTGTTGGTCGTGCGTCCGTCGTTTACTGTACGATCTCTAGGTGATGGGCCCGAATCCCGTCGCTTGCCACCAATGTTAGACGGCGACCTCAGAGGAGCCCGGAAAGGGGTCCTGACTACCCTGAGACCCACCCTCAAAGTATCGTAGCCGGGCACTGGCGGGAGATTCCCCAGGGGGGAGGAATCTCGCAACTAGGTTCGTACTTCTGGCACCACACGACACAGAGAGACCACACGGGGTATCCTCAGAACAAGCTTTATCAAACAGGTATCACTGCAAATATGTAGAAGGTGAGCACGGGCTCAAGAGTCTCGGAAAGGTAGGGGGTAGCGGGACTGTCTCTGGTAACGGTTCAAAGCAGGGACGTATCCGGCGCACAGCTCCCAATCCTCGAGCTGGGGGATACGTGGTCGGAGTTGGGGTCCGGCGGGACCGTGAGAGTCTGGGGGAGCCGCGAGTCACTCAGCAGGGCTCAGGTACAAGTTCGTAGGTCTTACGATCTTCAGGGAGCCACGAGTCACTCAGCAGGGCTCAGGTACAAGTTCGGAGGTCTTACGATCTTCAGGGAGCCGCGAGTCACTCAGCAGGGCTCAGGTGAGTTCCAGTTTCAGGAGCCGCGACCACGTCAGCAGGCTCTCGTTGTTCCAGCGTCGAATCTGCCGGATAGCCCCAGAGCACCCCTTGTTATAGTTCGACCCCTCTTTGATGTCCGGAGTCTGTGCAGGCAGGGGTCTTGTCACCTGGGGGTCGCTTGTCGGGTTTTCCTGCTATAGTCTTTTGATCCTTTCAGGGCCGGGTCGGGAGGAGTCCCAGACACCCAGCAGGCGTGGAGCCAGCTCTCAGGGAGGCCGGAGGGCCGATCGAAACCCATCGTCCCGGGGGAGTTCAGAGGTGCGATAGAAACTGCTCCTCCCTCTCTCATCCCCTGGAAGCGTGATGTCCTCCAGCCGGAGTGGCGCCTCTAGGCCCGGGTCGCGCTGGGGCCGGGCGGCCATCTTGGTGCATGAAGTGGGCACGCGGGCCCGGGGTGGCCGAAAGGAGAGAGGCCAGGGACGGGGATGTCCGGGCCGGTGCGTGTGTCCTGGTGGGGAGGTTCGGCTGGGCCGGGTGCTTGGGCTGTAGGTACCAGGTTTCGGTGGTGCGGGGGCACGGAGGGCCATTCTACGAGGCCGGGTCCAACAGCCTATCACTCCCAGCAGTGCCCAGACGCAGGAGGGGTGGGTGCCTATCACTCCCAGCAGTGCCCAGACACAGGAGGGGTGTGTGCAGAGTCCTTCCAGCAGTGCCCAGACGCAGGAGGGGTGTGTTTAGAGTCCTCCCAGCAGTGACCAGACACCGGAGGGGTGTGTGCCTATCACTCCCTGCAGTGCCCAGATGCAGGAGGGGTGGGTGCCTATCACTCCCAGCAGTGCCCAGACGCAGGAGGGGTTGGTGCAGAGTCCTCCCAGCAGTGCCCAGACACAGGAGGGGTGGGTGCAGAGTCCTCCCAGCAGTGCCCAGACACAGGAGGGGTGTGTGCCTATCACTCCCAGCAGTGCCCAGACGCAGGAGGGGTGGGTACCTATCACTCCCAGCAGTGCCCAGACGCAGGAGGGGTGTGTGCAGAGTCCTCCCAGCAGTGCCCAGACACAGGAGGGGTGTGTGCAGAGTCCTCCCAGCAGTGCCCAGACACAGGAGGGGTGTGTGCAGAGTCCTCCCAGCAGTGCCCAGACGCAGGAGGGGTGTGTGCCTATCACTCCAAGCAGTGCCCAGACGCAGGAGGGGTGGGTGCAGAGTCCTCCCAGCAGTGCCCAGACACAGGAGGGGTGTGTGCCTATCACTCCCAGCAGTGCCCAGACGCAGGAGGGGTGGGTGCCTATCACTCCCAGCAGTGCCCAGACACAGGAGGGGTGTGTGCAGAGTCCTCCCACCAGTGCCCCGACACAGGAGGGGTGGGTGCAGAGTCCTTCCAGCAGTGCCCAGACACAGGAGGGGTGTGTGCCTATCACTCCCAGCAGTGCCCAGACGCAGGGGGGTGCAGAGTCCTCCCAGCAGTGCCCAGACACAGGAGGGGTGTGTGCCTATCACTCCCAGCAGTGCCCAGACGCAGGAGGGGTGGGTGCCTATCACTCCCAGCAGTGCCCAGATGCAGGAGGGGTGGGTGCAGAGTCCTCCCAGCAGTGCCCAGACACAGGAGGGGTGTGAGCCTATCACTCCCAGCAGTGCCCAGATGCAGGAGGGGTGGGTGCCTATCACTCCCAGCAGTGCCCAGACACAGGAGGGGTGTGTGCAGAGTCCTTCCAGCAGTGCCCAGATGCAGGAGGGGTGTGTGCAGAGTCCTCCCAGCAGTGACCAGACACCGGAGGGGTGTGTGCCTATCACTCCCTGCAGTGCCCAGACGCAGGAGGGGTGGGTGCCTATCACTCCCAGCAGTGCCCAGACGCAGGAGGGGTTGGTGCAGAGTCCTCCCAGCAGTGCCCAGACACAGGAGGGGTGGGTGCAGAGTCCTCCCAGCAGTGCCCAGACACAGGAGGGGTGTGTGCCTATCACTCCCAGCAGTGCCCAGACGCAGGAGGGGTGGGTGCCTATCACTCCCAGCAGTGCCCAGACGCAGGAGGGGTGGGTGCAGAGTCCTCCTAGCAGTGCCCAGACACAGGAGGGGTGTGTGCCTATCACTCCCAGCAGTGCCCAGACGCAGGAGGGGTGGGTGCCTGTCACTCCCAGCAGTGCCCAGACACAGGAGGGGTGTGTGCAGAGTCCTTCCAGCAGTGCCCAGACGCAGGAGGGGTGTGTTTAGAGTCCTCCCAGCAGTGACCAGACACCGGAGGGGTGTGTGCCTATCACTCCCTGCAGTGCCCAGATGCAGGAGGGGTGGGTGCCTATCACTCCCAGCAGTGCCCAGACGCAGGAGGGGTTGGTGCAGAGTCCTCCCAGCAGTGCCCAGACACAGGAGGGGTGGGTGCAGAGTCCTCCCAGCAGTGCCCAGACACAGGAGGGGTGTGTGCCTATCACTCCCAGCAGTGCCCAGACGCAGGAGGGGTGGGTACCTATCACTCCCAGCAGTGCCCAGACGCAGGAGGGGTGTGTGCAGAGTCCTCCCAGCAGTGCCCAGACACAGGAGGGGTGTGTGCAGAGTCCTCCCAGCAGTGCCCAGACACAGGAGGGGTGTGTGCAGAGTCCTCCCAGCAGTGCCCAGACGCAGGAGGGGTGTGTGCCTATCACTCCAAGCAGTGCCCAGACGCAGGAGGGGTGGGTGCAGAGTCCTCCCAGCAGTGCCCAGACACAGGAGGGGTGTGTGCCTATCACTCCCAGCAGTGCCCAGACGCAGGAGGGGTGGGTGCCTATCACTCCCAGCAGTGCCCAGACACAGGAGGGGTGTGTGCAGAGTACTCCTAGCAGTGCCCAGACGCAGGAGGGGTGTGTGCAGAGTCCTCCCAGCAGTGCCCCGACACAGGAGGGGTGGGTGCAGAGTCCTTCCAGCAGTGCCCAGACACAGGAGGGGTGTGTGCCTATCACTCCCAGCAGTGCCCAGACGCAGGGGGGGGTGCAGAGTCCTCCCAGCAGTGCCCAGACACAGGAGGGGTGTGTGCCTATCACTCCCAGCAGTGCCCAGACGCAGGAGGGGTGGGTGCCTATCACTCCCAGCAGTGCCCAGACACAGGAGGGGTGTGTGCAGAGTCCTCCCAGCAGTGCCCAGACACAGGAGGGGTGTGTGCCTATCACTCCCAGCAGTGCCCAGATGCAGGAGGGGTGGGTGCAGAGTCCTCCCAGCAGTGCCCAGACACAGGAGGGGTGTGAGCCTATCACTCCCAGCAGTGCCCAGACGCAGGAGGGGTGGGTGCCTATCACTCCCAGCAGTGCCCAGACACAGGAGGGGTGTGTGCAGAGTCCTTCCAGCAGTGCCCAGACGCAGGAGGGGTGTGTGCAGAGTCCTCCCAGCAGTGACCAGACACCGGAGGGGTGTGTGCCTATCACTCCCTGCAGTGCCCAGACGCAGGAGGGGTGGGTGCCTATCACTCCCAGCAGTGCCCAGACGCAGGAGGGGTTGGTGCAGAGTCCTCCCAGCAGTGCCCAGACACAGGAGGGGTGGGTGCAGAGTCCTCCCAGCAGTGCCCAGACACAGGAGGGGTGTGTGCCTATCACTCCCAGCAGTGCCCAGACGCAGGAGGGGTGGGTGCCTATCACTCCCAGCAGTGCCCAGACGCAGGAGGGGTGGGTGCAGAGTCCTCCCAGCAGTGCCCAGACACAGGAGGGGTGTGTGCAGAGTCCTCCCAGCAGTGCCCATACACAGAAGGGGTGTGTGCCTATCACTCCCAGCAGTGCCCAGACGCAGGAGGGGTGGGTGCCTATCACTCCCAGCAGTGCCCAGACGCAGGAGGGGTGTGTGCAGAGTCCTCCCAGCAGTGCCCAGACACAGGAGGGATGTGTGCAGAGTCCTCCCAGCAGTGCCCAGACACAGGAGGGGTGTGTGCAGAGTCCTCCCAGCAGTGCCCAGACGCAGGAGGGGTGTGTGCCTATCACTCCAAGCAGTGCCCAGACGCAGGAGGGGTGGGTGCAGAGTCCTCCCAGCAGTGCCCAGACACAGGAGGGGTGTGTGCCTATCACTCCCAGCAGAGCCCAGACGCAGGAGTGGTGGGTGCCTATCACTCCCAGCAGTGCCCAGACACAGGAGGGGTGTGTGCAGAGTCCTCCCAGCAGTGCCCAGACACAGGAGGGGTGGGTGCAGAGTCCTCCCAGCAGTGCCCAGACACAGGAGGGGTGTGTGCCTATCACTCCCGGCAATGCCCAGACGCAGGAGGGGTGGGTGCAGAGTCCTCCCAGCAGTGCCCAGACACAGGAGGGGTGTGTGCCTATCACTCCCAGCAGTGCCCAGACGCAGGAGGGGTGGGTGCCTATCACTCCCAGCAGTGCCCAGACACAGGAGGGGTGTGTGCAGAGTCCTCCTAGCTGTGCCCAGACGCAGGAGGGGTGTGTGCAGAGTCCTCCCAGCATTTCCCAGACACAGGAGGGGTGGGTGCAGAGTCCTTCCAGCAGTGCCCAGACACAGGAGGGGTGTGTGCCTATCACTCCCAGCAGTGCCCAGACGCAGGGGGGGTGCAGAGTCCTCCCAGCAGTGCCCAGACACAGGAGGGGTGTGTGCCTATCACTCCCAGCAGTGTCCAGACACAGGAGGGGTGTGTGCAGAGTCCTCTCAGCAGTGCCCAGACACAGGAGGGGTGTGTGCCTGTCACTCCCAGCAGTGCCCAGATGCAGGAGGGGTGGGTGCAGAGTCCTCCCAGCAGTGCAAAGACACAGGAGGGGTGTGTGCCTATCACTCCCAGCAGTGCCCAGACGCAGGAGGGGTGGGTGCCTATCACTCCCAGCAGTGCCCAGACACAGGAGGGGTGTGTGCAGAGTCCTTCCAGCAGTGCCCAGACGCAGGAGGGGTGTGTTTAGAGTCCTCCCAGCAGTGACCAGACACCGGAGGGGTGTGTGCCTATCACTCCCTGCAGTGCCCAGATGCAGGAGGGGTGGGTGCCTATCACTCCCAGCAGTGCCCAGACGCAGGAGGGGTTGGTGCAGAGTCCTCCCAGCAGTGCCCAGACACAGGAGGGGTGTGTGCCTATCACTCCCAGCAGTGCCCAGACGCAGGAGGGGTGGGTACCTATCACTCCCAGCAGTGCCCAGACGCAGGAGGGGTGTGTGCAGAGTCCTCCCAGCAGTGCCCAGACACAGGAGGGGTGTGTGCAGAGTCCTCCCAGCAGTGCCCAGACACAGGAGGGGTGTGTGCAGAGTCCTCCCAGCAGTGCCCAGACGCAGGAGGGGTGTGTGCCTATCACTCCAAGCAGTGCCCAGACGCAGGAGGGGTGGGTGCAGAGTCCTCCCAGCAGTGCCCAGACACAGGAGGGGTGTGTGCCTATCACTCCCAGCAGAGCCCAGACGCAGGAGTGGTGGGTGCCTATCACTCCCAGCAGTGCCCAGACACAGGAGGGGTGTGTGCAGAGTCCTCCCAGCAGTGCCCAGACACAGGAGGGGTGGGTGCAGAGTCCTCCCAGCAGTGCCCAGACACAGGAGGGGTGTGTGCCTATCACTCCCGGCAATGCCCAGACGCAGGAGGGGTGGGTGCAGAGTCCTCCCAGCAGTGCCCAGACACAGGAGGGGTGTGTGCCTATCACTCCCAGCAGTGCCCAGACGCAGGAGGGGTGGGTGCCTATCACTCCCAGCAGTGCCCAGACACAGGAGGGGTGTGTGCAGAGTCCTCCTAGCTGTGCCCAGACGCAGGAGGGGTGTGTGCAGAGTCCTCCCAGCAGTGCCCAGACACAGGAGGGGTGGGTGCAGAGTCCTTCCAGCAGTGCCCAGACACAGGAGGGGTGTGTGCCCATCACTCCCAGCAGTGCCCAGACGCAGGGGGGGTGCAGAGTCCTCCCAGCAGTGCCCAGACACAGGAGGGGTGTGTGCCTATAACTCCCAGCAGTGCCCAGACACAGGAGGGGTGTGTGCCTGTCACTCCCAGCAGTGCCCAGACGCAGGAGGGGTGGGTGCAGAGTCCTCCCAGCAGTGCAAAGACACAGGAGGGGTGTGTGCCTATCACTCCCAGCAGTGCCCAGACGCAGGAGGGGTGGGTGCCTATCACTCCCAGCAGTGCCCAGACAAAGGAGGGGTGTGTGCAGAGTCCTTCCAGCAGTGCCCAGACGCAGGAGGGGTGTGTGCAGAGTCCTCCCAGCAGTGACCAGACACCGGAGGGGTGTGTGCCTATCACTCCCTGCAGTGCCCAGATGCAGGAGGGGGGGGCCTATCACTCCCAGCAGTGCCCAGACGCAGGAGGGGTTGGTGCAGAGTCCTCCCAGCAGTGACCAGACACAGGAGGGGTGGGTGCAGAGTCCTCCCAGCAGTGCCCAGACACAGGAGGGGTGTGTGCCTATCACTCCCAGCAGTGCCCAGACGCAGGAGGGGTGGGCGCCTATCACTCCCAGCAGTGCCCAGACGCAGGAGGGGTGGGTGCAGAGTCCTCCCAGCAGTGCCCAGACACAGGAGGGGTGTGTGCAGAGTCCTCCCAGCAGTGCCCAGACACAGAAGGGGTGTGTGCCTATCACTCCCAGCAGTGCCCAGACGCAGGAGGGGTGGGTGCCTATCACTCCCAGCAGTGCCCAGACGCAGGAGGGGTGTGTGCAGAGTCCTCCCAGCAGTGCCCAGACACAGGAGGGGTGTGTGCAGAGTCCTCCCAGCAGTGCCCAGACACAGGAGGGGTGTGTGCAGAGTCCTCCCAACAGTGCTCAGACGCAGGAGGGGTGTGTGCCTATCACTCCCAGCAGTGCCCAGACGCAGGAGGGGTGGGTGCAGAGTCCTCCCAGCAGTGCCCAGACACAGGAGGGGTGTGTGCCTATCACTCCCAGCAGAGCCCAGACGCAGGAGTGGTGGGTGCCTATCACTCCCAGCAGTGCCCAGACACAGGAGGGGTGTGTGCAGAGTCCTCCCAGCAGTGCCCAGACACAGGAGGGGTGTGTGCCTATCACTCCCAGCAGTGCCCAGACGCAGGAGGGGTGGGTGCAGAGTCCTCCCACCAGTGCCCAGACACAGGAGGGGTGTGTGCCTATCACTCCCGGCAGTGCCCAGACGCAGGAGGGGTGGGTGCCTATCACTCCAGGCAGTGCCCAGACACAGGAGGGGTGTATGCAGAGTCCTCCCGGCAGTGCCCAGACGCAGGAGGGGTGTGTGCAGAGTCCTCCCAGCAGTGCCCAGACACAGGAGGGGTGGGTGCAGAGTCCTTCCAGCAGTGCCCAGACACAGGAGGGGTGTGTGCCCATCACTCCCAGCAGTGCCCAGACGCAGGGGGGGTGCAGAGTCCTCCCAGCAGTGCCCAGACACAGGAGGGGTGTGTGCCTATAACTCCCAGCAGTGCCCAGACACAGGAGGGGTGTGTGCCTGTCACTCCCAGCAGTGCCCAGACGCAGGAGGGGTGGGTGCAGAGTCCTCCCAGCAGTGCAAAGACACAGGAGGGGTGTGTGCCTATCACTCCCAGCAGTGCCCAGACGCAGGAGGGGTGGGTGCCTATCACTCCCAGCAGTGCCCAGACAAAGGAGGGGTGTGTGCAGAGTCCTTCCAGCAGTGCCCAGACGCAGGAGGGGTGTGTGCAGAGTCCTCCCAGCAGTGACCAGACACCGGAGGGGTGTGTGCCTATCACTCCCTGCAGTGCCCAGATGCAGGAGGGGGGGGGGCTATCACTCCCAGCAGTGCCCAGACGCAGGAGGGGTTGGTGCAGAGTCCTCCCAGCAGTGCCCAGACACAGGAGGGGTGGGTGCAGAGTCCTCCCAGCAGTGCCCAGACACAGGAGGGGTGTGTGCCTATCACTCCCAGCAGTGCCCAGACGCAGGAGGGGTGGGCGCCTATCACTCCCAGCAGTGCCCAGACGCAGGAGGGGTGGGTGCAGAGTCCTCCCAGCAGTGCCCAGACACAGGAGGGGTGTGTGCAGAGTCCTCCCAGCAGTGCCCAGACACAGAAGGGGTGTGTGCCTATCACTCCCAGCAGTGCCCAGACGCAGGAGGGGTGGGTGCCTATCACTCCCAGCAGTGCCCAGACGCAGGAGGGGTGTGTGCAGAGTCCTCCCAGCAGTGCCCAGACACAGGAGGGGTGTGTGCAGAGTCCTCCCAGCAGTGCCCAGACACAGGAGGGGTGTGTGCAGAGTCCTCCCAACAGTGCCCAGACGCAGGAGGGGTGTGTGCCTATCACTCCCAGCAGTGCCCAGACGCAGGAGGGGTGGGTGCAGAGTCCTCCCAGCAGTGCCCAGACACAGGAGGGGTGTGTGCCTATCACTCCCAGCAGAGCCCAGACGCAGGAGTGGTGGGTGCCTATCACTCCCAGCAGTGCCCAGACACAGGAGGGGTGTGTGCAGAGTCCTCCCAGCAGTGCCCAGACACAGGAGGGGTGTGTGCCTATCACTCCCAGCAGTGCCCAGATGCAGGAGGGGTGGGTGCAGAGTCCTCCCACCAGTGCCCAGACACAGGAGGGGTGTGTGCCTATCACTCCCGGCAGTGCCCAGACGCAGGAGGGGTGGGTGCCTATCACTCCAGGCAGTGCCCAGACACAGGAGGGGTGTATGCAGAGTCCTCCCGGCAGTGCCCAGACGCAGGAGGGGTGTGTGCAGAGTCCTCCCAGCAGTGCCCAGACACAGGAGGGGTGTGTGCCTATCACTCCCAGCAGTGCCCAGACGCAGGAGGGGTGGGTGCCTATCACTCCCAGCAGTGCCCAGACGCAGGAGGGGTGGGTGCAGAGTCCTCCCAGCAGTGCCCAGACACAGGAGGGGTGTGTGCAGAGTCCTCCCAGCAGTGCCCAGACACAGGAGGGGTGTGTGCCTATCACTCCCAGCAGTGCCCAGACGCAGGAGGGGTGGGTGCAGAGTCCTCCCAGCAGTGCCCAGACGTAGGAGGGGTGTGTGCAGAGTCCTCCCAGCAGTGCCCAGACACAGGAGGGGTGTGTCCCTATCACTCCCAGCAGTGCCCAGACGCAGGAGGGGTGGGTGCCTATCACTCCCAGCAGTGCCTAGACGCAGGAGGGGTGGGTGCAGAGTCCTCCCAGCAGTGCCCAGACACAGGAGGGGTGTGTGCAGAGTCCACCCAGCAGTGCCCAGACACAGGAGGGGTGTGTGCCTATCACTCCCAGCAGTGCCCAGATGCAGGAGGGGTGGGTGCAAAGTCCTCCCAGCAGTGCCCAGACACAGGAGGGGTTTGTGCCTATCACTCCCAGCAGTGCCCAGACGCAGGAGGGGTGGGTGCCTATCACTCCCAGCAGTGCCCAGACACAGGAGGGGTGTGTGCAGAGTCCTCCGAGCAGTGCCCAGACACAGGAGGTGTGTGTGCAGAGTCCTCCCAGCAGTGCCCAGACACAGGAGAGGTGTGTGCAGAGTCCTCCCAGCAGTGCCCAGACACAGGAGGGGTGTGTGCCTATCACTCCCAGCAGTGCCCAGATGCAGGAGGGGTGGGTGCAGAGTCCTCCCAGCAGTGCCCAGACACAGGAGGGGTGTGTGCCTATCACTCCCATCAGTGCCCAGACGCAGGAGGGGTGGGTGCCTATCACTCCCAGCAGTGCCCAGACACAGGAGGGGTGTGTGCAGAGTCCTCCCAGCAGTGCCCAGACACAGGATTGGTGTGTGCCTATCACTCCCAGCAGTGCCCAGACACAGGAGGGGTGTTGGACAGGCCACACGAAGGGCTTGCTCCCTCCCCGCACGACAGGGCCCGAGCTCCGGCCCACCAGGCATAACCCACGAAAAGCACCCGTACCCCGTCTCCCGACGGATCCTCTGCCCTCGGACCTCTACTCCTCACGGGGCCCAGCCCCACCGGCTTCCCCGACCGGTTCAAGCCGCCATCTTGGGCCCTGCACCACGAGGCCGCGTGGCCTCGGCCCGACCCTAACCCCGGGCCTGACGGGCCCCGACATCCCGGCACCACCATCCACCCAGGAGGTGAGCGGACCACTTGGCAGGTCAATGGGAGGACGAAGTGTCAAGAGCTCTTCCCCCGCCAGGTGCCGATCGCCCCCAGCTCCCCCAGGCGCTGGCTCCACCCCCTGCTGGGTGTCTGGACACCTTCATCCCGGGCCCTCCGACCTCCAAGTGCGAGGGTCCGGACATCAAAGAGCGCCTGCCCTATAACTGGGGCAACTCCGGAGCAGGAAGGCAGTTGTATCCTGGAGTCGAGAGACACCGAGAGAACTCAGCCTTGACGGACTACTGGCGCTGCCGTAGCCCGCTCTTGTGAACCATCGTCCTGCCTGCTGGCGCTGCCGCGGCCCTCTACAACATCCATCCTCGTCGGGACCTGCTGGCGCTGCCGCGGCCTTCTACAACATCCATCCTCGTCGGGACCTGCTGGCGCTGCCGCGGCCCGTTGTAACGACCATCCTCACCGGGACCTGCTGGCGCTGCCGCGGACCGTACATCGACCATCGTTCCGGGACCTGCTGGCGCTGCCGCGGCCCGCACCAACTAAGCTCGAGGATTGTGAGCTAATCATCATCTCATCCAAACTACCTGACTGGTAGACAGACTGTCCCGCTACCCCTTACCCTGCTTTGAGAGACTTGAATCGAGGGGACCCCTGAGTCCAGACCTCCTTGTACCATTCAACCGTACCTTAAGAAGTGCTTATAAAGAACACTGAACCTTATCCGTGTGTGGTATCTGTCTGTGGGGGGGAAGTTACTTATCTGTACGATCGCTGGAGACGGCTCTCCCCGGAGACCTCTCCTCCTGACCCCGGCCGACCCTCCCGGTCCGTCTATCCTTTCTAACATTGGTGGCCAGCGGCGCGATCCGAATCAACGCGTAATCGTACAGAGAGTAGCTCACCCCACGACAACAACACGATGTCAGCCAAAGATAGCAACTCCACCGAGAAATTCCAAATGGAGAAATTAGAAGAATACAACCACCGCGAACTGAGACAATTCTGCATAGAACTTGGCATTGCTACCACCGGCCTGAGTACCAAAGAGGATCTAAAGCACGCCCTAGAGTCGTGGGCAGAAACTGGGGTCGCCGGACCCTCCGACCAAAGCAGCATCACACCAGAGGGGAACGCCACGGCTCCCGAGGAGCGGGGAACGGGCCTCTCGCAGGAGGAGATCCGGGAAAGAGAAAGAACCAGATTGCACGAGTTGGAAATGGCATGACTCAAGATGGATGGGGAACTCAAGTTAGCTGAACAGAAACTCAACCTCGAGCACATGCGGCTCCGAGATGAACGAGAAGAGAAGCAGAGACAGAGAGAGCTGGAGGAGAAAAAAATAACGCTCGAGCACGAGCGCAAACTGGCGGAAATAGAACTTCGGAAACAGAATAAAGAACTGGGGGTGCCTGAGCGACCACACACCCCGGGGCCAATCGAGAAAAAAGTCCACATCCCCAAGGATGTTGTCCGCGAGTATGTCCGAGAAGACGACATACAACAGTGGTTTAAAGCCTACGAGATCGCCATGACCTCCCACCGGATCGACCGGAGTGATTGGGGAGCCGGACTCTGGGGGAGGTTTATCAACGAGGGGCGCGATGCCCTACTGCAGCTCCCAGATCACCAAATGTCGTCCTACGACCACATGAAGGCTGCCCTCCTCACCCGCTACGGCCTCACACCCGAGATGTACCGCCAGAGGTTCAGAGATTGCACCCGGATCCCAGGTACAACTTGGGTAGAATACGTGAACTATTTCAGCCGTGCCTTCGAGGGTTGGATAAAGGGGAGCCAGGTCACCACCTACGAACAACTCTTTAACCTGATGGTATGGGAGCACCTGTCGAACAACTGCTTCGTCGAGCTCAGGCAGCACCTCCTCGACAGTAAGCTGACTGACCCCCGGCAGCTCGCCGCCGAAGCTGACCGATGGGAAAGCACCCGAGTGGGCCGGAGGGGGCCACACGAACAGAACAGAAACAACCAAGGCCAGCACCGTCCTCGGGGAGGAGGAGGGGGCCAGGGGCGAGGGAGAGACGCCTTGCCCGCAACACCCGTGGCCAGCACCCCGGCTCCGGCCGGTCGGGGCAACCCCCCGTGGCGTCCTGGGGTCCGAGCCAACGTCATGTGCCACCGATGCCAGCGAGTCGGCCACTACGCCAATGACCCGAGCTGCCCGCAGAACCAAACACCCAAGCCCCGCCAGGTAGCTGCCGCCGCCCTGGGGGAAGAGCGATCATTGGAGGAACCAGAGGAGTATGAGCCGGCCCAGCAAGAATGAGAACCGGCCGCCATGGTCCTGGCGTGCTTAGGGGGAAGAGACATTGTCCCGCGGGCTCCCCTACCTGCTAACACCAGGAAATACGGTCAGTGGGTGACCATTAATGGACAGCGAGCCGAGGCCTTGCGTGACACAGGCGCCAGTGTGACGGCCGTCCGCTGTCACCTGGTGAAGCCCGAGCAGATCCTGCCGAACATTCTCTGCCCCGTCCGCTCGGCAGACAACTCTGAAAGTATGTGTCAAATGGCCTGCGTTCCATTCGAATGGGGAGGGGTCTCCGGCCTGTTGAAGGTGACGGTCCGGGACGATGCCCCCGTGGACTGCCTCCTGGGAAATGACCTCAAGAGTTCCCCGTGGGCCACCGTTGAGAGAAGAGAACACCTGGGGATGCTGGGCCTCCCGGACTGGGCCTGCATAACCACCCGGTCCATGGCCGCCCGTGCCGTCCCTCGATCAGAAGAACCAGAATGGCCAGCACCTCCGCCCCCAGTCGCCCCAGTAGAAGACACCGACGAGGCCAGCCTCCCAGACCCGACGGCCGAAGGGGACGCGCAACCCCAGGACCTTCCTGACCTGGCTCAGTGGCGTCAAGAGGGGGGGCCCACCCAAGCACAGTTCCGCCAGGAACAAAGGACCTGTCCCTCCCTCGAGGGACTCCGCCAACAAGCCAGCGCCCAGAACGCAGGGGACTCCACCGGAACTCACTGGGTCTACTGGGATAACGACCTGCTATACAGCGAGCAAAGAATCGCCGAGCTGGGGGCCGGTCGAGTACTGGTGGTACCTCTCCGCTTCAGAGACTTTCTGCTCAACCTGGCCCACGATGTCCCCCTGGCTGGACACCTGGGCCAAGATAAAACGTACAGCCGCCTAGTGACCCACTTTTTCTGGCCGAAGATGAGGAATGACGTCCTGAACCACTGCCGATCTTGCCCCACATGCCAAGCCAGCGGGAAGAGTGGTCGGAAGCTGAAAGCCCCTCTGCAACCCTTCCCTGTGGTCACCACCCCGTTCGAGAGGGTGGGGATAGACATCGTGGGGCCTCTGGACCCCCGCACGGCACAAGGACACAGGTTCATCTTAGTACTGGTGGACCATGCCACCCGCTACCCCGAGGCGGTGCCCCTACGGACCGTGACAGCTCCGGTGGTTGGCCGGGCCCTGATGGGGATCTTCTCCCGGGTAGGCTTCCCCCGAGAAGTCGTCAGCGACCGAGGCACGAACTTTATATCCAAATACATGAAGTCCCTCTGGCAACAATGCGGGGTCACCTACAGATTCACGACCCCCTATCACCCCCAAGGGAACGGACTAGTGGAGCGTTTTAACCGCACCCTCAAGGGGATGATTGGGGGATTGGAAGAGCCCCTCCGTCGCCAGTGGGATGTACTACTCCCGTGCCTCCTCTTCGCCTACCGCGAAGTTCCCCAGAAGTCCCTCGGTTTTAGCCCTTTTGAACTCCTGTACGGACACCCTGTGCGAGGGCCCCTCAGCCTAGTAAAAGAAGGTTGGGAGATGGCCCCCCTAAAGACCCCTCCAGACGTCTTCAAATACCTCCTGGCCCTACGCAATCAGACCCGGCGCTTCAGAGAGATGGCCAAGGCGAACCTCGAGGCCAGCCAGGAGGACATGAAGAGGTGGTATGATCACAATGCCTCCTCCGTTGAGTTCGAGCCTGGACAACAAGTATGGGTGATGTCCCCCACCGAACCATGTGCCTTGCAAGATAAGTGGACGGGGCCCTTCAAAGTGGTCGAGCGCAAAAGCCCCGTCACTTACCTCATCGACCTGGGGACCTCCCGGAACCCCCTTCGGGTCCTCCACACCAACCGACTCAAACCACACTTTGTGCGCTCAGAACTCAGCCTCCTGATGGCTACGGACAGTGGGGCCGAGGAAGACTCCGAACCCCTCCCGGATCTTCTGAAGACTCAGGAGAAGGACGGCTCCGTGGACGGGGTCCGGCTCTCTGACACCCTCACTTCGGAGCAACGCCAGGGCTGCCGGAACCTCCTGCTGCAGTTCGCTACCCTGTTCTCCCTCACCCCCGGGGTCACCCCTTGGTGTTTGCACGACGTGGACACCGGGGACAGTCCCCTTGTCCGACACCGGGCCTACCGCGTACCAGATCGGGTACGGGCCTGCATACAGGAGGAGGTGGCCAAGATGCTCACAATCGGAGTCATCGAGCCCTCGGACAGCCCCTGGGCCAGTCCGGTTGTATTGGTCCCCAAAGCCGCTGCCCCCGGCACCGCACCTGAACTGAGATTCTGCGTCGACTACCGGGGCTTGAACGCTGTCACCCGGACCGACGCTCATCCGATCCCCCGAGCAGACGAGCTGATCGACCGGCTGGGGGCCGCCCGCTACCTCAGTATCTTCGACCTAACAGCGGGCTACTGGCAGATCGGCCTCACACCCAGGGCTCAGGAACGGTCAGCCTTCTCTACCCCCGATGGCCACTACCAATTCAAGGTCATGCCCTTCGGCATGAAGAATGCCCCCGCCACGTTTCAACGCCTCGTGAACCAGGTCTTGGCGGGGCTCGAAGAGTTCAGCGCTGCCTACCTGGACGATATCGCTGTGTACAGCCACCACTGGCCCGACCACCTCCGTCACCTCCAAGAGGTCCTACAGGCCCTCCAGCGGGCCGGCCTCACAATTAAGGCCGGCAAGTGCCAAATTGGCCAAGGGTCTGTGACCTACCTTGGGCACCAAGTGGGAAGCGGGCTGGTGGCCCCGCTACAACTTAAGATTGCTGCCATCCAGTCCTGGCAGCCCCCCGTCACCCAGACCGAGGTCCGAGCCTTCTTGGGGATCACCGGCTACTACCGGCGGTTCGTGAAAGACTACGGCAGCATCGTGGGGCCCCTCACGGGTCTCACGTCCAAGAACCAGCCGAAGCGGATTAACTGGACCCCCGATTGTCAAGCGGCCTTCGAGAAGCTGAAGGCCGCTCTATGCACCGCCCCTGTGCTCCAGGCCCCCGATTACAGTCGGGAATTCATGGTACAGACCGACGCCTCCGACCACGGCATCGGAGCCGTCCTTTCTCAGTTAAACCCCGAAGGTCATGACCAGCCGGTGGCCTTCATCAGTCGACGTCTCCTGGCCCGAGAACAGCGCTGGAGCACCATCGAGAGGGAGGCCTTCGCAGTGGTGTGGGCCCTCAAAAAGCTCCGGCCCTATCTCTTCGGTACCCACTTCCGGGTACAAACCGACCATCGACCCCTGCAGTGGCTGATGCAGATGCGGGGGGAGAACCCAAAACTCTTGCGCTGGTCCATTTCCCTGCAGGGAATGGACTTCACTGTGGAGCACCGACCAGGCCAAGACCACGCCAACGCGGATGGCCTGTCCCGCTTTTTCCGCCTCGACGAGGAGAGTCCCCAAGGAGATGGGTGACTCTCCCCGTCTTCAGCTGGGGGGGACGCATGTTGGACAGGCCACACGAAGGGCTTGCTCCCTCCCCGCACGACAGGGCCCGAGCTCCGGCCCACCAGGCATAACCCACGAAAAGCACCCGTACCCCGTCTCCCGACGGATCCTCTGCCCTCGGACCTCTACTCCTCACGGGGCCCAGCCCCACCGGCTTCCCCGACCGGTTCAAGCCGCCATCTTGGGCCCTGCACCACGAGGCCGCGTGGCCTCGGCCCGACCCTAACCCCGGGCCTGACCGGCCCCGACATCCCGGCACCACCATCCACCCAGGAGGTGAGCGGACCACTTGGCAGGTCAATGGGAGGACGAAGTGTCAAGAGCTCTTCCCCCGCCAGGTGCCGATCGCCCCCAGCTCCCCCAGGCGCTGGCTCCACCCCCTGCTGGGTGTCTGGACACCTTCATCCCGGGCCCTCCGACCTCCAAGTGCGAGGGTCCGGACATCAAAGAGCGCCTGCCCTATAACTGGGGCAACTCCGGAGCAGGAAGGCAGTTGTATCCTGGAGTCGAGAGACACCGAGAGAACTCAGCCTTGACGGACTACTGGCGCTGCCGTAGCCCGCTCTTGTGAACCATCGTCCTGCCTGCTGGCGCTGCCGCGGCCCTCTACAACATCCATCCTCGTCGGGACCTGCTGGCGCTGCTGCGGCCTTCTACAACATCCATCCTCGTCGGGACCTGCTGGCGCTGCCGCGGCCCGTTGTAACGACCATCCTCACCGGGACCTGCTGGCGCTGCCGCGGACCGTACATCGACCATCGTTCCGGGACCTGCTGGCGCTGCCGCGGCCCGCACCAACTAAGCTCGAGGATTGTGAGCTAATCATCATCTCATCCAAACTACCTGACTGGTAGACAGACTGTCCCGCTACCCCTTACCCTGCTTTGAGAGACTTGAATCGAGGGGACCCCTGAGTCCAGACCTCCTTGTACCATTCAACCGTACCTTAAGAAGTGCTTATAAAGAACACTGAACCTTATCCGTGTGTGGTATCTGTCTGTGGGGGGGAAGTTACTTATCTGTACGATCGCTGGAGACGGCTCTCCCCGGAGACCTCTCCTCCTGACCCCGGCCGACCCTCCCGGTCCGTCTATCCTTTCTAACAAGGGGTGTGTGAAGAGTCCTCCTAGCAGTTCCCAGACGCAGGAGGGGTGTGTGCAGAGTCCTCCCAGCAGTGCCCAGACACAGGAGGGGTGGGTGCAGAGTCCTTCCAGCAGTGCCCAGACACAGGAGGGGTGTGTGCCTATCACTCCCAGCAGTGCCCAGACGCAGGGGGGGTGGGTGCAGAGTCCTCCCAGCAGTGCCCAGACACAGGAGGGGGTGTGCCTATCACTCCCAGCAGTGCTCAGACGCAGGAGGGGTGGGTGCCTATCACTCCCAGCAGTGCCCAGACACAGGAGGGGTGTGTGCAGAGTCCTCCCAGCAGTGCCCAGACACAGGAGGGGTGTGTGCCTATCACTCCCAGCAGTGCCCAGACGCAGGAGGGGTGGGTGCAGAGTCCTCCCAGCAGTGCCCAGACACAGGAGGGGTGTGTGCCTATCACTCCCAGCAGTGCCCAGACGCAGGAGGGGTGGGTGCCTATCACTCCCAGCAGTGCCCAGACACAGGAGGGGTGTGTGCAGAGTCCTTCCAGCAGTGCCCAGACGCAGGAGGGGTGTGTGCAGAGTCCTCCCAGCAGTGACCAGACACCGGAGGGGTGTGTGCCTATCACTCCCTGCAGTGCCCAGACGCAGGAGGGGTGGGTGCCTATCACTCCCAGCAGTGCCCAGACGCAGGAGGGGTTGGTGCAGAGTCCTCCCAGCAGTGCCCAAACACAGGAGGGGTGGGTGCAGAGTCCTCCCAGCAGTGCCCAGACACAGGAGGGGTGTGTGCCTATCACTCCCAGCAGTGCCCAGACGCAGGAGGGGTGGGTGCCTATCACTCCCAGCAGTGCCCAGACGCAGGAGGGGTGGGTGCAGAGTCCTCCCAGCTGTGCCCAGACACAGGAGGGGTATGTGCAGAGTCCTCCCAGCAGTGCCCAGACACAGAAGGGGTGTGTGCCTACCACTCCCACCAGTGCCCAGACGCAGGAGGGGTGGGTGCCTATCACTCCCAGCAGTGCCCAGACGCAGGAGGGGTGTGTGTAGAGTCCTCCCAGCAGTGCCCAGACACAGGAGGGGTGTGTGCAGAGTCCTCCCAGCAGTGCCCAGACACAGGATGGGTGTGTGCAGAGTCCTCCCAGCAGGGCCCAGACGCAGGAGGGGTGTGTGCCTATCACTCCCAGCAGTGCCCAGACGCAGGAGGGGTGGGTGCAGAGTCCTCCCAGCAGTGCCCAGACACAGGAGGGGTGTGTGCCTATCACTCCCAGCAGTGCCCAGACGCAGGAGGGGTGGGTGCCTATCACTCCCAGCAGTGCCCAGACACAGGAGGGGTGTGTGCAGAGTCCTCCCAGCAGTGCCCAGACACAGGAGGGGTGTGTGCCTATCACTCCCAGCAGTGCCCAGACGCAGGAGGGGTGGGTGCTTATCACTCCCAGCAGTGCCCAGACACAGGAGGGGTGTGTGCAGAGTCCTTCCAGCAGTGCCCAGACGCAGGAGGGGTGTGTGCAGAGTCCTCCCAGCAGTGACCAGACACCGGAGGGGTGTGTGCCTATCACTCCCTGCAGTGCCCAGACGCAGGAGGGGTGGGTGCCTATCACTCCCAGCAGTGCCCAGACGCAGGAGGGGTTGGTGCAGAGTCCTCCCAGCAGTGCCCAGACACAGGAGGGGTGGGTGCAGAGTCCTCCTAGCAGTGCCCAGACACAGGAGGGGTGTGTGCCTATCACTCCCAGCAGTGCCCAGACGCAGGAGGGGTGGGTGCCTATCACTCCCAGCAGTGCCCAGACGCAGGAGGGGTGGGTGCAGAGTCCTCCCAGCTGTGCCCAGACACAGGAGGGGTATGTGCAGAGTCCTCCCAGCAGTGCCCAGACACAAAAGGGGTGTGTGCCTATCACTCCCACCAGTGCCCAGACGCAGGAGGGGTGGGTGCCTATCACTCCCAGCAGTGCCCAGACGCAGGAGGGGTGTGTGTAGAGTCCTCCCAGCAGTGCCCAGACACAGGAGGGGTGTGTGCAGAGTCCTCCCAGCAGTGCCCAGACACAGGAGGGGTGTGTGCAGAGTCCTCCCAGCAGTGCCCAGACGCAGGAGGGGTGTGTGCCTATCACTCCCAGCAGTGCCCAGACGCAGGAGGGGTGGGTGCAGAGTCCTCCCAGCAGTGCCCAGACACAGGAGGGGTGTGTGCCTATCACTCCCAGCAGTGCCCAGACGCAGGAGGGGTGGGTGCCTATCACTCCCAGCAGTGCCCAGACACAGGAGGGGTGTGTGCAGAGTCCTCCCAGCAGTGCCCAGACACAGGATTGGTGTGTGCCTATCACTCCCAGCAATGCCCAGACGCAGGAGGGGTGGGTGCAGAGTCCTCCCAGCAGTGCCCAGACACAGGAGGGGTGTGTGCCTATCACTCCCAGCAGTGCCCAGACGCAGGAGGGGTGGGTGCCTATCACTCCCAGCAGTGCCCAGGCACAGGAGGGGTGTGTGCAGAGTCCTCCCAGCAGTGCCCAGATGCAGGAGGTGTGTGCGCAGAGTCCTCCCAGCAGTGCCCAGACACAGGAGGGGTGTGTGCAGAGTCCTCCCAGCAGTGCCCAGACACAGGAGGGGTGTGTGCCTATCACTCCCAGCAGTGCCCAGACGCAGGAGGGGTGGGTGCAGAGTCCTCCCAGCAGTGCCCAGACACAGGAGTGGTGTGTGCCTATCACTCCTAGCAGTGCTCAGACACAGGAGGGGTGTGTGCAGAGTCCTCCAAGCAGTGCCCAAACACACTAGGGGTGTGTGCCTATCACTCCCAGCAGTGCCCAGACGCAGGAGGGGTGGGTGCAGAGTCCTCCCAGCAGTGCCCAGACACAGGAGGGGTGTGTGCCTATCACTCCCAGCAGTGCCCAGACGTAGGAGGGGTGGGTGCCTATCACTCCCAGCAGTGCCCAGACGCAGGAGGGGTGGGTGCCTATCACTCCCAGCAGTGCCCAGACACAGGAGGGGTGTGTGCAGAGTCCTCCCAGCAGTGCCCAGATGCAGGAGGGGTGTGTGCAGAGTCCTCCCAGCAGTGCCCAGACACAGGAGGTGTGTGTGCAGAGTCCTCCCAGCAGTGCCCAGACACAGGAGGGGTGTGTGCAGAGTCCTCCCAGCAGTGCCCAGACACAGGAGGGGTGTGTGCCTATCACTCCCAGCAGTGCCCAGATGCAGGAGGGGTGGGTGCAGAGTCCTCCCAGCAGTGCCCAGACACAGGAGGGGTGTGTGCCTATCACTCCCAGCAGTGCCCAGACGCACGAGGGGTGGGTGCCTATCACTCCCAGCAGTGCCCAGACACAGGAGGGGTGTGTGCAGAGTCCTCCCAGCAGTGCCCAGACACAGGAGGGGTGTGTGCCTATCACTCCCAGCAATGCCCAGACGCAGGAGGGGTGGGTGCAGAGTCCTCCCAGCAGTGCCCAGACACAGGAGGGGTGTGTGCCTATCACTAACAGCAGTGCCCAGACGCAGGAGGGGTGGGTGCAGAGTCCTCCTAGCAGTGCCCAGATGCAGGAGGGGTGTGTGCAGAGTCCTCCCAGCAGTGCCCAGACACAGGAGGGGTGGGTGCAGAGTCCTTCCAGCAGTGCCCAGACACAGGAGGGGTGTGTGCCTATCACTCCCAGCAGTGCCCAGACGCAGGAGGGGTGGGTGCCTATCACTCCCAGCAGTGCCCAGACACAGGAGGTGTGTGTGCAGAGTCCTCCCAGCAGTGCCCAGACATAGGAGGGGGTGTGTGCCTATCACTCCCAGCAGTGCCCAGACGCAGGAGGGTGTGTGCAGAGTCCTCCCAGCAGTGCCCAGACACAGGAGGGGTGTGTGCCTATCACTCCCAGCAGTGCCCAGACGCAGGAGGGGTGGGTGCCTATCACTCCCAGCAGTGCCCAGACACAGGAGGGGTGGGTGCAGAGTCCTCCCAGCAGTGCCCAGACACAGGAGGGGTGTGTGCCTATCACTCCCAGCAGTGCTCAGACGCAGGAGGGGTGGGTGCCTATCACTCCCAGCAGTGCCCAGACACAGGAGGGGTGTGTGCAGAGTCCTCCCAGCAGTGCCCAGACATAGGAGGGGGTGTGTGCCTATCACTCCCAGCAGTGCCCAGACGCAGGAGGGTGTGTGCAGAGTCCTCCCAGCAGTGCCCAGACACAGGAGGGGTGTGTGCCTATCACTCCCAGCAGTCCCCAGACGCAGGAGGGGTGGGTGCCTATCACTCCCAGCAGTGCCCAGACACAGGAGGGGTGGGTGCAGAGTCCTCCCAGCAGTGCCCAGACACAGGAGGGGTGTGTGCCTATCACTCCCAGCAGTGCTCAGACGCAGGAGGGGTGGGTGCCTATCACTCCCAGCAGTGCCCAGACACAGGAGGGGTGTGTGCAGAGTCCTTCCAGCAGTGCCTAGACGCAGGAGGGGTGTGTGCAGAGTCCTCCCAGCAGTGACCAGACACCGGAGGGGTGTGTGCCTATCACTCCCTGCAGTGCCCAGACGCAGGACGGGTGGGTGCCTATCACTCCCAGCAGTGCCCAGACACAGGAGGGGTTGGTGCAGAGTCCTCCCAGCAGTGCCCAGACACAGGAGGGGTGGGTGCAGAGTCCTCCCAGCAGTGCCCAGACACAGGAGGGGTGTGTGCCTATCACTCCCAGCAGTGCCCAGACGCAGGAGGAGTGGGTGCCTATCACTCCCAGCAGTGCCCAGACGCAGGAGGGGTGGGTGCGAGGCCTCCCAGCAGTGCCCAGACACAGGAGGGGTGTGTGCAGAGTTCTCCCAGCAGTGCCCAGACACAGAAGGGGTGTGTGCCTATCACTCCCAGCAGTGCCCAGACGCAGGAGGGGTGGGTGCAGAGTCCTCCCAGCAGTGCCCAGACACAGGAGGGGTGTGTGCCTATCACTCCCAGCCGTGCCCAGAGGCAGGGGGGTGGGTGCCTATCACTCCCAGCAGTGCCCAGACACAGGAGGGGTGTGTGAAGAGTCCTCCCAGCAGTGCCCAGACGCAGGAGGTGTGTGCGCAGAGTCCTCCCAGCAGTGCCCAGACACAGGAGGGGTGTGTGCAGAGTCCTCCCAGCAGTGCCCAGATACAGGAGGGGTGTGTGCCTATCACTCCCAGCAGTACCCAGACACAGGAGGGGTGGGTGCAGAGTCCTCCCAGCATTGCCCAGACACAGGAGGGGTGTGTGCATATCACTCCCAGCAGTGCCCAGACGCAGGAGGGGTGGGTGCCTATCACTCCCAGCAGTGCCCAGGCACAGGAGGGGTGTGTGCAGAGTCCTCCCAGCAGTGCCCAGACGCAGGAGGTGTGTGCGCAGAGTCCTCCCAGCAGTGCCCAGACACAGGAGGGGTGTGTGCAGAGTCCTCCCAGCAGTGCCCAGACACAGGAGGGGTGTGTGCCTATCACTCCCAGCAGTGCCCAGACGCAGGAGGGGTGGGTGCAGAGTCCTCCCAGCAGTGCCCAGACACGAGTGGTGTGGGCCTATCACTCCTAGCAGTGCCCAGACACAGGAGGGGTGTGTGCAGAGTCCTCCAAGCAGTGCCCAAACACACTAGGGGTGTGTGCCTATCACTCCCAGCAGTGCCCAGACGCAGGAGGGGTGGGTGCAGAGTCCTCCCAGCAGTGCCCAGACACAGGAGGGGTGTGTGCCTATCACTCCCAGCAGTGCCCAGACGTAGGAGGGGTGGGTGCCTATCACTCCCAGCAGTGCCCAGACACAGGAGGGGTGGGTGCAGAGTCCTCCCAGCAGTGCCCAGACACAGGAGGGGTGTGTGCCTATCACTCCCAGCAGTGCCCAGACGCAGGAGGGGTGGGTGCCTATCACTCCCAGCAGTGCCCAGACGCAGGAGGGGTGGGTGCAGAGTCCTACCAGCAGTGCCCAGACACAGAAGGGGTGTGTGCAGAGTCCTCCCAGCAGTGCCCAGACACAGGAGGGGTTTGTGCCTATCACTCCCAACAGTGTCCAGACGCAGGAGGGGTGGGTGCAGAGTCCCCCCAGCAGTGCCCAGACGCAGGAGGGGTGGGTGCCTATCACTCCCAGCAGTGCCCAGACACAGGAGGGGTGTGTGCAGAGTCCTCCCAGCAGTGCCCAGACGCAGGAGGGGTGTGTGCAGAGTCCTCCCAGCAGTGCCCAGACACAGGAGGGGTGTGTGCAGAGTCCTCCCAGCAGTGCCCAGACACAGGAGGGGTGTGTGCAGAGTCCTCCCAGCAGTGCCCAGACACATTAGGGGTGTGTGCCTATCACATCCCAGCAGTGCCCAGACGCAGGAGGGGTGGGTGCAGAGTCCTCCCAGCAGTGCCCAGACACAGGAGGGGTGGGTGCCTATCACTCCCAGCAGTGCACAGACGCAGGAGGGGTGGGTGCCTATCACTCCCAGCAGTGCCCAGACGCAGGAGGGGTGGGTGCCTATCACTCCCAGCAGTGCCCAGACGCAGGAGGGGTGGGTGCAGAGTCCTCCCAGCAGTGCCCAGACACAGGAGGGGTGTGTGCAGAGTCCTCCCAGCAGTGCCCAGACACAGGAGGGGTGTGTGCAGAGTCCTCCCAGCAGTGCCCAGATGCAGGAGGGGTGTGTGCCTATCACTCCCAGCAGTGCCCAGACGCAGGAGGGGTGGGTGCAGAGTCCTCCCAGCAGTGCCCAGACACAGGAGGGGTGTGTGCCTATCACTCCCAGCAGAGCCCAGACGCAGGAGTGGTGGGTGCCTATCACTCCCAGCAGTGCCCAGACACAGGAGGGGTGTGTGCAGAGTCCTCCCAGCAGTGCCCAGACACAGGAGGGGTGTGTGCCTATCACTCCCAGCAGTGCCCAGACGCAGGAGGGGTGGGTGCAGAGTCCTCCCAGCAGTGCCCATTCACAGGAGGGGTGTGTGCCTATCACTCCCGGCAGTGCCCAGACGCAGGAGGGGTGGGTGCCTATCACTCCAGGCAGTGCCCAGACAAAGGAGGGGTGTGTGCAGAGTCCTCCCAGCAGTGCCCAGACGCAGGAGGGGTGTGTGCAGAGTCCTCCCAGCAGTGCCCAGACACAGGAGGGGTGTGTGCCTATCACTCCCAGCAGTGCCCAGACGCAGGAGGGGTGGGTGCCTATCACTCCCAGCAGTGCCCAGACGCAGGAGGGGTGGGTGCAGAGTCCTCCCAGCAGTGCCCAGACACAGGAGGGGTGTGTGCAGAGTCCTCCCAGCAGTGCCCAGACACAGGAGGGGTGTGTGCCTATCACTCCCAGCAGTGCCCAGACGCAGGAGGGGTGGGTGCAGAGTCCTCCCAGCAGTGCCCAGACGCAGGAGGGGTGTGTGCAGAGTCCTCCCAGCAGTGCCCAGACACAGGAAGGGTGTGTGCCTATCACTCCCAGCAGTGCCCAGACGCAGGAGGGGTGGGTGCCTATCACTCCCAGCAGTGCCCAGATGCAGAAGGGGTGGGTGCAGAGTCCTCCCAGCAGTGCCCAGACACAGGAGGGGTGTGTGCAGAGTCCACCCAGCAGTGCCCAGACACAGGAGGGGTGTGTGCCTATCACTCCCAGCATGGCCCAGATGCAGGAGGGGTGGGTGCAAAGTCCTCCCAGCAGTGCCCAGACACTGCAGGGGTTTGTGCCTATCACTCCCAGCAGTGCCCAGACGCAGGAGGGGTGGGTGCCTATCACTCCCAGCAGTGCCCAGACACAGGAGGGGTGTGTGCAGAGTCCTCCCAGCAGTGCCCAGATGCAGGAGGGGTGTGTGCAGAGTCCTCCCAGCAGTGCACAGACACAGGAGGTGTGTGTGCAGAGTCCTCCCAGCAGTGCCCAGACACAGGAGGGGTGTGTGCAGAGTCCTCCCAGCAGTGCCCAGACACAGGAGGGGTGTGTGCCTATCACTCCCAGCAGTGCCCAGACACAGGAGGGGTGTGTGCCTATCACTCCCAGCAGTGCCCAGACGCAGGAGGGGTGGGTGCCTATCACTCCCAGCAGTGCCCAGACACAGGAGGGGTGTGTGCAGAGTCCTCCCAGCAGTGCCCAGACACAGGATTGGTGTGTGCCTATCACTCCCAGCAGTGCCCAGACGCAGGAGGGGTGGGTGCCTATCACTCCCAGCAGTGCCCAGACACAGGAGGGGTGTGTGCAGAGTCCTCCCAGCAGTGCCCAGACACAGGATTGGTGTGTGCCTATCACTCCCAGCAGTGCCCAGACGCAGGAGGGGTGGGTGCCTATCACTCCCAGCAGTGCCCAGGCACAGGAGGGGTGTGTGCAGAGTCCTCCCAGCAGTGCCCAGACACAGGAGGTGTGTGCGCAGAGTCCTCCCAGCAGTGCTCAGACACAGGAGGGGTGTGTGCAGAGTCCTCCAAGCAGTGCCCAGACACAGGAGGGGTGTGTGCCTATCACTCCCAGCAGTGCCCAGACGCAGGAGGGGTGGGTGCAGAGTCCTCCCAGCAGTGCCCAGACACAGGAGTGGTGTGTGCCTATCACTCCTAGCAGTGCTCAGACACAGGAGGGGTGTGTGCAGAGTCCTCCAAGCAGTGCCCAAACACACTAGGGGTGTGTGCCTATCACTCCCAGCAGTGCCCAGACGCAGGAGGGGTGGGTGCAGAGTCCTCCCAGCAGTGCCCAGACACAGGAGGGGTGTGTGCCTATCACTCCCAGCAGTGCCCAGACGTAGGAGGGTTGGGTGCCTATCACTCCCAGCAGTGCCCAGACACAGGAGGGGTGGGTGCAGAGTCCTCCCAGCAGTGCCCAGACACAGGAGGGGTGTGTGCCTATCACTCCCAGCAGTGCCCAGACGCAGGAGGGGTGGGTGCAGAGTCCTCCCAGCAGTGCCCAGACACAGGAGGGGTGTGTGCCTATCACTCCCGGCAGTGCCCAGACGCAGGAGGGGTGGGTGCCTATCACTCCAGGCAGTGCTCAGACACAGGAGGGGTGTGTGCAGAGTCCTCCCAGCAGTGCCCAGACGCAGGAGGGGTGTGTGCAGAGTCCTCCCAGCAGTGCCCAGACACAGGAGGGGTGTGTGCCTATCACTCCCAGCAGTGCCCAGACGCAGGAGGGGTGGGTGCCTATCACTCCCAGCAGTGCCCAGACGCAGGAGGGGTGAGTGCAGAGTCCTACCAGCAGTGCCCAGACACAGGAGGGTTGTGTGCAGAGTCCTCCCAGCAGTGCCCAGACACAGGAGGGGTGTGTGCCTATCACTCCCAGCAGTGCCCAGACGCAGGGGGGGTGGGTGCAGAGTCCTCCCAGCAGTGCCCAGACACAGGAGGGGTTTGTGCCTATCACTCCCAGCAGTGCCCAGACGCAGGAGGGGTGGGTGCCTATCACTCCCAGCAGTGCCCAGACACAGGAGGGGTGTGTGCAGAGTCCTCCCAGCAGTGCCCAGATGCAGGAGGGGTGTGTGCAGAGTCCTCCCAGCAGTGCCCAGACACAGGAGGTGTGTGTGCAGAGTCCTCCCAGCAGTGCCCAGACACAGGAGGGGTGTGTGCAGAGTCCTCCCAGCAGTGCCCAGACACAGGAGGGGTGTGTGCCTATCACTCCCAGCAGTGCCCAGATGCAGGAGGGGTGGGTGCAGAGTCCTCCCAGCAGTGCCCAGACACAGGAGGGGTGTGTGCCTATCACTCCCAGCAGTGCCCAGACGCACAAGGGGTGTGTGCCTATCACTCCCAGCAGTGCCCAGACACAGGAGGGGTGTGTGCAGAGTCCTCCCAGCAGTGCCCAGACACAGGAGGGGTGTGTGCCTATCACTCCCAGCAATGCCCAGACGCAGGAGGGGTGGGTGCAGAGTCCTCCCAGCAGTGCCCAGACACAGGAGGGGTGTGTGCCTATCACTAACAGCAGTGCCCAGACGCAGGAGGGGTGGGTGCAGAGTCCTCCTAGCAGTGCCCAGATGCAGGAGGGGTGTGTGCAGATGCCTCCCAGCAGTGCCCAGACACAGGAGGGGTGGGTGCAGAGTCCTTCCAGCAGTGCCCAGACACAGGAGGGGTGTGTGCCTATCACTCCCAGCAGTGCCCAGATGCAGGAGGGGTGGGTGCCTATCACTCCCAGCAGTGCCCAGACACAGGAGGGGTGTGTGCAGAGTCCTCCCAGCAGTGCCCAGACATAGGAGGGGGTGTGTGCCCATCACTCCCAGCAGTGCCCAGACGCAGGAGGGTGTGTGCAGAGTCCTCCCAGCAGTGCCCAGACACAGGAGGGGTGTGTGCCTATCACTCCCAGCAGTGCCCAGACGCAGGAGGGGTGGGTGCCTATCACTCCCAGCAGTGCCCAGACACAGGAGGGGTGTGTGCAGAGTCCTCCCAGCAGTGCCCAGACATAGGAGGGGTGTGTGCCTATCACTCCCAGCAGTGCCCAGACACAGGAGGGGTGGGTGCAGAGTCCTCCCAGCAGTGCCCAGACACAGGAGGGGTGTGTGCCTATCACTCCCAGCAGTGCCCAGACGCAGGAGGGGTGGGTGCCTATCACTCCCAGCAGTGCCCAGACACAGGAGGGGTGTGTGCAGAGTCCTTCCAGCAGTGCCTAGACGCAGGAGGGGTGTGTGCAGAATCCTCCCAGCAGTGACCAGACACCGGAGGGGTGTGTGCCTATCACTCCCTGCAGTGCCCAGACGCAGGAGGGGTGGGTGCCTATCACTCCCAGCAGTGCCCAGACACAGGAGGGGTTGGTGCAGAGTCCTCCCAGCAGTGCCCAGACACAGGAGGGGTGGGTGCAGAGTCCTCCCAGCAGTGCCCAGACACAGGAGGGGTGTGTGCCTATCACTCCCAGCAGTGCCCAGACGCAGGAGGAGTGGGTGCCTATCACTCCCAGCAGTGCCCAGACGCAGGAGGGGTGGGTGCGAGGCCTCCCAGCAGTGCCCAGACACAGGAGGGGTGTGTGCAGAGTTCTCCCAGCAGTGCCCAGACACAGAAGGAGTGTGTGCCTATCACTCCCAGCAGTGCCCAGACGCAGGAGGGGTGGGTGCAGAGTCCTCCCAGCAGTGCCCAGACACAGGAGGGGTGTGTGCCTATCACTCCCAGCCGTGCCCAGAGGCAGGGGGGTGGGTGCCTATCACTCCCAGCAGTGCCCAGACACAGGAGGGGTGTGTGAAGAGTCCTCCCAGCAGTGCCCAGACGCAGGAGGTGTGTGCGCAGAGTCCTCCCAGCAGTGCCCAGACACAGGAGGGGTGTGTGCAGAGTCCTCCCAGCAGTGCCCAGATACAGGAGGGGTGTGTGCCTATCACTCCCAGCAGTACCCAGACACAGGAGGGGTGGGTGCAGAGTCCTCCCAGCATTGCCCAGACACAGGAGGGGTGTGTGCATATCACTCCCAGCAGTGCCCAGACGCAGGAGGGGTGGGTGCCTATCACTCCCAGCAGTGCCCAGGCACAGGAGGGGTGTGTGCAGAGTCCTCCCAGCAGTGCCCAGACGCAGGAGGTGTGTGCGCAGAGTCCTCCCAGCAGTGCCCAGACACAGGAGGGGTGTGTGCAGAGTCCTCCCAGCAGTGCCCAGACACAGGAGGGGTGTGTGCCTATCACTCCCAGCAGTGCCCAGACGCAGGAGGGGTGGGTGCAGAGTCCTCCCAGCAGTGCCCAGACACGAGTGGTGTGTGCCTATCACTCCTAGCAGTGCCCAGACACAGGAGGGGTGTGTGCAGAGTCCTCCAAGCAGTGCCCAAACACACTAGGGGTGTGTGCCTATCACTCCCAGCAGTGCCCAGACGCAGGAGGGGTGGGTGCAGAGTCCTCCCAGCAGTGCCCAGACACAGGAGGGGTGTGTGCCTATCACTCCCAGCAGTGCCCAGACGTAGGAGGGGTGGGTGCCTATCACTCCCAGCAGTGCCCAGACACAGGAGGGGTGGGTGCAGAGTCCTCCCAGCAGTGCCCAGACACAGGAGGGGTGTGTGCCTATCACTCCCAGCAGTGCCCAGACGCAGGAGGGGTGGGTGCCTATCACTCCCAGCAGTGCCCAGACGCAGGAGGGGTGGGTGCAGAGTCCTACCAGCAGTGCCCAGACACAGGAGGGGTGTGTGCAGAGTCCTCCCAGCAGTGCCCAGACACAGGAGGGGTTTGTGCCTATCACTCCCAACAGTGTCCAGACGCAGGAGGGGTGGGTGCAGAGTCCCCCCAGCAGTGCCCAGACGCAGGAGGGGTGGGTGCCTATCACTCCCAGCAGTGCCCAGACACAGGAGGGGTGTGTGCAGAGTCCTCCAAGCAGTGCCCAGACGCAGGAGGGGTGTGTGCAGAGTCCTCCCAGCAGTGCCCAGACACAGGAGGGGTGTGTGCAGAGTCCTCCCAGCAGTGCCCAGACACAGGAGGGGTGTGTGCAGAGTCCTCCCAGCAGTGCCCAGACACATTAGGGGTGTGTGCCTATCACATCCCAGCAGTGCCCAGACGCAGGAGGGGTGGGTGCAGAGTCCTCCCAGCAGTGCCCAGACACAGGAGGGGTGGGTGCCTATCACTCCCAGCAGTGCACAGACGCAGGAGGGGTGGGTGCCTATCACTCCCAGCAGTGCCCAGACGCAGGAGGGGTGGGTGCCTATCACTCCCAGCAGTGCCCAGACGCAGGAGGGGTGTGTGCAGAGTCCTCCCAGCAGTGCCCAGACACAGGAGGGGTGTGTGCAGAGTCCTCCCAGCAGTGCCCAGACACAGGAGGGGTGTGTGCAGAGTCCTCCCAGCAGTGCCCAGATGCAGGAGGGGTGTGTGCCTATCACTCCCAGCAGTGCCCAGACGCAGGAGGGGTGGGTGCAGAGTCCTCCCAGCAGTGCCCAGACACAGGAGGGGTGTGTGCCTATCACTCCCAGCAGAGCCCAGACGCAGGAGTGGTGGGTGCCTATCACTCCCAGCAGTGCCCAGACACAGGAGGGGTGTGTGCAGAGTCCTCCCAGCAGTGCCCAGACACAGGAGGGGTGTGTGCCTATCACTCCCAGCAGTGCCCAGACGCAGGAGGGGTGGGTGCAGAGTCCTCCCAGCAGTGCCCAGACACAGGAGGGGTGTGTGCCTATCACTCCCGGCAGTGCCCAGACGCAGGAGGGGTGGGTGCCTATCACTCCAGGCAGTGCCCAGACACAGGAGGGGTGTGTGCAGAGTCCTCCCAGCAGTGCCCAGACGCAGGAGGGGTGTGTGCAGAGTCCTCCCAGCAGTGCCCAGACACAGGAGGGGTGTGTGCCTATCACTCCCAGCAGTGCCCAGACGCAGGAGGGGTGGGTGCCTATCACTCCCAGCAGTGCCCAGACGCAGGAGGGGTGGGTGCAGAGTCCTCCCAGCAGTGCCCAGACACAGGAGGGGTGTGTGCAGAGTCCTCCCAGCAGTGCCCAGACACAGGAGGGGTGTGTGCCTATCACTCCCAGCAGTGCCCAGACGCAGGAGGGGTGGGTGCAGAGTCCTCCCAGCAGTGCCCAGACGCAGGAGGGGTGTGTGCAGAGTCCTCCCAGCAGTGCCCAGACACAGGAGGGTGTGTGCCTATCACTCCCAGCAGTGCCCAGACGCAGGAGGGGTGGGTGCCTATCACTCCCAGCAGTGCCCAGACGCAGGAGGGTTGGGTGCAGAGTCCTCCCAGCAGTGCCCAGACACAGGAGGGGTGTGTGCAGAGTCCTCCCAGCTGTGCCCAGACACAGGAGGGGTGTGTGCCTATCACTCCCAGCAGTGCCCAGACACAGGAGGGGTGGGTGCAGAGTCCTCCCAGCAGTGCCCAGACACAGGAGGGGTGTGTGCCTATCACTCCCAGCAGTGCCCAGACGCAGGAGGGGTGGGTGCCTATCACTCCCAGCAGTGCCCAGACACAGGAGGGGTGTGTGCAGAGTCCTTCCAGCAGTGCCTAGACGCAGGAGGGGTGTGTGCAGAGTCCTCCCAGCAGTGACCAGACACCGGAGGGGTGTGTGCCTATCACTCCCTGCAGTGCCCAGACGCAGGAGGGGTGGGTGCCTATCACTCCCAGCAGTGCCCAGACACATGAGGGGTTGGTGCAGAGTCCTCCCAGCAGTGCCCAGACACAGGAGGGGTGGGTGCAGAGTCCTCCCAGCAGTGCCCAGACACAGGAGGGGTGTGTGCCTATCACTCCCAGCAGTGCCCAGACGCAGGAGGAGTGAGTGCCTATCACTCCCAGCAGTGCCCAGACGCAGGAGGGGTGGGTGCGAGGCCTCCCAGCAGTGCCCAGACACAGGAGGGGTGTGTGCAGAGTTCTCCCAGCAGTGCCCAGACACAGAAGGGGTGTGTGCCTATCACTCCCAGCAGTGCCCAGACGCAGGAGGGGTGGGTGCAGAGTCCTCCCAGCAGTGCCCAGACACAGGAGGGGTGTGTGCCTATCACTCCCAGCCGTGCCCAGAGGCAGGGGGGTGGGTGCCTATCACTCCCAGCAGTGCCCAGACACAGGAGGGGTGTGTGAAGAGTCCTCCCAGCAGTGCCCAGACGCAGGAGGTGTGTGCGCAGAGTCCTCCCAGCAGTGCCCAGACACAGGAGGGGTGTGTGCAGAGTCCTCCCAGCAGTGCCCAGATACAGGAGGGGTGTGTGCCTATCACTCCCAGCAGTACCCAGACACAGGAGGGGTGGGTGCAGAGTCCTCCCAGCATTGCCCAAACACAGGAGGGGTGTGTGCATATCACTCCCAGCAGTGCCCAGATGCAGGAGGGGTGGGTGCCTATCACTCCCAGCAGTGCCCAGGCACAGGAGGGGTGTGTGCATAGTCCTCCCAGCAGTGCCCAGACGCAGGAGGTGTGTGCGCAGAGTCCTCCCAGCAGTGCCCAGACACAGGAGGGGTGTGTGCAGAGTCCTCCCAGCAGTGCCCAGACACAGGAGGGGTGTGTGCCTATCACTCCCAGCAGTGCCCAGACGCAGGAGGGGTGGGTGCAGAGTCCTCCCAGCAGTGCCCAGACACGAGTGGTGTGTGCCTATCACTCCTAGCAGTGCCCAGACACAGGAGGGGTGTGTGCAGAGTCCTCCAAGCAGTGCCCAAACACACTAGGGGTGTGTGCCTATCACTCCCAGCAGTGCCCAGACGCAGGAGGGGTGGGTGCAGAGTCCTCCCAGCAGTGCCCAGACACAGGAGGGGTGTGTGCCTATCACTCCCAGCAGTGCCCAGACGTAGGAGGGGTGGGTGCCTATCACTCCCAGCAGTGCCCAGACACAGGAGGGGTGGGTGCAGAGTCCTCCCAGCAGTGCCCAGACACAGGAGGGGTGTGTGCCTATCACTCCCAGCAGTGCCCAGACGCAGGAGGGGTGGGTGCCTATCACTCCCAGCAGTGCCCAGACGCAGGAGGGGTGGGTGCAGAGTCCTACCAGCAGTGCCCAGACACAGGAGGGGTGTGTGCAGAGTCCTCCCAGCAGTGCCCAGACACAGGAGGGGTTTGTGCCTATCACTCCCAACAGTGTCCAGACGCAGGAGGGGTGGGTGCAGAGTCCCCCCAGCAGTGCCCAGACGCAGGAGGGGTGGGTGCCTATCACTCCCAGCAGTGCCCAGACACAGGAGGGGTGTGTGCAGAGTCCTCCCAGCAGTGCCCAGACGCAGGAGGGGTGTGTGCAGAGTCCTCCCAGCAGTGCCCAGACACAGGAGGGGTGTGTGCAGAGTCCTCCCAGCAGTGCCCAGACACAGGAGGGGTGTGTGCAGAGTCCTCCCAGCAGTGCCCAGACACATTAGGGGTGTGTGCCTATCACATCCCAGCAGTGCCCAGACGCAGGAGGGGTGGGTGCAGAGTCCTCCCAGCAGTGCCCAGACACAGGAGGGGTGGGTGCCTATCACTCCCAGCAGTGCACAGACGCAGGAGGGGTGGGTGCCTATCACTCCCAGCAGTGCCCAGACGCAGGAGGGGTGGGTGCCTATCACTCCCAGCAGTGCCCAGACGCAGGAGGGGTGTGTGCAGAGTCCTCCCAGCAGTGCCCAGACACAGGAGGGGTGTGTGCAGAGTCCTCCCAGCAGTGCCCAGACACAGGAGGGGTGTGTGCAGAGTCCTCCCAGCAGTGCCCAGATACAGGAGGGGTGTGTGCCTATCACTCCCAGCAGTGCCCAGACGCAGGAGGGGTGGGTGCAGAGTCCTCCCAGCAGTGCCCAGACACAGGAGGGGTGTGTGCCTATCACTCCCAGCAGAGCCCAGACGCAGGAGTGGTGGGTGCCTATCACTCCCAGCAGTGCCCAGACACAGGAGGGGTGTGTGCAGAGTCCTCCCAGCAGTGCCCAGACACAGGAGGGGTGTGTGCCTATCACTCCCAGCAGTGCCCAGACGCAGGAGGGGTGGGTGCAGAGTCCTCCCAGCAGTGCCCAGACACAGGAGGGGTGTGTGCCTATCATTCCCGGCAGTGCCCAGACGCAGGAGGGGTGGGTGCCTATCACTCCAGGCAGTGCCCAGACACAGGAGGGGTGTGTGCAGAGTCCTCCCAGCAGTGCCCAGACGCAGGAGGGGTGTGTGCAGAGTCCTCCCAGCAGTGCCCAGACACAGGAGGGGTGTGTGCCTATCACTCCCAGCAGTGCCCAGACGCAGGAGGGGTGGGTGCCTATCACTCCCAGCAGTGCCCAGACGCAGGAGGGGTGGGTGCAGAGTCCTCCCAGCAGTGCCCAGACACAGGAGGGGTGTGTGCAGAGTCCTCCCAGCAGTGCCCAGACACAGGAGGGGTGTGTGCCTATCACTCCCAGCAGTGCCCAGACGCAGGAGGGGTGGGTGCAGAGTCCTCCCAGCAGTGCCCAGACGCAGGAGGGGTGTGTGCAGAGTCCTCCCAGCAGTGCCCAGACACAGGAGGGTGTGTGCCTATCACTCCCAGCAGTGCCCAGACGCAGGAGGGGTGGGTGCCTATCACTCCCAGCAGTGCCCAGACGCAGGAGGGTTGGGTGCAGAGTCCTCCCAGCAGTGCCCAGACACAGGAGGGGTGTGTGCAGAGTCCTCCCAGCTGTGCCCAGACACAGGAGGGGTGTGTGCCTATCACTCCCAGCAGTGCCCAGACACAGGAGGGGTGGGTGCAGAGTCCTCCCAGCAGTGCCCAGACACAGGAGGGGTGTGTGCCTATCACTCCCAGCAGTGCCCAGACGCAGGAGGGGTGGGTGCCTATCACTCCCAGCAGTGCCCAGACACAGGAGGGGTGTGTGCAGAGTCCTTCCAGCAGTGCCTAGACGCAGGAGGGGTGTGTGCAGAGTCCTCCCAGCAGTGACCAGACACCGGAGGGGTGTGTGCCTATCACTCCCTGCAGTGCCCAGACGCAGGAGGGGTGGGTGCCTATCACTCCCAGCAGTGCCCAGACACATGAGGGGTTGGTGCAGAGTCCTCCCAGCAGTGCCCAGACACAGGAGGGGTGGGTGCAGAGTCCTCCCAGCAGTGCCCAGACACAGGAGGGGTGTGTGCCTATCACTCCCAGCAGTGCCCAGACGCAGGAGGAGTGAGTGCCTATCACTCCCAGCAGTGCCCAGACGCAGGAGGGGTGGGTGCGAGGCCTCCCAGCAGTGCCCAGACACAGGAGGGGTGTGTGCAGAGTTCTCCCAGCAGTGCCCAGACACAGAAGGGGTGTGTGCCTATCACTCCCAGCAGTGCCCAGACGCAGGAGGGGTGGGTGCAGAGTCCTCCCAGCAGTGCCCAGACACAGGAGGGGTGTGTGCCTATCACTCCCAGCCGTGCCCAGAGGCAGGGGGGTGGGTGCCTATCACTCCCAGCAGTGCCCAGACACAGGAGGGGTGTGTGAAGAGTCCTCCCAGCAGTGCCCAGACGCAGGAGGTGTGTGCGCAGAGTCCTCCCAGCAGTGCCCAGACACAGGAGGGGTGTGTGCAGAGTCCTCCCAGCAGTGCCCAGATACAGGAGGGGTGTGTGCCTATCACTCCCAGCAGTACCCAGACACAGGAGGGGTGGGTGCAGAGTCCTCCCAGCATTGCCCAGACACAGGAGGGGTGTGTGCATATCACTCCCAGCAGTGCCCAGATGCAGGAGGGGTGGGTGCCTATCACTCCCAGCAGTGCCCAGGCACAGGAGGGGTGTGTGCATAGTCCTCCCAGCAGTGCCCAGACGCAGGAGGTGTGTGCGCAGAGTCCTCCCAGCAGTGCCCAGACACAGGAGGGCTGTGTGCAGAGTCCTCCCAGCAGTGCCCAGACACAGGAGGGGTGTGTGCCTATAACTCCCAGCAGTGCCCAGACGCAGGAGGGGTGGGTGCAGAGTCCTCCCAGCAGTGCCCAGACACGAGTGGTGTGTGCCTATCACTCCTAGCAGTGCCCAGACACAGGAGGGGTGTGTGCAGAGTCCTCCAAGCAGTGCCCAAACACACTAGGGGTGTGTGCCTATCACTCCCAGCAGTGCCCAGACGCAGGAGGGGTGGGTGCAGAGTCCTCCCAGCAGTGCCCAGACACAGGAGGGGTGTGTGCCTATCACTCCCAGCAGTGCCCAGACGTAGGAGGGGTGGGTGCCTATCACTCCCAGCAGTGCCCAGACACAGGAGGGGTGGGTGCAGAGTCCTCCCAGCAGTGCCCAGACACAGGAGGGGTGTGTGCCTATCACTCCCAGCAGTGCCCAGACGCAGGAGGGGTGGGTGCCTATCACTCCCAGCAGTGCCCAGACGCAGGAGGGGTGGGTGCAGAGTCCTACCAGCAGTGCCCAGACACAGGAGGGGTGTGTGCAGAGTCCTCCCAGCAGTGCCCAGACACAGGAGGGGTTTGTGCCTATCACTCCCAACAGTGTCCAGACGCAGGAGGGGTGGGTGCAGAGTCCCCCCAGCAGTGCCCAGACGCAGGAGGGGTGGGTGCCTATCACTCCCAGCAGTGCCCAGACACAGGAGGGGTGTGTGCAGAGTCCTCCCAGCAGTGCCCAGACGCAGGAGGGGTGTGTGCAGAGTCCTCCCAGCAGTGCCCAGACACAGGAGGGGTGTGTGCAGAGTCCTCCCAGCAGTGCCCAGACACAGGAGGGGTGTGTGCAGAGTCCTCCCAGCAGTGCCCAGACACATTAGGGGTGTGTGCCTATCACATCCCAGCAGTGCCCAGACGCAGGAGGGGTGGGTGCAGAGTCCTCCCAGCAGTGCCCAGACACAGGAGGGGTGGGTGCCTATCACTCCCAGCAGTGCACAGACGCAGGAGGGGTGGGTGCCTATCACTCCCAGCAGTGCCCAGACGCAGGAGGGGTGGGTGCCTATCACTCCCAGCAGTGCCCAGACGCAGGAGGGGTGTGTGCAGAGTCCTCCCAGCAGTGCCCAGACACAGGAGGGGTGTGTGCAGAGTCCTCCCAGCAGTGCCCAGACACAGGAGGGGTGTGTGCAGAGTCCTCCCAGCAGTGCCCAGATGCAGGAGGGGTGTGTGCCTATCACTCCCAGCAGTGCCCAGACGCAGGAGGGGTGGGTGCAGAGTCCTCCCAGCAGTGCCCAGACACAGGAGGGGTGTGTGCCTATCACTCCCAGCAGAGCCCAGACGCAGGAGTGGTGGGTGCCTATCACTCCCAGCAGTGCCCAGACACAGGAGGGGTGTGTGCAGAGTCCTCCCAGCAGTGCCCAGACACAGGAGGGGTGTGTGCCTATCACTCCCAGCAGTGCCCAGACGCAGGAGGGGTGGGTGCAGAGTCCTCCCAGCAGTGCCCAGACACAGGAGGGGTGTGTGCCTATCACTCCCGGCAGTGCCCAGACGCAGGAGGGGTGCGTGCCTATCACTCCAGGCAGTGCCCAGACACAGGAGGGGTGTGTGCAGAGTCCTCCCAGCAGTGCCCAGACGCAGGAGGGGTGTGTGCAGAGTCCTCCCAGCAGTGCCCAGACACAGGAGGGGTGTGTGCCTATCACTCCCAGCAGTGCCCAGACGCAGGAGGGGTGGGTGCCTATCACTCCCAGCAGTGCCCAGACGCAGGAGGGGTGGGTGCAGAGTCCTCCCAGCAGTGCCCAGACACAGGAGGGGTGTGTGCAGAGTCCTCCCAGCAGTGCCCAGACACAGGAGGGGTGTGTGCCTATCACTCCCAGCAGTGCCCAGACGCAGGAGGGGTGGGTGCAGAGTCCTCCCAGCAGTGCCCAGACGCAGGAGGGGTGTGTGCAGAGTCCTCCCAGCAGTGCCCAGACACAGGAAGGGTGTGTGCCTATCACTCCCAGCAGTGCCCAGACGCAGGAGGGGTGGGTGCCTATCACTCCCAGCAGTGCCCAGACGCAGGAGGGGTGGGTGCAGAGTCCTCCCAGCAGTGCCCAGACACAGGAGGGGTGTGTGCCTATCACTCCCAGCAGTGCCCAGATGCAGGAGGGGTGGGTGCAAAGTCCTCCCAGCAGTGCCCTGACACTGGAGGGGTTTGTGCCTATCACTCCCAGCAGTGCCCAGACGCAGGAGGGGTGGGTGCCTATCACTCCCAGCAGTGCCCAGACACAGGAGGGGTGTGTGCAGAGTCCTCCCAGCAGTGCCCAGATGCAGGAGGGGTGTGTGCAGAGTCCTCCCAGCAGTGCCCAGACACAGGAGGTGTGTGTGCAGAGTCCTCCCAGCAGTGCCCAGACACAGGAGGGGTGTGTGCAGAGTCCCCCCAGCAGTGCCCAGACACAGGAGGGGTGTGTGCCTATCACTCCCAGCAGTGCCCAGACACAGGAGGGGTGTGTGCCTATCACTCCCAGCAGTGCCCAGACGCAGGAGGGGTGGGTGCCTATCACTCCCAGCAGTGCCCAGACACAGGAGGGGTGTGTGCAGAGTCCTCCCAGCAGTGCCCAGACACAGGATTGGTGTGTGCCTATCACTCCCAGCAGTGCCCAGACGCAGGAGGGGTGGGTGCCTATCACTCCCAGCAGTGCCCAGACACAGGAGGGGTGTGTGCAGAGTCCTCCCAGCAGTGCCCAGACACAGGATTGGTGTGTGCCTATCACTCCCAGCAGTGCCCAGACGCAGGAGGGGTGGGTGCCTATCACTCCCAGCAGTGCCCAGGCACAGGAGGGGTGTGTGCAGAGTCCTCCCAGCAGTGCCCAGACGCAGGAGGTGTGTGCGCAGAGTCCTCCCAGCAGTGCCCAGACACAGGAGGGGTGTGTGCAGAGTCCTCCCAGCAGTGCCCAGACACAGGAGGGGTGTGTGCCTATCACTCCCAGCAGTGCCCAGACACAGGAGGGGTGGGTGCAGAGTCCTCCCAGCAGTGCCCAGACACAGGAGTGGTGTGTGCCTATCACTCCTAGCAGTGCTCAGACACAGGAGGGGTGTGTGCAGAGTCCTTCAAGCAGTGCCCAAACACACTAGGGGTGTGTGCCTATCACTCCCAGCAGTGCCCAGATGCAGGAGGGGTGGGTGCAGAGTCCTCCCAGCAGTGCCCAGACACAGGAGGGGTGTGTGCCTATCACTCCCAGCAGTGCCCAGACGTAGGAGGGGTGGGTGCCTATCACTCCCAGCAGTGCCCAGACACAGGAGGGGTGGGTGCAGAGTCCTCCCAGCAGTGCCCAGACACAGGAGGGGTTTGTGCCTATCACTCCTGTTAGACGGCGACCTCAGAGGAGCCCGGAAAGGGGTCCTGACTACCCTGAGACCCACCCTCAAAGTATCGTAGCCGGGCACTGGCGGGAGATTCCCCAGGGGGAGGAATCTTGCAACTAGGTTCGTACTTCTGGCACCACACGACACAGAGAGACCACACTGGGTATCCTCAGAACAAGCTTTATCAAACAGGTATCACTGCAAATATGTACAAGGTGAGCACGGGCTCAGGAGTCTCGGAAAGGTAGGGGGGTAGCGGGACTGTCTCTGGTAACGGTTCAAAGCAGGGACGTATCCGGCGCACAGCTCCCAATCCTCGAGCTGGGGGATACGTGGTCGGAGTTGGGGTCTGGCGGGACCGTGAGAGTCTGGGGGAGCCGCGAGTCACTCAGCAGGGCTCAGGTACGAGGTCGGAGGTGTTACGATCTTCAGGGAGCCGCGAGTCACTCAGCAGGGCTCAGGTACAAGTTCGGAGGTCTTACGATCTTCAGGGAGCCGCGAGTCACTCAGCAGGGCTCAGGTACAGGTTCGGAGGTCTTACGATCTTCAGGGAGCCGCGAGTCACTCAGCAGGGCTCAGGTACAAGTTCGGAGGTGTTACGATCTTCAGGGAGCCGCGAGTCACTCAGCAGGGCTCAGGTGAGTTCCAGTTTCAGGAGCCGCGACCACGTCAGCAGGCTCTCGTTGTTCCAGCGTCGAATCTGCCAGATAGCCCCAGAGCACCCCTTGTTATAGTTCGACCCCTCTTTGATGTCCGGAGTCTGTGCAGGCAGGGGTCTTGTCACCTGGGGGTCGCTTGTCGGGTTTTCCTGCTATAGTCTTTTGATCCTTTCAGGGGCCGGGTCGGGAGGAGTCCCAGACACCCAGCAGGCGTGGAGCCAGCTCTCAGGGAGGCCGGAGGGCCGATCGACCCCCATCGTCCCGGGGGAGTTCAGAGGTGCGATAGAAACTGCTCCTCCCTCTCTCATCCCCTGGAAGCGTGATGTCCTCCAGCCGGAGTGGCGCCTCTAGGCCCGGGTCGCGCTGGGGCCGGGCGGCCATCTTGGTGCATGAAGTGGGCACGCGGGCCCGGGGTGGCCGAAAGGAGAGAGGCCAGGGACGGGGATGTCCGGGCCGGTGCGTGTGTCCTGGTGGGGAGGTTCGGCTGGGCCGGGTGCTTGGGCTGTAGGTACCAGGTTTCGGTGGTGCGGGGGCACGGAGGGCCATTCTACGAGGCCGGGTCCAACACGCGTCCCCCCCAGCTGAAAGCCGGAGAGAACTGCCCATCAGCTTGGGGGGTTCTCTTCGCTGAGGCGGAAGAACCGGGAGAGGCCGTCAGCATTGGCGTGGTCCGTACCAGGGCGGTGTTCCACGGTGAAATCCATCCCCTGGAGGGAGATTGACCACCGCAGTAGCTTGGGGTTTTCTCCTCGCATCTCCATGAGCCAGCGTAAGGGCCGATGGTCAGTCTGGACTCTGAAATGGGTGCCAAACAGGTAGGGTCGTAGCTTTTTGAGTGCCCAGACCACGGCAAAGGCTTCGCGCTCTATGGTGCTCCATCTTTGTTCTCGGGCCAACAGCCGCCGACTGAGGAAGGCGACGGGCTGGTCTAGGCCTTGGTCATTTACTTGGGACAGGACGGCCCCAATGCCATGCTCGGAGGCATCGGTCTGGACTATGAACTCCTTGGCGTAGTCGGGAGCCTGGAGGACGGGGGCCGTGCACATGGCCCTTTTTAGGGCATCGAAAGCTTCCTGGCAGGCAGCCGTCCACTGCACTTTCTTTGGCTGTTTTTTAGACGTGAGTTCTGTGAGAGGGCCGACAAGGCTGCCATACCCCCGAATGAATCTTCGGTAGTAGCCCGTGAGTCCCAGAAAGGCTCGGACCTCCGTCTGGGTGATGGGTGGTTCCCAGGCCAGGATGGCGTCGATCTTTGGCTGTAGAGGGGCGACCTGGCCACCCCCGACCTGGTGCCCCAAGTAGACCACGGATCCTTGCCCGATCTGGCACTTGCTGGCTTTTACTGTGAGGCCTGCCTGGCGCAGGGCGATTAGCACCCTTCGGAGGTGCTGGAGGTGCTCACTCCACTCTGAACTGAAGACAGCGATGTCGTCCAGGTATGCCGCGCTGAACTGTTCTAGCCCGGCCAGGACCCTATTCACCAGTCGCTGGAAAGTGGCCGGGGCATTTTTCATCCCGAAGGGCATTACGCGGAAGCGGTAGTGTCCATCGGGGGTGGAGAAAGCGGACCGCTCTTTGGCCCCTTCGGTGAGCGCAATCTGCCAGTATCCGCAGGTGAGGTCGAATGTGCTGAGGAACCGGGCTGCCCCTAGTCGGTCAATGAGTTCGTCGGCTCGTGGAATGGGGTGGGCATCGGCTCGGGTAACGTCATTGAGCCCCCGGTAGTCCACGCAGAAGCGGAGCTCGGGGGCGACACCGGGGGCCGCTGCCTTCGGGACCAGGACCACGGGGCTGGCCCAGGGACTGTCAGAGGGCTCGATCACCCCTAGGGTCAACATTTTCGAGACCTCCGCTTGAATGCAGGACCGGACCCGGTCAGGAACCCGGTAGGCTCGGTGTCTCACCGGCGGGCTGTCCCCGGTGTCCACATCATGAACACACCAGTTGGTGACCCGGGGGGTCAGGGAGAAGAGGTCAGAAAATTGTCTTAGGAGCTGGCGGCAGTCCGCTTGTTGCTGGGCAGCGAGGGCTGGGGAGAGGTTCACTCCTTCCACGGAGCCATCCTGCTCCTGGATACATAGGAGGTCCGGGAGGGGATCCGACTCATCTTCGGCCCCGTCATCGGTGGCCAGCAGGAGGCTCAGTTCTGTCCGCTGGAAGTGAGGCTTGAGGCGGTTCACGTGCAGGACCCGGAGGGGATCCCGAGGCGACTGGACGTCCACCAAGTAGGTGACTTGGCTCTTCTTCTCGACCACTTTGTAGGGCCCAGTCCATCGGTCCTGGAGAGCGCCAGGCTTCACGGGGGCCATGACCCACACCTGCTGGCCCGGCTGGAACTCGACCAGAGTAGCATTCTGGTCGTACCAGCGCTTCATTTCTTCTTGACTCGCCTCCAGGTTGGCCTCTGCCAGTTCTCGGAACCTCCTGGTCTGGTTCCGGAGGGCCAGGACATACTGGAACACATCTCGGGGGGTGGTCTGGGGTGCTGCCTCCCACCCTTCCTTAACCAAACTGAGGGGACCTCGGACGGGGTGCCCATAGAGTAATTCAAACGGGCTGAACCCTAAGGACTTCTGGGGGACCTCCCGGTAAGCGAACAAGAGGCAGGGGAGCAGGACGTCCCACTTACGCCGGAGGGGCTCTTCTAGGCCAGCGATCATCCCTTTCAAAGTCCTATTAAACCTCTCTACTAGGCCGTTCCCTTGGGGATGGTACGGGGTGGTGAACTTATAGGACACCCCACATTGTTGCCACAGGGACGTCATATACCTGGATATAAAATTAGTGCCGCGATCGCTCACGACCTCGCGGGGAAAACCCACCCTGGAGAAGATCCCCATCAGGGCCCGGCCCACCACGGGGGCCGTAATGGTGCGTAGGGGAATAGCCTCTGGGTAGCGGGTGGCGTGGTCCACTAGGACCAAGATGAAACGGTGACCTTGGGAGGTGGGGGGGTCCAGTGGCCCCACGATGTCGATCCCGACTCGCTCGAAGGGGGTACTGACGACCGGGAAGGGTTGGAGGGGAGCCTTGCACTTCCCCCCACTCTTCCCACTGGCTTGGCACGTGGGGCAGGACTTGCAGTGGGCCTCTACCGCTGCTTTCATCTTAGGCCAATAAAAATGGGTCACGAGACGGCTGTAGGTCTTGTCCTGACCCAGGTGACCGGCGAGGGGGACATCGTGGGCTAAGCCCAGGAGGAAATCCCGGAAGCGGAGGGGTACCACCAGTACCCGTCCGGATCCCAGCTCCACTGATTTCTGTTCACTATACAGGACGTTATTCTCCCAATAGATTCGGTGCGTTCCGGTCTGGTCACCTGCGGCTTGGCCCTCGGCCTGGCGCCGCAGCCCGACCAGGGAAGGACAGGTGGCTTGCTCCCGGCAAAATTCTTCTCGGGTGGGCCCGCCCTCGTGGCGCCAATGGGCCAACTCGGGTAGATCCCCCAACTCGGGGACCGGGGCGGGGTCGGATGGTGCGGGTTCGTCGCTGGCGACGGACCCTTCCGATGGGGGAACGGGAGGTCCCTCGGCGGGGACGGTGCTGGCTACTTCGACCGGGGTGCTCTCGACTTCTCTCCGGGGAGTGAGTCGGGCTGTCATAGATCGGGTGGTGGCACACACCCACTCGGGGAGTCCCATCATTCCTAGGTGGGCCTTGCGCTCTACGTGCTTCCAGGGAGAACTCTCCAGGTCGTTCCCTAAGAGGCAGTCGACCGGCTGGGAGGTTCTTACGGCCACCTTGAGTTTACCTATCACCCCTCCCCACTCAAATGGCACCAGGGCCACCTGACACAGACTTTCCCTATTGTCTGCAGAGATTACGGGGCAAAAGACATTGGGGAGGATCTGCTCCTCGGGAACTAGGTGCCTGAGGACACCGGTGATACTGGCCCCGGTGTCCCGCAGGGCCTCTACCTGGTGGCCATTGATCTTGACGAGCTGCCCATATTTCTGTGTGTTGGACGGTAGGAGGCTACCAGGGATCATTTCCCTATCTCCCAGGGATACTAGGGCCATAGCGGCGGGTTCCCACTCCTCGGTTTCCTCAACCTCCTCCCCCAGGGCTACGTTGGCTATCTGCCTCGCAGGGGTGACTTGGGTGGCCATGGGGCACTCTGGGTCATTGGCGTAGTGCCCGGGTTTCTGGCAGCGAAAACATGTGACGGTCACCCGGTGTCCCCGTCTCCCAGGGGGCCCTGTTACTGGTGGGGGGGGCGCCGGGAAAGGTGGAGGTGGTGTCTTCGGGGGGCTAGGCTGGGACTCCCTCGGCCCTCCCTGGTTCCCTCCCCCTCTCTGGCGGGGTGGTCCCTGACTGGTTCGGGGGTACTCTCCTACCATGCCCCGGGAGACCCGGGTGTTGGTCCAGCGGTCGGCCTCCACGGCCAGCTTCCGGGGATCTGTGAGCTTGCTATCCAGCAGATGTTGACGTAGCTCTACGAAGCAGTTCGCAGCCAGATGTTCCCATAACATGAGGTCAGTGAGTTCGGCAAGGGTGGTGACCTTGCTGCCCTTGACCCACCCATCGAAGGCCCGACTAAAAAAGTTTACATACTCCACCCAGGTGGTGCCCGGGATCTTCCTGCAGTCCCGGAACCGTTGGCGGTACATTTCTGGGGTGAGGCCGTATCTTGTGAGGAGAGCCTCTTTCATGTGGCTGTAGGAGGTCTGCAGGGAGAGGGGTAGGTCGAGCAGGGTGTCCCTTCCTTCGCTCAGAAACCGTCCCCACAACCCCGACCCCCAGTCCTTCTGTGGAATCCGATGGGAGGTCATGGCGACCTCGTAGGCCCGAAACCATTGCTGAATGTCATCGTTTTTATAATATTCTTTGACCACATCCTTGGGGATGTGGACCTTCTGTTCCGCTGGGGGGGCCGTCTCTCGGTTCCCCGAGGGCCCCCGTCCTCATTTCGGGCCTTGAGCTCGAGTTCCTTTAAGCTCCGTTCGTGCTCCAGTTGGAGCTTTCTTCCTTCGTGCTCCCGTTGGAGCTTCTTTTCTTCCAGTTCGCCTTGTACACGCATTTGCTCTACTGCTAGCTTTTTCTCCGCTAACTTCAATTCGCCCTCGATTTTGAGTTTGGCTAACTCGAGTTCATGACTGCGGCTTCTCTCTCTGTCCGCGAGCTCTTCCGGGGATAGGCCCCCGTCTGGTACGATGCCTCGCACCTGATTGCTACTGCTTTCGCTTTGGGGGGGTTCGGCTTCGTCGGGGCGCTCCCCCGTGCCTTCCGGGCGGGAGGCCCCGGTCTCCACCCAAGTTTTCAGTGCTTTCTGCAAGTCTTCCTTAGTGTTGAGGCCAGTGGTAGCGATTTTAAGTTCTTTGCAAAATTGTTTTAGCTCTTTGTGTGTATATTCTTCCAGATGCTCCACCTGGAACACTCTGTTGGCGTTGGTTTCTGCGGAGCTCGTGGCGCTTCCTTCTGCCATCTTTGTTGGTCGTGCGTCCGTCGTTTACTGTACGATCTCTAGGTGATGGGCCCGAATCCCGTCGCTTGCCACCAATGTTAGACGGCGACCTCAGAGGAGCCCGGAAAGGGGTCCTGACTACCCTGAGACCCACCCTCAAAGTATCGTAGCCGGGCACTGGCGGGAGATTCCCCAGGGGGAGGAATCTTGCAACTAGGTTCGTACTTCTGGCACCACACGACACAGAGAGACCACACTGGGTATCCTCAGAACAAGCTTTATCAAACAGGTATCACTGCAAATATGTACAAGGTGAGCACGGGCTCAGGAGTCTCGGAAAGGTAGGGGGGTAGCGGGACTGTCTCTGGTAACGGTTCAAAGCAGGGACGTATCCGGCGCACAGCTCCCAATCCTCGAGCTGGGGGATACGTGGTCGGAGTTGGGGTCTGGCGGGACCGTGAGAGTCTGGGGGAGCCGCGAGTCACTCAGCAGGGCTCAGGTACGAGGTCGGAGGTGTTACGATCTTCAGGGAGCCGCGAGTCACTCAGCAGGGCTCAGGTACAAGTTCGGAGGTCTTACGATCTTCAGGGAGCCGCGAGTCACTCAGCAGGGCTCAGGTACAGGTTCGGAGGTCTTACGATCTTCAGGGAGCCGCGAGTCACTCAGCAGGGCTCAGGTACAAGTTCGGAGGTGTTACGATCTTCAGGGAGCCGCGAGTCACTCAGCAGGGCTCAGGTGAGTTCCAGTTTCAGGAGCCGCGACCACGTCAGCAGGCTCTCGTTGTTCCAGCGTCGAATCTGCCAGATAGCCCCAGAGCACCCCTTGTTATAGTTCGACCCCTCTTTGATGTCCGGAGTCTGTGCAGGCAGGGGTCTTGTCACCTGGGGGTCGCTTGTCGGGTTTTCCTGCTATAGTCTTTTGATCCTTTCAGGGCCGGGTCGGGAGGAGTCCCAGACACCCAGCAGGCGTGGAGCCAGCTCTCAGGGAGGCCGGAGGGCCGATCGACCCCCATCGTCCCGGGGGAGTTCAGAGGTGCGATAGAAACTGCTCCTCCCTCTCTCATCCCATGGAAGCGTGATGTCCTCCAGCCGGAGTGGCGCCTCTAGGCCCGGGTCGTGCTGGGGCCGGGCGGCCCTCTTGGTGCATGAAGTGGGCACGCGGGCCCGGGGTGGCCGAAAGGAGAGAGGCCAGGGACGGGGATGTCCGGGCCGGTGCGTGTGTCCTGGTGGGGAGGTTCGGCTGGGCCGGGTGCTTGGGCTGTAGGTACCAGGTTTCGGTGGTGCGGGGGCACGGAGGGCCATTCTACGAGGCCGGGTCCAACAACTCCCAACAGTGCCCAGACGCAGGAGGGGTGGGTGCAGAGTCCCCCCAGCAGTGCCCAGACGCAGGAGGGGTGGGTGCCTATCACTCCCAGCAGTGCCCAGACACAGGAGGGGTGTGTGCAGAGTCCTCCCAGCAGTGCCCAGACGCAGGAGGGGTGTGTGCAGAGTCCTCCCAGCAGTGCCCAGACACAGGAGGGGTGTGTGCAGAGTCCTCCCAGCAGTGCCCAGACACAGGAGGGGTGTGTGCAGAGTCCTCCCAGCAGTGCCCAGACACATTAGGGGTGTGTGCCTATCACACCCAGCAGTGCCCAGACGCAGGAGGGGTGGGTGCAGAGTCCTCCCAGCAGTGCCCAGACACAGGAGGGGTGGGTGCCTATCACTCCCAGCAGTGCACAGACGCAGGAGGGGTGGGTGCCTATCACTCCCAGCAGTGCCCAGACGCAGGAGGGGTGGGTGCCTATCACTCCCAGCAGTGCCAAGACGCAGGAGGGGTGTGTGCAGAGTCCTCCCAGCAGTGCCCAGACACAGGAGGGGTGTGTGCAGAGTCCTCCCAGCAGTGCCCAGACACAGGAGGGGTGTGTGCAGAGTCCTCCCAGCAGTGCCCAGACGCAGGAGGGGTGTGTGCCTATCACTCCCAGCAGTGCCCAGACGCAGGAGGGGTGGGTGCAGAGTCCTCCCAGCAGTGCCCAGACACAGGAGGGGTGTGTGCCTATCACTCCCAGCAGAGCCCAGACGCAGGAGTGGTGGGTGCCTATCACTCCCAGCAGTGCCCAGACACAGGAGGGGTGTGTGCAGAGTCCTCCCAGCAGTGCCCAAACACAGGAGGGGTGTGTGCAGAGTCCTCCCAGCAGTGCCCAGACACAGGAGGGGTGTGTGCCTATCACTCCCAGCAGTGCCCAGATGCAGGAGGGGTGGGTGCAGAGTCCTCCCAGCAGTGCCCAGACACAGGAGGGGTGTGTGCCTATCACTCCCAGCAGTGCCCAGACGCAGGAGGGGTGGGTGCCTATCACTCCCAGCAGTGCCCAGACACAGGAGGGGTGTGTGCAGAGTCCTCCCAGCAGTGCCCAGACACAGGATTGGTGTGTGCCTATCACTCCCAGCAATGCCCAGACGCAGGAGGGGTGGGTGCAGAGTCCTCCCAGCAGTGCCCAGACACAGGAGGGGTGTGTGCCTATCACTCCCAGCAGTGCCCAGACGCAGGAGGGGTGGGTGCCTATCACTCCCAGCAGTGCCCAGACACAGGAGGAGTGTGTGCAGAGTCCTCCTAGCAGTTCCCAGACGCAGGAGGGGTGTGTGCAGAGTCCTCCCAGCAGTGCCCAGACACAGGAGGGGTGGGTGCAGAGTCCTTCCAGCAGTGCCCAGACACAGGAGTGGTGTGTGCCTATCACTCCCAGCAGTGCCCAGACGCAGGGGGGGTGGGTGCAGAGTCCTCCCAACAGTGCCCAGACATAGGAGGGGTGTGTGCCTATCACTCCCAGCAGTGCCCAGATGCAGGAGGGGTGGGTGCCTATCACTCCCAGCAGTGCCCAGACACAGGAGGGGTGTGTGCAGAGTCCTCCCAGCAGTGCCCAGACACAGGAGGGGTGTGTGCCTATCACTCCCAGCAGTGCCCAGACGCAGGAGGGGTGGGTGCAGAGTCCTCCCAGCAGTGCCCAGACACAGGAGGGGTGTGTGCCTATCACTCCCAGCAGTGCCCAGACGCAGGAGGGGTGGGTGCCTATCACTCCCAGCAGTGCCCAGACACAGGAGGGGTGTGTGCAGAGTCCTTCCAGCAGTGCCCAGACACAGGAGGGGTGTGTGCAAAGTCCTCCCAGCAGTGACCAGACACCGGAGGGGTGTGTGCCTATCACTCCCTGCAGTGCCCAGACGCAGGAGGGGTGGGTGCTTATCACTCCCTGCAGTGCCCAGACGCAGGAGGGGTGGGTGCTTATCACTCCCAGCAGTGCCCAGACGCAGGAGGGTTTGGTGCAGAGTCCTCCCAGCAGTGCCCAGACACAGGAGGGGTGTGTGCCTATCACTCCCAGCAGTGCCCAGACGTAGGAGGGGTGGGTGCCTATCACTCCCAGCAGTGCCCAGACACAGGAGGGGTGGGTGCAGAGTCCTCCCAGCAGTGCCCAGACACAGGAGGGGTGTGTGCCTATCACTCCCAGCAGTGCCCAGACGCAGGAGGGGTGGGTGCCTATCACTCCCAGCAGTGCCCAGATGCAGGAGGGGTGGGTGCAGAGTCCTACCAGCAGTGCCCAGGCACAGGAGGGGTGTGTGCAGAGTCCTCCCAGCAGTGCCCAGACACAGGAGGGGTTTGTGCCTATCACTCCCAACAGTGCCCAGACGCAGGAGGGGTGGGTGCAGAGTCCCCCCAGCAGTGCCCAGACGCAGGAGGGGTGGGTGCCTATCACTCCTAGCAGTGCCCAGACACAGGAGGGGTGTGTGCAGAGTCCTCCCAGCAGTGCCCAGACGCAGGAGGGGTGTGTGCAGAGTCCTCCCAGCAGTGCCCAGACACAGGAGGGGTGTGTGCAGAGTCCTCCCAGCAGTGCCCAGACACAGGAGGGGTGTGTGCAGAGTCCTCCCAGCAGTGCCCAGACACATTAGGGGTGTGTGCCTATCACACCCAGCAGTGCCCAGACGCAGGAGGGGTGGGTGCAGAGTCCTCCCAGCAGTGCCCAGACACAGGAGGGGTGGGTGCCTATCACTCCCAGCAGTGCACAGACGCAGGAGGGGTGGGTGCCTATCACTCCCAGCAGTGCCCAGACGCAGGAGGGGTGGGTGCCTATCACTCCCAGCAGTGCCCAGACGCAGGAGGGGTGTGTGCAGAGTCCTCCCAGCAGTGCCCAGACACAGGAGGGGTGTGTGCAGAGTCCTCCCAGCAGTGCCCAGACACAGGAGGGGTGTGTGCAGAGTCCTCCCAGCAGTGCCCAGACGCAGGAGGGGTGTGTGCCTATCACTCCCAGCAGTGCCCAGACGCAGGAGGGGTGGGTGCAGAGTCCTCCCAGCAGTGCCCAGACACAGGAGGGGTGTGTGCCTATCACTCCCAGCAGAGCCCAGACGCAGGAGTGGTGGGTGCCTATCACTCCCAGCAGTGCCCAGACACAGGAGGGGTGTGTGCAGAGTCCTCGCAGCAGTGCCCAAACACAGGAGGGGTGTGTGCCTATCACTCCCAGCAGTGCCCAGACGCAGGAGGGGTGGGTGCAGAGTCCTCCCAGCAGTGCCCAGACACAGGAGGGGTGTGTGCCTATCACTCCCGGCAGTGCCCAGACGCAGGAGGGGTGGGTGCCTATCACTCCAGGCAGTGCCCAGACACAGGAGGGGTGTGTGCAGAGTCCTCCCAGCAGTGCCCAGACGCAGGAGGGGTGTGTGCAGAGTCCTCCCAGCAGTGCCCAGACACAGGAGGGGTGTGTGCCTATCACTCCCAGCAGTGCCCAGACGCAGGAGGGGTGGGTGCCTATCACTCCCAGCAGTGCCCAGATGCAGGAGGGGTGGGTGCCTATCACTCCCAGCAGTGCCCAGACTCAGGAGGGGTGTGTGCAGAGTCCTCTCAGCAGTGCCCAAACACAGGAGGGGTGTGTGCCTATCACTCCCAGCAGTGCCCAGACGCAGGAGGGGTGGGTGCAGAGTCCTCCCTGCAGTGCCCAGACACAGGAGGGGTGTGTGCCTATCACTCCCAGCAGTGCCCAGACACAGGAGGGGTGTGTGCAGAGTCCTCCCAGCAGTGCCCAGACGCAGGAGGGGTGTGTGCAGAGTCCTCCCAGCAGTGCCCAGACACAGGAGGGGTGTGTGCAGAGTCCTCCCAGCAGTGACCAGACACCGGAGGGGTGTGTGCCTATCACTCCCTGCAGTGCCCAGACGCAGGAGGGGTGGGTGCTTATCACTCCCTGCAGTGCCCAGACGCAGGAGGGGTGGGTGCCTATCACTCCCAGCAGTGCCCAGACACAGGAGGGGTGTGTGCAGAGTCCTCCCAGCAGTGCCCAGACACAGGAGGGGTGTGTGCCTATCACTCCCAGCAGTGCCCAGACGCAGGAGGGGTGGGTGCAGAGTCCTCCCAGCAGTGCCCAGACACAGGAGGGGTGTGTGCCTATCACTCCCAGCAGTGCCCAGACGCAGGAGGGGTGGGTGCCTATCACTCCCAGCAGTGCCCAGACACAGGAGGGGTGTGTGCAGAGTCCTTCCAGCAGTGCCCAGACACAGGAGGGGTGTGTGCAAAGTCCTCCCAGCAGTGACCAGACACCGGAGGGGTGTGTGCCTATCACTCCCTGCAGTGCCCAGACGCAGGAGGGGTGGGTGCTTATCACTCCCTGCAGTGCCCAGACGCAGGAGGGGTGGGTGCTTATCACTCCCAGCAGTGCCCAGACGCAGGAGGGTTTGGTGCAGAGTCCTCCCAGCAGTGCCCAGACACAGGAGGGGTGTGTGCCTATCACTCCCAGCAGTGCCCAGACGTAGGAGGGGTGGGTGCCTATCACTCCCAGCAGTGCCCAGACACAGGAGGGGTGGGTGCAGAGTCCTCCCAGCAGTGCCCAGACACAGGAGGGGTGTGTGCCTATCACTCCCAGCAGTGCCCAGACGCAGGAGGGGTGGGTGCCTATCACTCCCAGCAGTGCCCAGATGCAGGAGGGGTGGGTGCAGAGTCCTACCAGCAGTGCCCAGGCACAGGAGGGGTGTGTGCAGAGTCCTCCCAGCAGTGCCCAGACACAGGAGGGGTTTGTGCCTATCACTCCCAACAGTGCCCAGACGCAGGAGGGGTGGGTGCAGAGTCCCCCCAGCAGTGCCCAGACGCAGGAGGGGTGGGTGCCTATCACTCCCAGCAGTGCCCAGACACAGGAGGGGTGTGTGCAGAGTCCTCCCAGCAGTGCCCAGACGCAGGAGGGGTGTGTGCAGAGTCCTCCCAGCAGTGCCCAGACACAGGAGGGGTGTGTGCAGAGTCCTCCCAGCAGTGCCCAGACACAGGAGGGGTGTGTGCAGAGTCCTCCCAGCAGTGCCCAGACACATATGGGGTATGTGCCTATCACACCCAGCAGTGCCCAGACGCAGGAGGGGTGGGTGCAGAGTCCTCCCAGCAGTGCCCAGACACAGGAGGGGTGGGTGCCTATCACTCCCAGCAGTGCACAGACGCAGGAGGGGTGGGTGCCTATCACTCCCAGCAGTGCCCAGACACAGGAGGGGTGTGTGCAGAGTCCTCCCAGCAGTGCCCAGACACAGGATTGGTGTGTGCCTATCACTCCCAGCAATGCCCAGACGCAGGAGGGGTGGGTGCAGAGTCCTCCCAGCAGTGCCCAGACACAGTAGGGGTGTGCGCCTATCACTCCCAGCAGTGCCCAGACGCAGGAGGGGTGGGTGCCTATCACTCCCAGCAGTGCCCAGACACAGGAGGAGTGTGTGCAGAGTCCTCCTAGCAGTTCCCAGACGCAGGAGGGGTGTGTGCAGAGTCCTCCCAGCAGTGCCCAGACACAGGAGGGGTGGGTGCAGAGTCCTTCCAGCAGTGCCCAGACACAGGAGGGGTGTGTGCCTATCACTCCCAGCAGTGCCCAGACGCAGGGGGGGTGGGTGCAGAGTCCTCTCAGCAGTGCCCAGACATAGGAGGGGTGTGTGCCTATCACTCCCAGCAGTGCCCAGATGCAGGAGGGGTGGGTGCCTATCACTCCCAGCAGTGCCCAGACACAGGAGGGGTGTGTGCAGAGTCCTCCCAGCAGTGCCCAGACACAGGAGGGGTGTGTGCCTATCACTCCCAGCAGTGCCCAGACGCAGGAGGGGTGGGTGCAGAGTCCTCCCAGCAGTGCCCAGACACAGGAGGGGTGTGTGCCTATCACTCCCAGCAGTGCCCAGACGCAGGAGGGGTGGGTGCCTATCACTCCCAGCAGTGCCCAGACACAGGAGGGGTGTGTGCAGAGTCCTTCCAGCAGTGCCCAGACGCAGGAGGGGTGTGTGCAAAGTCCTCCCAGCAGTGACCAGACACCGGAGGGGTGTGTGCCTATCACTCCCTGCAGTGCCCAGACGCAGGAGGGGTGGGTGCTTATCACTCCCTGCAGTGCCCAGACGCAGGAGGGGTGGGTGCTTATCACTCCCAGCAGTGCCCAGACGCAGGAGGGTTTGGTGCAGAGTCCTCCCAGCAGTGCCCAGACACAGGAGGGGTGTGTGCCTATCACTCCCAGCAGTGCCCAGACGTAGGAGGGGTGGGTGCCTATCACTCCCAGCAGTGCCCAGACACAGGAGGGGTGGGTGCAGAGTCCTCCCAGCAGTGCCCAGACACAGGAGGGGTGTGTGCCTATCACTCCCAGCAGTGCCCAGACGCAGGAGGGGTGGGTGCCTATCACTCCCAGCAGTGCCCAGATGCAGGAGGGGTGGGTGCAGAGTCCTACCAGCAGTGCCCAGGCACAGGAGGGGTGTGTGCAGAGTCCTCCCAGCAGTGCCCAGACACAGGAGGGGTTTGTGCCTATCACTCCCAACAGTGCCCAGACGCAGGAGGGGTGGGTGCAGAGTCCCCCCAGCAGTGCCCAGACGCAGGAGGGGTGGGTGCCTATCACTCCCAGCAGTGCCCAGACACAGGAGGGGTGTGTGCAGAGTCCTCCCAGCAGTGCCCAGACGCAGGAGGGGTGTGTGCAGAGTCCTCCCAGCAGTGCCCAGACACAGGAGGGGTGTGTGCAGAGTCCTCCCAGCAGTGCCCAGACACATTAGGGGTGTGTGCCTATCACACCCAGCAGTGCCCAGACGCAGGAGGGGTGGGTGCAGAGTCCTCCCAGCAGTGCCCAGACACAGGAGGGGTGGGTGCCTATCACTCCCAGCAGTGCACAGACGCAGGAGGGGTGGGTGCCTATCACTCCCAGCAGTGCCCAGACGCAGGAGGGGTGGGTGCCTATCACTCCCAGCAGTGCCCAGACGCAGGAGGGGTGTGTGCAGAGTCCTCCCAGCAGTGCCCAGACACAGGAGGGGTGTGTGCAGAGTCCTCCCAGCAGTGCCCAGACACAGGAGGGGTGTGTGCAGAGTCCTCCCATCAGTGCCCAGACGCAGGAGGGGTGTGTGCCTATCACTCCCAGCAGTGCCCAGACGCAGGAGGGGTGGGTGCAGAGTCCTCCCAGCAGTGCCCAGACACAGGAGGGGTGTGTGCCTATCACTCCCAGCAGAGCCCAGACGCAGGAGTGGTGGGTGCCTATCACTCCCAGCAGTGCCCAGACACAGGAGGGGTGTGTGCAGAGTCCTCCCAGCAGTGCCCAAACACAGGAGGGGTGTGTGCCTATCACTCCCAGCAGTGCCCAGACGCAGGAGGGGTGGGTGCAGAGTCCTCCCAGCAGTGCCCAGACACAGGAGGGGTGTGTGCCTATCACTCCCGGCAGTGCCCAGACGCAGGAGGGGTGGGTGCCTATCACTCCAGGCAGTGCCCAGACACAGGAGGGGTGTGTGCAGAGTCCTCCCAGCAGTGCCCAGACGCAGGAGGGGTGTGTGCAGAGTCCTCCCAGCAGTGCCCAGACACAGGAGGGGTGTGTGCCTATCACTCCCAGCAGTGCCCAGACGCAGGAGGGGTGGGTGCCTATCACTCCCAGCAGTGCCCAGATGCAGGAGGGGTGGGTGCCTATCACTCCCAGCAGTGCCCAGACACAGGAGGGGTGTGTGCAGAGTCCTCCCAGCAGTGCCCAGACACAGGAGGGGTGTGTGCCTATCACTCCCAGCAGTGCCCAGACGCAGGAGGGGTGGGTGCAGAGTCCTCCCTGCAGTGCCCAGACACAGGAGGGGTGTGTGCCTATCACTCCCAGCAGTGCCCAGACACAGGAGGGGTGTGTGCAGAGTCCTCCCAGCAGTGCCCAGACGCAGGAGGGGTGTGTGCAGAGTCCTCCCAGCAGTGCCCAGACACAGGAGGGGTGTGTGCAGAGTCCTCCCAGCAGTGACCAGACACCGGAGGGATGTGTGCCTATCACTCCCTGCAGTGCCCAGACGCAGGAGGGGTGGGTGCTTATCACTCCCTGCAGTGCCCAGACGCAGGAGGGGTGGGTGCTTATCACTCCCAGCAGTGCCCAGACGCAGGAGGGTTTGGTGCAGAGTCCTCCCAGCAGTGCCCAGACACAGGAGGGGTGTGTGCCTATCACTCCCAGCAGTGCCCAGACGCAGGAGGGGTGGGTGCCTATCACTCCCAGCAGTGCCCAGATGCAGAAGGGGTGGGTGCAGAGTCCTACCAGCAGTGCCCAGGCACAGGAGGGGTGTGTGCAGAGTCCTCCCAGCAGTGCCCAGACACAGGAGGGGTTTGTGCCTATCACTCCCAACAGTGCCCAGACGCAGGAGGGGTGGGTGCAGAGTCCCCCCAGCAGTGCCCAGACGCAGGAGGGGTGGGTGCCTATCACTCCCAGCAGTGCCCAGACACAGGAGGGGTGTGTGCAGAGTCCTCCCAGCAGTGCCCAGACGCAGGAGGGGTGTGTGCAGAGTCCTCCCAGCAGTGCCCAGGCACAGGAGGGGTGTGTGCAGAGTCCTCCCAGCAGTGCCCAGACACAGGATTGGTGTGTGCCTATCACTCCCAGCAATGCCCAGACGCAGGAGGGGTGGGTGCAGAGTACTCCCAGCAGTGCCCAGACACAGGAGGGGTGTGTGCCTATCACTCCCAGCAGTGCCCAGACGCAGGAGGGGTGGGTGCCTATCACTCCCAGCAGTGCCCAGACACAGGAGGAGTGTGTGCAGAGTCCTCCTAGCAGTTCCCAGACGCAGGAGGGGTGTGTGCAGAGTCCTCCCAGCAGTGCCCAGACACAGGAGGGGTGGGTGCAGAGTCCTTCCAGCAGTGCCCAGACACAGGAGGGGTGTGTGCCTATCACTCCCAGCAGTGCCCAGACGCAGGGGGGGTGGGTGCAGAGTCCTCCCAGCAGTGCCCAGACATAGGAGGGGTGTGTGCCTATCACTCCCAGCAGTGCCCAGATGCAGGAGGGGTGGGTGCCTATCACTCCCAGCAGTGCCCAGACACAGGAGGGGTGTGTGCAGAGTCCTCCCAGCAGTGCCCAGACACAGGAGGGGTGTGTGCCTATCACTCCCAGCAGTGCCCAGACGCAGGAGGGGTGGGTGCAGAGTCCTCCCAGCAGTGCCCAGACACAGGAGGGGTGTGTGCCTATCACTCCCAGCAGTGCCCAGACGCAGGAGGGGTGGGTGCCTATCACTCCCAGCAGTGCCCAGACACAGGAGGGGTGTGTGCAGAGTCCTTCCAGCAGTGCCCAGACGCAGGAGGGGTGTGTGCCTATCACTCCCAGCAGAGCCCAGACGCAGGAGTGGTGGGTGCCTATCACTCCCAGCAGTGCCCAGACACAGGAGGGGTGTGTGCAGAGTCCTCCCAGCAGTGCCCAAACACAGGAGGGGTGTGTGCCTATCACTCCCAGCAGTGCCCAGACGCAGGAGGGGTGGGTGCAGAGTCCTCCCAGCAGTGCCCAGACACAGGAGGGGTGTGTGCCTATCACTCCCGGCAGTGCCCAGACGCAGGAGGGGTGGGTGCCTATCACTCCAGGCAGTGCCCAGACACAGGAGGGGTGTGTGCAGAGTCCTCCCAGCAGTGCCCAGACGCAGGAGGGGTGTGTGCAGAGTCCTCCCAGCAGTGCCCAGACACAGGAGGGGTGTGTGCCTATCACTCCCAGCAGTGCCCAGACGCAGGAGGGGTGGGTGCCTATCACTCCCAGCAGTGCCCAGATGCAGGAGGGGTGGGTGCCTATCACTCCCAGCAGTGCCCAGACACAGGAGGGGTGTGTGCAGAGTCCTCCCAGCAGTGCCCAGACACAGGAGGGGTGTGTGCCTATCACTCCCAGCAGTGCCCAGACGCAGGAGGGGTGGGTGCAGAGTCCTCCCTGCAGTGCCCAGACACAGGAGGGGTGTGTGCCTATCACTCCCAGCAGTGCCCAGACACAGGAGGGGTGTGTGCAGAGTCCTCCCAGCAGTGCCCAGACGCAGGAGGGGTGTGTGCAGAGTCCTCCCAGCAGTGCCCAGACACAGGAGGGGTGTGTGCAGAGTCCTCCCAGCAGTGACCAGACACCGGAGGGATGTGTGCCTATCACTCCCTGCAGTGCCCAGACGCAGGAGGGGTGGGTGCTTATCACTCCCTGCAGTGCCCAGACGCAGGAGGGGTGGGTGCTTATCACTCCCAGCAGTGCCCAGACGCAGGAGGGTTTGGTGCAGAGTCCTCCCAGCAGTGCCCAGATACAGGAGGGGTGTGTGCCTATCACTCCCAGCAGTGCCCAGACGCAGGAGGGGTGGGTGCCTATCACTCCCAGCAGTGCCCAGATGCAGGAGGGGTGGGTGCAGAGTCCTACCAGCAGTGCCCAGGCACAGGAGGGGTGTGTGCAGAGTCCTCCCAGCAGTGCCCAGACACAGGAGGGGTTTGTGCCTATCACTCCCAACAGTGCCCAGACGCAGGAGGGGTGGGTGCAGAGTCCCCCCAGCAGTGCCCAGACGCAGGAGGGGTGGGTGCCTATCACTCCCAGCAGTGCCCAGACACAGGAGGGGTGTGTGCAGAGTCCTCCCAGCAGTGCCCAGACGCAGGAGGGGTGTGTGCAGAGTCCTCCCAGCAGTGCCCAGGCACAGGAGGGGTGTGTGCAGAGTCCTCCCAGCAGTGCCCAGACACAGGATTGGTGTGTGCCTATCACTCCCAGCAATGCCCAGACGCAGGAGGGGTGGGTGCAGAGTACTCCCAGCAGTGCCCAGACACAGGAGGGGTGTGTGCCTATCACTCCCAGCAGTGCCCAGACGCAGGAGGGGTGGGTGCCTATCACTCCCAGCAGTGCCCAGACACAGGAGGAGTGTGTGCAGAGTCCTCCTAGCAGTTCCCAGACGCAGGAGGGGTGTGTGCAGAGTCCTCCCAGCAGTGCCCAGACACAGGAGGGGTGGGTGCAGAGTCCTTCCAGCAGTGCCCAGACACAGGAGGGGTGTGTGCCTATCACTCCCAGCAGTGCCCAGACGCAGGGGGGGTGGGTGCAGAGTCCTCCCAGCAGTGCCCAGACATAGGAGGGGTGTGTGCCTATCACTCCCAGCAGTGCCCAGATGCAGGAGGGGTGGGTGCCTATCACTCCCAGCAGTGCCCAGACACAGGAGGGGTGTGTGCAGAGTCCTCCCAGCAGTGCCCAGACACAGGAGGGGTGTGTGCCTATCACTCCCAGCAGTGCCCAGACGCAGGAGGGGTGGGTGCAGAGTCCTCCCAGCAGTGCCCAGACACAGGAGGGGTGTGTGCCTATCACTCCCAGCAGTGCCCAGACGCAGGAGGGGTGGGTGCCTATCACTCCCAGCAGTGCCCAGACACAGGAGGGGTGTGTGCAGAGTCCTTCCAGCAGTGCCCAGACGCAGGAGGGGTGTGTGCCTATCACTCCCAGCAGAGCCCAGACGCAGGAGTGGTGGGTGCCTATCACTCCCAGCAGTGCCCAGACACAGGAGGGGTGTGTGCAGAGTCCTCCCAGCAGTGCCCAAACACAGGAGGGGTGTGTGCCTATCACTCCCAGCAGTGCCCAGACGCAGGAGGGGTGGGTGCAGAGTCCTCCCAGCAGTGCCCAGACACAGGAGGGGTGTGTGCCTATCACTCCCGGCAGTGCCCAGACGCAGGAGGGGTGGGTGCCTATCACTCCAGGCAGTGCCCAGACACAGGAGGGGTGTGTGCAGAGTCCTCCCAGCAGTGCCCAGACGCAGGAGGGGTGTGTGCAGAGTCCTCCCAGCAGTGCCCAGACACAGGAGGGGTGTGTGCCTATCACTCCCAGCAGTGCCCAGACGCAGGAGGGGTGGGTGCCTATCACTCCCAGCAGTGCCCAGATGCAGGAGGGGTGGGTGCCTATCACTCCCAGCAGTGCCCAGACACAGGAGGGGTGTGTGCAGAGTCCTCCCAGCAGTGCCCAGACACAGGAGGGGTGTGTGCCTATCACTCCCAGCAGTGCCCAGACGCAGGAGGGGTGGGTGCAGAGTCCTCCCTGCAGTGCCCAGACACAGGAGGGGTGTGTGCCTATCACTCCCAGCAGTGCCCAGACACAGGAGGGGTGTGTGCAGAGTCCTCCCAGCAGTGCCCAGACGCAGGAGGGGTGTGTGCAGAGTCCTCCCAGCAGTGCCCAGACACAGGAGGGGTGTGTGCAGAGTCCTCCCAGCAGTGACCAGACACCGGAGGGATGTGTGCCTATCACTCCCTGCAGTGCCCAGACGCAGGAGGGGTGGGTGCTTATCACTCCCTGCAGTGCCCAGACGCAGGAGGGGTGGGTGCTTATCACTCCCAGCAGTGCCCAGACGCAGGAGGGTTTGGTGCAGAGTCCTCCCAGCAGTGCCCAGACACAGGAGGGGTGTGTGCCTATCACTCCCAGCAGTGCCCAGACGCAGGAGGGGTGGGTGCCTATCACTCCCAGCAGTGCCCAGATGCAGGAGGGGTGGGTGCAGAGTCCTACCAGCAGTGCCTAGGCACAGGAGGGGTGTGTGCAGAGTCCTCCCAGCAGTGCCCAGACACAGGAGGGGTTTGTGCCTATCACTCCCAACAGTGCCCAGACGCAGGAGGGGTGGGTGCAGAGTCCCCCCAGCAGTGCCCAGACGCAGGAGGGGTGGGTGCCTATCACTCCCAGCAGTGCCCAGACACAGGAGGGGTGTGTGCAGAGTCCTCCCAGCAGTGCCCAGACGCAGGAGGGGTGTGTGCAGAGTCCTCCCAGCAGTGCCCAGGCACAGGAGGGGTGTGTGCAGAGTCCTCCCAGCAGTGCCCAGACACAGGATTGGTGTGTGCCTATCACTCCCAGCAATGCCCAGACGCAGGAGGGGTGGGTGCAGAGTACTCCCAGCAGTGCCCAGACACAGGAGGGGTGTGTGCCTATCACTCCCAGCAGTGCCCAGACGCAGGAGGGGTGGGTGCCTATCACTCCCAGCAGTGCCCAGACACAGGAGGAGTGTGTGCAGAGTCCTCCTAGCAGTTCCCAGACGCAGGAGGGGTGTGTGCAGAGTCCTCCCAGCAGTGCCCAGACACAGGAGGGGTGGGTGCAGAGTCCTTCCAGCAGTGCCCAGACACAGGAGGGGTGTGTGCCTATCACTCCCAGCAGTGCCCAGACGCAGGGGGGGTGGGTGCAGAGTCCTCCCAGCAGTGCCCAGACATAGGAGGGGTGTGTGCCTATCACTCCCAGCAGTGCCCAGATGCAGGAGGGGTGGGTGCCTATCACTCCCAGCAGTGCCCAGACACAGGAGGGGTGTGTGCAGAGTCCTCCCAGCAGTGCCCAGACACAGGAGGGGTGTGTGCCTATCACTCCCAGCAGTGCCCAGACGCAGGAGGGGTGGGTGCAGAGTCCTCCCAGCAGTGCCCAGACACAGGAGGGGTGTGTGCCTATCACTCCCAGCAGTGCCCAGACGCAGGAGGGGTGGGTGCCTATCACTCCCAGCAGTGCCCAGACACAGGAGGGGTGTGTGCAGAGTCCTTCCAGCAGTGCCCAGACGCAGGAGGGGTGTGTGCAAAGTCCTCCCAGCAGTGACCAGACACCGGAGGGGTGTGTGCCTATCACTCCCTGCAGTGCCCAGACGCAGGAGGGGTGGGTGCTTATCACTCCCTGCAGTGCCCAGACGCTGGAGGGGTGGGTGCTTATCACTCCCAGCAGTGCCCAGACGCAGGAGGGTTTGGTGCAGAGTCCTCCCAGCAGTGCCCAGACACAGGAGGGGTGTGTGCCTATCACTCCCAGCAGTGCCCAGACGTAGGAGGGGTGGGTGCCTATCACTCCCAGCAGTGCCCAGACACAGGAGGGGTGGGTGCAGAGTCCTCCCAGCAGTGCCCAGACACAGGAGGGGTGTGTGCCTATCACTCCCAGCAGTGCCCAGACGCAGGAGGGGTGGGTGCCTATCACTCCCAGCAGTGCCCAGATGCAGGAGGGGTGGGTGCAGAGTCCTACCAGCAGTGCCCAGGCACAGGAGGGGTGTGTGCAGAGTCCTCCCAGCAGTGCCCAGACACAGGAGGGGTTTGTGCCTATCACTCCCAACAGTGCCCAGACGCAGGAGGGGTGGGTGCAGAGTCCCCCCAGCAGTGCCCAGACGCAGGAGGGGTGGGTGCCTATCACTCCCAGCAGTGCCCAGACACAGGAGGGGTGTGTGCAGAGTCCTCCCAGCAGTGCCCAGACGCAGGAGGGGTGTGTGCAGAGTCCTCCCAGCAGTGCCCAGACACAGGAGGGGTGTGTGCAGAGTCCTCCCAGCAGTGCCCAGACACAGGAGGGGTGTGTGCAGAGTCCTCCCAGCAGTGCCCAGACACATTAGGGGTGTGTGCCTATCACACCCAGCAGTGCCCAGACGCAGGAGGGGTGGGTGCAGAGTCCTCCCAGCAGTGCCCAGACACAGGAGGGGTGGGTGCCTATCACTCCCAGCAGTGCACAGACGCAGGAGGGGTGGGTGCCTATCACTCCCAGCAGTGCCCAGACGCAGGAGGGGTGGGTGCCTATCACTCCCAGCAGTGCCCAGACGCAGGAGGGGTGTGTGCAGAGTCCTCCCAGCAGTGCCCAGACACAGGAGGGGTGTGTGCAGAGTCCTCCCAGCAGTGCCCAGACACAGGAGGGGTGTGTGCAGAGTCCTCCCAGCAGTGCCCAGACGCAGGAGGGGTGTGTGCCTATCACTCCCAGCAGTGCCCAGACGCAGGAGGGGTGGGTGCAGAGTCCTCCCAGCAGTGCCCAGACACAGGAGGGGTGTGTGCCTATCACTCCCAGCAGAGCCCAGACGCAGGAGTGGTGGGTGCCTATCACTCCCAGCAGTGCCCAGACACAGGAGGGGTGTGTGCAGAGTCCTCGCAGCAGTGCCCAAACACAGGAGGGGTGTGTGCCTATCACTCCCAGCAGTGCCCAGACGCAGGAGGGGTGGGTGCAGAGTCCTCCCAGCAGTGCCCAGACACAGGAGGGGTGTGTGCCTATCACTCCCGGCAGTGCCCAGATGCAGGAGGGGTGGGTGCCTATCACTCCAGGCAGTGCCCAGACACAGGAGGGGTGTGTGCAGAGTCCTCCCAGCAGTGCCCAGACGCAGGAGGGGTGTGTGCAGAGTCCTCCCAGCAGTGCCCAGACACAGGAGGGGTGTGTGCCTATCACTCCCAGCAGTGCCCAGACGCAGGAGGGGTGGGTGCCTATCACTCCCAGCAGTGCCCAGATGCAGGAGGGGTGGGTGCCTATCACTCCCAGCAGTGCCCAGACTCAGGAGGGGTGTGTGCAGAGTCCTCCCAGCAGTGCCCAAACACAGGAGGGGTGTGTGCCTATCACTCCCAGCAGTGCCCAGACGCAGGAGGGGTGGGTGCAGAGTCCTCCCTGCAGTGCCCAGACACAGGAGGGGTGTGTGCCTATCACTCCCAGCAGTGCCCAGACACAGGAGGGGTGTGTGCAGAGTCCTCCCAGCAGTGCCCAGACGCAGGAGGGGTGTGTGCAGAGTCCTCCCAGCAGTGCCCAGACACAGGAGGGGTGTGTGCAGAGTCCTCCCAGCAGTGACCAGACACCGGAGGGGTGTGTGCCTATCACTCCCTGCAGTGCCCAGACGCAGGAGGGGTGGGTTCTTATCACTCCCTGCAGTGCCCAGACGCAGGAGGGGTGGGTGCTTATCACTCCCAGCAGTGCCCAGACGCAGGAGGGTTTGGTGCAGAGTCCTCCCAGCAGTGCCCAGACACAGGAGGGGTGTGTGCCTATCACTCCCAGCAGTGCCCAGACGCAGGAGGGGTGGGTGCCTATCACTCCCAGCAGTGCCCAGATGCAGGAGGGGTGGGTGCAGAGTCCTACCAGCAGTGCCCAGGCACAGGAGGGGTGTGTGCAGAGTCCTCCCAGCAGTGCCCAGACACAGGAGGGGTTTGTGCCTATCACTCCCAACAGTGCCCAGACGCAGGAGGGGTGGGTGCAGAGTCCCCCCAGCAGTGCCCAGACGCAGGAGGGGTGGGTGCCTATAACTCCCAGCAGTGCCCAGACACAGGAGGGGTGTGTGCAGAGTCCTCCCAGCAGTGCCCAGACGCAGGAGGGGTGTGTGCAGAGTCCTCCCATCAGTGCCCAGACACAGGAGGGGTGTGTACAGAGTCCTCCCAGCAGTGCCCAGACACAGGAGGGGTGTGTGCAGAGTCCTCCCAGCAGTGCCCAGACACATTAGGGGTGTGTGCCTATCACACCCAGCAGTGCCCAGACGCAGGAGGGGTGGGTGCAGAGTCCTCCCAGCAGTGCCCAGACACAGGAGGGGTGGGTGCCTATCACTCCCAGCAGTGCACAGACGCAGGAGGGGTGGGTGCCTTTCACTCCCAGCAGTGCCCAGACGCAGGAGGGGTGGGTGCCTATCACTCCCAGCAGTGCCCAGACGCAGGAGGGGTGTGTGCAGAGTCCTCCCAGCAGTGCCCAGACACAGGAGGGGTGTGTGCAGAGTCCTCCCAGCAGTGCCCAGACACAGGAGGGGTGTGTGCAGAGTCCTCCCAGCAGTGCCCAGACGCAGGAGGGGTGTGTGCCTATCACTCCCAGCAGTGCCCAGACGCAGGAGGGGTGGGTGCAGAGTCCTCCCAGCAGTGCCCAGACACAGGAGGGGTGTGTGCCTATCACTCCCAGCAGAGCCCAGACGCAGGAGTGGTGGGTGCCTATCACTCCCAGCAGTGCCCAGACACAGGAGGGGTGTGTGCAGAGTCCTCCCAGCAGTGCCCAAACACAGGAGGGGTGTGTGCCTATCACTCCCAGCAGTGCCCAGACGCAGGAGGGGTGGGTGCAGAGTCCTCCCAGCAGTGCCCAGACACAGGAGGGGTGTGTGCCTATCACTCCCGGCAGTGCCCAGACGCAGGAGGGGTGGGTGCCTATCACTCCAGGCAGTGCCCAGACACAGGAGGGGTGTGTGCAGAGTCCTCCCAGCAGTGCCCAGACGCAGGAGGGGTGTGTGCAGAGTCCTCCCAGCAGTGCCCAGACACAGGAGGGGTGTGTGCCTATCACTCCCAGCAGTGCCCAGACGCAGGAGGGGTGGGTGCCTATCACTCCCAGCAGTGCCCAGACGCAGGAGGGGTGGGTGCAGAGTCCTCCCAGCAGTGCCCAGACACAGGAGGGGTGTGTGCAGAGTCCTCCCAGCAGTGCCCAGACACAGGAGGGGTGTGTGCCTATCACTCCCAGCAGTGCCCAGACGCAGGAGGGGTGGGTGCAGAGTCCTCCCAGCAGTGCCCAGACGCAGGAGGGGTGTGTGCAGAGTCCTTCCAGCAGTGCCCAGACACAGGAAGGGTGTGTGCCTATCACTCCCAGCAGTGCCCAGACGCAGGAGGGGTGGGTGCCTATCACTCCCAGCAGTGCCCAGACGCAGGAGGGGTGGGTGCAGAGTCCTCCCAGCAGTGCCCAGACACAGGAGGGGTGTGTGCAGAGTCCACCCAGCAGTGCCCAGACACAGGAGGGGTGTGTGCCTATCACTCCCAGCAGTGCCCAGATGCAGGAGGGGTGGGTGCAAAGTCCTCCCAGCAGTGCCCAGACACTGGAGGGGTTTGTGCCTATCACTCCCAGCAGTGCCCAGACGCAGGAGGGGTGGGTGCCTATCACTCCCAGCAGTGCCCAGACACAGGAGTGGTGTGTGCAGAGTCCTCCCAGCAGTGCCCAGATGCAGGAGGGGTGTGTGCAGAGTCCTCCCAGCAGTGCCCAGACACAGGAGGTGTGTGTGCAGAGTCCTCCCAGCAGTGCCCAGACACAGGAGGGGTGTGTGCAGAGTCCTCCCAGCAGTGCCCAGACACAGGAGGGGTGTGTGCCTATCACTCCCAGCAGTGCCCAGACGCAGGAGGGGTGGGTGCCTATCACTCCCAGCAGTGCCCAGACGCAGGAGGGGTGGGTGCAGAGTCCTCCCAGCAGTGCCCAGACACAGGAGGGGTGTGTGCAGAGTCCTCCCAGCAGTGCCCAGACACAGGAGGGGTGTGTGCCTATCACTCCCAGCAGTGCCCAGACGCAGGAGGGGTGGGTGCAGAGTCCTCCCAGCAGTGCCCAGACGCAGGAGGGGTGTGTGCAGAGTCCTTCCAGCAGTGCCCAGACACAGGAAGGGTGTGTGCCTATCACTCCCAGCAGTGCCCAGACACAGGAGGGGTGGGTGCCTATCACTCCCAGCAGTGCCCAGACGCAGGAGGGGTGGGTGCAGAGTCCTCCCAGCAGTGCCCAGACACAGGAGGGGTGTGTGCAGAGTCCACCCAGCAGTGCCCAGACACAGGAGGGGTGTGTGCCTATCACTCCCAGCAGTGCCCAGATGCAGGAGGGGTGGGTGCAAAGTCCTCCCAGCAGTGCCCAGACACTGGAGGGGTTTGTGCCTATCACTCCCAGCAGTGCCCAGACGCAGGAGGGGTGGGTGCCTATCACTCCCAGCAGTGCCCAGACACAGGAGGGGTGTGTGCAGAGTCCTCCCAGCAGTGCCCAGATGCAGGAGGGGTGTGTGCAGAGTCCTCCCAGCAGTGCCCAGACACAGGAGGTGTGTGTGCAGAGTCCTCCCAGCAGTGCCCAGACACAGGAGGGGTGTGTGCAGAGTCCTCCCAGCAGTGCCCAGACACAGGAGGGGTGTGTGCCTATCACTCCCAGCAGTGCCCAGATGCAGGAGGGGTGGGTGCAGAGTCCTCCCAGCAGTGCCCAGACACAGGAGGGGTGTGTGCCTATCACTCCCAGCAGTGCCCAGACGCAGGAGGGGTGGGTGCCTATCACTCCCAGCAGTGCCCAGACACAGGAGGGGTGTGTGCAGAGTCCTCCCAGCAGTGCCCAGACACAGGATTGGTGTGTGCCTATCACTCCCAGCAATGCCCAGACGCAGGAGGGGTGGGTGCAGAGTCCTCCCAGCAGTGCCCAGACACAGGAGGGGTGTGTGCCTATCACTCCCAGCAGTGCCCAGACGCAGGAGGGGTGGGTGCCTATCACTCCCAGCAGTGCCCAGACACAGGAGGAGAGTGTGCAGAGTCCTCCTAGCAGTTCCCAGACGCAGGAGGGGTGTGTGCAGAGTCCTCCCAGCAGTGCCCAGACACAGGAGGGGTGGGTGCAGAGTCCTTCCAGCAGTGCCCAGACACAGGAGGGGTGTGTGCCTATCACTCCCAGCAGTGCCCAGACGCAGGGGGGGTGGGTGCAGAGTCCTCCCAGCAGTGCCCAGACATAGGAGGGGTGTGTGCCTATCACTCCCAGCAGTGCCCAGACACAGGAGGGGTGGGTGCCTATCACTCCCAGCAGTGCCCAGACGCAGGAGGGGTGGGTGCAGAGTCCTCCAAGCAGTGCCCAGACACAGGAGGGGTGTGTGCAGAGTCCTCCCAGCAGTGCCCAGACACAGGAGGTGTGTGTGCCTATCACTCCCAGCAGTGCCCAGACGCAGGAGGGGTGGGTGCCTATCACTCCCAGCAGTGCCCATACGCAGGAGGGGTGGGTGCAGAGTCCTCCCAGCAGTGCCCAGACACAGGAGGGGTGTGTGCAGAGTCCTCCCAGCAGTGCCCAGACACAGGAGGGGTTTGTGCCTATCACTCCCAGCAGTGCCCAGACACAGGAGGGGTGGGTGCCTATCACTCCCAGCAGTGCCCAGACACAGGAGGGGTGTGTGCAGAGTCCTCCCAGCAGTGCCCAGATGCAGGAGGGGTGTGTGCAGAGTCCTCCCAGCAGTGCCCAGACACAGGAGGTGTGTGTGCAGACTCCTCCCAGCAGTGCCCAGACACAGGAGGGGTGTGTGCAGAGTCCTCCCAGCAGTGCCCAGACACAGGAGGGGTGTGTGCCTATCACTCCTAGCAGTGCCCAGATGCAGGAGGGGTGGGTGCAGAGTCCTCCCAGCAGTGCCCAGACACAGGAGGGGTGTGTGCCTATCACTCCCGGCAGTGCCCAGACACAGGAGGGGTGTGTGCAGAGTCCTCCCAGCAGTGCCCAGACACAGGAGGGGTGTGTGCCTATCACTCCCAGCAATGCCCAGACGCAGGAGGGGTGGGTGCAGAGTCCTCCCAGCAGTGCCCAGACACAGGAGGGGTGTGTGCCTATCACTCCCAGCAGTGCCCAGACGCAGGAGGGGTGGGTGCAGAGTCCTCCTAGCAGTGCCCAGACGCAGGAGGGGTGTGTGCAGAGTCCTCCCAGCAGTGCCCAGACACAGGAGGGGTGGGTGCAGAGTCCTTCCAGCAGTGCCCAGACACAGGAGGGTTGTTTGCCTATCACTCCCAGCAGTGCCCAGACGCAGGGGGGGTGGGTGCAGAGTCCTCCCAGCAGTGCCCAGACACAGGAGGGGTGTGTGCCTATCACTCCCAGCAGTGCCCAGACGCAGGAGGGGTGGGTGCCTATCACTCCCAGCAGTGCCCAGACACAGGAGGGGTGTGTGCCTATCACTCCCAGCAGTGCCCAGATGCAGGAGGGGTGGGTGCATATCACTCCCAGCAGTGCCCAGACACAGGAGGGGTGTGTGCAGAGTCCTCCCAGCAGTGCCCAGACACAGGAGGGGTGTGTGCCTATCACTCCCAGCAGTGCCCAGACGCAGGAGGGGTGGGTGCAGAGTCCTCCCAGCAGTGCCCAGACACAGGAGGGGTGTGTGCCTATCACTCCCTGCAGTGCCCAGACGCAGGAGGGGTGGGTGCCTATCACTCCCAGCAGTGCCCAGACACAGGAGGGGTTGGTGCAGAGTCCTCCCAGCAGTGCCCAGACACAGGAGGGGTGGGTGCAGAGTCCTCCCAGCAGTGCCCAGACACAGGAGGGGTGTGTGCCTATCACTTCCAGCAGTGCCCAGACGCAGGAGGGGTGGGTGCCTATCACTCCCAGCAGTGCCCAGACGCAGGAGGGGTGGGTGCGAGGCCTCCCAGCAGTGCCCAGACACAGGAGGGGTGTGTGCAGAGTTCTCCCAGCAGTGCCCAGACACAGAAGGGGTGTGTGCCTATCACTCCCAGCAGTGCCCAGACGCAGGAGGGGTGGGTGCAGAGTCCTCCCAGCAGTGCCCAGACACAGGAGGGGTGTGTGCCTATCACTCCCAGCAGTGCCCAGACGCAGGAGGGGTCGGTGCCTATCACTCCCAGCAGTGCCCAGACACAGGAGGGGTGTGTGCAGAGTCCTCCCAGCAGTGCCCAGACGCAGGAGGTGTGTGCGCAGAGTCCTCCCAGCAGTGCCCAGACACAGGAGGGGTGTGTGCAGAGTCCTCCCAGCAGTGCCCAGACAAGGGAGGGGTGTGTGCCTATCACTCCCAGCAGTACCCAGACGCAGGAGGGGTGGGTGCAGAGTCCTCCCAGCAGTGCCCAGACACAGGAGGGGTGTGTGCCTATCACTCCCAGCAGTGCCCAGACGCAGGAGGGGTGGGTGCCTATCATTCCCAGCGGTGCCCAGGCACAGGAGGGGTGTGTGCAGAGTCCTCCCAGCAGTGCCCAGACGCAGGAGGTGTGTGCGCAGAGTCCTCCCAGCAGTGCCCAGACACAGGAGGGGTGTGTGCAGAGTCCTCCCAGCAGTGCCCAGACACAGGAGGGGTGTGTGCCTATCACTCCTAGCAGTGCCCAGACACAGGAGGGGTGTGTGCAGAGTCCTCCCAGCAGTGCCCAAACACACTAGGGGTGTGTGCCTATCACTCCCAGCAGTGCCCAGACGCAGGAGGGGTGGGTGCAGAGTCCTCCCAGCAGTGCCCAGACACAGGAGGGGTGTGTGCCTATCACTCCCAGCAGTGCCCAGACGTAGGAGGGGTGGGTGCCTATCACTCTGTTGGACTTGGCCCTTCTGGCAGGTTCACCCCTGAACTTTTTTGCTTTTTATTGGTGACTTGGTGTGGTAATTGTTTGGTCTCTGCGCACTTTCCCTGTGTCCCAGGGTAAAGTGCGTGCGTGCTCTGAGTGCATGTGGTGAGATAGGCCTGCCCTCCCATAGGAATGCATGGGGAATGTATGTGTCCCTAGTAGTTCCTGATGCGTGGGGTGTGCAGGCCCGAGTTTGGTATGTGCAGACTCGTGGGAGTGAATGCTGCGCGATGATGTGTGCGGCGTGCATGTACCTTGTGTGGAAGTGCCACTTCTAGAAGTGGGCACTTCTGTGTGCAGTGTGTCTGTCGCGTGATTGGTTGGTCATGTCATGTGACGGGCTAGGGATTCCCCAGAGTCAGGATGAGTCACCCAGTGGTGAATGGGGAGATCAGCAGCTAGATGGGTGGGAGGAGTACACCTGGGTCCTGAATAGGACAGGGTTTTCCACACACAATGCTGGCCCTGCCCTCTGCGGTGCGACTGACGACCCTAGCCCTGCCAATGAATAGAGTGAGGGGCTGAGCACATCAAGGGTGCTCCCCAACCAGCTGCGACTGGTTTTCCCCCTCACCCTGAACCCAGAACAAAGGGGTTTTGCTGTATAAAAATGGGGCTGTGTCCCCACAGAAACTGTTCTCTTCTAGGATCACATCTGAGGGGGGCCTGTTGCTGCTGGGCGCCAGGAGAGACCGCCACTGGGGACTGCCTCCCTGCTGGAGGGCCCTGTGAGCTGGCCCCTGGGCCCAGTCTTTGCCCCCCCCTGCTTTTTGGAGACTTATTGCTGGACCTGTGGCTCTAAGCGCCTGGGAGCGCTGGACTGGCCTTCAGCGCTGAAAGCGCTTTCATTTTTGGCCGTAGCGCTAGGAGCGCTTTGATTCTGTTAGCCGGTGCCCACCCGGCGTGTGCCCCGCTTGTGCCGATTCTAGAGTCTTCTGGCAGGTGCCCACCCTGCCAGGGACATTGCAGTAACTGAAAGCGGGTGCCCACCCCGCGGGATAGTGTTTTATAATCGAGGGAGCCTACCCCTCTTGCTGCCCGAAAGTTGGAATCACCGGCGCGGCCCGGGCTTACCGGAAGTCAGGCGGGCTGGCGGGCGGGCCTCCGGGACAACCGGAACTGAGGAGAGGAGGGCGGGAGCCTACCCCGCCTCCTACGGAGCGACGCGGTCGCAGCCTGGTCGGAGGAGCCGGAGATCCAGGCGGGAGCCCACCCCGCGCTGGACCGTGAGGAGAGCGCGGCCGGAGCTTGTGTGGAGGGGGGCGCGAGGCACGTTATCGGTGCCTGCCCCCTCCGCGGTGCAGGAAAAGCCTAGGAAGCCTTCTTCCCCCCCCCCCCCCCGGAGCGGAGAGAGAGACGACGCGGGAGTCCCCTGCAGACAGCCCGGTGAGTGTTTAAGAGGGCTGGGGGACTCCGCGCATGTGCTGGGGGTGCGGGGCAGAATCAGAGCCTCGTGGCTCCAACGTGTACAGGGCATCCTTGTGCTCAGAGCGCCCAGAGCGCTCCAACGGACGGGGGCATTTATTGCTTGAGCCCACGAGGCTCCCACGACGGGGCAATTCACTGGCTTAGAGTCCCCCGACCAGGACTCCATCGTTGGGGGCAGATTTGTTTTCGAGCGCTCGTGCGCTCCATCGGGGGCATAATTTGTCTAGAGTCCAGAGGGACTCCCACGGGGCCATATTTGTTCTAGAGCCTAGAAGGCTCCCACGAAAGGCACATTATTCATTTTAGAGCCCAGGAGAGGCTCCACGTAAGTGCTGCAGATTTGTGTTTAACAAGGCACAGTGGTGCCACAGCATCTCTCCAGTTGCCCAGCACTTAGTGGGCAACTGCAACGTTTAGGTTGTGGCCTCGGTGTTCTGGCTTGCGCAGCCTGCGCCGGCGCGCCCTGACTTTTCTGGACGCAGGGCGTCCTTGCCCCTACTAGGCCAGTTGGCCCAGGGACTGCCACAGATAGTGGCTAATGTGAGTTTTTGCGCTATTGTACCTTTCCTGCACCTCTGAATGTGGCTATGCGTCATGTGCTTTGCTTTACACCTCTGAATGTTATGCATCATGTGTTTATGTGCTTAGACCCCTACAGGTATTGTGATACTTAGGTGGTTGTTTTCTCCTAGTACAGGTGGTGCTAGTGAGGTCCTGATTCCCTGCGCAATATTTTCCTAAGGTGGTTAGGGTTGCGTAGGTGGTACTTACCTGATACCAGTAGTTACTGGTTGTGTGCTACATATGTTATTTTGTACTACAGTATTATTCCTATGTTCTAAGTGCTACTTCCTGACAGTGGTCCATGTGGCCCTATCCCCTGTATATATAATCCCTTGTAAATTCAGCCCGTGCCTGTTGGCACATTGTAGAGTGTGTGTTTTTATCTAATGTGTTGTGTATAATACAAAGGCTATTTTTATAGAATACCTTGTGTGGAGTTTCCTTTGTGGTGGGCCTTGGGTGTTGTTGCTGGGTGCGCGCGCAAACGCTTTACACATCGCCTCAGGGATAAGCCTGACTGCTCGTGCCAAGCTACCAAGGGGGTGAGCAGGGGTTATCTTTGGCGTGTAACTCCCCAGCCCTGACTAGAGTGGTGGTTTCTGTCTGGCTTTGGCGCAAGCCCTAGCCAACCAGAAATCCCATTTCTAACATTGGTGGCAGCGGTGGGATTATTTCTAACACACTCCCAGCAGTGCCCAGACACAGGAGGGTTGGGTGCAGAGTCCTCCCAGCAGTGCCCAGACACAGGAGTGGTGTGTGCCTATCACTCCCAGCAGTGCCCAGACGCAGGAGGGGTGGGTGCCTATCACTCCCAGCAGTGCCCAGACGCAGGAGGGGTGGGTGCAGAGTCCTACCAGCAGTGCCCAGACACAGGAGGGGTGTGTGCAGAGTCCTCCCAGCAGTGCCCAGACACAGGAGGGGTTTGTGCCTATCACTCCCAACAGTGCCCAGACGCAGGAGGGGTGGGTGCAGAGTCCCCCCAGCAGTGCCCAGACACAGGAGGGGTGTGTGCCTATCACTCCCAGCAGTGCCCAGACGCAGGAGGGGTGGGTGCCTATCACTCCCAGCAGTGCCCAGACGCAAGAGGGGTGGGTGCAGAGTCCTCCCAGCAGTGCCCAGACACAGGAGGGGTGTGTGCATATCACTCCCAGCAGTGCCCAGACGCAGGAGGGGTCGGTGCCTATAACTCCCAGCAGTGCCCAGACACAGGAGGGGTGTGTGCAGAGTCCTCCCAGCAGTGGCCAGACGCAGGAGGTGTGTGCGCAGAGTCCTCCCAGCAGTGCCCAGACACAGGAGGGGTGTGTGCAGAGTCCTCCCAGCAGTGCCCAGACACAGGAGGGGTGTGTGCCTATTACTCCCAGCAGTACCCAGACGCAGGAGGGGTGGGTGCAGAGTCCTCCCAGCAGTGCCCAGACACAGGAGGGGTGTGTGCCTATCACTCCCAGCAGTGCCCAGACGCAGGAGGGGTCAGTGCCTATCACTCCCAGCAGTGCCCAGACACAGGAGGGGTGTGTGAAGAGTCCTCCCAGCAGTGCCCAGATGCAGGAGGTGTGTGCACAGAGTCCTCCCAGCAGTGCCCAGACACAGGAGAGGTGTGTGCAGAGTCCTCCCAGCAGTGCCCAGACACAGGAGGGGTGTGTGCCTATCACTCCCAGCAGTACCCAGACGCAGGAGGGGTGGGTGCAGAGTCCTCCCAGCAGTGCCCAGACACAGGAGGGGTGTGTGGCTATCAATCCCAGCAGTGCCCAGACGCAGGAGGGGTGGGTGCCTATCACTCCCAGCAGTGCCCAGGCACAGGAGGGGTGTGTGTAGAGTCCTCCCAGCAGTGCCCAGACGCAGGAGGTGTGTGCGCAGAGTCCTCCCAGCAGTGCCCAGACACAGGAGGGGTGTGTGCAGAGTCCTCCCAGCAGTGCCCAGACGCAGGAGGGGTGGGTGCCTATCACTCCCAGCAGTGCCCAGACGCAGGAGGGGTGGGTGCGAGGCCTCCCAGCAGTGCCCAGACACAGGAGGGGTGTGTGCAGAGTTCTCCCAGCAGTGCCCAGACACAGAAGGGGTGTTTGCCTATCACTCCCAGCAGTGCCCAGATGCAGGAGGGGTGGGTGCAGAGTCCTCCCAGCAGCGCCCAGACACAGGAGGGGTGTGTGCCTATCACTCCCAGCAGTGCCCAGACGCAGGAGGGGTCGGTGCCTATCACTCCCAGCAGTGCCCAGACACAGGAGGGGTGTGTGCAGAGTCCTCCCAGCAGTGCCCAGACACAGGAGGTGTGTGCGCAGAGTCCTCCCAGCAGTGCCCAGACACAGGGGGGTGTGTGCACAGTCCTCCCAGCAGTGCCCAGACACAGGAGGGGTGTGTGCCTATCACTCCCAGCAGTACCCAGACGCAGGAGGGGTGTGTGCAGAGTCCTCCCAGCAGTGCCCAGACACAGGAGGTGTGTGTGCCTATCACTCCCAGCAGTGCCCAGACGCAGGAGGGGTGGGTGCCTATCACTCCCAGCAGTGCCCATACGCAGGAGGGGTGGGTGCAGAGTCCTCCCAGCAGTGCCCAGACACAGGAGGGGTGTGTGCAGAGTCCTCCCAGCAGTGCCCAGACACAGGAGGGGTTTGTGCCTATCACTCCCAGCAGTGCCCAGACGCAGGAGGGGTGGGTGCCTATCACTCCCAGCAGTGCCCAGACACAGGAGGGGTGTGTGCAGAGTCCTCCCAGCAGTGCCCAGATGCAGGAGGGGTGTGTGCAGAGTCCTCCCAGCAGTGCCCAGACACAGGAGGTGTGTGTGCAGACTCCTCCCAGCAGTGCCCAGACACAGGAGGGGTGTGTGCAGAGTCCTCCCAGCAGTGCCCAGACACAGGAGAGGTGTGTGCCTATCACTCCCAGCAGTGCCCAGATGCAGGAGGGGTGGGTGCAGAGTCCTCCCAGCAGTGCCCAGACACAGGAGGGGTGTGTGCCTATCACTCCCAGCAGTGCCCAGACACAGGAGGGGTGTGTGCAGAGTCCTCCCAGCAGTGCCCAGACACAGAAGGGGTGTGTGCCTATCACTCCCAGCAATGCCCAGACGCAGGAGGGGTGGGTGCAGAGTCCTCCCAGCAGTGCCCAGACACAGGAGGGGTGTGTGCCTATCACTCCCAGCAGTGCCCAGACGCAGGAGGGGTGGGTGCAGAGTCCTCCTAGCAGTGCCCAGACGCAGGAGGGGTGTGTGCAGAGTCCTCCCAGCAGTGCCCAGACACAGGAGGGGTGGGTGCAGAGTCCTTCCAGCAGTGCCCAGACACAGGAGGGTTGTTTGCCTATCACTCCCAGCAGTGCCCAGAAGCAGGGGGGGTGGGTGCAGAGTCCTCCCAGCAGTGCCCAGACACAGGAGGGGTGTGTGCCTATCACTCCCAGCAGTGCCCAGACGCAGGAGGGGTGGGTGCCTATCACTCCCAGCAGTGCCCAGACACAGGAGGGGTGTGTGCCTATCACTCCCAGCAGTGCCCAGACGCAGGAGGGGTGGGTGCCTATCACTCCCAGCAGTGCCCAGACACAGGAGGGGTGTGTGCAGAGTCCTCCCAGCAGTGCCCAGACACAGGAGGGGTGTGTGCCTATCACTCCCAGCAGTGCCCAGACGCAGGAGGGGTGGGTGCAGAGTCCTCCCAGCAGTGCCCAGACACAGGAGGGGTGTGTGCCTATCACTCCCAGCAGTGCCCAGACGTAGGAGGGGTGGGTGCCCATCACTCCCAGCAGTGCCCAGACACAGGAGGGGTGGGTGCAGAGTCCTCCCAGCAGTGCCCAGACACAGGAGTGGTGTGTGCCTATCACTCCCAGCAGTGCCCAGACGCAGGAGGGGTGGGTGCCTATCACTCCCAGCAGTGCCCAGACGCAGGAGGGGTGGGTGCAGAGTCCTACCAGCAGTGCCCAGACACAGGAGGGGTGTGTGCAGAGTCCTCCCAGCAGTGCCCAGACACAGGAGGGGTTTGTGCCTATCACTCCCAAAAGTGCCCAGACGCAGGAGGGGTGGGTGCAGAGTCCCCCCAGCAGTGCCCAGACACAGGAGGGGTGTGTGCCTATCACTCCCAGCAGTGCCCAGACGCAGGAGGGGTGGGTGCCTATCACTCCCAGCAGTGCCCAGACGCAAGAGGGGTGGGTGCAGAGTCCTCCCAGCAGTGCCCAGACACAGGAGGGGTGTGTGCCTATCACTCCCAGCAGTGCCCAGACGCAGGAGGGGTCGGTGCCTATCACTCCCAGCAGTGCCCAGACACAGGAGGGGTGTGTGCAGAGTCCTCCCAGCAGTGGCCAGACGCAGGAGGTGTGTGCGCAGAGTCCTCCCAGCAGTGCCCAGACACAGGAGGGGTGTGTGCAGAGTCCTCCCAGCAGTGCCCAGACGCAGGAGGGGTGTGTGCAGAGTCCTCCCAGCAGTGCCCAGACACAGGAGGGGTGTGTGCAGAGTCCTCCCAGCAGTGCCCAGACACAGGAGGGGTGTGTGCAGAGTCCTCCCAGCAGTGCCCAGACACATTAGGGGTGTGTGCCTATCACACCCAGCAGTGCCCAGACGCAGGAGGGGTGGGTGCAGAGTCCTCCCAGCAGTGCCCAGACACAGGAGGGGTGTGTGCCTATCACTCCCAGCAGTGCACAGACGCAGGAGGGGTGGGTGCCTATCACTCCCAGCAGTGCCCAGACACAGGAGGGGTGTGTGCAGAGTCCTTCCAGCAGTGCCCAGACTCAGGAGGGGTGTGTGCCTATCACTCCCAGCAGTGCCCAGACGCAGGAGGGGTAGGTGCCTATCACTCCCAGCAGTGCCCAGACGCAGGAGGGGTGGGTGCCTATCACTCCCAGCAGTGCCCAGACGCAGGAGGGGTGTGTGCAGAGTCCTCCCAGCAGTGCCCAGACACAGGAGGGGTGTGTGCAGATTCCTCCCAGCAGTGCCCAGACACGGGAGGGGTGTGTGCAGAGTCCTCCCAGCAGTGCCCAGACGCAGGAGGGGTGTGTGCCTATCACTCCCAGCAGTGCCCAGACGCAGGAGGGGTGGGTGCAGAGTCCTCCCAGCAGTGCCCAGACACAGGAGTGGTGGGTGCCTATCACTCCCAGCAGTGCCCAGACACAGGAGGGGTGTGTGCAGAGTCCTCCCAGCAGTGCCCAGACACAGGAGGGGTGTGTGCCTATCACTCCCAGCAGTGCCCAGACGCAGGAGGGGTGGGTGCAGAGTCCTCCCAGCAGTGCCCAGACACAGGAGGGGTGTGTGCCTATCACTCCCGGCAGTGCCCAGACGCAGGAGGGGTGGGTGCCTATCACTCCAGGCAGTGCCCAGACACAGGAGGGGTGTGTGCAGAGTCCTCCCAGCAGTGCCCAGATACAGGAGGGGTGTGTGACTATCACTCCCAGCAGTGCCCAGATGCAGGAGGTGTGGGTGCCTATCACTCCCAGCAGTGCCCAGACGCAGGAGGGGTGGGTGCAGAGTCCTCCCAGCAGTGCCCAGACACAGGAGGGGTGTGTGCAGAGTCCTCCCAGCAGTGCCCAGACACAGGAGGGGTGTGTGCCTATCACTCCCAGCAGTGCCCAGACGCAGGAGGGGTGGGTGCAGAGTCCTCCCAGCAGTGCCCAGACGCAGGAGGGGTGTGTGCAGAGTCCTCCCAGCAGTGCCCAGACACAGGAGGGGTGTGTGCCTATCACTCCCAGCAGTGCCCAGACGCAGGAGGGGTGGGTGCCTATCACTCCCAGCAGTGCCCAGACGCAGGAGGGGTGGGTGCAGAGTCCTCCCAGCAGTGCCCAGACACAGGAGGGGTGTGTGCAGAGTCCACCCAGCAGTGCCAAAACACAGGAGGGGTGTGTGCCTATCACTCCCAGCAGTGCCCAGACGCAGGAGGGGTGGGTGCAAAGTCCTCCCAGCAGTGCCCAGACACAGGAGGGGTTTGTGCCTATCACTCCCAGCAGTGCCCAGACGCAGGAGGGGTGGGTGCCTATCACTCCCAGCAGTGCCCAGACACAGGAGGGGAGTGTGCAGAGTCCTCCCAGCAGTGCCCAGATGCAGGAGGGGTGTGTGCAGAGTCCTCCCAGCAGTGCCCAGACACAGGAGGTGTGTGTGCAGAGTCCTCCCAGCAGTGCCCAGACACAGGAGGGGTGTGTGCAGAGTCCTCCCAGCAGTGCCCAGACACAGGAGGGGTGTGTGCCTATCACTCCCAGCAGTGCCCAGATGCAGGAGGGGTGGGTGCAGAGTCCTCCCAGCAGTGCCCAGATACAGGAGGGGTGTGTGCCTATCACTCCCAGCAGTGCCCAGATGCAGGAGGGGTGGGTGCCTATCACTCCCAGCAGTGCCCAGACACAGGAGGGGTGTGTGCAGAGTCCTCCCAGCAGTGCCAAGACACAGGATTGGTGTGTGCCTATCACTCCCAGCAATGCCCAGACGCAGGAGGGGTGGGTGCAGAGTCCTCCCAGCAGTGCCCAGACACAGGAGGGGTGTGTGCCTATCACTCCCAGCAGTGCCCAGACGCAGGAGGGGTGGGTTCCTATCACTCCCAGCAGTGCCCAGACACAGGAGGAGTGTGTGCAGAGTCCTCCTAGCAGTTCCCAGACGCAGGAGGGATGTGTGCAGAGTCCTCCCAGCAGTGCCCAGACACAGGAGGGGTGGGTGCAGAGTCCTTCCAGCAGTGCCCAGACACAGGAGGGGTGTGTGCCTATCACTCCCAGCAGTGCCCAGACGCAGGGGGGGTGGGTGCAGAGTCCTCCCAGCAGTGCCCAGACATAGGAGGGGTGTGTGCCTATCACTCCCAGCAGTGCCCAGACGCAGGAGGGGTGGGTGCCTATCACTCCCAGCAGTGCCCAGACACAGGAGGGGTGTGTGCAGAGTCCTCCCAGCAGTGCCCAGACACAGGAGGGGTGAGTGCCTATCACTCCCAGCAGTGCCCAGACGCAGGAGGGGTGGGTGCAGAGTCCTCCCAGCAGTGCCCAGACACAGGAGGGGTGTGTGCCTATCACTCCCAGCAGTGCCCAGACGCAGGAGGGGTGGGTGCCTATCACTCCCAGCAGTGCCCAGACACAGGAGGGGTGTGTGCAGAGTCCTTCCAGCAGTGCCCAGATGCAGGAGGGGTGTGTGCAGAGTTCTCCCAGCAGTGACCAGACACCGGAGGGGTGTGTGCCTATCACTCCCTGCAGTGCCCAGACGCAGGAGGGGTGGGTGCCTATCACTCCCAGCAGTGCCCAGACGCAGGAGGGGTTGGTGCAGAGTCCTCCCAGCAGTGCCCAGACACAGGAGGGGTGGGTGCAGAGTCCTCCCAGCAGTGCCCAGACACAGGAGGGGTGTGTGCCTATCACTCCCAGCAGTGCCCAGACGCAGGAGGGGTGGGTGCCTATCACTCCCAGCAGTGCCCAGACGCAGGAGGGGTGGGTGCAGAGTCCTCACAGCAGTGTCCAGATACAGGAGGGGTATGTGCAGAGTCCTCCCAGCAGTGCCCAGACACAGAAGGGGTGTGTGCCTATCACTCCCAGCAGTGCCCAGACGCAGGAGGGGTGGGTGCCTATCACTCCCAGCAGTGCCCAGACGCAGGATGGGTGTGTGCAGAGTCCTCCCAGCAGTGCCCAGACACAGGAGGGGTGTGTGCAGAGTCCTCCCAGCAGTGCCCTGACACAGGAGGGGTGTGTGCAGAGTCCTCCCAGCAGTGCCCAGATGCAGGAGGGGTGTGTGCCTATCACTCCCAGCAGTGCCCAGACGCAGGAGGGGTGGGTGCAGAGTCCTCCCAGCAGTGCCCAGACACAGGAGGGGTGTGTGCCTATCACTCCCAGCAGAGCCCAGCCCCAGGAGTGCTGGGTGCCTATCACTCCCAGCAGTGCCCAGACACAGGAGGGGTGTGTTCAGAGTCCTCCCAGCAGTGCCCAGACACAGGAGGGGTGTGTGCCTATCACTCCCAGCAGTGCCCAGACGCAGGAGGGGTGGGTGCAGTGTCCTCCCAGCAGTGCCCAGACACAGGAGGGGTGTGTGCCTATCACTCCTGGCAGTGCCCAGATGCAGGATGGGTGGGTGCCTATCACTCCAGGCAGTGCCCAGACACAGGAGGGGTGTGTGCAGAGTCCTCCCAGCAGTGCCCAGACGCAGGAGGGGTGTGTGCAGAGTCCTACCAGCAGTGCCCAGACACAGGAGGGGTGTGTGCCTATCACTCCCAGCAGTGCCCAGACGCAGGAGGGGTGGGTGCCTATCACTCCCAGCAGTGCCCAGACGCAGGAGGGGTGGGTGCAGAGTCCTCCCAGCAGTGCCCAGACACAGGAGGGGTGTGTGCAGAGTCCTCCCAGCAGTGCCCAGACACAGGAGGGGTGTGTGCCTATCACTCCCAGCAGTGCCCAGACGCAGGAGGGGTGGGTGCCTATCACTCCCATCAGTGCCCAGATGCAGGAGGGGTGGGTGCAGAGTCCACCCAGCAGTGCCCAGACACAGGAGGGGTGTGTGCAGAGTCCTCCCAGCAGTGCCCAGACACAGGAGGGGTGTGTGCCTATCACTCCCAGCAGTGCCCAGACGCAGGAGGGGTGGGTGCAGAGTCCTCCCAGCAGTGCCCAGACACAGGAGGGGTGTGTGCCTATCACTCCCAGCAGTGCCCAGACGTAGGAGGGGTGGGTGCCCATCACTCCCAGCAGTGCCCAGACACAGGAGGGGTGGGTGCAGAGTCCTCCCAGCAGTGCCCAGACACAGGAGTGGTGTGTGCCTATCACTCCCAGCAGTGCCCAGACGCAGGAGGGGTGGGTGCCTATCACTCCCAGCAGTGCCCAGATGCAGGAGGGGTGGGTGCAGAGTCCTACCAGCAGTGCCCAGACACAGGAGGGGTGTGTGCAGAGTCCTCCCAGCAGTGCCCAGACACAGGAGGGGTTTGTGCCTATCACTCCCAAAAGTGCCCAGACGCAGGAGGGGTGGGTGCAGAGTCCCCCCAGCAGTGCCCAGACACAGGAGGGGTGTGTGCCTATCACTCCCAGCAGTGCCCAGACGCAGGAGGGGTGGGTGCCTATCACTCCCAGCAGTGCCCAGATGCAAGAGGGGTGGGTGCAGAGTCCTCCCAGCAGTGCCCAGACACAGGAGGGGTGTGTGCCTATCACTCCCAGCAGTGCCCAGACGCAGGAGGGGTCGGTGCCTATCACTCCCAGCAGTGCCCAGACACAGGAGGGGTGTGTGCAGAGTCCAGCAGTGGCCAGACGCAGGAGGTGTGTGCGCAGAGTCCTCCCAGCAGTGCCCAGACACAGGAGGGGTGTGTGCAGAGTCCTCCCAGCAGTGCCCAGACGCAGGAGGGGTGTGTGCAGAGTCCTCCCAGCAGTGCCCAGACACAGGAGGGGTGTGTGCAGAGTCCTCCCAGCAGTGCCCAGACACAGGAGGGGTGTGTACAGAGTCCTCCCAGCAGTGCCCAGACACATTAGGGGTGTGTGCCTATCACACCCAGCAGTGCCCAGACGCAGGAGGGGTGGGTGCAGAGTCCTCCCAGCAGTGCCCAGACACAGGAGGGGTGTGTGCCTATCACTCCCAGCAGTGCACAGACGCAGGAGGGGTGGGTGCCTATCACTCCCAGCAGTGCCCAGACACAGGAGGGGTGTGTGCAGAGTCCTTCCAGCAGTGCCCAGACTCAGGAGGGGTGTGTGCCTATCACTCCCAGCAGTGCCCAGACGCAGGAGGGGTGGGTGCCTATCACTCCCAGCAGTGCCCAGACGCAGGAGGGGTGGGTGCCTATCACTCCCAGCAGTGCCCAGACGCAGGAGGGGTGTGTGCAGAGTGCTCCCAGCAGTGCCCAGACACAGGAGGGGTGTGTGCAGAGTCCTCCCAGCAGTGCCCAGACACAGGAGGGGTGTGTGCAGAGTCCTCCCAGCAGTGCCCAGACGCAGGAGGGGTGTGTGCCTATCACTCCCAGCAGTGTCCAGACGCAGGAGGGGTGGGTGCAGAGTCCTCCCAGCAGTGCCCAGACACAGGAGTGGTGGGTGCCTATCACTCCCAGCAGTGCCCAGACACAGGAGGGGTGTGTGCAGAGTCCTCCCAGCAGTGCCCAGACACAGGAGGGGTGTGTGCCTATCATTCCCAGCAGTGCCCAGACGCAGGAGGGGTGGGTGCAGAGTCCTCCCAGCAGTGCCCAGACACAGGAGGGGTGTGTGCCTATCACTCCCGGCAGTGCCCAGACGCAGGAGGGGTGGGTGCCTATCACTCTAGGCAGTGCCCAGACACAGGAGGGGTGTGTGCAGAGTCCTCCCAGCAGTGCCCAGATACAGGAGGGGTGTGTGACTATCACTCCCAGCAGTGCCCAGATGAAGGAGGGGTGGGTGCCTATCACTCCCAGCAGTGCCCAGACGCAGGAGGGGTGGGTGCAGAGTCCTCCCAGCAGTGCCCAGACACAGGAGGGGTGTGTGCAGAGTCCTCCCAGCAGTGCCCAGACACAGGAGGGGTGTGTGCCTATCACTCCCAGCAGTGCCCAGACGCAGGAGGGGTGGGTGCAGAGTCCTCCCAGCAGTGCCCAGACGCAGGAGGGGTGTGTGCAGAGTCCTCCCAGCAGTGCCCAGACACAGGAGGGGTGTGTGCCTATCACTCCCAGCAGTGCCCAGACGCAGGAGGGGTGGGTGCCTATCACTCCCAGCAGTGCCCAGACGCAGGAGGGGTGTGTGCAGAGTCCTCCCAGCAGTGCCCAGATGCAGGAGGGGTGTGTGCAGAGTCCTCCCAGCAGTGCCCAGACACAGGAGGTGTGTGTGCAGAGTCCTCCCAGCAGTGCCCAGACACAGGAGGGGTGTGTGCAGAGTCCTCCCAGCAGTGCCCAGACACAGGAGGGGTGTGTGCCTATCACTCCCAGCAGTGCCCAGATGCAGGAGGGGTGGGTGCAGAGTCCTCCCAGCAGTGCCCAGACACAGGAGGGGTGTGTGCCTATCACTCCCAGCAGTGCCCAGACGCAGGAGGGGTGGGTGCCTATCACTCCCAGCAGTGCCCAGACACAGGAGGGGTGTGTGCAGAGTCCTCCCAGCAGTGCCAAGACACAGGATTGGTGTGTGCCTATCACTCCCAGCAATGCCCAGACGCAGGAGGGGTGGGTGCAGAGTCCTCCCAGCAGTGCCCAGACACAAGAGGGGTGTGTGCCTATCACTCCCAGCAGTGCCCAGACGCAGGAGGGGTGGGTTCCTATCACTCCCAGCAGTGCCCAGACACAGGAGGAGTGTGTGCAGAGTCCTCCTAGCAGTTCCCAGACGCAGGAGGGGTGTGTGCAGAGTCCTCCCAGCAGTGCCCAGACACAGGAGGGGTGGGTGCAGAGTCCTTCCAGCAGTGCCCAGACACAGGAGGGGTGTGTGCCTATCACTCCCAGCAGTGCCCAGACGCAGGGGGGGTGGGTGCAGAGTCCTCCCAGCAGTGCCCAGACATAGGAGGGGTGTGTGCCTATCACTCCCAGCAGTGCCCAGACACAGGAGGGGTGGGTGCCTATCACTCCCAGCAGTGCCCAGACACAGGAGGGGTGTGTGCAGAGTCCTCCCAGCAGTGCCCAGACACAGGAGGGGTGTGTGCCTATCACTCCCAGCAGTGCCCAGACGCAGGAGGGGTGGGTGCAGAGTCCTCCCAGCAGTGCCCAGACACAGGAGGGGTGTGTGCCTATCACTCCCAGCAGTGCCCAGACGCAGGAGGGGTGGGTGCCTATCACTCCCAGCAGTGCCCAGACACAGGAGGGGTGTGTGCAGAGTCCTTCCAGCAGTGCCCAGACGCAGGAGGGGTGGGTGCAGAGTCCTCCCAGCAGTGCCCAGACACAGGAGGGGTGTGTGCAGAGTCCACCCAGCAGTGCCCAAACACAGGAGGGGTGTGTGCCTATCACTCCCAGCAGTGCCCAGACGCAGGAGGGGTGGGTGCAAAGTCCTCCCAGCAGTGCCCAGACACAGGAGGGGTTTGTGCCTATCACTCCCAGCAGTGCCCAGATGCAGGAGGGGTGGGTGCCTATCACTCCCAGCAGTGCCCAGACACAGGAGGGGTGTGTGCAGAGTCCTCCCAGCAGTGCCCAGATGCAGGAGGGGTGTGTGCAGAGTCCTCCCAGCAGTGCCCAGACACAGGAGGTGTGTGTGCAGAGTCCTCCCAGCAGTGCCCAGACACAGGAGGGGTGTGTGCAGAGTCCTCCCAGCAGTGCCCAGACACAGGAGGGGTGTGTGCCTATCACTCCCAGCAGTGCCCAGATGCAGGAGGGGTGGGTGCAGAGTCCTCCCAGCAGTGCCCAGACACAGGAGGGGTGTGTGCCTATCACTCCCAGCAGTGCCCAGACGCAGGAGGGGTGGGTGCCTATCACTCCCAGCAGTGCCCAGACACAGGAGGGGTGTGTGCAGAGTCCTCCCAGCAGTGCCAAGACACAGGATTGGTGTGTGCCTATCACTCCCAGCAATGCCCAGACGCAGGAGGGGTGGGTGCAGAGTCCTCCCAGCAGTGCCCAGACACAGGAGGGGTGTGTGCCTATCACTCCCAGCAGTGCCCAGACGCAGGAGGGGTGGGTTCCTATCACTCCCAGCAGTGCCCAGACACAGGAGGAGTGTGTGCAGAGTCCTCCTAGCAGTTCCCAGACACAGGAGGGGTGTGTGCAGAGTCCTCCCAGCAGTGCCCAGACACAGGAGGGGTGGGTGCAGAGTCCTTCCAGCAGTGCCCAGACACAGGAGGGGTGTGTGCCTATCACTCCCAGCAGTGCCCAGACGCAGGGGGGGTGGGTGCAGAGTCCTCCCAGCAGTGCCCAGACATAGGAGGGGTGTGTGCCTATCACTCCCAGCAGTGCCCAGACGCAGGAGGGGTGGGTGCCTATCACTCCCAGCAGTGCCCAGACACAGGAGGGGTGTGTGCAGAGTCCTCCCAGCAGTGCCCAGACACAGGAGGGGTGAGTGCCTATCACTCCCAGCAGTGCCCAGACGCAGGAGGGGTGGGTGCAGAGTCCTCCCAGCAGTGCCCAGACACAGGAGGGGTGTGTGCCTATCACTCCCAGCAGTGCCCAGACGCAGGAGGGGTGGGTGCCTATCACTCCCAGCAGTGCCCAGACACAGGAGGGGTGTGTGCAGAGTCCTTCCAGCAGTGCCCAGACGCAGGAGGGGTGTGTGCAGAGTTCTCCCAGCAGTGACCAGACACCGGAGGGGTGTGTGCCTATCACTCCCTGCAGTGCCCAGACGCAGGAGGGGTGGGTGCCTATCACTCCCAGCAGTGCCCAGACGCAGGAGGGGTTGGTGCAGATTCCTCCCAGCAGTGCCCAGACACAGGAGGGGTGGGTGCAGAGTCCTCCCAGCAGTGCCCAGACACAGGAGGGGTGTGTGCCTATCACTCCCAGCAGTGCCCAGACGCAGGAGGGGTGGGTGCCTATCACTCCCAGCAGTGCCCAGACACAGGAGGGGTGTGTGCAGAGTCCTCCCAGCAGTGCCCAGACACAGGAGGGGTGTGTGCAGAGTCCTCCCAGCAGTGCCCAGATGCAGGAGGGGTGTGTGCCTATCACTCCCAGCAGTGCCCAGACGCAGGAGGGGTGGGTGCAGAGTCCTCCCAGCAGTGCCCAGACACAGGAGGGGTGTGTGCCTATCACTCCCAGCAGAGCCCAGGCCCAGGAGTGCTGGGTGCCTATCGCTCCCAGCAGTGCCCAGACACAGGAGGGGTGTGTTCAGAGTCCTCCCAGCAGTGCCCAGACACAGGAGGGGTGTGTGCCTATCACTCCCAGCAGTGCCCAGACGCAGGAGGGGTGGGTGCAGTGTCCTCCCAGCAGTGCCCAGACACAGGAGGGGTGTGTGCCTATCACTCCCGGCAGTGCCCAGATGCAGGAGGGGTGGGTGCCTATCACTCCAGGCAGTGCCCAGACACAGGAGGGGTGTGGGCAGAGTCCTCCCAGCAGTGCCCAGACGCAGGAGGGGTGTGTGCAGAGTCCTACCAGCAGTGCCCAGACACAGGAGGGGTGTGTGCCTATCACTCCCAGCAGTGCCCAGACGCAGGAGGGGTGGGTGCCTATCACTCCCAGCAGTGCCCAGACGCAGGAGGGGTGGGTGCAGAGTCCTCCCAGCAGTGCCCAGACACAGGAGGGGTGTGTGCAGAGTCCTCCCAGCAGTGCCCAGACACAGGAGGTGTGTGTGCCTATCACTCCCAGCAGTGTCCAGACGCAGGAGGGGTGGGTGCCTATCACTCCCATCAGTGCCCAGACGCAGGAGGGGTGGGTGCAGAGTCCACCCAGCAGTGCCCAGACACAGGAGGGGTGTGTGCAGAGTCCTCCCAGCAGTGCCCAGACACAGGAGGGGTGTGTGCCTATCACTCCCAGCAGTGCCCAGACGCAGGAGGGGTGGGTGCAGAGTCCTCCCAGCAGTGCCCAGACACAGGAGGGGTTTGTGCCTATCACTCCCAGCAGTGCCCAGACACAGGAGGGGTGTGTGCCTATCACTCCCAGCAGTGCCCAGACACAGGAGGTGTGTGTGCAGAGTCCTCCCAGCAGTGCCCAGATGCAGGAGGGGTGTGTGCAGAGTCCTCCCAGCAGTGCCCAGACACAGGAGGTGTGTGTGCAGAGTCCTCCCAGCAGTGCCCAGACACAGGAGGGGTGTGTGCAGAGTCCTCCCAGCAGTGCCCAGACACAGGAGGGGTGTGTGCCTATCACTCCCAGCAGTGCCCAGATGCAGGAGGGGTGGGTGCAGAGTCCTCCCAGCAGTGCCCAGACACAGGAGGGGTGTGTGCCTATCACTCCCAGCAGTGCCCAGACGCAGGAGGGGTGGGTGCCTATCACTCCCAGCAGTGCCCAGACACAGGAGGGGTGTGTGCAGAGTCCTCCCAGCAGTGCCCAGACACAGGAGGGGTGTGTGCCTATCACTCCCAGTAATGCCCAGACGCAGGAGGGGTGGGTGCAGAGTCCTCCCAGCAGTGCCCAGACACAGGAGGGGTGTGTGCCTATCACTCCCAGCAGTGCCCAGACGCAGGAGGGGTGGGTGCAGAGTCCTCCTAGCAGTGCCCAGACGCAGGAGGGGTGTGTGCAGAGTCCTCCCAGCAGTGCCCAGACACAGGAGGGGTGGGTGCAGAGTCCTTCCAGCAGTGCCCAGACACAGGAGGGTTGTTTGCCTATCACTCCCAGCAGTGCCCAGACGCAGGGGGGGTGGGTGCAGAGTCCTCCCAGCAGTGCCCAGACACAGGAGGGGTGTGTGCCTATCACTCCCAGCAGTGCCCAGACGCAGGAGGGGTGGGTGCCTATCACTCCCAGCAGTGCCCAGACACAGGAGGGGTGTGTGCCTATCACTCCCAGCAGTGCCCAGACGCAGGAGGGGTGGGTGCCTATCACTCCCAGCAGTGCACAGACACAGGAGGGGTGTGTGCAGAGTCCTCCCAGCAGTGCCCAGACACAGGAGGGGTGTGTGCCTATCACTCGCAGCAGTACCCAGACGCAGGAGGGGTGGGTGCAGAGTCCTCCCAGCAGTGCCCAGACACAGGAGGGGTGTGTGCCTATCACTCCCAGCAGTGCCCAGACGCAGGAGGGGTTGGTGCATATCACTCCCAGCAGTGCCCAGACACAGGAGGGGTGTGTGCAGAGTCCTTCCAGAAGTGCCCAGACGCAGGAGGGGTGTGTGCAGAGTCCTCCCAGCAGTGACCAGACACCGGAGGGGTGTGTGCCTATCACTCCCTGCAGTGCCCAGACGCAGGAGGGGTGGGTGCCTATCACTCCCAGCAGTGCCCAGACACAGGAGGGGTTGGTGCAGAGTCCTCCCAGCAGTGCCCAGACACAGGAGGGGTGGGTGCAGAGTCCTCCCAGCAGTGCCCAGACGCAGGAGGGGTGTGTGCAGAGTCCTCCCAGCAGTGCCCAGACACAGGAGGGGTGTGTGCCTATCACTCCCAGCAGTGCCCAGACGCAGGAGGGGTGGGTGCCTATCACTCCCAGCAGTGCCCAGACGCAGGAGGGGTGGGTGCGAGTCCTCCCAGCAGTGCCCAGACACAGGAGGGGTGTGTGCAGAGTTCTCCCAGCAGTGCCCAGACACAGAAGGGGTGTGTGCCTATCACTCCCAGCAGTGCCCAGACGCAGGAGGGGTGGGTGAAGAGTCCTCCCAGCAGTGCCCAGACACAGGAGGGGTGTGTGCCTATCACTCCCAGCAGTGCCCAGACGCAGGAGGGGTCGGTGCCTATCACTCCCAGCAGTGCCCAGACACAGGAGGGGTGTGTGCAGAGTCCTCCCAGCAGTGCCCAGACGCAGGAGGTGTGTGCGCAGAGTCCTCCCAGCAGTGCCCAGACACAGGAGGGGTGTGTGCAGAGTCCTCCCAGCAGTGCCCAGACACAGGAGGGGTGTGTGCCTATCACTCCCAGCAGTACCCAGACGCAGGAGGGGTGGGTGCAGAGTCCTCCCAGCAGTGCCCAGACACAGGAGGGGTGTGTGCCTATCACTCCCAGCAGTGCCCAGACGCAGGAGGGGTGGGTGCCTATCACTCCCAGCAGTGCCGAGGCACAGGAGGGGTGTGTGCAGAGTCCTCCCAGCAGTGCCCAGACGCAGGAGGTGTGTGCGCAGAGTCCTCCCAGCAGTGCCCAGACACAGGAGGGGTGTGTGCAGAGTCCTCCCAGCAGTGCCCAAACACACTAGGGGTGTGTGCCTATCACTCCCAGCAGTGCCCAGACGCAGGAGGGGTGGGTGCAGAGTCCTCCCAGCAGTGCCCAGACACAGGAGGGGTGTGTGCCTATCACTCCCAGCAGTGCCCAGACATAGGAGGGGTGGGTGCCTATCACTCCCAGCAGTGCCCAGACACAGGAGGGGTGGGTGTAGAGTCCTCCCAGCAGTGCCCAGACACAGGAGTGGTGTGTGCCTATCACTCCCAGCAGTGCCCAGACGCAGGAGGGGTGGGTGCCTATCACTCCCAGCAGTGCCCAGACGCAGGAGGGGTGGGTGCAGAGTCCTACCAGCAGTGCCCAGACACAGGAGGGGTGTGTGCAGAGTCCTCCCAGCAGTGCCCAGACACAGGAGGGGTTTGTGCCTATCACTCCCAACAGTGCCCAGACGCAGGAGGGGTGGGTGCAGAGTCCCCCCAGCAGTGCCCAGACACAGGAGGGGTGTGTGCCTATCACTCTCAGCAGTGCCCAGACGCAGGAGGGGTGGGTGCCTATCACTCCCAGCAGTGCCCAGACGCAGGAGGGGTGGGTGCAGAGTCCTCCCAGCAGTGCCCATACACAGGAGGGGTGTGTGCCTATCACTCCCAGCAGTGCCCAGACGCAGGAGGGGTGGGTTCCTATCACTCCCAGCAGTGCCCAGACACAGGAGGAGTGTGTGCAGAGTCCTCCTAGCAGTTCCCAGACGCAGGAGGGGTGTGTGCAGAGTCCTCCCAGCAGTGCCCAGACACAGGAGGGGTGTGTGCCTATCACTCCCAGCAGTGCCCAGACGCAGGGTGGGTGGGTGCAGAGTCCTCCCAGCAGTGCCCAGACATAGGAGGGGTGTGTGCCTATCACTCCCAGCAGTGCCCAGATGCAGGAGGGGTGGGTGCCTATCACTCCCAGCAGTGCCCAGACACAGGAGGGGTGTGTGCAGAGTCCTCCCAGCAGTGCCCAGACACAGGAGGGCTGTGTGCCTATCACTCCCAGCAGTGCCCAGACGCAGGAGGGGTGGGTGCAGAGTCCTCCCAGCAGTGCCCAGACACAGGAGGGGTGTGTGCCTATCACTCCCAGCAGTGCCCAGACGCAGGAGGGGTGGGTGCCTATCACTCCCAGCAGTGCCCAGACACAGGAGGGGTGTGTGCAGAGTCCTTCCAGCAGTGCCCAGACGCAGGAGGGGTGTGTGCAGAGTTCTCCCAGCAGTGACCAGACACCGGAGGGGTGTGTGCCTATCACTCCCTGCAGTGCCCAGACGCAGGAGGGGTGGGTGCCTATCACTCCCAGCAGTGCCCAGACGCAGGAGGGGTTGGTGCAGAGTCCTCCCAGCAGTGCCCAGACACAGGAGGGGTGGGTGCAGAGTCCTCCCAGCAGTGCCCAGACACAGGAGGGGTGTGTGCCTATCACTCCCAGCAGTGCCCAGACGCAGGAGGGGTGGGTGCCTATCACTCCCAGCAGTGCCCAGACGCAGGAGGGGTGGGTGCAGAGTCCTCACAGCAGTGTCCAGACACAGGAGGGGTATGTGCAGAGTCCTCCCAGCAGTGCCCAGACACAGAAGGGGTGTGTGCCTATCACTCCCAGCAGTGCCCAGACGCAGGAGGGGTGGGTGCCTATCACTCCCAGCAGTGCCCAGACGCAGGATGGGTGTGTGCAGAGTCCTCCCAGCAGTGCCCAGACACAGGAGGGGTGTGTGCAGAGTCCTCCCAGCAGTGCCCAGACACAGGAGGGGTGTGTGCAGAGTCCTCCCAGCAGTGCCCAGATGCAGGAGGGGTGTGTGCCTATCACTCCCAGCAGTGCCCAGACGCAGGAGGGGTGGGTGCAGAGTCCTCCCAGCAGTGTCCAGACACAGGAGGGGTGTGTGCCTATCACTCCCAGCAGAGCCCAGCCCCAGGAGTGCTGGGTGCCTATCACTCCCAGCAGTGCCCAGACACAGGAGGGGTGTGTTCAGAGTCCTCCCAGCAGTGCCCAGACACAGGAGGGGTGTGTGCCTATCACTCACAGCAGTGCCCAGACGCAGGAGGGGTGGGTGCAGTGTCCTCCCAGCAGTGCCCAGACACAGGAGGGGTGTGTGCCTATCACTCCCGGCAGTGCCCAGATGCAGGAGGGGTGGGTGCCTATCACTCCAGGCAGTGCCCAGACACAGGAGGGGTGTGTGCAGAGTCCTCCCAGCAGTGCCCAGACGCAGGAGGGGTGTGTGCAGAGTCCTACCAGCAGTGCCCAGACACAGGAGGGGTGTGTGCCTATCACTCCCAGCAGTGCCCAGATGCAGGAGGGGTGTGTGCAGAGTCCTCCCAGCAGTGCCCAGACACAGGAGGGCTGTGTGCCTATCACTCCCAGCAGTGCCCAGACGCAGGAGGGGTGGGTGCAGAGTCCTCCCAGCAGTGCCCAGACACAGGAGGGGTGTGTGCCTATCACTCCCAGCAGTGCCCAGACGCAGGAGGGGTGGGTGCCTATCACTCCCAGCAGTGCCCAGACACAGGAGGGGTGTGTGCAGAGTCCTTCCAGCAGTGCCCAGACGCAGGAGGGGTGTGTGCAGAGTTCTCCCAGCAGTGACCAGACACCGGAGGGGTGTGTGCCTATCACTCCCTGCAGTGCCCAGACGCAGGAGGGGTGGGTGCCTATCACTCCCAGCAGTGCCCAGACGCAGGAGGGGTTGGTGCAGAGTCCTCCCAGCAGTGCCCAGACACAGGAGGGGTGGGTGCAGAGTCCTCCCAGCAGTGCCCAGACACAGGAGGGGTGTGTGCCTATCACTCCCAGCAGTGCCCAGACGCAGGAGGGGTGGGTGCCTATCACTCCCAGCAGTGCCCAGACGCAGGAGGGGTGGGTGCAGAGTCCTCACAGCAGTGTCCAGACACAGGAGGGGTATGTGCAGAGTCCTCCCAGCAGTGCCCAGACACAGAAGGGGTGTGTGCCTATCACTCCCAGCAGTGCCCAGACGCAGGAGGGGTGGGTGCCTATCACTCCCAGCAGTGCCCAGACGCAGGATGGGTGTGTGCAGAGTCCTCCCAGCAGTGCCCAGACACAGGAGGGGTGTGTGCAGAGTCCTCCCAGCAGTGCCCAGACACAGGAGGGGTGTGTGCAGAGTCCTCCCAGCAGTGCCCAGATGCAGGAGGGGTGTGTGCCTATCACTCCCAGCAGTGCCCAGACGCAGGAGGGGTGGGTGCAGAGTCCTCCCAGCAGTGTCCAGACACAGGAGGGGTGTGTGCCTATCACTCCCAGCAGAGCCCAGCCCCAGGAGTGCTGGGTGCCTATCACTCCCAGCAGTGCCCAGACACAGGAGGGGTGTGTTCAGAGTCCTCCCAGCAGTGCCCAGGCACAGGAGGGGTGTGTGCCTATCACTCACAGCAGTGCCCAGACGCAGGAGGGGTGGGTGCAGTGTCCTCCCAGCAGTGCCCAGACACAGGAGGGGTGTGTGCCTATCACTCCCGGCAGTGCCCAGATGCAGGAGGGGTGGGTGCCTATCACTCCAGGCAGTGCCCAGACACAGGAGGGGTGTGTGCAGAGTCCTCCCAGCAGTGCCCAGACGCAGGAGGGGTGTGTGCAGAGTCCTACCAGCAGTGCCCAGACACAGGAGGGGTGTGTGCCTATCACTCCCAGCAGTGCCCAGACGCAGGAGGGGTGGGTGCCTATCACTCCCAGCAGTGCCCAGACGCAGGAGGGGTGGGTGCAGAGTCCTCCCAGCAGTGCCCAGACACAGGAGGGGTGTGTGCAGAGTCCTCCCAGCAGTGCCCAGACACAGGAGGGGTGTGTGCCTATCACTCCCAGCAGTGCCCAGACGCAGGAGGGGTGGGTGCCTATCACTCCCATCAGTGCCCAGACGCAGGAGGGGTGTGTGCAGAGTCCTCCCAGCAGTGCCCAGACACAGGAGGGGTGTGTGCCTATCACTCCCAGCAGTGCCCAGATGCAGGAGGGGTGGGTGCAGAGTCCTCCCAGCAGTGCCCAGACACAGGAGGGGTTTGTGCCTATTACTCCCAGCAGTGCCCAGACGCAGGAGGGGTGTGTGCCTATCACTCCCAGCGGTGCCCAGACACAGGAGGGGTATGTGCAGAGTCCTCCCAGCAGTGCCCAGATGCAGGAGGGGTGTGTGCAGAGTCCTCCCAGCAGTGCCCAGACACAGGAGGTGTGTGTGCAGAGTCCTCCCAGCAGTGCCCAGACACAGGAGGGGTGTGTGCAGAGTCCTCACAGCAGTGCCCAGACACAGGAGGGGTGTGTGCCTATCACTCCCAGCAGTGCCCAGATGCAGGAGGGGTGGGTGCAGAGTCCTCCCCGCAGTGCCCAGACACAGGAGGGGTGTGTGCCTATCACTCCCAGCAGTGCCCAGACGCAGGAGGGGTGGGTGCCTATCACTCCCAGCAGTGCCCAGACACAGGAGGGGTGTGTGCAGAGTCCTCCCAGCAGTGCCCAGACACAGGAGGGGTGTGTGCCTATCACTCCCAGTAATGCCCAGACGCAGGAGGGGTGGGTGCAGAGTCCTCCCAGCAGTGCCCAGACACAGGAGGGGTGTGTGCCTATCACTCCCAGCAGTGCCCAGACGCAGGAGGGGTGGGTGCAGAGTCCTCCTAGCAGTGCCCAGACGCAGGAGGGGTGTGTGCAGAGTCCTCCCAGCAGTGCCCAGACACAGGAGGGGTGGGTGCAGAGTCCTTCCAGCAGTGCCCAGACACAGGAGGGTTGTTTGCCTATCACTCCCAGCAGTGCCCAGACGCAGGGGGGTGGGTGCAGAGTCCTCCCAGCAGTGCCCAGACACAGGAGGGGTGTGTGCCTATCACTCCCAGCAGTGCCCAGACGCAGGAGGGGTGGGTGCCTATCACTCCCAGCAGTGCCCAGACACAGGAGGGGTGTGTGCCTATCACTCCCAGCAGTGCCCGGACGCAGGAGGGGTGGGTGCCTATCACTCCCAGCAGTGCCCAGACACAGGAGGGGTGTGTGCAGAGTCCTCCCAGCAGTGCCCAGACACAGGAGGGGTGTGTGCCTATCACTCCCAGCAGTACCCAGACGCAGGAGGGGTGGGTGCAGAGTCCTCCCAGCAGTGCCCAGACACAGGAGGGGTGTGTGCCTATCACTCCCAGCAGTGCCCAGATGCAGGAGGGGTTGGTGCCTATCACTCCCAGCAGTGCCCAGACACAGGAGGGGTGTGTGCAGAGTCCTTCCAGCAGTGCCCAGACGCAGGAGGGGTGTGTGCAGAGTCCTCCCAGCAGTGACCAGACACCGGAGGGGTGTGTGCCTATCACTCCCTGCAGTGCCCAGACGCAGGAGGGGTGGGTGCCTATCACTCCCAGCAGTGCCCAGACACAGGAGGGGTTGGTGCAGAGTCCTCCCAGCAGTGCCCAGACACAGGAGGGGTGGGTGCAGAGTCCTCCCAGCAGTACCCAGACGCAGGAGGGGTGTGTGCAGAGTCCTCCCAGCAGTGCCCAGACACAGGAGGGGTGTGTGCCTATCACTCCCAGCAGTGCCCAGACGCAGGATGGGTGGGTGCCTATCACTCCCAGCAGTGCCCAGACACAGGAGGGGTGGGTGCGAGGCCTCCCAGCAGTGCCCAGACACAGGAGGGGTGTGTGCAGAGTTCTCCCAGCAGTGCCCAGACACAGAAGGGGTGTGTGCCTATCACTCCCAGCAGTGCCCAGACGCAGGAGGGGTGGGTGCAGAGTCCTCCCAGCAGTGCCCAGACACAGGAAGGGTGTGTGCCTATCACTCCCAGCAGTGCCCAGACGCAGGAGGGGTCGGTGCCTATCACTCCCAGCAGTGCCCAGACACAGGAGGGGTGTGTGCAGAGTCCTCCCAGCAGTGCCCAGACGCAGGAGGTGTGTGCGCAGAGTCCTCCCAGCAGTGCCCAGACACAGGAGGGGTGTGTGCATAGTCCTCCCAGCAGTGCCCAGACACAGGAGGGGTGGGTGCCTATCACTCCCAGCAGTGCCCAGACACAGGAGGGGTGTGTGCAGAGTCCTCCCAGCAGTGCCCAGACACAGGAGGGGTGTGTGCCTATCACTCCCAGCAGTACCCAGACGCAGGAGGGGTGGGTGCAGAGTCCTCCCAGCAGTGCCCAGACACAGGAGGGGTGTGTGCCTATCACTCCCAGCAGTGCCCAGACGCAGGAGGGGTTGGTGCCTATCACTCCCAGCAGTGCCCAGACACAGGAGGGGTGTGTGCAGAGTCCTTCCAGCAGTGCCCAGACGCAGGAGGGGTGTGTGCAGAGTCCTCCCAGCAGTGACCAGACACCGGAGGGATGTGTGCCTATCACTCCCTGCAGTGCCCAGACGCAGGAGGGGTGGGTGCCTATCACTCCCAGCAGTGCCCAGACACAGGAGGGGTTGGTGCAGAGTCCTCCCAGCAGTGCCCAGACACAGGAGGGGTGGGTGCAGAGTCCTCCCAGCAGTACCCAGACGCAGGAGGGGTGTGTGCAGAGTCCTCCCAGCAGTGCCCAGACACAGGAGGGGTGTGTGCCTATCACTCCCAGCAGTGCCCAGACGCAGGATGGGTGGGTGCCTATCACTCCCAGCAGTGCCCAGACGCAGGAGGGGTGGGTGCGAGGCCTCCCAGCAGTGCCCAGACACAGGAGGGGTGTGTGCAGAGTTCTCCCAGCAGTGCCCAGACACAGAAGGGGTGTGTGCCTATCACTCCCAGCAGTGCCCAGACGCAGGAGGGGTGGGTGCAGAGTCCTCCCAGCAGTGCCCAGACACAGGAAGGGTGTGTGCCTATCACTCCCAGCAGTGCCCAGACGCAGGTGGGGTCGGTGCCTATCACTCCCAGCAGTGCCCAGACACAGGAGGGGTGTGTGCAGAGTCCTCCCAGCAGTGCCCAGACGCAGGAGGTGTGTGCGCAGAGTCCTCCCAGCAGTGCCCAGACACAGGAGGGGTGTGTGCATAGTCCTCCCAGCAGTGCCCAGACACAGGAGGGGTGTGTGCCTATCACTCCCAGCAGTACCCAGACGCAGGAGGGGTGGGTGCAGAGTCCTCCCAGCAGTGCCCAGACACAGGAGGGGTGTGTGCCTATCACTCCCAGCAGTGCCCAGACGCAGGAGGGGTGGGTGCCTATCACTCCCAGCAGTGCCGAGGCACAGGAGGGGTGTGTGCAGAGTCCTCCCAGCAGTGGCCAGACGCAGGAGGTGTGTGCGCAGAGTCCTCCCAGCAGTGCCCAGACACAGGAGGGGTGTGTGCAGAGTTCTCCCAGCAGTGCCCAGACACAGGAGGGGTGTGTGCCTATCACTCCTAGCAGTGCCCAGACACAGGAGGGGTGTGTGCAGAGTCCTCCCAGCAGTGCCCAAACACACTAGGGGTGTGTGCCTATCACTCCCAGCAGTGCCCAGACGCAGGAGGGGTGGGTGCAGAGTCCTCCCAGCAGTGCCCAGACACAGGAGGGGTGTGTGCCTATCACTCGCAGCAGTGCCCAGACATAGGAGGGGTGGGTGCCTATCACTCCCAGCAGTGCCCAGACACAGGAGGGGTGGGTGCAGAGTCCTCCCAGCAGTGCCCAGACACAGGAGTGGTGTGTGCCTATCACTCCCAGCAGTGCCCAGACGCAGGAGGGGTGGGTGCCTATCACTCCCAGCAGTGCCCAGACGCAGGAGGGGTGGGTGCAGAGTCCTACCAGCAGTGCCCAGACACAGGAGGGGTGTGTGCAGAGTCCCCCCAGCAGTGCCCAGACACAGGAGGGGTGTGTGCCTATCACTCTCAGCAGTGCCCAGACGCAGGAGGGGTGGGTGCCTATCACTCCCAGCAGTGCCCAGACGCAGGAGGGGTGGGTGCAGAGTCCTCCCAGCAGTGCCCATACACAGGAGGGGTGTGTGCCTATCACTCCCAGCAGTGCCCAGATGCAGGAGGGGTCGGTGCCTATCACTCCCAGCAGTGCCCAGACACAGGAGGGGTGTTTGCAGAGTCCTCCCAGCAGTGCCCAGACGCAGGAGGTGTGTGCGCAGAGTCCTCCCAGCAGTGCCCAGACACAGGAGGGGTGTGCAGAGTCCTCCCAGCAGTGCCCAGACACAGGAGGGGTGTGTGCCTATCACTCCCAGCAGTACCCAGACACAGGAGGGGTGGGTGCAGAGTCCTCCCAGCAGTGCCCAGACACAGGAGGGGTGTGTGCCTATCACTCCCAGCAGTGCCCAGACGCAGGAGGGGTCGGTGCCTATCACTCCCAGCAGTGCCCAGACACAGGAGGGGTGTGTGCAGAGTCCTCCCAGCAGTGCCCAGACGCAGGAGGTGTGTGCGCAGAGTCCTCCCAGCAGTGCCCAGACACAGGAGGGGTGTGTGCAGAGTCCTCCCAGCAGTGCCCAGACACAGGAGGGGTGTGTGCCTATCACTCCCAGCAGTACCCAGACGCAGGAGGGGTGGGTGCAAAGTCCTCCCAGCAGTGCCCAGACACAGGAGGGGTGTGTGCCTATCACTCCCAGCAGTGCCCAGACGCAGGAGGGGTGGGTGCCTATCACTCCCAGCAGTGCCCAGGCACAGGAGGGGTGTGTGCAGAGTCCTCCCAGCAGTGCCCAGACGCAGGAGGTGTGTGCGCAGAGTCCTCCCAGCAGTGCCCAGACACAGGAGGGGTGTGTGCAGAGTCCTCCCAGCAGTGCCCAGACGCAGGAGGGGTGGGTGCCTTTCACTCCCAGCAGTGCCCAGATGCAGGAGGGGTGGGTGCGAGGCCTCCCAGCAGTGCCCAGACACAGGAGGGGTGTGTGCAGAGTTCTCCCAGCAGTGCCCAGACACAGAAGGGGTGTGTGCCTATCACTCTCAGCAGTGCCCAGACGCAGGAGGGGTGGGTGCAGAGTCCTCCCAGCAGTGCCCAGACACAGGAGGGGTGTGTGCCTATCACTCCCAGCAGTGCCCAGACGCAGGAGGGTCAGTGCCTATCACTCCCAGCAGTGCCCAGACACAGGAGGGGTGTGTGCAGAGTCCTCCCAGCAGTGCCCAGACGCAGGAGGTGTGTGCGCAGAGTCCTCCCAGCAGTGCCCAGACACAGGAGGGGTGTGTGCAGAGTCCTCCCAGCAGTGCCCAGACACAGGAGGGGTGTGTGCCTATCACTCCCAGCAGTACCCAGACGCAGGAGGGGTGGGTGCAGAGTCCTCCCAGCAGTGCCCAGACACAGGAGGGGTGTGTGCCTATCACTCCCAGCAGTGCCCAGACGCAGGAGGGGTGGGTGCCTATCACTCCCAGCAGTGCCCAGGCACAGGAGGGGTGTGTGCAGAGTCCTCCCAGCAGTGCCCAGACGCAGGAGGTGTGTGTGCAGAGTCCTCCCAGCAGTGCCCAGACACAGGAGGGGTGTGTGCAGAGTCCTCCCAGCAGTGCCCAGACGCAGGAGGTGTGTGCGCAGAGTCCTCCCAGCAGTGCCCAGACAGAGGAGGGGTGTGTGCAGAGTCCTCCCAGCAGTGCCCAGACACAGGAGGGGTGTGTGCCTATCACTCCCAGCAGTGCCCAGACGCAGGAGGGGTGGGTGCAGAGTCCTCCCAGCAGTGCCCAGACACAGGAGGGGTGTGTGCCTATCACTCCTAGCAGTGCCCAGACACAGGAGGGGTGTGTGCAGAGTCCTCCCAGCAGTGCCCAAAAACACTAGGGGTGTGTGCCTATCACTCCCATCAGTGCCCAGACGCAGGAGGGGTGGGTGCAGAGTCCTCCCAGCAGTGCCCAGACACAGGAGGGGTGTGTGCCTATCACTTCCAGCAGTGCCCAGACGTAGGAGGGGTGGGTGCCTATCACTCCCAGCAGTGCCCAGACACAGGAGGGGTGGGTGCAGAGTCCTCCCAGCAGTGCCCAGACACAGGAGTGGTGTGTGCCTATCACTCCCAGCAGTGCCCAGACGCAGGAGGGGTGGGTGCCTATCACTCCCAGCAGTGCCCAGACGCAGGAGGGGTGGGTGCAGAGTCCTACCAGCAGTGCCCAGACACAGGAGGGGTGTGTGCAGAGTCCTCCCAGCAGTGCCCAGACACAGGAGGGGTTTGTGCCTATCACTCCCAACAGTGCCCAGACGCAGGAGGGGTGGGTGCAGAGTCCCCCCAGCAGTGCCCAGACACAGGAAGGGTGTGTGCCTATCACTCCCAGCAGTGCCCAGACGCAGGAGGGGTGGGTGCCTATCACTCCCAGCAGTGCCCAGACACAGGAGGGGTGTGTGCAGAGTCCTCCCAGCATTGCCCAGACGCAGGAGGGGTGTGTGCAGAGTCCTCCCAGCAGTGCCCAGACACAGGAGGGGTGTGTGCAGAGTCCTCCCAGCAGTGCCCAGACACATTAGGGGTGTGTGCCTATCACACCCAGCAGTGCCCAGACGCAGGAGGGGTGGGTGCAGAGTCCTCCCAGCAGTGCCCAGACACAGGAGGGGTGTGTGCCTATCACTCCCAGCAGTGCACAGACGCAGGAGGGGTGGGTGCCTATCACTCCCAGCAGTGCCCAGACACAGGAGGGGTGTGTGCAGAGTCCTTCCAGCAGTGCCCAGACTCAGGAGGGGTGTGTGCCTATCACTCCCAGCAGTGCCCAGACGCAGGAGGGGTGGGTGCAGAGTCCTCCCAGCAGTGCCCAGACACAGGAGGGGTGTGTGCCTATCACTCCCGGCAGTGCCCAGACGGAAGAGGGGTGGGTGCCTATCACTCCAGGCAGTGCCCAGACACAGGAGGGGTGTGTGCATAGTCCTCCCAGCAGTGCCCAGACGCAGGAGGGGTGTGTGCAGAGTCCTCCCAGCAGTGCCCAGACACAGGAGGGGTGTGTGCCTATCACTCCCAGCAGTGCCCAGACGCAGGAGGGGTGGGTGCAGAGTCCTCCCAGCAGTGCCCAGACACAGGAGGGGTGTGTGCCTATCACTCCAGGCAGTGCCCAGACACAGGAGGGGTGTGTGCATAGTCCTCCCAGCAGTGCCCAGACGCAGGAGGGGTGTGTGCAGAGTCCTCCCAGCAGTGCCCAGACACAGGAGGGGTGTGTGCCTATCACTCCCAGCAGTGCCCAGACACAGGAGGGGTGTGTGCCTATCACTCCCAGCAGTGCCCAGACACAGGAGGGGTGGGTGCCTATCACTCCCGGCAGTGCCCAGACGCAAGAGGGGTGGGTGCCTATAACTCCAGGCAGTGCCCAGACACAGGAGTGGTGTGTGCAGAGTCCTCCCAGCAGTGCCCAGACGCAGGAGGGGTGTGTGCAGAGTCCTCCCAGCAGTGCCAAGACACAGGAGGGGTGTGTGCCTATCACTCCCAGCAGTGCCCAGACGCAGGAGGGGTGGGTGCCTATCACTCCCAGCAGTGCCCAGACGCAGGAGGGGTGGGTGCAGAGTCCTCCCAGCAGTGCCCAGACACAGGAGGGGTGTGTGCAGAGTCCTCCCAGCAGTGCCCAGACATAGGAGGGGTGTGTGCCTATCACTCCCAGCAGTGCCCAGACGCAGGAGGGGTGGTTGCCTATCACTCCCAGCAGTGCCCAGACACAGGAGGGGTGTGTGCAGAGTCCTCCCAGCAGTGCCCAGACGCAGGAGGGGTGTGTGCAGAGTCCTCCCAGCAGTGCCCAGACACAGGAGGGGTGTGTGCCTATCACTCCCAGCAGTGCCCAGACGCAGGAGGGGTGTGTGCAGAGTCCTCCCAGCAGTGCCCAGACGCAGGAGGGGTGTGTGCAGAGTCCTCCCAGCAGTGCCCAGACACAGGAGGGGTGTGTGCCTATCACTCCCAGCAGTGCCCAGACACAGGAGGGGTGTGTGCCTATCACTCCCAGCAGTGCCCAGACGCAGGAGGGGTGGGTGCCTATCACTCCCAGCAGAGCCCAGACGCAGGAGGGTTGGGTGCCTATCACACCAGGCAGTGCCCAGACACAGGAGGGGTATGTGCAGAGTACTCCCAGCAGAGCCCAGAAGCAGGAGGGGTGTGTGCAGAGTCCTTCCAGCAGTGCCCAGACACAGGAGGGGTGTGTGCCTATCACTCCCAGCAGTGCCCAGACGCAGGAGGGGTGGGTGCCTATCACTCCCAGCAGTGCCCAGACGCAGGATGGGTGTGTGCAGAGTCCTCCCAGCAGTGCCCAGACACAGGAGGGGTGTGTGCAGAGTCCTCCCAGCAGTGCCCAGACACAGGAGGGGTGTGTGCAGAGTCCTCCCAGCAGTGCCCAGATGCAGGAGGGGTGTGTGCCTATCACTCCCAGCAGTGCCCAGACGCAGGAGGGGTGGGTGCAGAGTCCTCCCAGCAGTGCCCAGACACAGGAGGGGTGTGTGCCTATCACTCCCAGCAGAGCCCAGCCCCAGGAGTGCTGGGTGCCTATCACTCCCAGCAGTGCCCAGACACAGCAGGGGTGTGTTCAGAGTCCTCCCAGCAGTGCCCAGACACAGGAGGGGTGTGTGCCTATCACTCCCAGCAGTGCCCAGACGCAGGAGGGGTGGGTGCAGTGTCCTCCCAGCAGTGCCCAGACACAGGAGGGGTGTGTGCCTATCACTCCCGGCAGTGCCCAGATGCAGGAGGGGTGGGTGCCTATCACTCCAGGCAGTGCCCAGACACAGGAGGGGTGTGTGCAGAGTCCTCCCAGCAGTGCCCAGACGCAGGAGGGGTGTGTGCAGAGTCCTACCAGCAGTGCCCAGACACAGGAGGGGTGTGTGCCTATCACTCCCAGCAGTGCCCAGACGCAGGAGGGGTGGGTGCCTATCCCTCCCAGCAGTGCCCAGACGCAGGAGGGGTGGGTGCAGAGTCCTCCCAGCAGTGCCCAGACACAGGAGGGGTGTGTGCAGAGTCCTCCCAGCAGTGCCCAGACACAGGAGGGGTGTGTGCCTATCACTCCCAGCAGTGCCCAGACGCAGGAGGGGTGGGTGCCTATCACTCCCATCAGTGCCCAGACGCAGGAGGGGTGGGTGCAGAGTCCACCCAGCAGTGCTCAGACACAGGAGGGGTGTGTGCAGAGTCCTCCCAGCAGTGCCCAGACACAGGAGGGGTGTGTGCCTATCACTCCCAGCAGTGCCCAGACGCAGGAGGGGTGGGTGCCTATCACTCCCATCAGTGCCCAGACGCAGGAGGGGTGGGTGCAGAGTCCACCCAGCAGTGCTCAGACACAGGAGGGGTGTGTGCAGAGTCCTCCCAGCAGTGCCCAGACACAGGAGGGGTGTGTGCCTATCACTCCCAGCAGTGCCCAGACGCAGGAGGGGTGGGTGCAGAGTCCTCCCAGCAGTGCCCAGACACAGGAGGGGTTTGTGCCTATCACTCCCAGCAGTGCCCAGACGCAGGAGGGGTGTGTGCCTATCACTCCCATCAGTGCCCAGACACAGGAGGGGTGTGTGCAGTGTCCTCCCAGCAGTGCCCAGATGCAGGAGGGGTGTGTGCAGAGTCCTCCCAGCAGGGCCCAGACACAGGAGGTGTGTGTGCAGAGTCCTCCCAGCAGTGCCCAGACACAGGAGGGGTGTGTGCAGAGTCCTCCCAGCAGTGCCCAGACACAGGAGGGGTGTGTGCCTATCACTCCCAGCAGTGCCCAGACACAGGAGGGGTGTGTGCAGAGTCCTCCCAGCAGTGCCCAGACACAGGAGGGGTGTGTGCCTATCACTCCCAGTAATGCCCAGACGCAGGAGGGGTGGGTGCAGAGTCCTCCCAGCAGTGCCCAGACACAGGAGGGGTGTGTGCCTATCACTCCCAGCAGTGCCCAGACGCAGGAGGGGTGGGTGCAGAGTCCTCCTAGCAGTGCCCAGACGCAGGAGGGGTGTGTGCAGAGTCCTCCCAGCAGTGCCCAGACACAGGAGGGGTGGGTGCAGAGTCCTTCCAGCAGTGCCCAGACACAGGAGGGTTGTTTGCCTATCACTCCCAGCAGTGCCCAGACGCAGGGGGGGTGGGTGCAGAGTCCTCCCAGCAGTGCCCAGACACAGGAGGGGTGTGTGCCTATCACTCCCAGCAGTGCCCAGACGCAGGAGGGGTGGGTGCCTATCACTCCCAGCAGTGCCCAGACACAGGAGGGGTGTGTGCCTATCACTCCCAGCAGTGCCCAGACGCAGGAGGGGTGGGTGCCTATCACTCCCAGCAGTGCCCAGACACAGGAGGGGTGTGTGCAGAGTCCTCCCAGCAGTGCCCAGACACAGGAGGGGTGTGTGCCTATCACTCCCAGCAGTACCCAGACGCAGGAGGGGTGGGTGCAGAGTCCTCCCAGCAGTGCCCAGACACAGGAGGGGTGTGTGCCTATCACTCCCAGCAGTGCCCAGACGCAGGAGGGGTTGGGGCCTATCACTCCCAGCAGTGTCCAGACACAGGAGGGGTGTGTGCAGAGTCCTTCCAGCAGTGCCCAGACGCAGGAGGGGTGTGTGCAGAGTCCTCCCAGCAGTGACCAGACACCGGAGGGGTGTGTGCCTATCACTCCCTGCAGTGCCCAGACGCAGGAGGGGTGGGTGCCTATCACTCCCAGCAGTGCCCAGACACAGGAGGGGTTGGTGCAGAGTCCTCCCAGCAGTGCCCAGACACAGGAGGGGTGGGTGCAGAGTCCTCCCAGCAGTGCCCAGATGCAGGAGGGGTGTGTGCAGAGTCCTCCCAGCAGTGCCCAGACACAGGAGGGGTGTGTGCCTATCACTCCCAGCAGTGCCCAGACGCAGGAGGGGTGGGTGCCTATCACTCCCAGCAGTGCCCAGACGCAGGAGGGGTGGGTGCGAGGCCTCCCAGCAGTGCCCAGACACAGGAGGGGTGTGTGCAGAGTTCTCCCAGCAGTGCCCAGACACAGAAGGGGGGTGTGCCTATCACTCCCAGCAGTGCCCAGACGCAGGAGGGGTGGGTGCAGAGTCCTCCCAGCAGTGCCCAGACACAGGAGGGGTGTGTGCCTATCACTCCCAGCAGTGCCCAGACGCAGGAGGGGTCGGTGCCTATCACTCCCAGCAGTGCCCAGACACAGGAGGGGTGTGTGCAGAGTCCTCCCAGCAGTGCCCAGACGCAGGAGGTGTGTGCGCAGAGTCCTCCCAGCAGTGCCCAGACACAGGAGGGGTGTGTGCAGAGTCCTCCCCGCAGTGCCCAGACACAGGAGGGGTGTGTGCCTATCACTCCCAGCAGTACCCAGACGCAGGAGGGGTGGGTGCAGAGTCCTCCCAGCAGTGCCCAGACACAGGAGGGGTGTGTGCCTATCACTCCCAGCAGTGCCCAGACGCAGGAGGGGTGGGTGCCTATCACTCCCAGCAGTGCCGAGGCACAGGAGGGGTGTGTGCAGAGTCCTCCCAGCAGTGCCCAGACGCAGGAGGTGTGTGCGCAGAGTCCTCCCAGCAGTGCCCAGACACAGGAGGGGTGTGTGCAGAGTTCTCCCAGCAGTGCCCAGACACAGGAGGGGTGTGTGCCTATCACTCCTAGCAGTGCCCAGACACAGGAGGGGTGTGTGCAGAGTCCTCCCAGCAGTGCCCAAACACACTAGGGGTGTGTGCCTATCACTCCCAGCAGTGCCCAGACGCAGGAGGGGTGGGTGCAGAGTCCTCCCAGCAGTGCCCAGACACAGGAGGGGTGTGTGCCTATCACTCGCAGCAGTGCCCAGACATAGGAGGGGTGGGTGCCTATCACTCCCAGCAGTGCCCAGACACAGGAGGGGTGGGTGCAGAGTCCTCCCAGCAGTGCCCAGACACAGGAGTGGTGTGTGCCTATCACTCCCAGCAGTGCCCAGACGCAGGAGGGGTGGGTGCCTATCACTCCCAGCAGTGCCCAGACGCAGGAGGGGTGGGTGCAGAGTCCTACCAGCAGTGCCCAGACACAGGAGGGGTGTGTGCAGAGTCCTCCCAGCAGTGCCCAGACACAGGAGGGGTTTGTGCCTATCACTCCCAACAGTGCCCAGACGCAGGAGGGGTGGGTGCAGAGTCCCCCCAGCTGTGCCCAGACACAGGAGGGGTGTGTGCCTATCACTCTCAGCAGTGCCCAGACGCAGGAGGGGTGGGTGCCTATCACTCCCAGCAGTGCCCAGACGCAGGAGGGGTGGGTGCAGAGTCCTCCCAGCAGTGCCCATACACAGGAGGGGTGTGTGCCTATCACTCCCAGCAGTGCCCAGATGCAGGAGGGGTCGGTGCCTATCACTCCCAGCAGTGCCCAGACACAGGAGGGGTGTTTGCAGAGTCCTCCCAGCAGTGCCCAGACGCAGGAGGTGTGTGCGCAGAGTCCTCCCAGCAGTGCCCAGACACAGGAGGGGTGTGTGCAGAGTCCTCCCAGCAGTGCCCAGACACAGGAGGGGTGTGTGCCTATCACTCCCAGCAGTACCCAGACGCAGGAGGGGTGGGTGCAGAGTCCTCCCAGCAGTGCCCAGACACAGGAGGGGTGTGTGCCTATCACTCCCAGCAGTGCCCAGACGCAGGAGGGGTCGGTGCCTATCACTCCCAGCAGTGCCCAGACACAGGAGGGGTGTGTGCAGAGTCCTCCCAGCAGTGCCCAGACGCAGGAGGTGTGTGCGCAGAGTCCTCCCAGCAGTGCCCAGACACAGGAGGGGTGTGTGCAGAGTCCTCCCAGCAGTGCCCAGACACAGGAGGGGTGTGTGCCTATCACTCCCAGCAGTACCCAGACGCAGGAGGGGTGGGTGCAGAGTCCTCCCAGCAGTGCCCAGACACAGGAGGGGTGTGTGCCTATCACTCCCAGCAGTGCCCAGACACAGGAGGGGTGGGTGCCTATCACTCCCAGCAGTGCCCAGGCACAGGAGGGGTGTGTGCAGAGTCCTCCCAGCACTGCCCAGACGCAGGAGGTGTGTACGCAGAGTCCTCCCAGCAGTGCCCAGACACAGGAGGGGTGTGTGCAGAGTCCTCCCAGCAGTGCCCAGACGCAGGAGGGGTGGGTGCCTTTCACTCCCAGCAGTGCCCAGATGCAGGAGGGGTGGGTGCAAGGCCTCCCAGCAGTGCCCAGACACAGGAGGGGTGTGTGCAGAGTTCTCCCAGCAGTGCCCAGACACAGAAGGGGTGTGTGCCTATCACTCCCAGCAGTGCCCAGACGCAGGAGGGGTGGGTGCAGAGTCCTCCCAGCAGTGCCCAGACACAGGCGGGGTGTGTGCCTATCACTCCCAGCAGTGCCCTGACGCAGGAGGGTCAGTGCCTATCACTCCCAGCAGTGCCCAGACACAGGAGGGGTGTGTGCAGAGTCCTCCCAACAGTGCCCAGACGCAGGAGGTGTGTGCGCAGAGTCCTCCCAGCAGTGCCCAGACACAGGAGGGGTGTGTGCAGAGTCCTCCCAGCAGTGCCCAGACACAGGAGGGGTGTGTGCCTATCACTCCCAGCAGTACCCAGACGCAGGAGGGGTGGGTGCAGAGTCCTCCCAGCAGTGCCCAGACACAGGAGGGGTGTGTGCCTATCACTCCCAGCAGTGCCCAGACGCAGGAGGGGTGGGTGCCTATCACTCCCAGCAGTGCCCAGGCACAGGAGGGGTGTGTGCAGTGTCCTCCCAGCAGTGCCCAGACGCAGGAGGTGTGTGTGCAGAGTCCTCCCAGCAGTGCCCAGACACAGGAGGGGTGTGTGCAGAGTCCTCCCAGCAGTGCCCAGACACAGGAGGGGTGTGTGCCTATCACTCCCAGCAGTGCCCAGACGCAGGAGGGGTGGGTGCAGAGTCCTCCCAGCAGTGCCCAGACACAGGAGGGGTGTGTGCCTATCACTCCTAGCAGTGCCCAGACACAGGAGGGGTGTGTGCAGAGTCCTCCCAGCAGTGCACAAACACACTAGGGGTGTGTGCCTATCACTCCCAGCAGTGCCCAGACGCAGGAGGGGTGGGTGCAGAGTCCTCCCAGCAGTGCCCAGACACAGGAGGGGTGTGTGCCTATCACTCCCAGCAGTGCCCAGACGTAGGAGGGGTGGGTTCCTATCACTCCCAGCAGTGCCCAGACACAGGAGGGGTGGGTGCAGAGTCCTCCCAGCAGTGCCCAGACACAGGAGTGGTGTGTGCCTTTCACTCCCAGCAGTGCCCAGACGCAGGAGGGGTGGGTGCCTATCACTCCCAGCAGTGCCCAGACGCAGGAGGGGTGGGTGCAGAGTCCTACCAGCAGTGCCCAGACACAGGAGGGGTGTGTGCAGAGTCCTCCCAGCAGTGCCCAGACACAGGAGGGGTTTGTGCCTATCACTCCCAACAGTGCCCAGACGCAGGAGGGGTGGGTGCAGAGTCCCCCCAGCAGTGCCCAGACACAGGAGGGGTGTGTGCCTATCACTCCCAGCAGTGCCCAGACGCAGGAGGGGTGGGTGCCTATCACTCCCAGCAGTGCCCAGACACAGGAGGGGTGTGTGCAGAGTCCTCCCAGCAGTGCCCAGACGCAGGAGGGGTGTGTGCAGAGTCCTCCCAGCAGTGCCCAGACACAGGAGGGGTGTGTGCAGAGTCCTCCCAGCAGTGCCCAGACACAGGAGGGGTGTGTGCAGAGTCCTCCCAGCAGTGCCCAGACACATTAGGGGTGTGTGCCTATCACACCCAGCAGTGCCCAGACGCAGGAAGGGGGGGTGCAGAGTCCTCCCAGCAGTACCCAGACACAGGAGGGGTGTGTGCCTATCACTCCCAGCAGTGCCCAGACGCAGGAGGGGTAGGTGCCTATCACTCCCAGCAGTGCCCAGGCACAGGAGGGGTGTGTGCAGAGACCTCCCAGCAGTGCCCAGATGCAGGAGGTGTGTGCGCAGAGTCCTCCCAGCAGTGCCCAGACACAGGAGGGGTGTGTGCAGAGTCCTCCCAGCAGTGCCCAGACGCAGGAGGGGTGGGTGCCTTTCACTCCCAGCAGTGCCCAGATGCAGGAGGGGTGGGTGCAAGGCCTCCCAGCAGTGCCCAGACACAGGAGGGGTGTGTGCAGAGTTCTCCCAGCAGTGCCCAGGCACAGGAGGGGTGTGTGCAGAGTCCTCCCAGCACTGCCCAGACGCAGGAGGTGTGTACGCAGAGTCCTCCCAGCAGTGCCCAGACACAGGAGGGGTGTGTGCAGAGTCCTCCCAGCAGTGCCCAGACGCAGGAGGGGTGGGTGCCTTTCACTCCCAGCAGTGCCCAGATGCAGGAGGGGTGGGTGCAAGGCCTCCCAGCAGTGCCCAGACACAGGAGGGGTGTGTGCAGAGTTCTCCCAGCAGTGCCCAGACACAGAAGGGGTGTGTGCCTATCACTCCCAGCAGTGCCCAGACGCAGGAGGGGTGGGTGCAGAGTCCTCCCAGCAGTGCCCAGACACAGGCGGGGTGTGTGCCTATCACTCCCAGCAGTGCCCTGACGCAGGAGGGTCAGTGCCTATCACTCCCAGCAGTGCCCAGACACAGGAGGGGTGTGTGCAGAGTCCTCCCAACAGTGCCCAGACGCAGGAGGTGTGTGCGCAGAGTCCTCCCAGCAGTGCCCAGACACAGGAGGGGTGTGTGCAGAGTCCTCCCAGCAGTGCCCAGACACAGGAGGGGTGTGTGCCTATCACTCCCAGCAGTACCCAGACGCAGGAGGGGTGGGTGCAGAGTCCTCCCAGCAGTGCCCAGACACAGGAGGGGTGTGTGCCTATCACTCCCAGCAGTGCCCAGACGCAGGAGGGGTGGGTGCCTATCACTCCCAGCAGTGCCCAGGCACAGGAGGGGTGTGTGCAGTGTCCTCCCAGCAGTGCCCAGACGCAGGAGGTGTGTGTGCAGAGTCCTCCCAGCAGTGCCCAGACACAGGAGGGGTGTGTGCAGAGTCCTCCCAGCAGTGCCCAGACACAGGAGGGGTGTGTGCCTATCACTCCCAGCAGTGCCCAGACGCAGGAGGGGTGGGTGCAGAGTCCTCCCAGCAGTGCCCAGACACAGGAGGGGTGTGTGCCTATCACTCCTAGCAGTGCCCAGACACAGGAGGGGTGTGTGCAGAGTCCTCCCAGCAGTGCACAAACACACTAGGGGTGTGTGCCTATCACTCCCAGCAGTGCCCAGACGCAGGAGGGGTGGGTGCAGAGTCCTCCCAGCAGTGCCCAGACACAGGAGGGGTGTGTGCCTATCACTCCCAGCAGTGCCCAGACGTAGGAGGGGTGGGTTCCTATCACTCCCAGCAGTGCCCAGACACAGGAGGGGTGGGTGCAGAGTCCTCCCAGCAGTGCCCAGACACAGGAGTGGTGTGTGCCTTTCACTCCCAGCAGTGCCCAGACGCAGGAGGGGTGGGTGCCTATCACTCCCAGCAGTGCCCAGACGCAGGAGGGGTGGGTGCAGAGTCCTACCAGCAGTGCCCAGACACAGGAGGGGTGTGTGCAGAGTCCTCCCAGCAGTGCCCAGACACAGGAGGGGTTTGTGCCTATCACTCCCAACAGTGCCCAGACGCAGGAGGGGTGGGTGCAGAGTCCCCCCAGCAGTGCCCAGACACAGGAGGGGTGTGTGCCTATCACTCCCAGCAGTGCCCAGACGCAGGAGGGGTGGGTGCCTATCACTCCCAGCAGTGCCCAGACACAGGAGGGGTGTGTGCAGAGTCCTCCCAGCAGTGCCCAGACGCAGGAGGGGTGTGTGCAGAGTCCTCCCAGCAGTGCCCAGACACAGGAGGGGTGTGTGCAGAGTCCTCCCAGCAGTGCCCAGACACAGGAGGGGTGTGTGCAGAGTCCTCCCAGCAGTGCCCAGACACATTAGGGGTGTGTGCCTATCACACCCAGCAGTGCCCAGACGCAGGAAGGGGGGGTGCAGAGTCCTCCCAGCAGTACCCAGACACAGGAGGGGTGTGTGCCTATCACTCCCAGCAGTGCCCAGACGCAGGAGGGGTAGGTGCCTATCACTCCCAGCAGTGCCCAGGCACAGGAGGGGTGTGTGCAGAGACCTCCCAGCAGTGCCCAGATGCAGGAGGTGTGTGCGCAGAGTCCTCCCAGCAGTGCCCAGACACAGGAGGGGTGTGTGCAGAGTCCTCCCAGCAGTGCCCAGACGCAGGAGGGGTGGGTGCCTATCACTCCCAGCAGTGCCCAGACGCAGGAGGGGTGGGTGCGAGGCCTCCCAGCAGTGCCCAGACACAGGAGGGGTGTGTGCAGAGTTCTCCCAGCAGTGCCCAGACACAGAAGAGGTGTGTGCCTATCACTCCCAGCAGTGCCCAGACGCAGGAGGGGTGGGTGCAGAGTCCTCCCAGCAGTGCCCAGACACAGGAGGGGTGTGTGCCTATCACTCCCAGCAGTGCCCAGACGCAGGAGGGGTCGGTGCCTATTACTCCCAGCAGTGCCCAGACACAGGAGGGGTGTGTGCAGAGTCCTCCCAGCAGTGCCCAGACGCAGGAGGTGTGTGCGCAGAGTCCTCCCAGCAGTGCCCAGACACAGGAGGGGTGTGTGCAGAGTCCTCCCAGCAGTGCCCAGACACAGGAGGGGTGTGTGCCTATCACTCCCAGCAGTACCCAGACGCAGGAGGGGTGGGTGCAGAGTCCTCCCAGCAGTGCCCAGACACAGGAGGGGTGTGTGCCTATCACTCCCAGCAGTGCCCAGACGCAGGAGGGGTGGGTGCCTATCACTCCCAGCAGTGCCCAGGCACAGGAGGGGTGTGTGCAGAGTCCTCCCAGCAGTGCCCAGACGCAGGAGGTGTGTGCGCAGAGTCCTCCCAGCAGTGCCCAGACAGAGAAGGGGTGTGTGCAGAGTCCTCCCAGCAGTGCCCAGACACAGGAGGGGTGTGTGCCTATCACTCCCAGCAGTGCCCAGACACAGGAGGGGTGGGTGCAGAGTCCTCCCAGCAGTGCCCAGACACAGGAGGGGTGTGTGCCTATCACTCCTAGCAGTGCCCAGACACAGGAGGGGTGTGTGCAGAGTCCTCCCAGCAGTGCCCAAAAACACTAGGGGTGTGTGCCTATCACTCCCAGCAGTGCCCAGACGCAGGAGGGGTGGGTGCAGAGTCCTCCCAGCAGTGCCCAGACACAGGAGGGGTGTGTGCCTATCACTTCCAGCAGTGCCCAGACGTAGGAGGGGTGGGTGCCTATCACTCCCAGCAGTGCCCAGACACAGGAGGGGTGGGTGCAGAGTCCTCCCAGCAGTGCCCAGACACAGGAGTGGTGTGTGCCTATCACTCCCAGCAGTGCCCAGACGCAGGAGGGGTGGGTGCCTATCACTCCCAGCAGTGCCCAGACGCAGGAGGGGTGGGTGCAGAGTCCTACCAGCAGTGCCCAGACACAGGAGGGGTGTGTGCAGAGTCCTCCCAGCAGTGCCCAGACACAGGAGGGGTTTGTGCCTATCACTCCCAACAGTGCCCAGACGCAGGAGGGGTGGGTGCAGAGTCCCCCCAGCAGTGCCCAGACACAGGAGGGGTGTGTGCCTATCACTCCCAGCAGTGCCCAGGCGCAGGAGGGGTGGGTGCCTATCACTCCCAGCAGTGCCCAGACACAGGAGGGGTGTGTGCAGAGTCCTCCCAGGATTGCCCAGACGCAGGAGGGGTGTGTGCAGAGTCCTCCCAGCAGTGCCCAGACACAGGAGGGGTGTGTGCAGAGTCCTCCCAGCAGTGCCCAGACACATTAGGGGTGTGTGCCTATCACACCCAGCAGTGCCCAGACGCAGGAGGGGTGGGTGCAGAGTCCTCCCAGCAGTGCCCAGACACAGGAGGGGTGTGTGCCTATCACTCCCAGCAGTGCACAGACGCAGGAGGGGTGGGTGCCTATCACTCCCAGCAGTGCCCAGACACAGGAGGGGTGTGTGCAGAGTCCTTCCAGCAGTGCCCAGACTCAGGAGGGGTGTGTGCCTATCACTCCCAGCAGTGCCCAGACGCAGGAGGGGTGGGTGCAGAGTCCTCCCAGCAGTGCCCAGACACAGGAGGGGTGTGTGCCTATTACTCCCGGCAGTGCCCAGACGGAAGAGGGGTGGGTGCCTATCACTCCAGGCAGTGCCCAGACACAGGAGGGGTGTGTGCATAGTCCTCCCAGCAGTGCCCAGACGCAGGAGGGGTGTGTGCAGAGTCCTCCCAGCAGTGCCCAGACACAGGAGGGGTGTGTGCCTATCACTCCCAGCAGTGCCCAGACGCAGGAGGGGTGGGTGCAGAGTCCTCCCAGCAGTGCCCAGACACAGGAGGGGTGTGTGCCTATCACTCCAGGCAGTGCCCAGACACGGGAGGGGTGTGTGCATAGTCCTCCCAGCAGTGCCCAGACGCAGGAGGGGTGTGTGCAGAGTCCTCCCAGCAGTGCCCAGACACAGGAGGGGTGTGTGCCTATCACTCCCAGCAGTGCCCAGACACAGGAGGGGTGTGTGCCTATCACTCCCAGCAGTGCCCAGACACAGGAGGGGTGGGTGCCTATCACTCCCGGCAGTTCCCAGACGCAAGAGGGGTGGGTGCCTATAACTCCAGGCAGTGCCCAGACATAGGAGTGGTGTGTGCAGAGTCCTCCCAGCAGTGCCCAGACGCAGGAGGGGTGTGTCCAGAGTCCTCCCAGCAGTGCCAAGACACAGGAGGGGTGTGTGCCTATCACTCCCAGCAGTGCCCAGACGCAGGAGGGGTGGGTGCCTATCACTCCCAGCAGTGCCCAGACGCAGGAGGGGTGGGTGCAGAGTCCTCCCAGCAGTGCCCAGACACAGGAGGGGTGTGTGCAGAGTCCTCCCAGCAGTGCCCAGACACAGGAGGGGTGTGTGCCTATCACTCCCAGCAGTGCCCAGACGCAGGAGGGGTGGTTGCCTATCACTCCCAGCAGTGCCCAGACACAGGAGGGGTGTGTGCAGAGTCCTCCCAGCAGTGCCCAGACGCAGGAGGGGTGTGTGCAGAGTCCTCCCAGCAGTGCCCAGACACAGGAGGGGTGTGTGCCTATCACTCCCAGCAGTGCCCAGACACAGGAGGGGTGGGTGCCTATCACTCCCAGCAGTGCCCAGACGCAGGAGGGGTGGGTGCCTATCACTCCCAGCAGAGCCCAGACGCAGGAGGGCTGGGTGCCTATCACACCAGGCAGTGCCCAGACACAGGAGGGGTATGTGCAGAGTACTCCCAGCAGTGCCCAGACACAGGAGGGGTGTGTGCAGAGTCCTCCCAGCATTGCCCAGACGCAGGAGGGGTGTGTGCAGAGTCCTCCCAGCAGTGCCCAGACACAGGAGGGGTGTGTGCAGAGTCCTCCCAGCAGTGCCCAGACACATTAGGGGTGTGTGCCTATCACACCCAGCAGTGCCCAGACGCAGGAGGGGTGGGTGCAGAGTCCTCCCAGCAGTGCCCAGACACAGGAGGGGTGTGTGCCTATCACTCCCAGCAGTGCACAGACGCAGGAGGGGTGGGTGCCTATCACTCCCAGCAGTGCCCAGACACAGGAGGGGTGTGTGCAGAGTCCTTCCAGCAGTGCCCAGACTCAGGAGGGGTGTGTGCATATCACTCCCAGCAGTGCCCAGACGCAGGAGGGGTGGGTGCAGAGTCCTCCCAGCAGTGCCCAGACACAGGAGGGGTGTGTGCCTATTACTCCCGGCAGTGCCCAGACGGAAGAGGGGTGGGTGCCTATCACTCCAGGCAGTGCCCAGACACAGGAGGGGTGTGTGCATAGTCCTCCCAGCAGTGCCCAGACGCAGGAGGGGTGTGTGCAGAGTCCTCCCAGCAGTGCCCAGACACAGGAGGGGTGTGTGCCTATCACTCCCAGCAGTGCCCAGACGCAGGAGGGGTGGGTGCAGAGTCCTCCCAGCAGTGCCCAGACACAGGAGGGGTGTGTGCCTATCACTCCAGGCAGTGCCCAGACACGGGAGGGGTGTGTGCATAGTCCTCCCAGCAGTGCCCAGACGCAGGAGGGGTGTGTGCAAAGTCCTCCCAGCAGTGCCCAGACACAGGAGGGGTGTGTGCCTATCACTCCCAGCAGTGCCCAGACACAGGAGGGGTGTGTGCCTATCACTCCCAGCAGTGCCCAGACACAGGAGGGGTGGGTGCCTATCACTCCCGGCAGTTCCCAGACGCAAGAGGGGTGGGTGCCTATAACTCCAGGCAGTGCCCAGACATAGGAGTGGTGTGTGCAGAGTCCTCCCAGCAGTGCCCAGACGCAGGAGGGGTGTGTCCAGAGTCCTCCCAGCAGTGCCAAGACACAGGAGGGGTGTGTGCCTATCACTCCCAGCAGTGCCCAGACGCAGGAGGGGTGGGTGCCTATCACTCCCAGCAGTGCCCAGACGCAGGAGGGGTGGGTGCAGAGTCCTCCCAGCAGTGCCCAGACACAGGAGGGGTGTGTGCAGAGTCCTCCCAGCAGTGCCCAGACACAGGAGGGGTGTGTGCCTATCACTCCCAGCAGTGCCCAGACGCAGGAGGGGTGGTTGCCTATCACTCCCAGCAGTGCCCAGACACAGGAGGGGTGTGTGCAGAGTCCTCCCAGCAGTGCCCAGATGCAGGAGGTGTGTGTGCAGAGTCCTCCCAGCAGTGCCCAGACACAGGAGGGGTGTGTGCCTATCACTCCCAGCAGTGCCCAGACGCAGGAGGGGTGGTTGCCTATCACTCCCAGCAGTGCCCAGACACAGGAGGGGTGTGTGCAGAGTCCTCCCAGCAGTGCCCAGACGCAGGAGGGGTGTGTGCAGAGTCCTCCCAGCAGTGCCCAGACACAGGAGGGGTGTGTGCCTATCACTCCCAGCAGTGCCCAGACACAGGAGGGGTGGGTGCCTATCACTCCCAGCAGTGCCCAGACGCAGGAGGGGTGGGTGCCTATCACTCCCAGCAGAGCCCAGACGCAGGAGGGCTGGGTGCCTATCACACCAGGCAGTGCCCAGACACAGGAGGGGTATGTGCAGAGTACTCCCAGCAGAGCCCAGAAGCAGGAGGGGTGTGTGCAGAGTCCTTCCAGCAGTGCCCAGACACAGGAGGGGTGTGTGCCTATCACTCCCAGCAGTGCCCAGACGCAGGAGGGGTGGTTGCCTATCACTCCCAGCAGTGCCCAGACACATGAGGGGTGTGTGCAGAGTCCTCCCAGCAGTGCCCAGACACAGGAGGGGTGTGTGCAGAGTCCTCCCAGCATTGCCCAGACACAGGAGGGGTGTGTGCCTATCACTCCCAGCAGTGCCCAGACGCAGGAGGGGTGGGTGCCTATCACTCCCAGCAGTGCCCAGACACAGGAGGGGTGTGTGCAGAGTCCTCCCAGCAGTGTCCAGACACAGGAGGGGTGTTTGCCTATCACTCCCAGCAGTGCCCAGACACAGGAGGGGTGTGTGCCTATCACTCCCAGCAGTGCCCAGACGCAGGAGGGGTGGGTGCCTATCACTCCCAGCAGAGCCCAGACGCAGGAGTGGTGGGTGCCTATCACTCCCAGCAGTGCCCAGACACAGGAGGGGTGTGTGCAGAGTCCTCCCAGCAGTGCCCAGACACAGGAGGGGTGTGTGCCTATCACTCCCGGCAGTGCCCAGACGGAAGAGGGGTGGGTGCCTATCACTCCAGGCAGTGCCCAGACACAGGAGGGGTGTGTGCATAGTCCTCCCAGCAGTGCCCAGACGCAGGAGGGGTGTGTGCAGAGTCCTCCCAGCAGTGCCCAGACACAGGAGGGGTATGTGCAGAGTACTCCCATCAGAGCCCAGAAGCAGGAGGGGTGTGTGCAGAGTCCTCCCAGCAGTGCCCAGACACAGGAGGGGTGTGTGTCTATCACTCCCAGCAGTGCCCAGACACAGGAGGGGTGTGTGCAGAGTCCTCACAGCAGTGCCCAGACACAGGAGGGGTGTGTGCCTATCACTCCCAGCAGTGCCCAGACGCAGGAGGGGTGGGTGCAGAGTCCTCCCAACAGTGCCCAGACACAGGAGGGGTTTGTGCCTATCACTCCCAGCAGTGCCCAGACGCAGGAGGGGTGGGTGCCTATCACTCCCAGCAGTGCCCAGACACAGGAGGGGTGTGTGCAGAGTCCTCCCAGCAGTGCCCAGACACAGGAGGGGTGTGTGCAGAGTCCTCCCAGCAGTGCCCAGACGCAGGAGGGGTGGGTGCCTATCACTCCCAGCAGTGCCCAGACGCAGGAGGGGTGGGTGCGAGGCCTCCCAGCAGTGCCCAGACACAGGAGGGGTGTGTGCAGAGTTCTCCCAGCAGTGCCCAGACACAGAAGAGGTGTGTGCCTATCACTCCCAGCAGTGCCCAGACGCAGGAGGGGTGGGTGCAGAGTCCTCCCAGCAGTGCCCAGACACAGGAGGGGTGTGTGCCTATCACTCCCAGCAGTGCCCAGACGCAGGAGGGGTCGGTGCCTATTACTCCCAGCAGTGCCCAGACACAGGAGGGGTGTGTGCAGAGTCCTCCCAGCAGTGCCCAGACGCAGGAGGTGTGTGCGCAGAGTCCTCCCAGCAGTGCCCAGACACAGGAGGGGTGTGTGCAGAGTCCTCCCAGCAGTGCCCAGACACAGGAGGGGTGTGTGCCTATCACTCCCAGCAGTACCCAGACGCAGGAGGGGTGGGTGCAGAGTCCTCCCAGCAGTGCCCAGACACAGGAGGGGTGTGTGCCTATCACTCCCAGCAGTGCCCAGACGCAGGAGGGGTGGGTGCCTATCACTCCCAGCAGTGCCCAGGCACAGGAGGGGTGTGTGCAGAGTCCTCCCAGCAGTGCCCAGACGCAGGAGGTGTGTGCGCAGAGTCCTCCCAGCAGTGCCCAGACAGAGAAGGGGTGTGTGCAGAGTCCTCCCAGCAGTGCCCAGACACAGGAGGGGTGTGTGCCTATCACTCCCAGCAGTGCCCAGACACAGGAGGGGTGGGTGCAGAGTCCTCCCAGCAGTGCCCAGACACAGGAGGGGTGTGTGCCTATCACTCCTAGCAGTGCCCAGACACAGGAGGGGTGTGTGCAGAGTCCTCCCAGCAGTGCCCAAAAACACTAGGGGTGTGTGCCTATCACTCCCAGCAGTGCCCAGACGCAGGAGGGGTGGGTGCAGAGTCCTCCCAGCAGTGCCCAGACACAGGAGGGGTGTGTGCCTATCACTTCCAGCAGTGCCCAGACGTAGGAGGGGTGGGTGCCTATCACTCCCAGCAGTGCCCAGACACAGGAGGGGTGGGTGCAGAGTCCTCCCAGCAGTGCCCAGACACAGGAGTGGTGTGTGCCTATCACTCCCAGCAGTGCCCAGACGCAGGAGGGGTGGGTGCCTATCACTCCCAGCAGTGCCCAGACGCAGGAGGGGTGGGTGCAGAGTCCTACCAGCAGTGCCCAGACACAGGAGGGGTGTGTGCAGAGTCCTCCCAGCAGTGCCCAGACACAGGAGGGGTTTGTGCCTATCACTCCCAACAGTGCCCAGACGCAGGAGGGGTGGGTGCAGAGTCCCCCCAGCAGTGCCCAGACACAGGAGGGGTGTGTGCCTATCACTCCCAGCAGTGCCCAGGCGCAGGAGGGGTGGGTGCCTATCACTCCCAGCAGTGCCCAGACACAGGAGGGGTGTGTGCAGAGTCCTCCCAGGATTGCCCAGACGCAGGAGGGGTGTGTGCAGAGTCCTCCCAGCAGTGCCCAGACACAGGAGGGGTGTGTGCAGAGTCCTCCCAGCAGTGCCCAGACACATTAGGGGTGTGTGCCTATCACACCCAGCAGTGCCCAGACGCAGGAGGGGTGGGTGCAGAGTCCTCCCAGCAGTGCCCAGACACAGGAGGGGTGTGTGCCTATCACTCCCAGCAGTGCACAGACGCAGGAGGGGTGGGTGCCTATCACTCCCAGCAGTGCCCAGACACAGGAGGGGTGTGTGCAGAGTCCTTCCAGCAGTGCCCAGACTCAGGAGGGGTGTGTGCCTATCACTCCCAGCAGTGCCCAGACGCAGGAGGGGTGGGTGCAGAGTCCTCCCAGCAGTGCCCAGACACAGGAGGGGTGTGTGCCTATTACTCCCGGCAGTGCCCAGACGGAAGAGGGGTGGGTGCCTATCACTCCAGGCAGTGCCCAGACACAGGAGGGGTGTGTGCATAGTCCTCCCAGCAGTGCCCAGACGCAGGAGGGGTGTGTGCAGAGTCCTCCCAGCAGTGCCCAGACACAGGAGGGGTGTGTGCCTATCACTCCCAGCAGTGCCCAGACGCAGGAGGGGTGGGTGCAGAGTCCTCCCAGCAGTGCCCAGACACAGGAGGGGTGTGTGCCTATCACTCCAGGCAGTGCCCAGACACGGGAGGGGTGTGTGCATAGTCCTCCCAGCAGTGCCCAGACGCAGGAGGGGTGTGTGCAGAGTCCTCCCAGCAGTGCCCAGACACAGGAGGGGTGTGTGCCTATCACTCCCAGCAGTGCCCAGACACAGGAGGGGTGTGTGCCTATCACTCCCAGCAGTGCCCAGACACAGGAGGGGTGGGTGCCTATCACTCCCGGCAGTTCCCAGACGCAAGAGGGGTGGGTGCCTATAACTCCAGGCAGTGCCCAGACATAGGAGTGGTGTGTGCAGAGTCCTCCCAGCAGTGCCCAGACGCAGGAGGGGTGTGTCCAGAGTCCTCCCAGCAGTGCCAAGACACAGGAGGGGTGTGTGCCTATCACTCCCAGCAGTGCCCAGACGCAGGAGGGGTGGGTGCCTATCACTCCCAGCAGTGCCCAGACGCAGGAGGGGTGGGTGCAGAGTCCTCCCAGCAGTGCCCAGACACAGGAGGGGTGTGTGCAGAGTCCTCCCAGCAGTGCCCAGACACAGGAGGGGTGTGTGCCTATCACTCCCAGCAGTGCCCAGACGCAGGAGGGGTGGTTGCCTATCACTCCCAGCAGTGCCCAGACACAGGAGGGGTGTGTGCAGAGTCCTCCCAGCAGTGCCCAGACGCAGGAGGGGTGTGTGCAGAGTCCTCCCAGCAGTGCCCAGACACAGGAGGGGTGTGTGCCTATCACTCCCAGCAGTACCCAGACGCAGGAGGGGTGGGTGCAGAGTCCTCCCAGCAGTGCCCAGACACAGGAGGGGTGTGTGCCTATCACTCCCAGCAGTGCCCAGACGCAGGAGGGGTGGGTGCCTATCACTCCCAGCAGTGCCCAGGCACAGGAGGGGTGTGTGCAGAGTCCTCCCAGCAGTGCCCAGACGCAGGAGGTGTGTGCGCAGAGTCCTCCCAGCAGTGCCCAGACAGAGAAGGGGTGTGTGCAGAGTCCTCCCAGCAGTGCCCAGACACAGGAGGGGTGTGTGCCTATCACTCCCAGCAGTGCCCAGACACAGGAGGGGTGGGTGCAGAGTCCTCCCAGCAGTGCCCAGACACAGGAGGGGTGTGTGCCTATCACTCCTAGCAGTGCCCAGACACAGGAGGGGTGTGTGCAGAGTCCTCCCAGCAGTGCCCAAAAACACTAGGGGTGTGTGCCTATCACTCCCAGCAGTGCCCAGACGCAGGAGGGGTGGGTGCAGAGTCCTCCCAGCAGTGCCCAGACACAGGAGGGGTGTGTGCCTATCACTTCCAGCAGTGCCCAGACGTAGGAGGGGTGGGTGCCTATCACTCCCAGCAGTGCCCAGACACAGGAGGGGTGGGTGCAGAGTCCTCCCAGCAGTGCCCAGACACAGGAGTGGTGTGTGCCTATCACTCCCAGCAGTGCCCAGACGCAGGAGGGGTGGGTGCCTATCACTCCCAGCAGTGCCCAGACGCAGGAGGGGTGGGTGCAGAGTCCTACCAGCAGTGCCCAGACACAGGAGGGGTGTGTGCAGAGTCCTCCCAGCAGTGCCCAGACACAGGAGGGGTTTGTGCCTATCACTCCCAACAGTGCCCAGACGCAGGAGGGGTGGGTGCAGAGTCCCCCCAGCAGTGCCCAGACACAGGAGGGGTGTGTGCCTATCACTCCCAGCAGTGCCCAGGCGCAGGAGGGGTGGGTGCCTATCACTCCCAGCAGTGCCCAGACACAGGAGGGGTGTGTGCAGAGTCCTCCCAGGATTGCCCAGACGCAGGAGGGGTGTGTGCAGAGTCCTCCCAGCAGTGCCCAGACACAGGAGGGGTGTGTGCAGAGTCCTCCCAGCAGTGCCCAGACACATTAGGGGTGTGTGCCTATCACACCCAGCAGTGCCCAGACGCAGGAGGGGTGGGTGCAGAGTCCTCCCAGCAGTGCCCAGACACAGGAGGGGTGTGTGCCTATCACTCCCAGCAGTGCACAGACGCAGGAGGGGTGGGTGCCTATCACTCCCAGCAGTGCCCAGACACAGGAGGGGTGTGTGCAGAGTCCTTCCAGCAGTGCCCAGACTCAGGAGGGGTGTGTGCCTATCACTCCCAGCAGTGCCCAGACGCAGGAGGGGTGGGTGCAGAGTCCTCCCAGCAGTGCCCAGACACAGGAGGGGTGTGTGCCTATTACTCCCGGCAGTGCCCAGACGGAAGAGGGGTGGGTGCCTATCACTCCAGGCAGTGCCCAGACACAGGAGGGGTGTGTGCATAGTCCTCCCAGCAGTGCCCAGACGCAGGAGGGGTGTGTGCAGAGTCCTCCCAGCAGTGCCCAGACACAGGAGGGGTGTGTGCCTATCACTCCCAGCAGTGCCCAGACGCAGGAGGGGTGGGTGCAGAGTCCTCCCAGCAGTGCCCAGACACAGGAGGGGTGTGTGCCTATCACTCCAGGCAGTGCCCAGACACGGGAGGGGTGTGTGCATAGTCCTCCCAGCAGTGCCCAGACGCAGGAGGGGTGTGTGCAGAGTCCTCCCAGCAGTGCCCAGACACAGGAGGGGTGTGTGCCTATCACTCCCAGCAGTGCCCAGACACAGGAGGGGTGTGTGCCTATCACTCCCAGCAGTGCCCAGACACAGGAGGGGTGGGTGCCTATCACTCCCGGCAGTTCCCAGACGCAAGAGGGGTGGGTGCCTATAACTCCAGGCAGTGCCCAGACATAGGAGTGGTGTGTGCAGAGTCCTCCCAGCAGTGCCCAGACGCAGGAGGGGTGTGTCCAGAGTCCTCCCAGCAGTGCCAAGACACAGGAGGGGTGTGTGCCTATCACTCCCAGCAGTGCCCAGACGCAGGAGGGGTGGGTGCCTATCACTCCCAGCAGTGCCCAGACGCAGGAGGGGTGGGTGCAGAGTCCTCCCAGCAGTGCCCAGACACAGGAGGGGTGTGTGCAGAGTCCTCCCAGCAGTGCCCAGACACAGGAGGGGTGTGTGCCTATCACTCCCAGCAGTGCCCAGACGCAGGAGGGGTGGTTGCCTATCACTCCCAGCAGTGCCCAGACACAGGAGGGGTGTGTGCAGAGTCCTCCCAGCAGTGCCCAGACGCAGGAGGGGTGTGTGCAGAGTCCTCCCAGCAGTGCCCAGACACAGGAGGGGTGTGTGCCTATCACTCCCAGCAGTGCCCAGACACAGGAGGGGTGGGTGCCTATCACTCCCAGCAGTGCCCAGACGCAGGAGGGGTGGGTGCCTATCACTCCCAGCAGAGCCCAGACGCAGGAGGGCTGGGTGCCTATCACACCAGGCAGTGCCCAGACACAGGAGGGGTATGTGCAGAGTACTCCCAGCAGTGCCCAGACACAGGAGGGGTGTGTGCAGAGTCCTCCCAGCATTGCCCAGACGCAGGAGGGGTGTGTGCAGAGTCCTCCCAGCAGTGCCCAGACACAGGAGGGGTGTGTGCAGAGTCCTCCCAGCAGTGCCCAGACACATTAGGGGTGTGTGCCTATCACACCCAGCAGTGCCCAGACGCAGGAGGGGTGGGTGCAGAGTCCTCCCAGCAGTGCCCAGACACAGGAGGGGTGTGTGCCTATCACTCCCAGCAGTGCACAGACGCAGGAGGGGTGGGTGCCTATCACTCCCAGCAGTGCCCAGACACAGGAGGGGTGTGTGCAGAGTCCTTCCAGCAGTGCCCAGACTCAGGAGGGGTGTGTGCATATCACTCCCAGCAGTGCCCAGACGCAGGAGGGGTGGGTGCAGAGTCCTCCCAGCAGTGCCCAGACACAGGAGGGGTGTGTGCCTATTACTCCCGGCAGTGCCCAGACGGAAGAGGGGTGGGTGCCTATCACTCCAGGCAGTGCCCAGACACAGGAGGGGTGTGTGCATAGTCCTCCCAGCAGTGCCCAGACGCAGGAGGGGTGTGTGCAGAGTCCTCCCAGCAGTGCCCAGACACAGGAGGGGTGTGTGCCTATCACTCCCAGCAGTGCCCAGACGCAGGAGGGGTGGGTGCAGAGTCCTCCCAGCAGTGCCCAGACACAGGAGGGGTGTGTGCCTATCACTCCAGGCAGTGCCCAGACACGGGAGGGGTGTGTGCATAGTCCTCCCAGCAGTGCCCAGACGCAGGAGGGGTGTGTGCAAAGTCCTCCCAGCAGTGCCCAGACACAGGAGGGGTGTGTGCCTATCACTCCCAGCAGTGCCCAGACACAGGAGGGGTGTGTGCCTATCACTCCCAGCAGTGCCCAGACACAGGAGGGGTGGGTGCCTATCACTCCCGGCAGTTCCCAGACGCAAGAGGGGTGGGTGCCTATAACTCCAGGCAGTGCCCAGACATAGGAGTGGTGTGTGCAGAGTCCTCCCAGCAGTGCCCAGACGCAGGAGGGGTGTGTCCAGAGTCCTCCCAGCAGTGCCAAGACACAGGAGGGGTGTGTGCCTATCACTCCCAGCAGTGCCCAGACGCAGGAGGGGTGGGTGCCTATCACTCCCAGCAGTGCCCAGACGCAGGAGGGGTGGGTGCAGAGTCCTCCCAGCAGTGCCCAGACACAGGAGGGGTGTGTGCAGAGTCCTCCCAGCAGTGCCCAGACACAGGAGGGGTGTGTGCCTATCACTCCCAGCAGTGCCCAGACGCAGGAGGGGTGGTTGCCTATCACTCCCAGCAGTGCCCAGACACAGGAGGGGTGTGTGCAGAGTCCTCCCAGCAGTGCCCAGATGCAGGAGGGGTGTGTGCAGAGTCCTCCCAGCAGTGCCCAGACACAGGAGGGGTGTGTGCCTATCACTCCCAGCAGTGCCCAGACGCAGGAGGGGTGGTTGCCTATCACTCCCAGCAGTGCCCAGACACAGGAGGGGTGTGTGCAGAGTCCTCCCAGCAGTGCCCAGACGCAGGAGGGGTGTGTGCAGAGTCCTCCCAGCAGTGCCCAGACACAGGAGGGGTGTGTGCCTATCACTCCCAGCAGTGCCCAGACACAGGAGGGGTGGGTGCCTATCACTCCCAGCAGTGCCCAGACGCAGGAGGGGTGGGTGCCTATCACTCCCAGCAGAGCCCAGACGCAGGAGGGCTGGGTGCCTATCACACCAGGCAGTGCCCAGACACAGGAGGGGTATGTGCAGAGTACTCCCAGCAGAGCCCAGAAGCAGGAGGGGTGTGTGCAGAGTCCTTCCAGCAGTGCCCAGACACAGGAGGGGTGTGTGCCTATCACTCCCAGCAGTGCCCAGACGCAGGAGGGGTGGTTGCCTATCACTCCCAGCAGTGCCCAGACACATGAGGGGTGTGTGCAGAGTCCTCCCAGCAGTGCCCAGACACAGGAGGGGTGTGTGCAGAGTCCTCCCAGCATTGCCCAGACACAGGAGGGGTGTGTGCCTATCACTCCCAGCAGTGCCCAGACGCAGGAGGGGTGGGTGCCTATCACTCCCAGCAGTGCCCAGACACAGGAGGGGTGTGTGCAGAGTCCTCCCAGCAGTGTCCAGACACAGGAGGGGTGTTTGCCTATCACTCCCAGCAGTGCCCAGACACAGGAGGGGTGTGTGCCTATCACTCCCAGCAGTGCCCAGACGCAGGAGGGGTGGGTGCCTATCACTCCCAGCAGAGCCCAGACGCAGGAGTGGTGGGTGCCTATCACTCCCAGCAGTGCCCAGACACAGGAGGGGTGTGTGCAGAGTCCTCCCAGCAGTGCCCAGACACAGGAGGGGTGTGTGCCTATCACTCCCAGCAGTGCCCAGACGCAGGAGGGGTGGGTGCAGAGTCCTCCCAGCAGTGCCCAGACACAGGAGGGGTGTGTGCCTATCACTCCCGGCAGTGCCCAGATGCAGGAGGGGTGGGTGCCTATCACTCCAGGCAGTGCCCAGACACAGGAGGGGTATGTGCAGAGTACTCCCATCAGAGCCCAGAAGCAGGAGGGGTGTGTGCAGAGTCCTCCCAGCAGTGCCCAGACACAGGAGGGGTGTGTGTCTATCACTCCCAGCAGTGCCCAGACACAGGAGGGGTGTGTGCAGAGTCCTCACAGCAGTGCCCAGACACAGGAGGGGTGTGTGCCTATCACTCCCAGCAGTGCCCAGACGCAGGAGGGGTGGGTGCAGAGTCCTCCCAACAGTGCCCAGACACAGGAGGGGTTTGTGCCTATCACTCCCAGCAGTGCCCAGACGCAGGAGGGGTGGGTGCCTATCACTCCCAGCAGTGCCCAGACACAGGAGGGGTGTGTGCAGAGTCCTCCCAGCAGTGCCCAGATGCAGGAGGGGTGTGTGCAGAGTCCTCCCAGCAGTGCCCAGACACAGGAGGGGTGTGTGCAGAGTCCTCCCAGCAGTGCCCAGACACAGGAGGGGTGTGTGCAGAGTCCTCCCAGCAGTGCCCAGACACAGGAGGGGTGTGTGCCTATCACTCCCAGCAGTGACCAGATGCAGGAGGGGTGGGTGCAGAGTCCTCCCAGCAGTGCCCAGACACAGGAGGGGTGTGTGCCTATCACTCCCAGCAGTGCCCAGACACAGGAGGGGTGTGTGCAGAGTCCTCCCAGCAGTGCCCAAACACACTGGGGGTGTGTGCCTATCACTCCCAGCAGTGCCCAGACGCAGGAGGGGTGGGTGCCTATCACTCCCAGCAGTGCCCAGACACAGGAGGGGTGGGTGCAGAGTCCTCCCAGCAGTGCCCAGACACAGGAGGGTTGTGTGCCTATCACTCCCAGCAGTGCCCAGACGCAGGAGGGGTGGGTGCCTATTACTCCCAGCAGTGTACAGACGCGGGAGGGGTGGGTGCAGAGTCCTCCCAGCAGTGCCCAGACAGAGGAGGGGTGTGTGCAGAGTCCTCCCAGCAGTGCCCAGACACAAGAGGGGTGTGTGCCTATCACTCCCAGCAGTGCCCAGACGCAGGAGGGGTGGGTGCAGAGTCCTCCCAGCAGTGCCCAGACACAGGAGGGGTGTGTGCCTATCACTCCCAGCAGTGCCCAGATGCAGGAGGGGTGGGTGCCTATCACTCCCAGCAGTGCCCAGACACAGGAGGGGTGTGTGCAGAGTCCTCCCAGCAGTGCCCAGACGCAGGAGGGGTGTGTGCAGAGCCCTCCCAGCAGTGCCCAGACACAGGATGGGTGTGTGCAGAGTCCTCCCAGCAGAGCCCAGACACAGGAGGGGTGTGTGCAGAGTCCTCCCAGCAGTGCCCAGACACAGGAGGGGTGTGTGCCTATCACTCCCAGCAGTGCCCAGACGCAGGAGGGGTGGGTGCAGAGTCCTCCCAGCAGTGCCCAGACAACACAGGAGGGGTGTGTGCCTATCACTCCCAGCAGTGCCCAGACGCAGGAGGGGTGGGTGCCTATCACTCCCGGCAGTACCCAGACGCAAGAGGGGTGGGTGCCTATAACTCCAGGCAGTGCCCAGACACAGGAGGGGTGTGTGCAGAGTCCTCCCAGCAGTGCCCAGACGCAGGAGGGGTGTGTGCAGAGTCCCCCCAGCAGTGCCCAGACACAGGAGGGGTGTGTGCCTATCACTCCCAGCAGTGCCCAGACGCAGGAGGGATGGGTGCCTATCACTCCCAGCAGTGCCCAGACGCAGGAGGGGTGGGTGCAGAGTCCTGCCAGCAGTGCCCAGACACAGGAGGGGTGTGTGCAGAGTCCTCCCAGCAGTGCCCAGACACAGGAGGGGTGTGTGCCTATCACTCCAAGCAGTGCCCAGACGCAGGAGGGGTGGGTGCAGAGTCCTCCCAGCAGTGCCCAGACACAGGAGGGGTGTGTGCCTATCACTCCCAGCAGTGCCCAGACGCAGGAGGGGTGGGTGCCTATCACTCCCAGCAGTGCCCAGACACAGGAGGGGTGTGTGCAGAGTCCTCCCAGCAGTGCCCAGACACAGGAGGGGTGTGTGCCTATCACTCCCAGCAGTGCCCAGACGCAGGAGGGGTGGGTGCAGAGTCCTCCCAGCAGTTCCCAGACACAGGAGGGGTGTGTGCCTATCACTCCCAGCAGTGCCCAGACGCAGGAGGGCTGTTTGCCTATCACTCCCAGCAGTGCCCAGACACAGGAGGGGTGTGTGCAGAGTCCTCCCAGCAGTGCCCAGATGCAGGAGGGGTGTGTGCAGAGTCCTCCCAGCAGTGCCCAGACACAGGAGGGGTGTGTGCAGAGTTCTCCCAGCCGTGCCCAGACACAGGGGGGGTGTGTGCAGAGTCCTCCCAGCAGTGCCCAGACACAGGAGGGGTGTGTGCCTATCACTCCCAGCAGTGCCCAGATGCAGGAGGGGTGGGTGCAGAGTCCTCCCAACAGTGCCCAGACACAGGAGGGGTGTGTGCCTATCACTCCCAGCAGTGCCCAGACGCAGGAGGGGTGGGTGCCTATCACTCCCAGCAGTGCCCAGACACAGGAGGGGTGTGTGCAGAGTCCTCCCAGCAGTGCCCAGACACAGGAGGGGTATGTGCCTATCACTCCCAGCAGTGCCCAGATGCAGGAGGGGTGGGTGCAGAGTCCTCCCAGCAGTGCCCAGACACAGGAGGGGTGTGTGCCTATCTCTCCCAGCAGTGCCCAGACGCAGGAGAAGTGGGTGCCTTTCATTCCCAGCAGTGCCCAGACACAGGAGGGGTGTGTGCAGAGTCCTCCCAGCAGTGCCCAGACGCAGGAGGGGTGTGTGCAGAGTCCTCCCAGCAGTGCCCAGACACAGGAGGGGTGGGTGCAGAGTCCTCCCAGCAGTGCCCAGACACAGGAGGGGTGTGTGCCTATCACTCCCAGCAGCGCCCAGACGCCGAAGGGGTGGGTGCCTATCACTCCCAGCAGTGCCCAGACACAGGAGAGGTGTGTGCAGAGTCCTCCCAGCCGTGCCCAGACGCAGGAGGGATGTGTGCAGAGTACTCCCAGCAGTGCCCAGACACAGGAGGGGTGTGTGCCTATCACTCCCAGCAGTGCCCAGACGCAGGAGGGGTGGGTGCAGAGTCCTCCCAGCAGTGCCCAGACACAGGAGGGGTGTGTGCCTATCACTCCCAGCAGAGCCCAGACGCAGGAGTGGTGGGTGCCTATCACTCCCAGCAGTGCCCAGACACAGGAGGGGTGTGTGCAGAGTCCTCCCAGCAGTGCCCAGACACAGGAGGGGTGTGTGCAGAGTCCTCCCAGCAGTGCCCAGACACAGGAGGGGTGTGTGCCTATCACTCCCAGCAGTGCCCAGACGCAGGAGGGGTGGGTGCAGAGTCCTCCCAGCAGTGCCCAGACACAGGAGGGGTGTGTGCCTATCACTCCCAGCAGTGCCCAGACGCAGGAGGGGTGGGTGCCTATCACTCCCAGCAGTGCCCAGACGCAGGAGGGGTGGGTGCAGAGTCCTCCCAGCAGTGCCCAGACACAGGAGGGGTGTGTGCAGAGTCCTCCCAGCAGTGCCCAGACACAGGAGGGGTGTGTGCCTATCACTCCCAGCAGTGCCCAGACGCAGGAGGGGAGGGTGCAGAGTCCTCCCAGCAGTGCCCAGACACAGGAGGGGTGTGTGCCTATCACTCCCAGCAGTGCCCAGATGCAGGAGGGGAGGGTGCCTATCACTCCCAGCAGTGCCCAGACACAGGAGGGGTGTGTGCAGAGTCCTCCCAGCAGTGCCCAGACACAGGATGGGTGTGTGCAGAGTCCTCCCAGCAGTGCCCAGACACAGGAGGGGTGTGTGCAGAGTCCTCCCAGCAGTGCCCAGACACAGGAGGGGTGTGTGCCTATCACTCCCAGCAGTGCCCAGACGCAGGAGGGGTGGGTGCAGAGTCCTCCCAGCAGTGCCCAGACACAGGAGGGGTGTGTGCCTATCACTCCCAGCAGTGCACAGACGCAGGAGGGGTGGGTGCCTATCACTCCCAGCAGTGCCCAGACACAGGAGGGGTGTGTGCAGAGTCCTCCCAGCAGTGCCCAGACTCAGCAGGGGTGTGTGCCTATCACTCCCAGCAGTGCCCAGACGCAGGAGGGGTGGGTGCAGAGTCCTCCCAGCAGTGCCCAGACACAGGAGGGGTGTGTGCCTATCACTCCCAGCAGTGCCCAGATGCAGGAGGGGTGGGTGCAGAGTCCTCCCAGCAGTGCCCAGACACAGGAGGGGTGTGTGCCTATCACTCCCGGCAGTGCCCAGACGCAAGAGGGGTGGGTGCCTATCACTCCAGGCAGTGCCCAGACACAGGAGGGGTGTGTGCAGAGTCCTCCCAGCAGTGCCCAGACGCAGGAGGGGTGTGTGCAGAGTCCTCCCAGCAGTGCCCAGACACAGGAGGGCTGTCTGCCTATCACTCCCAGCAGTGCTTAGATGCAGGAGGGGTGGGTGCCTATCACTCCCAGCAGTGCCCAGACGCAGGAGGGGTGGGTGCAGAGTCCTCCCAGCAGTGCCCAGACACAGGAGGGGTGTGTGCAGAGTCCTCCCAGCAGTGCCCAGACACAGGAGGGGTGTGTGCCTATGTTGGACCCGGCCTCGTAGAATGGCCCTCCGTGCCCCCGCACCACCGAAACCTGGTGCCTGCAGCCCAAGCACGCGGCCCAACCGACCTTTCCCACCAGGACACCTGCACCCACCCCGGACATCCCCGTCCATGGCCTCTCTCCTTTCAGCCACCCCGGGCCCGCGTGCCCACTCCCTGCAACAAGATGGCCGCCCGGCTCCAGCGCGACCGGGCCTCGAGGCGCCACTCCGGCTGGAGGACATCCCGCTTCCAGGGGATGAGAGAGGGAGAAGCAGTTTCTATCGCACCTCTGAACTCCCCTGGGACGATGGGTTTCGATCGGCCCTCCGGCCTCCCTGCGGGCTGGCTCCGTGCCTGCTGGGTTCTGGGACTCCTCCCGACCCGGCCCTGAAAGGATCAAACAGACAATAGCAGGAAACCCCGACAAGCGGCCCCCAGGTGACAAGACCCCTGCCTGCGCAGACTCCGGACATCAAAGCGGGGTCGACCTATAACAAGGGGTGCTCTGAGGCTGTCCGGCAGATTCGACGCTGGAACAACGAGAGCCTGCTGACGTGGTCGCGGCTCCTAGAACTTGAACCCACCTGAGCCCTGCTGAGTGACTCGCGGCTCCCGGAAGATCGTAAGACCTCCGAACTTGTACCTGAGCCCTGCTGAGTGACTCGCGGCTCCCTGAAGATCGTAAGACCTCCGAACTTGTACCTGAGCCCTGCTGAGTGACTCGCGGCTCCTTGAAGATCGTAAAGACCTCCGAACTTGTACCTGAGCCCTGCTGAGTGACTCGCGGCTCCTTGAAGATCGTAAAGACCTCCGAACCTGTACCTGCGCCCGCTGAGTGACTCGCGGCTTCCCCAGACTCTCATGGTCCCGCCGGACCCCGACTCCGACCACGTATCCCCCAGCTCGAGGATTGTGAGCTGTGCGCCGGATACGTCCCTGCCTTGAACCGTTACCAGAGACAGTCCCGCTACCCCCTACCTTTCCGAGACTCTTGAGCCCGTGCTCACCTTGTACATATTTGCAGTGATACCTATTTGATAAAACTTGTTTCTGAGAAAACCCAGTGTGGTCTCTCTGTGTCGTAGGGTGCCAGAAGTACGATCCTAGTTGCGAGATTCCTCCCCCCTGGGGAATCTCTCGCCAGTGCCCGGCTACGATACTTCACGGGTGGGACTCAGGGAAGTCAGGACCCCCTTTCCGGGCTCCTCTGAGGTCGCCGTCTAACATTGGTGGCAAGCGACGGGATTCGGGCCCATCACCTAGAGATCGTACAGTGAACAACGGACGCACGACCAACAAAGATGGCAGAAGGAAGCGCCATGAGCTCCGCAGAAACCAACGCCAACAGAGTGTTCCAGGTGGAGCATCTGGAAGAATACACACACAAAGAGCTAAAACAATTTTGCAAAGAACTTAAAATCGCTACCACTGGCCTCAACACTAAGGAAGACTTGCAGAAAGCACTGAAAACTTGGGTGGAGACCGGGGCATCCCGCCCGGAAGGCACGGGGGAGCGCCCCGACGAAGCCGAACCCCCTCCAAGTGAAAGCAGCAACAATCAGGTGCGAGGCATTGTACCAGACGGGGGCCTATCCCCGGGAGAACTCGCGGACAGAGAGAGAAGCCGCAGTCATGAACTCGAGTTAGCCAAACTCAAAATCGAGGGCGAATTGAAGTTAGCGGAGAAAAAGCTAGCGGTAGAGCAAATGCGCGTACAAGGCGAACTGGAAGAAAAGAAGCTCCAACGGGAGCACGAAGGAAGAAAGCTCCAACTAGAGCACGAACGCAGCTTAAAAGAACTCGAGCTCAAGGCCCGAAATGAGGACGAGAGGCCCTCGGGGAACCGAGAGACGGCCCCCCCAGCGGAACAGAAGGTCCACATCCCCAAGGATGTGGTCAAAGAATATTATAAAAACGATGACATTCAGCAATGGTTTCGGGCCTACGAGGTCGCCATGACCTCCCATCGGATTCCACAGAAGGACTGGGGGGCGGGGTTGTGGGGGCGGTTTCTGAGCAAAGGAAGGGACACCCTGCTCGACCTACCCCTCTCCCTGCAGACCTCCTACAGCCACATGAAAGAGGCTCTCCTCACAAGATACGGCCTCACCCCAGAAATGTACCGCCAACGGTTCCGGGACTGCAGGAAGATCCCGGGCACCACCTGGGTGGAGTATGTAAACTTTTTTAGTCGGGCCTTCGACGGGTGGGTCAAGGGCAGCAAGGTCACCACCCTGGCCGAACTCACTGATCTCATGTTATGGGAACATCTGGCTGCGAACTGCTTCGTAGAGCTACGTCAACATCTGCTGGATAGCAAGCTCACAGATCCCCGGAAGCTGGCTGTGGAGGCCGACCGCTGGACCAACACCCGGGTCTCCCGGGGCATGGTAGGAGAGTACCCCCGAACCAGTCAGGGACCACCCCGCCAGAGAGGGGGAGGGAACCAGGGAGGGCCGAGAGAGTCCCAGCCTAGCCCCCCGAAGACACCACCTCCACCTTTCCCGGCGCCCCCCCCACCAGTAACAGGGCCCCCTGGGAGACGAGGACACCGGGTGACCGTCACATGTTTTCGTTGCCAGAAACCCGGGCACTACGCCAATGACCCAGAGTGCCCCATGACCACCCAAGTCACCCCTGCGAGACAGATAGCCAACGTAGCCCTGGGGGAGGAGGTTGAGGAAGCCGAGGAATGGGAACCCGCCGCTATGGCCCTAGTATCTCTGGGAGATAGGGAAATGATCCCTGGTAGCCTCCTACCGTCCAACACACAGAAATATGGGCAGCTCGTCAAGATCAATGGCCACCAGGTAGAGGCCCTGCGGGACACCGGGGCCAGTATCACCGGTGTCCTCAGGCACCTAGTTCCCGAGGAGCAGATCCTCCCCAATGTCTTTTGCCCCGTAATATCTGCAGACAATAGGGAAAGTATGTGTCAGGTAGCCCTGGTGCCATTTGAGTGGGGAGGGGTGATAGGTAAACTCAAGGTGGCCGTAAGAACCTCCCAGCCGGTCGACTGCCTCTTGGGGAACGACCTGGAGAGTTCTCCCTGGAAGCACGTAGAGCGCAAGGCCCACCTAGGAATGATGGGACTCCCCGAGTGGGTGTGCGCCACCACCCGATCTATGATAGCCCGACTCACTCCCCGGAGAGAAGTCGAGGGCACCCCGGTCGAAGAGGCCCGTACCGTCCCCGCCGAGGGTCCTCCCATTCCCCCATCGGAAGGGTCCGTCGCCAGCGACGAACCCGCACCATCCGACCCCGCCCCGGTCCCCGAGTTGGGGGATCTACCCGAGTTGGCCCATTGGCGCCACGAGGGCGGGCCCACCCGGGAAGAATTTTGCCGGGAACAAGCCACCTGTCCTTCCCTGGTCGGGCTGCGGCGCCAGGCCGAGGGCCAAGCCGCAGGTGACCAGACCGGAACGCACCGAATCTATTGGGAGAATAACATCCTGTATAGTGAGCAGAAATCAGTGGAGCTGGGATCCGGACGGGTATTGGTGGTACCCCTCCGCTTCCGGGAGTTCCTCCTGGGCTTAGCCCACGACGTCCCCCTCGCCGGTCACCTGGGTCAGGACAAGACCTACAGCCGTCTCGTGACCCATTTTTATTGGCCTAAGATGAAAGCAGCGGTAGAGGCACACTGCAAGTCCTGCCCCACGTGCCAAGCCAGTGGGAAGAGTGGGGGGAAGCGCAAGGCTCCCCTCCAACCCTTCCCGGTCGTCAGTACCCCCTTCGAACGAGTCGGAATCGACATCGTGGGGCCACTGGACCCCCCCACCTCCCAAGGTCACCGTTTCATCTTGGTCCTAGTAGACCACGCCACCCGCTATCCAGAGGCTATTCCCCTGCGCACCATTCCGGCCCCCGTGGTGGGCCGGGCCCTGATGGGGATCTTTTCCAGGGTGGGTTTCCCCCGCGAGGTCGTGAGCGATCGCGGAACTAATTTTATATCAAGGTATATGACGTCCCTGTGGCAACAATGTGGGGTGTCCTATAAGTTCACCACCCCATACCATCCCCAAGGGAACGGCCTAGTGGAGAGGTTTAATAGGACTTTGAAAGGAATGATCGCTGGCCTAGAAGAGCTCTCCGGCGTAAGTGGGACGTCCTGCTCCCCTGCCTCCTGTTCGCTTACCGGGAGGTCCCCCAGAAGTCCTTAGGGTTCAGCCCGTTTGAATTACTTTATGGGCACCCCGTCCGAGGTCCCCTCAGTTTGGTTAAGGAAGGGTGGGAGGCAGCACCCCAGACCACCCCCCGAGATGTGTTCCAATATGTCCTGGCCCTCCGGAACCAGACCAGGAGGTTCCGAGAACTGGCCGAAGCCAACCTGGAGGCGAGTCAAGAAGAAATGAAGCGCTGGTACGACCAGAATGCTACTCTGGTCGAGTTCCAGCCGGGCCAGCAGGTGTGGGTCATGGCCCCCGTGAAGCCTGGCGCTCTCCAGGACCGATGGACTGGGCCCTACAAAGTGGTTGAGAGGAAGAGCCAAGTCACCTACTTGGTGGACGTCCAGTCGCCTCGGGATCCCCTCCGGGTCCTGCACGTGAACCGCCTCAAGCCTCACTTCGTGCGGACAGAACTGAGCCTCCTGCTGGCCACCGATGACGGGGCCGAAGATGAGTCGGATCCCCTCCCGGACCTCCTGTGTGTCAAGGAGCAGGATGGCTCCGTGGAGGGAGTGAACCTCTCCCCAGCCCTCACTGCCCAGCAACAAGCGGACTGCCGCCAGCTCCTCAGACAATTTTCCGACCTCTTCTCCCTGACCCCCCGGGTCACCAACTGGTGTGTTCACGATGTGGACACCGGGGACAGCCCGCCGGTGAGACACCGAGCCTACCGGGTTCCTGACCGGGTCCGGTCCTGCATTCAAGCTGAAGTCTCGAAGATGTTGACCCTGGGGGTGATCGAGCCCTCTGACAGTCCCTGGGCCAGCCCCGTGGTCCTGGTTCCGAAGGCGGCAGCTCCCGGTGTCGCCCCCGAGCTCCGGTTCTGCGTGGATTACCGGGGGCTCAATGACGTTACCCGAGCCGATGCCCACCCCATTCCACGAGCCGACGAGCTCATTGACCGACTAGGGGCCGCCCGGTTCCTCAGCACTTTCGACCTCACCTGCGGCTACTGGCAGATTGCGCTCACCGAAGGGGCCAAGGAGAGGTCTGCTTTCTCCACCCCCGATGGGCACTACCGCTCCCGCGTGATGCCCTTCGGGATGAAAAATGCCCCGGCCACTTTCCAGAGACTGGTAAATAGGGTCCTGGCCGGGCTAGAACAGTTCAGCGCGGCCTATCTGGACGACATCGCTGTCTTCAGTTCAGAGTGGAGTGAGCACCTCCAGCACCTCCGGAGAGTGCTAACCGCCCTGCGCCAGGCAGGCCTCACCGTAAAAGCCAGCAAGTGCCAGATCGGGCAAGGATCCGTAGTCTACCTGGGGCACCAAGTCGGGAGTGGCCAGGTCGCTCCTCTACAGCCAAAGATCGACGCCATCCTGGCCTGGGCCCCACCCATCACCCAAACGGAAGTCCGAGCCTTTCTGGGACTCACGGGCTACTACCGCCGATTCATTCGGGGGTATGGCAGCCTGGTCGGCCCTCTCACTGAATTCACGTCTAAAAAACAGCCAAAGAAGGTGCAATGGACGGCTGCCTGCCAGGAAGCTTTCGATGCTCTAAAAAAGGCCATGTGCACGGCCCCCGTCCTCCAGGCTCCCGACTACACCAAGGAGTTCATAGTCCAGACCGATGCCTCCGAGCATGGCATTGGGGCCGTCCTGTCCCAAGTGAATGATCAAGGCCTAGACCAGCCCGTCGCCTTCCTCAGTCGGCGGCTGCTACCCCGAGAACAGAAGTGGAGCACCATAGAGCGCGAAGCCTTTGCCGTGGTCTGGGCACTCAAAAAACTACGACCCTACCTGTTCGGCACTCATTTCAGGGTCCAAACTGACCATCGGCCCTTGCGATGGCTCATGCAGATGCGAGGAGAAAACCCCAAGCTACTGCGGTGGTCAATCTCCCTCCAGGGAATGGACTTCACCGTAGAACACCGCCCTGGTACGGACCACGCCAACGCTGACGGCCTCTCCCGGTTCTTCCGCCTCAGCGAAGAGAACCCCCCAAGGTGATGGGCAGTTCTCTCCGGCTTTCAGCTGGGGGGGACGCGTGTTGGACCCGGCCTCGTAGAATGGCCCTCCGTGCCCCCGCACCACCGAAACCTGGTGCCTGCAGCCCAAGCACGCTGCCCAACCGACCTTTCCCACCAGGACACCTGCACCCACCCCGGACATCCCCGTCCATGGCCTCTCTCCTTTCGGCCACCCCGGGCCCGCGTGCCCACTCCCTGCAACAAGATGGCCGCCCGGCTCCAGCGCGACCCGGGCCTCGAGGCGCCACTCCGGCTGGAGGACATCCCGCTTCCAGGGGATGAGAGAGGGAGGAGCAGTTTCTATCGCACCTCTGAACTCCCCTGGGACGATGGGTTTCGATCGGCCCTCCGGCCTCCCTGCGGGCTGGCTCCGTGCCTGCTGGGTTCTGGGACTCCTCCCGACCCGGCCCTGAAAGGATCAAACAGACAATAGCAGGAAACCCCGACAAGCGGCCCCCAGGTGACAAGACCCCTGCCTGCGCAGACTCCGGACATCAAAGCGGGGTCGACCTATAACAAGGGGTGCTCTGAGGCTGTCCGGCAGATTCGACGCTGGAACAACGAGAGCCTGCTGACGTGGTCACGGCTCCTAGAACTTGAACCCACCTGAGCCCTGCTGAGTGACTCGCGGCTCCCGGAAGATCGTAAGACCTCCGAACTTGTACCTGAGCCCTGCTGAGTGACTCGCGGCTCCATGAAGATCGTAAAGACCTCCGAACTTGTACCTGAGCCCTGCTGAGTGACTTGCGGCTCCTTGAAGATCGTAAAGACCTCCGAACCTGTACCTGCGCCCGCTGAGTGACTCGCGGCTTCCCCAGACTCTCACGGTCCCGCCGGACCCCGACTCCGACCACGTATCCCCCAGCTCGAGGATTGTGAGCTGTGCGCCGGATACGTCCCTGCCTTGAACCGTTACCAGAGACAGTCCCGCTACCCCCTACCTTTCCGAGACTCTTGAGCCCGTGCTCACCTTGTACATATTTGCAGTGATACCTATTTGATAAAACTTGTTTCTGAGAAAACCCAGTGTGGTCTCTCTGTGTCGTAGGGTGCCAGAAGTACGATCCTAGTTGCGAGATTCCTCCCCCCTGGGGAATCTCTTGCCAGTGCCCGGCTACGATACTTCACGGGTGGGACTCAGGGAAGTCAGGACCCCCTTTCCGGGCTCCTCTGAGGTCGCCGTCTAACAGCCTATCACTCCCAGCAGTGCCCAGATGCAGGAGGGGTGGGTGCAGAGTCCTCCCAGCAGTGCCCAGACACAGGAGGTGTGTGTGCCTATCACTCCCAGCAGTGCCCAGACGCAGGAGGGGTGGGTGCCTATCACTCCCAGCAGTGCCCAGACACAGGAGGGGTCTGTTCAGAGTCATCCCAGCAGTGCCCAGACGCAGGAGGGGTGTGTGCAGAGTCCTCCCAGCAGTGCCCAGACACAGGAGGGGTGTGTGCAGAGTCGTCCCAGCAGTGCCCAGACACAGGAGGGGTGTGACAAGAGTCCTCCCAGCAGTGCCCAGACACAGGAGGGGTGTGTGCCTATCACTCCCAGCAGTGCCCAGACACAGGAGGGGTGGGTGCAGAGTCCTCCCAGCAGTGCCCAGACACAGGAGGGGTGTGTGCCTATCACTCCCAGCAGTGCCCATACGCAGGAGGGGTGGGTGCCTATCACTGCCAGCAGTGCCCAGACACAGGAGGGGTGTGTGCAGAGTCCTCCCAGCAGTGCCCAGACACAGGAGGGGTGTGTGCCTATCACTCCCAGCAGTGCCCAGACGCAGGAGGGGTGGGTGCAGAGTCCTCCCAGCAGTGCCCAGACACAGGAGGGGTGTGTGCCTATCACTCCCAGCAGTGCCCAGACGTAGGAGGGGTGGGTGCCTATCACTCCCAGCAGTGCCCAGACACAGGAGGGCTGTGTGCAGAGTCCTCCCAGCAGTGCCCAGACGCAGGAGGGGTGTGTGCAGAGTCCTCCCAGCAGTGCCCAGACACAGGAGGGGTGGGTGCAGAGTCCTCCCAGCAGTGCCCAGACACAGGAGGGGTGTGTGCATATCACTCCCAGCAGCGCCCAGACGCCGGAGGGGTGGGTGCCTATCACTCCCAGCAGTGCCCAGACACAGGAGGGGTGTGTGCAGAGTCCTCCCAGCAGTGCCCAGCTGCAGGAGGGGTGTGTGCAGAGTACTCCCAGCAGTGCGCAGACACAGGAGGTGTGTGTGCCTATCACTCCCAGCAGTGCCCAGACGCAGGAGAGGTGGGTGCAGAGTCCTCCCAGCAGTGCCCAGACACAGGAGGGGTGTGTGCCTATCACTCCCAGCAGTGCCCAGACGCAGGAGGGGTGGGTGCCTATCACTCCCAGCAGTGCCCAGACACAGGAGGGGTGTGTGCAGAGTCCTCCCAGCAGTGCCCAGACGCAGGAGGGGTGTGTGCAGAGTCCTCCCAGCAGTGCCCAGACACAGGAGGGGTGTGTACAGAGTCCTCCCAGCAGTGCCCAGACACAGGAGGGGTGTGTGCACAGTCCTCCCAGCAGTGCCCAGACACAGGAGGGGTGTGTGCCTATCACTCCCAGCAGTGCCCAGACGCAGGAGGGGTGGGTGCAGAGTCCTCCCAGCAGTGCCCAGACACAGGAGGGGTGTGTGCCTATCACTCCCGGCAGTGCCCAGACGCAGGAAGGGTGGGTGCCTATCACTCCAGGCAGTGCCCAGACACAGGAGGGGTGTGTGCAGAGTCCTCCCAGCAGTGCCCAGACGCAGGAGGGGTGTGTGCAGAGTCCTCCCAGCAGTGCCCAGACACAGGAGGGGTGTGTGCCTATCACTCCCAGCAGTGCCCAGACGCAGGAGGGGTGGGTGCCTATCACTCCCAGCAGTGCCCAGACGCAGGAGGGGTGGGTGCAGAGTCCTCCCAGCAGTGCCCAGACACAGGAGGGGTGTGTGCAGAGTCCTCCCAGCAGTGCCCAGACACAGGAGGGGTGTGTGCCTATCACTCCCAGCAGTGCCCAGACGCAAAAGGGGTGGGTGCAGAGTCCTCCCAGCAGTGCCCAGACACAGGAGGGGTTTGTGCCTATCACTCCCAGCAGTGCCCAGACGCAGGAGGGGTGGGTGCCTATCACTCCCAGCAGTGCCCAGACACAGGAGGGGTGTGTGCAGAGTCCTCCCAGCAGTGCCCAGACGCAGGAGGGGTGTGTGCAGAGTCCTCCCAGCAGTGCCCAGACACAGGAGGGGTGTGTACAGAGTCCTCCCAGCAGTGCCCAGACACAGGAGGGGTGTGTGCAGAGTCCTCCCAGCAGTGCCCAGACACAGGAGGGGTGTGTGCCTATCACTCCCAGCAGTGCCCAGACGCAGGAGGGGTGGGTGCCTATCACTCCCAGCAGTGCCCAGACGCAGGAGGGGTGGGTGCAGAGTCCTCGCAGCACTGCCCAGACACAGGAGGGGTGTGTGCAGAGTCCTCCCAGCAGTGCCCAGACACAGGAGGGGTGTTTGCCAATCACTCCCAGCAGTGCCCAGACGCAAAAGGGGTGGGTGCAGAGTCCTCCCAGCAGTGCCCAGACACAGGAGGGGTTTGTGCCTATCACTCCCAGCAGTGCCCAGACGCAGGAGGGGTGGGTGCCTATCACTCCCAGCAGTGCCCAGACACAGGAGGGGTGTGTGCAGAGTCCTCCCAGCAGTGCCCAGATGCAGGAGGGGTGTGTGCAGAGTCCTCCCCGCAGTGCCCAGACACCAGAGGGGTTTGTGCAGAGTCCTCCCAGCAGTGCCCAGACACAGGAGGGGTGTGTGCAGAGTCCTCCCAGCAGTGCCCAGACACAGGAGGGGTGTGTGCCTATCACTCCCAGCAGTGCCCAGACGCAGGAGGGGTGGGTGCAGAGTCCTCCCAGCAGTGCCCAGACACAGGAGGGGTGTGTGCCTATCACTCCCAGCAGTGCCCAGACGCAGGAGGGGTGGGTGCCTATCACTCCCAGCAGAGCCCAGACACAGGAGGGGTGTGTGCAGAGTCCTCCCAGCAGTGCCCATACACAGGAGGGGTGTGTGCCTATCACTCCCAGCAGTGCCCAGACGCAGGAGGGGTGGGTGCAGAGTCCTCCCAGCAGTGCCCAGACACAGGAGGGGTGTGTGCCTATCACTCCCAGTAGTGCCCAGACACAGGAGGCGTGTGTGCAGAGTCCTCCCAGCAGTGCCCAGACGCAGGAGGGGTGTGTGCAGAGTCCTCCCAGCAGTGCCCAGACACAGGAGGGGTGGGTGCAGAGTCCTCCCAGCAGTGCCCAGACACAGGAGGGGTGTGTGCCTATCACTCCCAGCAGTGCCCAGACGCAGGAGGGGTGGGTGCAGAGTCCTCCCAGCAGTGCCCAGATACAGGAGGGGTGTGTGCCTATCACTCCCAGCAGTGCCCAGACGCAGGAGGGGTGGGTGCCTATCACTCCCAGCAGTGCCCAGACATAGGAGGGGTGTGTGCAGAGTCCTCCCAGCAGTGCCCAGACACAGGAGGGGTGTGTGCCTATCACTCCCAGCAGTGCCCAGACGCAGGAGGGGTGGGTGCAGAGTCCTCCCAGCAGTGCCCAGACACAGGAGGGGTGTGTGCCTATTACTCCCAGCAGTGCCCAGACGCAGGAGGGGTTGGTGCCTATCACTCCCAGCAGTGCCCAGACACAGGAGGGGTGTGTGCAGAGTCCTCCCAGCAGTGCCCAGACTCAGGAGGGGTGTGTGCAGAGTCCTCCCAGCAGTGACCAGACACCGGAGGGGTGTGTGCCTATCACTCCCAGCAGTGCCCAGACGCAGGAGGGGTGGGTGCCTATCACTCCCAGCAGTGCCCAGACACAGGAGGGGTGGGTGCAGAGTCCTCCCAGCAGTGCCCAGACACAGGAGGGGTAGGTGCAGAGTCCTCCCAGCAGTGCCCAGACACAGGTGGGGTGTGTGCCTATCACTCCCAGCAGTGCCCAGACGCAGGAGGGGTGGGTGCCTATCACTCCCAGCAGTGCCCAGACGCAGGAGGGGTGGGTGCAGAGTCCTCCCAGCAGTGCCCAGACACAGGAGGGGTGTGTTCAGAGTCCTCCCAGCAGTGCCCAGACACAGGAGGGGTGTGTGCCTATCACTCCCAGCAGTGCCCAGACGCAAAAGGGGTGGGCGCAGAGTCCTCCCAGCAGTGCCCAGACACCGGAGGGGTGTGTGCCTATCACTCCCAGCAGTGCCCAGACGCAGGAGGGGTGGGTGCCTATCACTCCCAGCAGTGCCCAGACACAGGAGGGGTGGGTGCAGAGTCCTCCCAGCAGTGCCCAGACACAGGAGGGGTAGGTGCAGAGTCCTCCCAGCAGTGCCCAGACACAGGTGGGGTGTGTGCCTATCACTCCCAGCAGTGCCCAGACGCAGGAGGGGTGGGTGCCTATCACTCCCAGCAGTGCCCAGACGCAGGAGGGGTGGGTGCAGAGTCCTCCCAGCAGTGCCCAGACACAGGAGGGGTGTGTGCAGAGTCCTCCCAGCAGTGCCCAGACACAGAAGGGGTGTGTGCCTATCACTCCCAGCAGTGCCCAGACGCAGGAGGGGTCGGTGCCTATCACTCCCAGCAGTGCCCAGACGCAGGAGGGGTGGGTGCAGAGTCCTCCCAGCAGTGCCCAGACACAGGAGGGGTGTGTGCCTATCACTCCCAGCAGTGCCCAGACGCAGGAGGGGTGGGTGCCTATCACTCCCAGCAGTGCCCAGACACAGAAGTGGTGGGTGCAGAGTCCTCCCAGCAGTGCCCAGACACAGGAGGGGTGTGTGCCTATCACTCCCAGCAGTGCACAGACACAGGAGGGGTGGGTGCCTATCACTCCCAGCAGTGCCCAGACGCAGGAGGGGTGGGTGCAGAGTCCTCCCAGCAGTGCCCAGACACAGGAGGGGTGTGTGCAGAGTCCTCCCAGCAGTGCCCAGAAACAGGAGGGGTGTCTGCCTATCACTCCCAGCAGTGCCCAGACGCAGGAGGGGTGGGTGCAGAGTCCTCCCAGCAGTGCCCAGACACAGGAGGGGTGTGTGCCTATCACTCCCAGCAGTGCCCAGACGCAGGAGGGGTGGGTGCCTATCACTCCCAGCAGTGCCCAGACACAGGAGGGGTGTGTGCAGAGTCCTCCCAGCAGTGCCCAGACGCAGGAGGGGTGTGTGCAGAGTCCTCCCAGCAGTGCCCAGACACAGGAGGGGTGTGTGCAGAGTCCTCCCAGCAGTGCCCAGACACAGGAGGGGTGTGTGCAGAGTCCTCCCAGCAGTGCCCAGACACAGGAGGGGTGTGTGCCTATCACTCCCAGCAGTGCCCAGACGCAGGAGGGGTGGGTGCAGAGTCCTCCCAGCAGTGCCCAGACACAGGAGGGGTGTGTGCCTATCACTCCCAGCAGTGCCCAGACGCAGGAGGGGTGGGTGCCTATCACTCCCAGCAGTGCCCAGACACAGGAGGGGTGTGTGCAGAGTCCTCCCAGCAGTGCCCAGACACAGGAGGGGTGTGTGCCTATCACTCCCAGCAGTGCCCAGACGCAGGAGGGGTGGATGCAGAGTCCTCCCAGCAGTGCCCAGACACAGGAGGGGTGTGTGCCTATCACTCCCAGCAGTGCCCAGACGTAGGAGGGGTGGGTGCCTATCACTCCCAGCAGTGCCCAGACACAGGAGGGCTGTGTGCAGAGTCCTCCCAGCAGTGCCCAGACGCAGGAGGGGTGTGTGCAGAGTCCTCCCAGCAGTGCCCAGACACAGGAGGGGTGGGTGCAGAGTCCTCCCAGCAGTGCCCAGACACAGGAGGGGTGTGTGCATATCACTCCCAGCAGCGCCCAGACGCCGGAGGGGTGGGTGCCTATCACTCCCAGCAGTGCCCAGACACAGGAGGGGTGTGTGCAGAGTCCTCCCAGCAGTGCCCAGCTGCAGGAGGGGTGTGTGCAGAGTACTCCCAGCAGTGCGCAGACACAGGAGGGGTGTGTGCCTATCACTCCCAGCAGTGCCCAGACGCAGGAGGGGTGGGTGCAGAGTCCTCCCAGCAGTGCCCAGACACAGGAGGGGTGTGTGCCTATCACTCCCAGCAGAGCCCAGACGCAGGAGTGGTGGGTGCCTATCACTCCCAGCAGTGCCCAGACACAGGAGGGGTGTGTGCAGAGTCCTCCCAGCAGTGCCCAGACACAGGAGGGGTGTGTGCCTATCACTCCCAGCAGTGCCCAGACGCAGGAGGGGTGGGTGCAGAGTCCTTCCAGCAGTGCCCAGACACTGGAGGGGTGTGTGCCTATCACTCCCGGCAGTGCCCAGACGCAGGAAGGGTGGGTGCCTATCACTCCAGGCAGTGCCCAGACACAGGAGGGGTGTGTGCAGAGTCCTCCCAGCAGTGCCCAGACGCAGGAGGGGTGTGTGCAGAGTCCTCCCAGCAGTGCCCAGACACAGGAGGGGTGTGTGCCTATCACTCCCAGCAGTGCCCAGATGCAGGAGGGGTGGGTGCCTATCACTCCCAGCAGTGCCCAGACGCAGGAGGGGTGGGTGCAGAGTCCTCCCAGCAGTGCCCAGACACAGGAGGGGTGTGTGCAGAGTCCTCCCAGCAGTGCCCAGACACAGGAGGGGTGTGTGCCTATCACTCCCAGCAGTGCCCAGACGCAAAAGGGGTGGGTGCAGAGTCCTCCCAGCAGTGCCCAGACACAGGAGGGGTTTGTGCCTATCACTCCCAGCAGTGCCCAGACGCAGGAGGGGTGGGTGCCTATCACTCCCAGCAGTGCCCAGACACAGGAGGGGTGTGTGCAGAGTCCTCCCAGCAGTGCCCAGATGCAGGAGGGGTGTGTGCAGAGTCCTCCCAGCAGTGCCCAGACACCAGAGGGGTTTGTGCAGAGTCCTCCCAGCAGTGCCCAGACACAGGAGGGGTGTGTGCAGAGTCCTCCCAGCAGTGCCCAGACACAGGAGGGGTGTGTGCCTATCACTCCCAGCAGTGCCCAGACGCAGGAGGGGTGGGTGCAGAGTCCTCCCAGCAGTGCCCAGACACAGGAGGGGTGTGTGCCTATCACTCCCAGCAGTGCCCAGACGCAGGAGGGGTGGGTGCCTATCACTCTCAGCAGTGCCCAGACACAGGAGGGGTGTGTGCAGAGTCCTCCCAGCAGTGCCCAGACACAGGAGGGGTGTGTGCCTATCACTCCAAGCAGTGCCCAGACACAGGAGGGGTGGGTGCAGAGTCCTCCCAGCAGTGCCCAGACACAGGAGGGGTGTGTGCCTATCACCCCCAGCAGTGCCCAGACGCAGGAGGGGTGGGTGCCTATCACTCCCAGTAGTGCCCAGACACAGGAGGCGTGTGTGCAGAGTCCTCCCAGCAGTGCCCAGACGCAGGAGGGGTGTGTGCAGAGTCCTCCCAGCAGTGCCCAGACACAGGAGGGGTGAGTGCAGAGTCCTCCCAGCAGTGCCCAGACACAGGAGGGGTGTGTGCCTATCACTCCCAGCAGTGCCCAGACGCAGGAGGGGTGGGTGCAGAGTCCTCCCAGCAGTGCGCAGATACAGGAGGGGTGTGTGCCTATCACTCCCAGCAGTGCCCAGACGCAGGAGGGGTGGGTGCCTATCACTCCCAGCAGTGCCCAGACACAGGAGGGGTGTGTGCAGAGTCCTCCCAGCAGTGCCCAGACACAGGAGGGGTGTGTGCCTATCACTCCCAGCAGTGCCCAGACGCAGGAGGGGTGGGTGCAGAGTCCTCCCAGCAGTGCCCAGACACAGGAGGGGTGTGTGCCTATTACTCCCAGCAGTGCCCAGACGCAGGAGGGGTGGGTGCCTATCACTCCCAGCAGTGCCCAGACGCAGGAGGGGTGGGTGCAGAGTCCTCCCAGCAGTGCCCAGACACAGGAGGGGTGTGTGCAGAGTCCTCCCAGCAGTGCCCAGACACAGGAGGGGTGTGTGCCTATCACTCCCAGCAGTGCCCAGACGCAAAAGGGGTGGGTGCAGAGTCCTCCCAGCAGTGCCCAGACACAGCAGGGGTGTGTGCCTATCACTCCCAGCAGTGCCCAGACGCAGGAGGGGTGGGTGCAGAGTCCTTCCAGCAGTGCCCAGACACAGGAGGGGTGTGTGCCTATCACTCCCGGCAGTGCCCAGACGCAGGAAGGGTGGGTGCCTATCACTCCAGGCAGTGCCCAGACACAGGAGGGGTGTGTGCAGAGTCCTCCCAGCAGTGCCCAGACGCAGGAGGGGTGTGTGCAGAGTCCTCCCAGCAGTGCCCAGACACAGGAGGGGTGTGTGCCTATCACTCCCAGCAGTGCCCAGATGCAGGAGGGGTGGGTGCCTATCACTCCCAGCAGTGCCCAGACGCAGGAGGGGTGGGTGCAGAGTCCTCCCAGCAGTGCCCAGACACAGGAGGGGTGTGTGCAGAGTCCTCCCAGCAGTGCCCAGACACAGGAGGGGTGTGTTCCTATCACTCCCAGCAGTGCCCAGACGCAAAAGGGGTGGGTGCAGAGTCCTCCCAGCAGTGCCCAGACACAGGAGGGGTTTGTGCCTATCACTCCCAGCAGTGCCCAGACGCAGGAGGGGTGGGTGCCTATCACTCCCAGCAGTGCCCAGACACAGGAGGGGTGTGTGCAGAGTCCTCCCAGCAGTGCCCAGATGCAGGAGGGGTGTGTGCAGAGTCCTCCCAGCAGTGCCCAGACACCAGAGGGGTTTGTGCAGAGTCCTCCCAGCAGTGCCCAGACACAGGAGGGGTGTGTGCAGAGTCCTCCCAGCAGTGCCCAGACACAGGAGGGGTGTGTGCCTATCACTCCCAGCAGTGCCCAGACGCAGGAGGGGTGGGTGCAGAGTCCTCCCAGCAGTGCCCAGACACAGGAGGGGTGTGTGCCTATCACTCCCAGCAGTGCCCAGACGCAGGAGGGGTGGGTGCCTATCACTCTCAGCAGTGCCCAGACACAGGAGGGGTGTGTGCAGAGTCCTCCCAGCAGTGCCCAGACACAGGAGGGGTGTGTGCCTATCACTCCAAGCAGTGCCCAGACACAGGAGGGGTGGGTGCAGAGTCCTCCCAGCAGTGCCCAGACACAGGAGGGGTGTGTGCCTATCACCCCCAGCAGTGCCCAGACGCAGGAGGGGTGGGTGCCTATCACTCCCAGTAGTGCCCAGACACAGGAGGCGTGTGTGCAGAGTCCTCCCAGCAGTGCCCAGACGCAGGAGGGGTGTGTGCAGAGTCCTCCCAGCAGTGCCCAGACACAGGAGGGGTGGGTGCAGAGTCCTCCCAGCAGTGCCCAGACACAGGAGGGGTGTGTGCCTATCACTCCCAGCAGTGCCCAGACGCAGGAGGGGTGGGTGCAGAGTCCTCCCAGCAGTGCGCAGATACAGGAGGGGTGTGTGCCTATCACTCCCAGCAGTGCCCAGACGCAGGAGGGGTGGGTGCCTATCACTCCCAGCAGTGCCCAGACACAGGAGGGGTGTGTGCAGAGTCCTCCCAGCAGTGCCCAGACACAGGAGGGGTGTGTGCCTATCACTCCCAGCAGTGCCCAGACGCAGGAGGGGTGGGTGCAGAGTCCTCCCAGCAGTGCCCAGACACAGGAGGGGTGTGTGCCTATTACTCCCAGCAGTGCCCAGACGCAGGAGGGGTTGGTGCCTATCACTCCCAGCAGTGCCCAGACACAGGAGGGGTGTGTGCAGAGTCCTCCCAGCAGTGCCCAGACGCAGGAGGGGTGTGTGCAGAGTCCTCCCAGCAGTGACCAGACACCGGAGGGGTGTGTGCCTATCACTCCCAGCAGTGCCCAGACGCAGGAGGGGTGGGTGCCTATCACTCCCAGCAGTGCCCAGACACAGGAGGGGTGGGTGCAGAGTCCTCCCAGCAGTGCCCAGACACAGGAGGGGTGGGTGCAGAGTCCTCCCAGCAGTGCCCAGACACAGGTGGGGTGTGTGCCTATCACTCCCAGCAGTGCCCAGACGCAGGAGGGGTGGGTGCCTATCACTCCCAGCAGTGCCCAGACGCAGGAGGGGTGGGTGCAGAGTCCTCCCAGCAGTGCCCAGACACAGGAGGGGTGGGTGCCTATCACTCCCAGTAGTGCCCAGACACAGGAGGCGTGTGTGCAGAGTCCTCCCAGCAGTGCCCAGACGCAGGAGGGGTGTGTGCAGAGTCCTCCCAGCAGTGCCCAGACACAGGAGGGGTGGGTGCAGAGTCCTCCCAGCAGTGCCCAGACACAGGAGGGGTGTGTGCCTATCACTCCCAGCAGTGCCCAGACGCAGGAGGGGTGGGTGCAGAGTCCTCCCAGCAGTGCGCAGATACAGGAGGGGTGTGTGCCTATCACTCCCAGCAGTGCCCAGACGCAGGAGGGGTGGGTGCCTATCACTCCCAGCAGTGCCCAGACACAGGAGGGGTGTGTGCAGAGTCCTCCCAGCAGTGCCCAGACACAGGAGGGGTGTGTGCCTATCACTCCCAGCAGTGCCCAGACGCAGGAGGGGTGGGTGCAGAGTCCTCCCAGCAGTGCCCAGACACAGGAGGGGTGTGTGCCTATTACTCCCAGCAGTGCCCAGACGCAGGAGGGGTTGGTGCCTATCACTCCCAGCAGTGCCCAGACACAGGAGGGGTGTGTGCAGAGTCCTCCCAGCAGTGCCCAGACGCAGGAGGGGTGTGTGCAGAGTCCTCCCAGCAGTGACCAGACACCGGAGGGGTGTGTGCCTATCACTCCCAGCAGTGCCCAGACGCAGGAGGGGTGGGTGCCTATCACTCCCAGCAGTGCCCAGACACAGGAGGGGTGGGTGCAGAGTCCTCCCAGCAGTGCCCAGACACAGGAGGGGTGGGTGCAGAGTCCTCCCAGCAGTGCCCAGACACAGGTGGGGTGTGTGCCTATCACTCCCAGCAGTGCCCAGACGCAGGAGGGGTGGGTGCCTATCACTCCCAGCAGTGCCCAGACGCAGGAGGGGTGGGTGCAGAGTCCTCCCAGCAGTGCCCAGACACAGAAGGGGTGTGTGCCTATCACTCCCAGCAGTGCCCAGACGCAGGAGGGGTCGGTGCCTATCACTCCCAGCAGTGCTCAGACGCAGGAGGGGTGGGTGCAGAGTCCTCCCAGCAGTGCCCAGACACAGGAGGGGTGTGTGCCTATCACTCCCAGCAGTGCCCAGACACAGGAGGGGTGGGTGCCTATCACTCCCAGCAGTGCCCAGACACAGAAGTGGTGGGTGCAGAGTCCTCCCAGCAGTGCCCAGACACAGGAGGGGTGTGTGCCTATCACTCCCAGCAGTGCACAGACGCAGGAGGGGTGGGTGCCTATCACTCCCAGCAGTGCCCAGACGCAGGAGGGGTGGGTGCAGTGTCCTCCCAGCAGTGCCCAGACACAGGAGGGGTGTGTGCAGAGTCCTCCCAGCAGTGCCCAGAAACAGGAGGGGTGTGTGCCTATCACTCCCAGCAGTGCCCAGACGCAGGAGGGGTGGGTGCAGAGTCCTCCCAGCAGTGCCCAGACACAGGAGGGGTGTGTGCCTATCACTCCCAGCAGTGCCCAGACGCAGGAGGGGTGGGTGCCTATCACTCCCAGCAGTGCCCAGACACAGGAGGGGTGTGTGCAGAGTCCTCCCAGCAGTGCCCAGACGCAGGAGGGGTGTGTGCAGAGTCCTCCCAGCAGTGCCCAGACACAGGAGGGGTGTGTGCAGAGTCCTCCCAGCAGTGCCCAGACACAGGAGGGGTTTGTGCCTATCACTCCCAGCAGTGCCCAGACGCAGGAGGGGTGGGTGCCTATCACTCCCAGCAGTGCCCAGACACAGGAGGGGTGTGTGCAGAGTCCTCCCAGCAGTGCCCAGATGCAGGAGGGGTGTGTGCAGAGTCCTCCCAGCAGTGCCCAGACACCAGAGGGGTTTGTGCAGAGTCCTCCCAGCAGTGCCCAGACACAGGAGGGGTGTGTGCAGAGTCCTCCCAGCAGTGCCCAGACACAGGAGGGGTGTGTGCCTATCACTCCCAGCAGTGCCCAGACGCAGGAGGGGTGGGTGCAGAGTCCTCCCAGCAGTGCCCAGACACAGGAGGGGTGTGTGCCTATCACTCCCAGCAGTGCCCAGACGCAGGAGGGGTGGGTGCCTATCACTCTCAGCAGTGCCCAGACACAGGAGGGGTGTGTGCAGAGTCCTCCCAGCAGTGCCCAGACACAGGAGGGGTGTGTGCCTATCACTCCAAGCAGTGCCCAGACACAGGAGGGGTGGGTGCAGAGTCCTCCCAGCAGTGCCCAGACACAGGAGGGGTGTGTGCCTATCACCCCCAGCAGTGCCCAGACGCAGGAGGGGTGGGTGCCTATCACTCCCAGTAGTGCCCAGACACAGGAGGCGTGTGTGCAGAGTCCTCCCAGCAGTGCCCAGACGCAGGAGGGGTGTGTGCAGAGTCCTCCCAGCAGTGCCCAGACACAGGAGGGGTGGGTGCAGAGTCCTCCCAGCAGTGCCCAGACACAGGAGGGGTGTGTGCCTATCACTCCCAGCAGTGCCCAGACGCAGGAGGGGTGGGTGCAGAGTCCTCCCAGCAGTGCGCAGATACAGGAGGGGTGTGTGCCTATCACTCCCAGCAGTGCCCAGACGCAGGAGGGGTGGGTGCCTATCACTCCCAGCAGTGCCCAGACACAGGAGGGGTGTGTGCAGAGTCCTCCCAGCAGTGCCCAGACACAGGAGGGGTGTGTGCCTATCACTCCCAGCAGTGCCCAGACGCAGGAGGGGTGGGTGCAGAGTCCTCCCAGCAGTGCCCAGACACAGGAGGGGTGTGTGCCTATTACTCCCAGCAGTGCCCAGACGCAGGAGGGGTTGGTGCCTATCACTCCCAGCAGTGCCCAGACACAGGAGGGGTGTGTGCAGAGTCCTCCCAGCAGTGCCCAGACGGAGGAGGGGTGTGTGCAGAGTCCTCCCAGCAGTGACCAGACACCGGAGGGGTGTGTGCCTATCACTCCCAGCAGTGCCCAGACGCAGGAGGGGTGGGTGCCTATCACTCCCAGCAGTGCCCAGACACAGGAGGGGTGGGTGCAGAGTCCTCCCAGCAGTGCCCAGACACAGGAGGGGTGGGTGCAGAGTCCTCCCAGCAGTGCCCAGACACAGGTGGGGTGTGTGCCTATCACTCCCAGCAGTGCCCAGACGCAGGAGGGGTGGGTGCCTATCACTCCCAGCAGTGCCCAGACGCAGGAGGGGTGGGTGCAGAGTCCTCCCTGCAGTGCCCAGACACAGGAGGGGTGTGTGCAGAGTCCTCCCAGCAGTGCCCAGACACAGAAGGGGTGTGTGCCTATCACTCCCAGCAGTGCCCAGACGCAGGAGGGGTCGGTGCCTATCACTCCCAGCAGTGCTCAGACGCAGGAGGGGTGGGTGCAGAGTCCTCCCAGCAGTGCCCAGACACAGGAGGGGTGTGTGCCTATCACTCCCAGCAGTGCCCAGACGCAGGAGGGGTGGGTGCCTATCACTCCCAGCAGTGCCCAGACACAGAAGTGGTGGGTGCAGAGTCCTCCCAGCAGTGCCCAGACACAGGAGGGGTGTGTGCCTATCACTCCCAGCAGTGCACAGACGCAGGAGGGGTGGGTGCCTATCACTCCCAGCAGTGCCCAGACGCAGGAGGGGTGGGTGCAGAGTCCTCCCAGCAGTGCCCAGACACAGGAGGGGTGTGTGCAGAGTCCTCCCAGCAGTGCCCAGAAACAGGAGGGGTGTGTGCCTATCACTCCCAGCAGTGCCCAGACGCAGGAGGGGTGGGTGCAGAGTCCTCCCAGCAGTGCCCAGACACAGGAGGGGTGTGTGCCTATCACTCCCAGCAGTGCCCAGACGCAGGAGGGGTGGGTGCCTATCACTCCCAGCAGTGCCCAGACACAGGAGGGGTGTGTGCAGAGTCCTCCCAGCAGTGCCCAGACACAGGAGGGGTGTGTGCAGAGTCCTCCCAGCAGTGCCCAGACACAGGAGGGGTGTGTGCAGAGTCCTCCCAGCAGTGCCCAGACACAGGAGGGGTGTGTGCCTATCACTCCCAGCAGTGCCCAGACGCAGGAGGGGTGGGTGCAGAGTCCTCCCAGCAGTGCCCAGACACAGGAGGGGTGTGTGCCTATCACTCCCAGCTGTGCCCAGACGCAGGAGGGGTGGGTGCCTATCACTCCCAGCAGTGCCCAGACACAGGAGGGGTGTGTGCAGAGTCCTCCCAGCAGTGCCCAGACACAGGAGGGGTGTGTGCCTATCACTCCCAGCAGTGCCCAGACGCAGGAGGGGTGGGTGCAGAGTCCTCCCAGCAGTGCCCAGACACAGGAGGGGTGTGTGCCTATCACTCCCGGCAGTGCCCAGACGCAAGAGGGGTGGGTGCCTATCACTCCAGGCAGTGCCCAGACAAAGGAGGGGTGTGTGCAGAGTCCTCCCAGCAGTGCCCAGACGCAGGAGGGGTGTGTTCAGAGTCCTCCCAGCAGTGCCCAGACACAGGAGGGGTGTGTGCCTATCACTCCCAGCAGTGCCCAGACGCAGGAGGGGTGGGTGCAGAGTCCTCCCAGCAGTGCCCAGACACAGGAGGGGTGTGTGCCTATCACTCCCAGCAGTGCCCAGATGCAGGAGGGGTGGGTGCAGAGTCCTCCCAGCAGTGCCCAGACACAGGAGGGGTGTGTGCCTATCACTCCCGGCAGTGCCCAGACGCAAGAGGGGTGGGTGCCTATCACTCCAGGCAGTGCCCAGACACAGGAGGGGTGTGTGCAGAGTCCTCCCAGCAGTGCCCAGACGCAGGAGGGGTGTGTGCCGAGTCCTCCCAGCTGTGCCCAGACACAGGAGGGGTGTGTGCCTATCACTCCCAGCAGTGCCCAGACGCAGGAGGGGTTTGTGCCTATCACTCCCAGCAGTGCCCAGACGCAGGAGGGGTGGGTGCCTATCACTCCCAGCAGTGGCCAGACACCGGAGGGGTGTGTGCAGAGTCCTCTCAGCAGTGCCCAGATGCAGGAGGGGTGTGTGCAGAGTCCTCCCAGCAGTGCCCAGACACCAGAGGGGTTTGTGCAGAGTCCTCCCAGCAGTGCCCAGACACAGGAGGGGTGTGTGCAGAGTCCTCCCAGCAGTGCCCAGACACAGGAGGGGTGTGTGCCTATCACTCCCAGCAGTGCCCAGACGCAGGAGGGGTGGGTGCAGAGTCCTCCCAGCAGTGCCCAGACACAGGAGGGGTGTGTGCCTATCACTCCCTGCAGTGCCCAGACGCAGGAGGGGTGGGTGCCTATCACTCCCAGCAGTGCCCAGACACAGGAGGGGTGGGTGCAGAGTCCTCCCAGCAGTGCCCAGACACAGGAGGGGTGGGTGCAGAGTCCTCCCAGCAGTGCCCAGACACAGGTGGGGTGTGTGCCTATCACTCCCAGCAGTGCCCAGACGCAGGAGGGGTGGGTGCCTATCACTCCCAGCAGTGCCCAGACGCAGGAGGGGTGGGTGCAGAGTCCTCCCTGCAGTGCCCAGACACAGGAGGGGTGTGTGCAGAGTCCTCCCAGCAGTGCCCAGACACAGAAGGGGTGTGTGCCTATCACTCCCAGCAGTGCCCAGACGCAGGAGGGGTCGGTGCCTATCACTCCCAGCAGTGCTCAGACGCAGGAGGGGTGGGTGCAGAGTCCTCCCAGCAGTGCCCAGACACAGGAGGGGTGTGTGCCTATCACTCCCAGCAGTGCCCAGACGCAGGAGGGGTGGGTGCCTATCACTCCCAGCAGTGCCCAGACACAGAAGTGGTGGGTGCAGAGTCCTCCCAGCAGTGCCCAGACACAGGAGGGGTGTGTGCCTATCACTCCCAGCAGTGCACAGACGCAGGAGGGGTGGGTGCCTATCACTCCCAGCAGTGCCCAGACGCAGGAGGGGTGGGTGCAGAGTCCTCCCAGCAGTGCCCAGACACAGGAGGGGTGTGTGCAGAGTCCTCCCAGCAGTGCCCAGAAACAGGAGGGGTGTGTGCCTATCACTCCCAGCAGTGCCCAGACGCAGGAGGGGTGGGTGCAGAGTCCTCCCAGCAGTGCCCAGACACAGGAGGGGTGTGTGCCTATCACTCCCAGCAGTGCCCAGACGCAGGAGGGGTGGGTGCCTATCACTCCCAGCAGTGCCCAGACACAGGAGGGGTGTGTGCAGAGTCCTCCCAGCAGTGCCCAGACACAGGAGGGGTGTGTGCAGAGTCCTCCCAGCAGTGCCCAGACACAGGAGGGGTGTGTGCAGAGTCCTCCCAGCAGTGCCCAGACACAGGAGGGGTGTGTGCCTATCACTCCCAGCAGTGCCCAGACGCAGGAGGGGTGGGTGCAGAGTCCTCCCAGCAGTGCCCAGACACAGGAGGGGTGTGTGCCTATCACTCCCAGCTGTGCCCAGACGCAGGAGGGGTGGGTGCCTATCACTCCCAGCAGTGCCCAGACACAGGAGGGGTGTGTGCAGAGTCCTCCCAGCAGTGCCCAGACACAGGAGGGGTGTGTGCCTATCACTCCCAGCAGTGCCCAGACGCAGGAGGGGTGGGTGCAGAGTCCTCCCAGCAGTGCCCAGACACAGGAGGGGTGTGTGCCTATCACTCCCGGCAGTGCCCAGACGCAAGAGGGGTGGGTGCCTATCACTCCAGGCAGTGCCCAGACAAAGGAGGGGTGTGTGCAGAGTCCTCCCAGCAGTGCCCAGACGCAGGAGGGGTGTGTTCAGAGTCCTCCCAGCAGTGCCCAGACACAGGAGGGGTGTGTGCCTATCACTCCCAGCAGTGCCCAGACGCAGGAGGGGTGGGTGCAGAGTCCTCCCAGCAGTGCCCAGACACAGGAGGGGTGTGTGCCTATCACTCCCAGCAGTGCCCAGATGCAGGAGGGGTGGGTGCAGAGTCCTCCCAGCAGTGCCCAGACACAGGAGGGGTGTGTGCCTATCACTCCCGGCAGTGCCCAGACGCAAGAGGGGTGGGTGCCTATCACTCCAGGCAGTGCCCAGACACAGGAGGGGTGTGTGCAGAGTCCTCCCAGCAGTGCCCAGACGCAGGAGGGGTGTGTGCCGAGTCCTCCCAGCTGTGCCCAGACACAGGAGGGGTGTGTGCCTATCACTCCCAGCAGTGCCCAGACGCAGGAGGGGTTTGTGCCTATCACTCCCAGCAGTGCCCAGACGCAGGAGGGGTGGGTGCCTATCACTCCCAGCAGTGGCCAGACACCGGAGGGGTGTGTGCAGAGTCCTCTCAGCAGTGCCCAGATGCAGGAGGGGTGTGTGCAGAGTCCTCCCAGCAGTGCCCAGACACCAGAGGGGTTTGTGCAGAGTCCTCCCAGCAGTGCCCAGACACAGGAGGGGTGTGTGCAGAGTCCTCCCAGCAGTGCCCAGACACAGGAGGGGTGTGTGCCTATCACTCCCAGCAGTGCCCAGACGCAGGAGGGGTGGGTGCAGAGTCCTCCCAGCAGTGCCCAGACACAGGAGGGGTGTGTGCCTATCACTCCCTGCAGTGCCCAGACGCAGGAGGGGTGGGTGCCTATCACTCCCAGCAGTGCCCAGACACAGGAGGGGTGTGTGCAGAGTCCTCCCAGCAGTGCCCAGACACAGGAGGGGTGTGTGCCTATCACTCCCAGCAGTGCCCAGACACAGGAGGGGTGGGTGCAGAGTCCTCCCAGCAGTGCCCAGACACAGGAGGGGTGTGTGCCTATCACCCCCAGCAGTGCCCAGACGCAGGAGGGGTGGGTGCCTATCACTCCCAGTAGTGCCCAGACACAGGAGGCGTGTGTGCAGAGTCCTCCCAGCAGTGCCCAGACGCAGGAGGGGTGTGTGCAGAGTCCTCCCAGCAGTGCCCAGACACAGGAGGGGTGGGTGCAGAGTCCTCCCAGCAGTGCCCAGACACAGGAGGGGTGTGTGCCTATCACTCCCAGCAGTGCCCAGACGCAGGAGGGGTGGGTGCAGAGTCCTCCCAGCAGTGCGCAGATACAGGAGGGGTGTGTGCCTATCACTCCCAGCAGTGCCCAGACGCAGGAGGGGTGGGTGCCTATCACTCCCAGCAGTGCCCAGACACAGGAGGGGTGTGTGCAGAGTCCTCCCAGCAGTGCCCAGACACAGGAGGGGTGTGTGCCTATCACTCCCAGCAGTGCCCAGACGCAGGAGGGGTGGGTGCAGAGTCCTCCCAGCAGTGCCCAGACACAGGAGGGGTGTGTGCCTATTACTCCCAGCAGTGCCCAGACGCAGGAGGGGTTGGTGCCTATCACTCCCAGCAGTGCCCAGACACAGGAGGGGTGTGTGCAGAGTCCTCCCAGCAGTGCCCAGACGCAGGAGGGGTGTGTGCAGAGTCCTCCCAGCAGTGACCAGACACCGGAGGGGTGTGTGCCTATCACTCCCAGCAGTGCCCAGACGCAGGAGGGGTGGGTGCCTATCACTCCCAGCAGTGCCCAGACACAGGAGGGGTGGGTGCAGAGTCCTCCCAGCAGTGCCCAGACACAGGAGGGGTGGGTGCAGAGTCCTCCCAGCAGTGCCCAGACACAGGTGGGGTGTGTGCCTATCACTCCCAGCAGTGCCCAGACGCAGGAGGGGTGGGTGCCTATCACTCCCAGCAGTGCCCAGACGCAGGAGGGGTGGGTGCAGAGTCCTCCCAGCAGTGCCCAGACACAGGAGGGGTGTGTGCAGAGTCCTCCCAGCAGTGCCCAGACACAGAAGGGGTGTGTGCCTATCACTCCCAGCAGTGCCCAGACGCAGGAGGGGTCGGTGCCTATCACTCCCAGCAGTGCCCAGACGCAGGAGGGGTGGGTGCAGAGTCCTCCCAGCAGTGCCCAGACACAGGAGGGGTGTGTGCCTATCACTCCCAGCAGTGCCCAGACGCAGGAGGGGTGGGTGCCTATCACTCCCAGCAGTGCCCAGACACAGAAGTGGTGGGTGCAGAGTCCTCCCAGCAGTGCCCAGACACAGGAGGGGTGTGTGCCTATCACTCCCAGCAGTGCACAGACGCAGGAGGGGTGGGTGCCTATCACTCCCAGCAGTGCCCAGACGCAGGAGGGGTGGGTGCAGAGTCCTCCCAGCAGTGCCCAGACACAGGAGGGGTGTGTGCAGAGTCCTCCCAGCAGTGCCCAGAAACAGGAGGGGTGTGTGCCTATCACTCCCAGCAGTGCCCAGACGCAGGAGGGGTGGGTGCAGAGTCCTCCCAGCAGTGCCCAGACACAGGAGGGGTGTGTGCCTATCACTCCCAGCAGTGCCCAGACGCAGGAGGGGTGGGTGCCTATCACTCCCAGCAGTGCCCAGACACAGGAGGGGTGTGTGCAGAGTCCTCCCAGCAGTGCCCAGACGCAGGAGGGGTGTGTGCAGAGTCCTCCCAGCAGTGCCCAGACACAGGAGGGGTGTGTGCAGAGTCCTCCCAGCAGTGCCCAGACACAGGAGGGATGTGTGCAGAGTCCTCCCAGCAGTGCCCAGACACAGGAGGGGTGTGTGCCTATCACTCCCAGCAGTGCCCAGACGCAGGAGGGGTGGGTGCAGAGTCCTCCCAGCAGTGCCCAGACACAGGAGGGGTGTGTGCCTATCACTCCCAGCAGTGCCCAGACGCAGGAGGGGTGGGTGCCTATCACTCCCAGCAGTGCCCAGACACAGGAGGGGTGTGTGCAGAGTCCTCCCAGCAGTGCCCAGACACAGGAGGGGTGTGTGCCTATCACTCCCAGCAGTGCCCAGACGCAGGAGGGGTGGGTGCAGAGTCCTCCCAGCAGTGCCCAGACACAGGAGGGGTGTGTGCCTATCACTCCCGGCAGTGCCCAGACGCAAGAGGGGTGGGTGCCTATCACTCCAGGCAGTGCCCAGACAAAGGAGGGGTGTGTGCAGAGTCCTCCCAGCAGTGCCCAGACGCAGGAGGGGTGTGTTCAGAGTCCTCCCAGCAGTGCCCAGACACAGGAGGGGTGTGTGCCTATCACTCCCAGCAGTGCCCAGACGCAGGAGGGGTGGGTGCAGAGTCCTCCCAGCAGTGCCCAGACACAGGAGGGGTGTGTGCCTATCACTCCCAGCAGTGCCCAGACGCAGGAGGGGTGGGTGCAGAGTCCTCCCAGCAGTGCCCAGACACAGGAGGGGTGTGTGCCTATCACTCCCGGCAGTGCCCAGACGCAAGAGGGGTGGGTGCCTATCACTCCAGGCAGTGCCCAGACACAGGAGGGGTGTGTGCAGAGTCCTCCCAGCAGTGCCCAGACGCAGGAGGGGTGTGTGCAGAGTCCTCCCAGCTGTGCCCAGACACAGGAGGGGTGTGTGCCTATCACTCCCAGCAGTGCCCAGACGCAGGAGGGGTGGGTGCCTATTACTCCCAGCAGTGCCCAGATGCAGGAGGGGTGGGTCCAGAGTCCTCCCAGCAGTGCCCAGACACAGGAGGGGTGTGTGCAGAGTCCTCCCAGCAGTGCCCAGACACAGGAGGGGTGTGTGCCTATCACTCCCAGCAGTGCCCAGACGCAGGAGGGGTGGGTGCAGAGTCCTCCCAGCAGTGCCCAGACACAGGAGGGGTGTGTGCCTATCACTCCCAGCAGTGCCCAGACGCAGGAGGGGTGGGTGCCTATCACTCCCAGCAGTGCCCAGACACAGGAGGGGTGTGTGCAGAGTCCTCCCAGCAGTGCCCAGACGCAGGAGGGGTGTGTGCAGAGTCCTCCCAGCAGTGCCCAGTCACAGGAGGGGTGTGTACAGAGTCCTCCCAGCAGTGCCCAGACGCAGGAGGGGTGGGTGCAGAGTCCTCCCAGCAGTGCCCAGACACAGGAGGGGTGTGTGCAGAGTCCTCCCAGCAGTGCCCAGACACAGGAGGGGTGTGTGCCTATCACACCCAGCAGTGCCCAGACGCAGGAGGGGTGGGTGCAGAGTCCTCCCAGCAGTGCCCAGACACAGGAGGGGTGTGTGCCTATCACTCCCAGCAGTGCCCAGACGCAGGAGGGGTGGGTGCCTATCACTCCCAGCAGTGCCCAGATGCAGGAGGGGTGTGTGCAGAGTCCTCCCAGCAGTGCCCAGACACAGGAGGGGTGTGTGCAGAGTCCTCCCAGCAGTGCCCAGACACAGGAGGGGTGTGTGCAGAGTCCTCCCAGCAGTGCCCAGACGCAGGAGGAGTGTGTGCCTATCACTCCCAGCAGTGCCCAGACGCAGGAGGGGTGGGTGCAGAGTCCTCCCAGCAGTGCCCAGACGCAGGAGGGGTGTGTGCAGAGTCCTCCCAGCAGTGCCCAGACACAGGAGGGGTGTGTGCAGAGTCCTCCCAGCAGTGCCCAGACACAGGAGGGGTGTGTGCCTATCACTCCCAGCAGTGCCCAGACGCAGGAGGGGTGGGTGCCTATCACTCCCAGCAGTGCCCAGACGCAGGAGGGGTGGGTGCAGAGTCCTCCCAGCAGTGCACAGACACAGGAGGGGTGTGTGCAGAGTCCTCCCAGCAGTGCCCAGACACAGGAGGGTTGTGTGCCTATCACTCCCAGCAGTGCCCAGACGCAGGAGGGGTGGGTGCAGAGTCCTCCCAGCAGTGCCCAGACACAGGAGGGGTTTGTGCCTATCACTCCAGGCAGTGCCCAGACACAGGAGGGGTGTGTGCAGAGTCCTCCCAGCAGTGCCCAGATGCAGGAGGGGTGTGTGCAGAGTCCTCCCAGCAGTGCCCAGACACAGGAGGGGTGTGTGCCTATCACTCCCAGCAGTGCCCAGACGCAGCAGGGGTGGGTGCCTATCACTCCCAGCAGTGCCCAGACGCAGGAGGGGTGGGTGCAGAGTCCTCCCAGCAGTGCCCAGACACAGGAGGGGTGTGTGCAGAGTCCTCCCAGCAGCGCCCAGACACAGGAGGGGTGTGTGCCTATCACTCCCAGCAGTGCCCAGACGCAGGAGGGGTGGGTGCAGAGTCCTCCCAGCAGTGCCCAGACACAGGAGGGGTTTGTGCCTATCACTCCCAGCAGTGCCCAGACGCAGGAGGGGTGGGTGCCTATCACTCCCAGCAGTGCCCAGACACAGGAGGGGTGTGTGCAGAGTCCTCCCAGCAGTGCCCAGATGCAGGAGGGGTGTGTGCAGAGTCCTCCCAGCAGTGCCCAGACACCAGAGGGGTTTGTGCAGAGTCCTCCCAGCAGTGCCCAGACACAGGAGGGGTGTGTGCAGAGTCCTCCCAGCAGTGCCCAGACACAGGAGGGGTGTGTGCCTATCACTCCCAGCAGTGCCCAGACGCAGGAGGGGTGGGTGCAGAGTCCTCCCAGCAGTGCCCAGACACAGGAGGGGTGTGTGCCTATCACTCCCAGCAGTGCCCAGACGCAGGAGGGGTGGGTGCCTATCACTCCCAGCAGTGCCCAGACACAGGAGGGGTGTGTGCAGAGTCCTCCCAGCAGTGCCCAGACATAGGAGGGGTGTGTGCCTATCACTCCCAGCAGTGCCCAGACGCAGGAGGGGTGGGTGCAGAGTCCTCCCAGCAGTGCCCAGACACAGGAGGGGTGTGTGCCTATCACCCCCAGCAGTGCCCAGACGCAGGAGGGGTGGGTGCCTATCACTCCCAGTAGTGCCCAGACACAGGAGGCGTGTGTGCAGAGTCCTCCCAGCAGTGCCCAGACGCAGGAGGGGTGTGTGCAGAGTCCTCCCAGCAGTGCCCAGACACAGGAGGGGTGGGTGCAGAGTCCTCCCAGCAGTGCCCAGACACAGGAGGGGTGTGTGCCTATCACTCCCAGCAGTGCCCAGACGCAGGAGGGGTGGGTGCAGAGTCCTCCCAGCAGTGCGCAGATACAGGAGGGGTGTGTGCCTATCACTCCCAGCAGTGCCCAGACGCAGGAGGGGTAGGTGCCTATCACTCCCAGCAGTGCCCAGACACAGGAGGGGTGTGTGCAGAGTCCTCCCAGCAGTGCCCAGACACAGGAGGGGTGTGTGCCTATCACTCCCAGCAGTGCCCAGACGCAGGAGGGGTGGGTGCAGAGTCCTCCCAGCAGTGCCCAGACACAGGAGGGGTGTGTGCCTATTACTCCCAGCAGTGCCCAGACGCAGGAGGGGTTGGTGCCTATCACTCCCAGCAGTGCCCAGACACAGGAGGGGTGTGTGCAGAGTCCTCCCAGCAGTGCCCAGACGCAGGAGGGGTGTGTGCAGAGTCCTCCCAGCAGTGACCAGACACCGGAGGAGTGTGTGCCTATCACTCCCAGCAGTGCCCAGACGCAGGAGGGGTGGGTGCCTATCACTCCCAGCAGTGCCCAGACACAGGAGGGGTGGGTGCAGAGTCCTCCCAGCAGTGCCCAGACACAGGAGGGGTGGGTGCAGAGTCCTCCCAGCAGTGCCCAGACACAGGTGGGGTGTGTGCATATCACTCCCAGCAGTGCCCAGACGCAGGAGGGGTGGGTGCCTATCACTCCCAGCAGTGCCCAGACGCAGGAGGGGTGGGTGCAGAGTCCTCCCAGCAGTGCCCAGACACAGGAGGGGTGTGTGCAGAGTCCTCCCAGCAGTGCCCAGACATAGAAGGGATGTGTGCCTATCACTCCCAGCAGTGCCCAGACGCAGGAGGGGTCGGTGCCTATCACTCCCAGCAGTGCCCAGACGCAGGAGGGGTGGGTGCAGAGTCCTCCCAGCAGTGCCCAGACACAGGAGGGGTGTGTGCCTATCACTCCCAGCAGTGCCCAGACGCAGGAGGGGTGGGTGCCTATCACTCCCAGCAGTGCCCAGACACAGAAGTGGTGGGTGCAGAGTCCTCCCAGCAGTACCCAGACACAGGAGGGGTGTGTGCCTATCACTCCCAGCAGTGCACAGACGCAGGAGGGATGGGTGCCTATCACTCCCAGCAGTGCCCAGACGCAGGAGGGGTGGGTGCAGAGTCCTCCCAGCAGTGCCCAGACACAGGAGGGGTGTGTGCAGAGTCCTCCCAGCAGTGCCCAGAAACAGGAGGGGTGTGTGCCTATCACTCCCAGCAGTGCCCAGACGCAGGAGGGGTGGGTGCAGAGTCCTCCCAGCAGTGCCCAGACACAGGAGGGGTGTGTGCCTATCACTCCCAGCAGTGCCCAGACGCAGGAGGGGTGGGTGCCTATCACTCCCAGCAGTGCCCAGACACAGGAGGGGTGTGTGCAGAGTCCTCCCAGCAGTGCCCAGACGCAGGAGGGGTGTGTGCAGAGTCCTCCCAGCAGTGCCCAGACACAGGAGGGGTGTGTGCAGAGTCCTCCCAGCAGTGCCCAGACACAGGAGGGGTGTGTGCAGAGTCCTCCCAGCAGTGCCCAGACACAGGAGGGGTGTGTGCCTATCACTCCCAGCAGTGCCCAGACGCAGGAGGGGTGGGTGCAGCGTCCTCCCAGCAGTGCCCAGACACAGGAGGGGTGTGTGCCTATCACTCCCAGCAGTGCCCAGACGCAGGAGGGGTGGGTGCCTATCACTCCCAGCAGTGCCCAGACACAGGAGGGGTGTGTGCAGAGTCCTCCCAGCAGTGCCCAGACACAGGAGGGGTGTGTGCCTATCACTCCCAGCAGTGCCCAGATGCAGGAGGGGTGGGTGCAGAGTCCTCCCAGCAGTGCCCAGACACAGGAGGGGTGTGTGCCTATCACTCCCGGCAGTGCCCAGACACAAGAGGGGTGGGTGCCTATCACTCCAGGCAGTGCCCAGACAAAGGAGGGGTGTGTGCAGAGTCCTCCCAGCAGTGCCCAGACGCAGGAGGGGTGTGTTCAGAGTCCTCCCAGCAGTGCCCAGACACAGGAGGGGTGTGTGCCTATCACTCCCAGCAGTGCCCAGACGCAGGAGGGGTGGGTGCAGAGTCCTCCCAGCAGTGCCCAGACACAGGAGGGGTGTGTGCCTATCACTCCCAGCAGTGCCCAGACGCAGGAGGGGTGGGTGCAGAGTCCTCCCAGCAGTGCCCAGACACAGGAGGGGTGTGTGCCTATCACTCCTGGCAGTGCCCAGACGCAAGAGGGGTGGGTGCCTATCACTCCAGGCAGTGCCCAGACAAAGGAGGGGTGTGTGCAGAGTCCTCCCAGCAGTGCCCAGACGCAGGAGGGGTGTGTGCAGAGTCCTCCCAGCTGTGCCCAGACACAGGAGGGGTGTGTGCCTATCACTCCCAGCAGTGCCCAGACGCAGGAGGGGTGGGTGCCTATTACTCCCAGCAGTGCCGAGATGCAGGAGGGGTGGGTCCAGAGTCCTCCCAGCAGTGCCCAGACACAGGAGGGGTGTGTTCAGAGTCCTCCCAGCAGTGCCCAGACACAGGAGGGGTGTGTGCCTATCACTCCCAGCAGTGCCCAGATGCAGGAGGGGTGGGTGCAGAGTCCTCCCAGCAGTGCCCAGACACAGGAGGGGTGTGTGCCTATCACTCCCAGCAGTGCCCAGACGCAGGAGGGGTGGGTGCCTATCACTCCCAGCAGTGCCCAGACACAGGAGGGGTGTGTGCAGAGTCCTCCCAGCAGTGCCCAGACGCAGGAGGGGTGTGTGCAGAGTCCTCCCAGCAGTGCCCAAACACAGGAGGGGTGTGTACAGAGTCCTCCCAGCAGTGCCGAGACACAGGAGGGGTGTGTGCAGAGTCCTCCCAGCAGTGCCCAGACACAGGAGGGGTGTGTGCCTATCACTCCTAGCAGTGCCCAGACGCAGGAGGGGTGGGTGCAGAGTCCTCCCAGCAGTGCCCAGACACAGGATGGGTGTGTGCCTATCACTCCCAGCAGTGCCCAGACGCAGGAGGGGTGGGTGCCTATCACTCCCAGCAGTGCCCAGACACAGGAGGGGTGTGTGCAGAGTCCTCCCAGCAGTGCCCAGACACAGGAGGGGTGTGTGCCTATCACTCCCAGCAGTGCCCAGACGCAGGAGGGGTGGGTGCAGAGTCCTCCCAGCAGTGCCCAGACACAGGAGGGGTGTGTGCCTATCACTCCCTGCAGTGCCCAGACGCAGGAGGGGTGGGTGCCTATCACTCCCAGCAGTGCCCAGACACAGGAGGGGTGTGTGCAGAGTCCTCCCAGCAGTGCCCAGACGCAGGAGGGGTGTGTGCAGAGTCCTCCCAGCAGTGCCCAGACACAGGAGGGGCGGGTGCAGAGTCCTCCCAGCAGTGCCTAGACACAGGAGGGGTGTGTGCCTATCACTCCTAGCAGCGCCCAGATGCCGGAGGGGTGGGTGCCTATCACTCCCAGCAGTGCCCAGACACAGGAGGGGTGTGTGCAGAGTCCTCCCAGCAGTGCCCAGACACAGGAGGGGTGTGTGCCTATCACTCCCAGCAGTGCCCAGACGCAGGAGGGGTGGGTGCCTATCACTCCCAGCAGTGCCCAGACGCAGGAGGGGTGGGTGCAGAGTCCTCCCAGCAGTGCACAGACACAGGAGGGGTGTGTGCAGAGTCCTCCCAACAGTGCCCAGACACAGGAGGGGTGTGTGCCTATCACTCCCAGCAGTGCCCAGACGCAGGAGGGGTGGGTGCAGAGTCCTCCCAGCAGTGCCCAGACACATGAGGGGTTTGTGCCTATCACTCCAGGCAGTGCCCAGACACAGGAGGGGTGTGTGCAGAGTCCTCCCAGCAGTGCCCAGATGCAGGAGGGGTGTGTGCAGAGTCCTCCCAGCAGTGCCCAGACACAGGAGGGGTGTGTGCCTATCACTCCCAGCAGTGCCCAGACGCAGCAGGGGTGGGTGCCTATCACTCCCAGCAGTGCCCAGACGCAGGAGGGGTGGGTGCAGAGTCCTCCCAGCAGTGCCCAGACACAGGAGGGGTGTGTGCAGAGTCCTCCCAGCAGTGCCCAGACACAGGAGGGGTGTGTGCCTATCACTCCCAGCAGTGCCCAGACGCAGGAGGGGTGGGTGCAGAGTCCTCCCAGCAGTGCCCAGACACAGGAGGGGTTTGTGCCTATCACTCCCAGCAGTGCCCAGACGCAGGAGGGGTGGGTGCCTATCACTCCCAGCAGTGCCCAGACACAGGAGGGGTGTGTGCAGAGTCCTCCCAGCAGTGCCCAGATGCAGGAGGGGTGTGTGCAGAGTCCTCCCAGCAGTGCCCAGACACCAGAGGGGTTTGTGCAGAGTCCTCCCAGCAGTGCCCAGACACAGGAGGGGTGTGTGCAGAGTCCTCCCAGCAGTGCCCAGACACAGGAGGGGTGTGTGCCTATCACTCCCAGCAGTGCCCAGACGCAGGAGGGGTGGGTGCAGAGTCCTCCCAGCAGTGCCCAGACACAGGAGGGGTGTGTGCCTATCACTCCCAGCAGTGCCCAGACGCAGGAGGGGTGGGTGCCTATCACTCCCAGCAGTGCCCAGACACAGGAGGGGTGTGTGCAGAGTCCTCCCAGCAGTGCCCAGACACAGGAGGGGTGTGTGCCTATCACTCCCAGCAGTGCCCAGACGCAGGAGGGGTGGGTGCAGAGTCCTCCCAGCAGTGCCCAGACACAGGAGGGGTGTGTGCCTATCACCCCCAGTAGTGCCCAGACGCAGGAGGGGTGGGTGCCTATCACTCCCAGTAGTGCCCAGACACAGGAGGCGTGTGTGCAGAGTCCTCCCAGCAGTGCCCAGACGCAGGAGGGGTGTGTGCAGAGTCCTCCCAGCAGTGCCCAGACACAGGAGGGGTGGGTGCAGAGTCCTCCCAGCAGTGCCCAGACACAGGAGGGGTGTGTGCCTATCACTCCCAGCAGTGCCCAGACGCAGGAGGGGTGGGTGCAGAGTCCTCCCAGCAGTGCGCAGATACAGGAGGGGTGTGTGCCTATCACTCCCAGCAGTGCCCAGACGCAGGAGGGGTGGGTGCCTATCACTCCCAGCAGTGCCCAGACACAGGAGGGGTGTGTGCAGAGTCCTCCCAGCAGTGCCCAGACACAGGAGGGGTGGGTGCAGAGTCCTCCCAGCAGTGCCCAGACACAGGAGGGGTGTGTGCCTATTACTCCCAGCAGTGCCCAGACGCAGGAGGGGTTGGTGCCTATCACTCCCAGCAGTGCCCAGACACAGGAGGGGTGTGTGCAGAGTCCTCCCAGCAGTGCCCAGACGCAGGAGGGGTGTGTGCAGAGTCCTCCCAGCAGTGACCAGACACCGGAGGGGTGTGTGCCTATCACTCCCAGCAGTGCCCAGACGCAGGAGGGGTGGGTGCCTATCACTCCAAGCAGTGCCCAGACACAGGAGGGGTGGGTGCAGAGTCCTCCCAGCAGTGCCCAGACACAGGAGGGGTGGGTGCAGAGTCCTCCCAGCAGTGCCCAGACACAGGTGGGGTGTGTGCCTATCACTCCCAGCAGTGCCCAGACGCAGGAGGGGTGGGTGCCTATCACTCCCAGCAGTGCCCAGACGCAGGAGGGGTGGGTGCAGAGTCCTCCCAGCAGTGCCCAGACACAGGAGGGGTGTGTGCAGAGTCCTCCCAGCAGTGCCCAGACACAGAAGGGGTGTGTGCCTATCACTCCCAGCAGTGCCCAGACGCAGGAGGGGTCGGTGCCTATCACTCCCAGCAGTGCCCAGACACAGAAGTGGTGGGTGCAGAGTCCTCCCAGCAGTGCCCAGACACAGGAGGGGTGGGTGCCTATCACTCCCAGCAGTGCCCAGACGCAGGAGGGGTGGGTGCAGAGTCCTCCCAGCAGTGCCCAGACACAGGAGGGGTGTGTGCAGAGTCCTCCCAGCAGTGCCCAGAAACAGGAGGGGTGTGTGCCTATCACTCCCAGCAGTGCCCAGACGCAGGAGGGGTGGGTGCAGAGTCCTCCCAGCAGTGCCCAGACACAGGAGGGGTGTGTGCCTATCACTCCCAGCAGTGCCCAGACGCAGGAGGGGTGGGTGCCTATCACTCCCAGCAGTGCCCAGACACAGGAGGGGTGTGTGCAGAGTCCTCCCAGCAGTGCCCAGACGCAGGAGGGGTGTGTGCAGAGTCCTCCCAGCAGTGCCCAGACACAGGAGGGGTGTGTGCAGAGTCCTCCCAGCAGTGCCCAGACACAGGAGGGGTGTGTGCAGAGTCCTCCCAGCAGTGCCCAGACACAGGAGGGGTGTGTGCCTATCACTCCCAGCAGTGCCCAGACGCAGGAGGGGTGGGTGTAGAGTCCTCCCAGCAGTGCCCAGACACAGGAGGGGTGTGTGCCTATCACTCCCAGCAGTGCCCAGACGCAGGAGGGGTGGGTGCCTATCACTCCCAGCAGTGCCCAGACACAGGAGGGGTGTGTGCAGAGTCCTCCCAGCAGTGCCCAGACACAGGAGGGGTGTGTGCCTATCACTCCCAGCAGTGCCCAGACGCAGGAGGGGTGGGTGCAGAGTCCTCCCAGCAGTGCCCAGACACAGGAGGGGTGTGTGCCTATCACTCCCGGCAGTGCCCAGACGCAAGAGGGGTGGGTGCCTATCACTCCAGGCAGTGCCCAGACAAAGGAGGGGTGTGTGCAGAGTCCTCCCAGCAGTGCCCAGACGCAGGAGGGGTGTGTTCAGAGTCCTCCCAGCAGTGCCCAGACACAGGAGGGGTGTGTGCCTATCACTCCCAGCAGTGCCCAGACGCAGGAGGGGTGGGTGCAGAGTCCTCCCAGCAGTGCCCAGACACAGGAGGGGTGTGTGCCTATCACTCCCAGCAGTGCCCAGACGCAGGAGGGGTGGGTGCAGAGTCCTCCCAGCAGTGCCCAGACACAGGAGGGGTGTGTGCCTATCACTCCCGGCAGTGCCCAGACGCAAGAGGGGTGGGTGCCTATCACTCCAGGCAGTGCCCAGACACAGGAGGGGTGTGTGCAGAGTCCTCCCAGCAGTGCCCAGACGCAGGAGGGGTGTGTGCAGAGTCCTCCCAGCTGTGCCCAGACACAGGAGGGGTGTGTGCCTATCACTCCCAGCAGTGCCCAGACGCAGGAGGGGTGGGTGCCTATTACTCCCAGCAGTGCCCAGATGCAGGAGGGGTGGGTCCAGAGTCCTCCCAGCAGTGCCCAGACACAGGAGGGGTGTGTGCAGAGTCCTCCCAGCAGTGCCCAGACACAGGAGGGGTGTGTGCCTATCACTCCCAGCAGTGCCCAGACGCAGGAGGGGTGGGTGCAGAGTCCTCCCAGCAGTGCCCAGACACAGGAGGGGTGTGTGCCTATCACTCCCAGCAGTGCCCAGACGCAGGAGGGGTGGGTGCCTATCACTCCCAGCAGTGCCCAGACACAGGAGGGGTGTGTGCAGAGTCCTCCCAGCAGTGCCCAGACGCAGGAGGGGTGTGTGCAGAGTCCTCCCAGCAGTGCCCAGACACACGAGGGGTGTGTACAGAGTCCTCCCAGCAGTGCCCAGACACAGGAGGGGTGTGTGCAGAGTCCTCCCAGCAGTGCCCAGACACAGGAGGGGTGTGTGCCTATCACTCCTAGCAGTGCCCAGACGCAGGAGGGGTGGGTGCAGAGTCCTCCCAGCAGTGCCCAGACACAGGATGGGTGTGTGCCTATCACTCCCAGCAGTGCCCAGACGCAGGAGGGGTGGGTGCCTATCACTCCCAGCAGTGCCCAGACACAGGAGGGGTGTGTGCAGAGTCCTCCCAGCAGTGCCCAGACACAGGAGGGGTGTGTGCCTATCACTCCCAGCAGTGCCCAGACGCAGGAGGGGTGGGTGCAGAGTCCTCCCAGCAGTGCCCAGACACAGGAGGGGTGTGTGCCTATCACTCCCTGCAGTGCCCAGACGCAGGAGGGGTGGGTGCCTATCACTCCCAGCAGTGCCCAGACACAGGAGGGGTGTGTGCAGAGTCCTCCCAGCAGTGCCCAGACGCAGGAGGGGTGTGTGCAGAGTCCTCCCAGCAGTGCCCAGACACAGGAGGGGCGGGTGCAGAGTCCTCCCAGCAGTGCCTAGACACAGGAGGGGTGTGTGCCTATCACTCCTAGCAGCGCCCAGATGCCGGAGGGGTGGGTGCCTATCACTCCCAGCAGTGCCCAGACACAGGAGGGGTGTGTGCAGAGTCCTCCCAGCAGTGCCCAGACACAGGAGGGGTGTGTGCAGAGTACTCCCAGCAGTGCCCAGACACAGGAGGGGTGTGTGCAGAGTCCTCCCAGCAGTGCCCAGACACAGGAGGGGTGGGTGCAGAGTCCTCCCAGCAGTGCCCAGACACAGGAGGGGTGTGTGCCTATCACTCCCAGCAGTGCCCAGATGCAGGAGGGGTGGGTGCCTATCACTCCCAGCAGTGCCCAGACGCAGGAGGGGTGGGTGCAGAGTCCTCCCAGCAGTGCCCAGACACAGGAGGGGTGTGTGCAGAGTCCTCCCAGCAGTGCCCAGACACAGGAGGGGTGTGTGCAGAGTCCTCCCAGCAGTGCCCAGACACAGGAGGGGTGTGTGCAGAGTCCTCCCATCAGTGCCAAGACACAGGAGGGGTGGGTGCAGAGTCCCCCCAGCTGTGCCCATGGAAAGAAAGGAGTTGAGTACACACAGATACAATGGCCACAATTGTCAGGCAGGTGCTCAAAGACCCAGCAGAACACGAAATACATGTGTGCGAGGCTGGGAGTACTCACATGCATAGTGCGGAAAAGGGAACATGTTCACATGAAGTCCTGTCAATATACTCCAGTCACAAGTACAGTGAACCCCAAGGATGACACAGATGATGCAGGTGGAGACCTTGGCCAGCATGCATGGCCAAAGTTGAAGGGGTCCGTCACACACCCAGCAAATGTAGACACAGCACTGCACAAATGTCTTCACAACACCCTGCAGGGAAGATGTCAGGGTCCACAGAGGAAGGTACACACCTTGGGACAATGTCACCATGCAGTAACAGCTAACATGAGCAAAGTTTGATAGCAAATACCGTGTGATGGCACACAGATAACAGGGTCCACCCCACGAACAGCACACTACAACATATCCCAGACACCTAACACATTATCGCCACCCCAAATCATGGAGCAGCACCACCAACAGCAATGCCAGAAAAGCAGTAGTGTGCCAAGGAAAATAAAATAGCTTTATTCAGCAATGTTCTAAAATGAATTGTATGAAGAGTTCCATATGCACAAGGCCCATAGGGCAGTCCATAATTCCAATCCAGGTGGGGGACACATTGGGATGCATGTCCCCTAGCTTGACTGCACAGTTCAGACTACCTTGTCATCCACAGGGGGGGGGCATCATGTGGGGGAAAAGGACCAGGCACCGCAGGGACAGGAGGGGCAAGGGTAGGTGTTGTGGGTGCAGGGACGGACGACTCCAACACAGGGGGTGGGACAGCGCCAACGGTGGATTCGAGCACGGCGCTGCACACTACTGCCAGGTCGCCCAGCGTCTCCCCTGCACCCGAAGGAACCACAGGCCCCAAGGAGGGGGGGGGGTCGCAGGGATGGGTCGCAGCGCTACCAGGGGAGGTTGTGGACAGGGGTGGGGACTCAACCACCCTGACCGGGGACTCCTTTGACCGCTTGCGGGGTGGTGTCACCTTGGGGCTCAGGGACAGAGCGGCCATGAAGGAGTCTTTGGTGGAATCCTGTCCAGGAGAGCTGAGGGGAGTGGATTTGGAGGGTGGTGGTCGTGAGGAATGTGGACTCCCACTCTGGCTGCGTGTCTTCCGTTTCCCCCCCGACCCAGTGGGTGTGCCTACTTCACCCTGTGTGTGCATGCCAGGAGGTGTGCGCTTTGCCTTCCCTGGTGGTGTGGTGCCTGTGTCTGGTGGTGTGCGTGCATGGGGACGTCTGGGTGTGCTTTGGACAGCATGGGAGTGGGAAGTGTGGATGGTTCAGGGGTAGGGGTAGGGGGGGACGTAGCGCTGCAGGAGACCCACTGCTGCAGTCAGTGTCGAGTCTATGGACCTCAGCAAGTTGCGTTGGTCAGACTGCGCAGCTGAAGTGCCCTCAATGTCTGCCTCCATCTGGTTGAGCACTCGGCTGTGGCCATGGAGGACATTAAGCATCGCAGTCTGACCAACCTGCAACTGCCGCAGGATGTCCACAGACTCGGCATTGGTGGCAGCAGTGGAGACAGGGGCAGGGGGTGCGGTGCCTGGCACACAGGAGACACGTGGTGACCTAGCACGGCGGGAAGGGCCACGAGCAAGTGGGAGGCCGGTGATCGGAATGGAGGGGGCGGGTAGTGATGGAGTGCTGCTGTCAGCTGTGGGAGCAGCCTCCGCCCCCTCGGAGTGCTCAGCCTCGGACCCGTCTGCGTCATAGTCGGTGGTGGTTTGACTGGACAGGTCCTCCGCTGCACTCCCGTCGGCCTCCGTGTCACTCGATGTGCCAGCCAACTCAGCACTGCTGGCACTGGTGCTCGCTCCCTCCTCACGGTCCGTGCCAGTGTCTCCCTCGTAGTCCCCTGACGATGCTGTGGGCAAGGTGAAGAGACAGGAGAAATCAGACACCTGTATACATATGTCACATGAGTCAACTCTACATAGGTCACAGTGCATAGCCTGAAAAGCAACACGAGTAATATCTACAATACAAGGTACATATGTAGTCCCTGCAACACACAGTTTGTTGACCCACCATGCCACTGTTAAAATATGGAGAGCATGACACAATAGCAAATAACTTGATATCAAATTGTACAGAGGAGCCAGGCTCTGGGGACAATCTAGCACAGCATCAGCGACACACAGCGTAGCCAAGAAAGGGATGAGCAGGAACCATGTCTATCAACTCTTGGGACATGCTGCAAAGGTAATACTGAAAACCATGGCCAACATGACTGGGGCACTGCACCTTGAGTGTTTGGCCACACAAACATCACACACTGGCCAGACCGAGCAAGGATACTTCAGGTTTGGACATGTAGGCCTTGCCCGCACCAACCCCCCCCACCTGAGACAATGTGATTGAGACAGAGGAAGTACTTACACCTCTTAGTCTGGGATGAAAACACATGGCCTGCAATTAATCCTGATCGCGCACAAACTACCCCTGGTGCGCCTGTCCACATATATCACTGACAAACAACCATCATCAGATAGTTGTACCAAGACACACAGGCACTGGCCCCTGTGAGTATGCACCAGCTAAATTAGGTCACCCTGTACAGTGGACACATGTAGCACAGTATACGTGAATACAAATGATGCCAGGGTACTATGCCACCGGGCCCAAACTATGCTGAAGACACAGAGAATGTCCACATTGTTTGATGACACACATGATACCTAGGAAAAGGTGCCCCAGGGGACTGTAGTGGCCACACTACTCCATGGCCCTGGATGGATATGACTGGAACACAAGCCAACATCCCTGCACTATGCATATCTCACACTCAAGCACATCATGTCAGAGGGCACAACATTCGACATGCAGGCAGTAAGGCAGTATACATGAAACACACACTCCCATGTCGGGACTCAGCATCAGTGCCAACTAACATGGACCCCACAATGACAGAACTGGCCAGGGCACAGGCAACGTGCAAAAACCTGTTACACACCACCCCCACACATGATGCTGCAAGCATTGGGCACTTGGAGTAACTGCCAGCCTAGATGACCTTGTGCAAGAGTGACTACACACAGACCAGGGAACACATGGCAAGGAGGGGAAGGGAGGAAGAACAGCACCGCTTTACTTTGGGGAACAGGATATGCACTGCACATTTAAACCCTGGCAGTGTATCCATGCAACTGCACACTTCCAAAAGCTGGTCACACACAACAAACACACATGTACCTACCCCCTTCCTGCTGCTGCTTCTCCAGTAAGCGCCTGTCCAAGTCGGGGAAGACCACCGCCAGCACACGCTTCTGGATGTGGGTCAGACGCCGGCACCCACGGTTTTTCTGGCTCACAGGTGAGTCCCCCAGCAGGACCCGTGCGATCCTCCGCGTCCAGCACCGGATGTCCTGCCAGCGTTTCTTCACCTGGGCTAGGCACCGCTTCCGACCCTCCGTCCTCCTCACGGCACTGACGGCTTGCTTCCAGATCTCCCCCTTGGCACAGACGCCTACCTGTGAGGATGCAAAAGTGACAATACATCAATCCACCTTATCAATGAAACAGAGACACACATATTACAAATTATGCATGTTTGAACTGGCCATAGTATGCAGCCAACTCATTGCACCTTTGTCATAGTGACATCATCCTCCTGGGAATGGGCAAATGCAGTAGGTGCCATTGAAAGTACACAGGTGGCATGAGGGGTGCAACACAATCAATGATGCAGGCTCACACTGTGCATCCCAAGCTACAACAGGAATCTGAACAGTACCCCTAAGCAGTCACATGCCCCAGACCACTTACGCTACCTCAGCAGAGTACACAGACACACACAGGCACTGAACAATCACCTGGCATAGGCAACTGTCGCTACAAACCTCACTCTGCACATGTGCCACTAGACTGGGGGTGTCACAGATGTGGGGCTGTCTCAGCACGGCAGACATCCAGCACAGCTCCCTGCTCACATCAGATGGGCAGGGTGTATCCATCCCACATGCAGCTGGGGTGCAACACTCCACATATGCACACACCCACATGACAGGGGACTCACACACACACACCAATGTCCGGTGGACGACCACATCATTTGGACACTCTCACCACAGGTACACTGAACAGACACACATCTGTGGGTCCTGGCACCTGTCACCCTGGGGGGAGCACAGACTCACATCAGGACTGTAGAAACAACATTTCCAGGAGGATTAGGCAGTCCGAAAGCGGCATGCACCATGCAGTGATCGTCACAGTAAGCACCATGCTAGTGCGTTGTGCACACAGGAACTACAGCATGCTCTGCATGGGAGACATGAGCCCTTCCCCCCCTGGGAACCACTATGAAGAACCCTGCATGTCTGTCACACCTGGACACAATGCCAGAAGTCACAGTCACAAAAAGGGGCAAAGTTTAAGCTAGTGGAGTCTGCACTCACCTGCTCCCCTGGTCGACCATACAGCATGGTGTACTGTGGGAGGATCACATCCACCAACGCCATAGTCTCCTCCATGGTGAATGGCTGGGCCCTCTCCACAGACCTGGACATGGTGCCAGAGGAATCACAAGCAGCAGCAGTGTTGTGGAATGAAAGGATGTGCAGGCAAGTGCTCTCTCAAGGGACCTGGCTGCCTTATATCTTCCTTGCTGGCCTGTTTCATTTACAGGAGTACAGAGTGATTGGCTCAGTCACATTTGCATCCTATGTGTCGTCCAATCATTTTAAAACTACCCCAGTGACAGGCTTTGCATGGTCTTAAAATTGAGCATGATGTAATGTCAACAACCACATTGCAACAAAGTATATTGTCTCCAACCGACTTCTGCTGGCCACATGATGCAAAATTCAAACCTCAAACTCGGTCTCCATGACAACCAGCATGCATTTAGGCCCCTATACTTGTCCCTCATGTGTCCCCTATGTCAATCCTATGTCACAACACAGGTACGGTGCGTTCCACAGCCCTAGTGCACCCCAAATGCATTGCAACGGACCAGTTCACGCGTGTGTACGGTCCCCATCACTATGGGAGTGCTGGTGAATGCGTACGCCAAAGTGATAGGGACCGACCCTACACGCGCGTGTGTACGGTCCGGACTACTATGGCGTACACGTACGCGAGCACCCCCATAGTGATAGGGACCGTACACACGCGTGTGTAGGGTCGCTCCCTATCACTATGGGGGTGCTCGTGTACGTGTACGCCATGGTAGTTCGGACCGTACACACGCGTGTACGGTCCCTATCACTATGGGGGTGCTCGCGTACGTGTACGCCATAGTAGTTCGGACCGTACACACGCGTGTACGGTCCCTATCACTATGGGGGTGCTCGTGTACGTGTACGCCATAGTAGTTCGGACCGTACACACGCGTGTACGGTCCCTATCACTATGGGAGTGCTCACGTACGTGTACGCCATGGTAGTTCGGACCGTACACACGCGTGTACGGTCCCTATCACTATGGGGGTGCTCGCGTACGTGTACGCCATGGTAGTTCGGACCGTACACACGCATGTACGGTCCCTATCACTATGTGTGTGCTCGCGTACGTGTACGCCATAGTAGTCCGGACCGTACACATGCATGTGTACGGTCCCTCTCACTATGGGGGTGCTCGCGTAAGTGTACGCCATAGTAGTTCGGACTGTACACACGCGTGTACGGTCCCTATCACTATGGGGGTGCTAGCGTACGTGTACGCCATAGTAGTTCGGACCGTACACACGCATGTGTACGGTCCCTATCACTATGGGTGTGCTCGCATACGTGTACGCCATAGTAGTTCGGACCATACACACGCATGTGTACGGTCCCTATCACTATGGGTGGGCTCGCGTACGTGTACGCCATAGTAGTCCGGACCGTACACACGCGTGTGTACGGTCCCTATCACTATGGGGGTGCTTGCGTACGTGTACGCCATAGTAGTTCGGACCGCACACACACGTGTACGGTCCATATCACTATGGCGTACGCATACGCCAGCACCACCATAGTGATAGGGACCCTACACACGCGTGTACGGTCCGTATCACTATGGTTCCGTATCACTATGGCGTATGCATACGCCAGCACCACCATAGTGATAGGGACCCTACACACGCGTGTACGGTCCGTATCACTATGGCGTACGCATATGCCAGCACCACCATAGTGATAGGGACCCCACACACACCCTCGGAGCGTATGTACGGTGGGATTCACACCTGACAGTGGTGACAGGCGGCACACAGGAATGAATTGAGCTGTCATACATGGCCAAGGCTGGACATCAAGGCATTGTCGGTGCAGTACTACATGTGTCGGGCACAGGTGGGTCAGGCTGTGATGTGGCACCATACTCCTGAGGTGTGAAGCAAATTACAGTATGATGAGCTGTGTACACATGTCACGTGTGATGGTGCCCTATGTGCCACACATCCCCTTCACTCCTTTGACATGTGTGCATGTAGTACTGACTTGGTGGGCCATGCGTCACTGGCATGGCACAGTCACCGACACCCGCAAATGTCCCCTGATGCCAGGTACACCGAATGTTACCCCTGACAAGTGGATGCCCGCGTGTCATGTGTTCCCATAGGTTTGCTGTAGGTGTTTGGTCAAATGCATCTGCAGTTGCTGCAACCAACATGTGTCTGTGTGTAGATGAGCATGGCACGCTGTTACGCACACCAGCACACATGTGTAATCCGACGTTAGGTGTGTATGTATGCATCGACACGGAGTTCCAAAACAAGGACATATCTGCATACTCTCAATGTATGTGTGATCAGTCTTGACATGTAATCCTTCATGGCAAGGTGTGTGGTCTGTCCTTATTCTATGACATGTGACCTGTGCCTCTAGTGTTCCGCAACCTGTCTGTACAATAAACATCCTTCTTCTGCACATATTTGGATGTCTGTAACTCCTGTAATGCGTCTGCCTGCTCAATTACACTGGCCCACAGCTAGTTTCATGGCATGGCATGTTGAGGTTGAGAATCAACGTTTGTAGCTGGCTCATGGTAGGCGTGTCACATGCCTGGCATACGTGTCCAGGGCATATTGCACAGACCTGACTCTGTATGTAGCATATGTGTATTGCCTGTTGAGCATGTGCTCTGTACATTGACATTGGTGGTGTACTGTACTCACTCTTCGTTGTCCCTTCTAATTCACTGCAGGGCTGCGCCTCTCCTTCGACCAATTCCGGACTTGGCTGACATGCGGGAAAATGACTGTATACGCCGCTACCGCTTCCCCCAACGCTTGATTGAGGACCTGACGACACAGCTAGCACCACACCTCCAACCGCTACACAGGTATCCTACTGCACTGACACCCAAGATGAAGGTGATGGCAGCCCTACATTTCTTGGCCACGGGTACCTTTCAACATACCATTGCCCATGTCGGTGGCATGTCCCAAACCATGTTCAGCCGTGTTCTGCATGATTTTTTAGAGGCCATGTTGGAGCACCTGGATGAGTTCCTTAAATTCCCAACTCCTGAGCAGTTGACAGCTGTCAAGCGTGAGTTCTATGCCCTGGGAGGGATGCCCCATGTCATTGGGTCCATAGATGGAACACATGTGGCTTTGGTACCACCACAGGCACAGGAGGTAGCCTTCCGAAACCGCAAGCATTACCACTCCATTAATGCCCTTGCGGTGTGTCTTGCCAACATGGTGATTTCACATGTCTGTGCTCGTTTTCCAGGATCAGCACACGATGCGTACATCATGAGGCGTAGCAGGGTGCCTGAAATGATGCTGCAGCTGCGCAATGAACGAGCATGTATTGTTGGTGGGTATACTCTGACAGTCCTGTATTTAACGTCATCTTCCTGTCTTACTGCTTCTCCTGACCCACTCTTGTCCATGATGTTTCCATGTAGGGGACGCTGGCTATCCCAACATGCCATGGCTGATCACGCCTCTCCGCAACCCCAGCACAGCTGCCGATCACCGCTACAACAACGCCAATGGGCGGACCAGGCGAGTGATAGAGAAGACGTTTGGCCTCCTGAAGAGCCGATTCCGTTCCCTCCACAAGACCGGTGGCGCACTCCCATATGCACCGGTGAAGGTCTGCAAGATATTCCTCGTGTGCCGCATGCTTCACAACATGGCAGTGGAGAAAGCTGTGCCACTCATCCTGGATCCAGATGAGCAGGACCATCCACCCGTGGAGGATGAAGGGCTTGGTCACGAGGCAAGTGATGTGGAGGAGGAGGAGGCGGTAGAGGACATGCGGAGTCGGCTCATACGCTACTTCTTTGCTTAGTGGTGAGTTCCAGTGTCTGAGTGTGCACGCATTGGGCTGTGTGTGGCAAGTGTTGCAATGTGTGTGTCCATCTGTATGTCTTCCAAGTGAGTCAGAGGTGTGTTTGGATGTGTCACTCGAGTGATGGTGCAATAGAAGAATGTTTTTCCAGAGTCATCATTGTCACCTAGCATGTTGACAACCTAATACGTGTTGAGTACATGCACATGCATGCGGATGTGCTTCTTTTGGCTGACTTCTGGTGTGTCTCCCATCCACAGGTACTTGCGCATGCTGTCTGCTGGTGGCATTGTTATGCTCCTGCTATTCCTCATGAACACAGCAACATGTGCTGAATCAGCGTTACATGCACGGACAAGTTTGAAAATCGCCTTCGGGTAAGGGATGCAGCACAGCTTTTTGGGAGTGGTATTTGTTTTGAATGTGTGTGCACTGCTCCTGTTCATATTTGGATACTTTACATACATGTAGAATCACCATGAGGCACATGACATGGAGCAGAATTCACCTGAATTGATGGTCAGACTTGGTGACAGTCATCTGTAATGGGATTGTGGATTGTGATGGAGCCATCAATGTGTGTAACACTGCCCTCGGAAACATACGGGTTGCACCGGGTTGACATGGTGTGTGAATTCCCCATTAGGGGCTCAATGGTGTATAGCAGCCTCTCCGTGAGCAGCAGGGGGTGTTTAGCTGTAACCCATCACTTGTGTGCCAGTGCCATGGATTTCCAGCATCTGTGGTGGTAAGGGGGGTGCCAGTGTTGGTCCCATGTGTTCATCCACATGACCTGTGTATGTGTTGACAGAGTTGCATTAGCATTCCGACACACATGAGTAATAAAGGTGTCCCTCTGCCTCCAAGGTGCCTCATCTCTGTCAATGGTGGTCTGTTGCCACTGTGCATGGGGCATATCTGGCATTGTTCTCAGAGATGGTGCATATGAGTCTATGTGTAGAGTAGCAAGATGCAAGCTGTTTGTCAGGGATTAGATTCTGTCTTGTGCATGATGTCCATGGCTGTGTAGGTATTGTTGCATGTCAGTCTCCAGGACGGCCACTGTGCTGCATGTGAATCCATTGTGTGTGTGTGTGCCATGTTGAACCAGACATTCCTTCCTTGACATACACCTTTTGCATAGTTCCTTCCTGAGAACCTTGTCTTTGTGTGCTACTTGTGGCATTGTTTCCTTGACATGGCCCATGCTGCTGCAGGCCCTGCAGCAAGGGCACCCAGTGTCCACGCAAACGAGCTGGTGTTCATCATGGATTGCTTGATGACATGTGCTATGCTGATCAGCAGCATCTGTGCCTCATGCGGCAGCACACTCTGCATTATGCACAAGATCCCCAGTTCCATCCACCTCAAGGCAAGAGGGAGACCATCCCCCAGGTCAACTACGACATCCGTGTCTAATCCTACCCTGCACTCTACGGACATGTGCGTTACAAATACCATAATACTTGTCCACATCCAGGGTGCATCTGCACAGCTCTGCTACTACATCCGGCGACCAGGCCACATCAACGTCCAACAGAGATGGGGAGAGTGGATCACTTCCAGCTGCAGGATGACCTTCTAAATCCACGCACACACTCAGGATGCAGCCCACAACCACAACACAACCTTGTGGCACTGTGATCCAACACCCAATTGTGCCATCTCCATGCATCCAACCTTGGCTGGCCCACCATTCTCCACATCCACCTGACTCAAGCATGCAGGACATGGTTCTGCCACGTGTCTACACATACCTGGGACTCCCACCCCAGGACACTCCACATGATCCCTGACCTCTGCGCATGACTGTTGCTCTTCTAAATAGGTCTGTAGGCACAGTTGTACGGGCACCCCCTCAGCTGGTTGGGCCCATCACGGGTGAGTATGTTGCTCCATGTCTGTCTTGGATGGTACATTGTGACCCATGTGTGTCCTGTGCCAGACTCAGAGCCCAGGGTATGGATGTTTGGAGTTACTTCAGAAATCAGGCATGGTTTGACTTTACAACACACACATGTAGTGGAATAATGCAAAATGACGGCATCATCTTGTGATTGTGATTAATTTTATTTGTGCTGGGGTACGTGTTTGGGGGGGTGACAAGAGGTGCTTGGCGGGAGTATAGAATCCAAAGTTCACATGGGGAGTTGGTGTCCTTGCCATTGAAAGTCATCAGAGTCTGTGCCACAGTCTTTGTCAACATTGGTCAGACAGTGACCAGCAAGGCCATGTGGCAGAGCATGTCCTTTGCTGCTGTTGGGCCAGAGGGCCAGGTGCCAGGCCAGGTGACCTGGGAGATGGTGATGTTCCACTGACTCTCACGGTCTTTTTCGTGGACGACCCACCTTCCTGCGGGGACCCTCAGAAGCAGGCCTTGATGATGCCAGGGCGTTACAAGACCGATTTGCATATGGCCATGTCTTAACTGGGGTGGCGTAGTGGGCAAAAGAACGATGGATTTAACCCAGATCTTTTGACTGGGGGAGAATGTCTGCATTGTCAGCATTCCGTCCATCATTTGTTTGTTGTAACGCTTTTCGCCCTAAGTGGGATAGGTATGCCCAGACGTGGGTCCCGTGCTCACTACGCCACTGGAGTCAAGCTATCCAGGCTGATGACGGCTGATAGCCAGAAACCGGTCCTAGGACGCTTGATTCCGGTCCAGGGAAGACATGGCTTGGCAGTTCGGGCTGGACTGTTCCCATGAGGCACAGGGTCAAGACTGATTTGCATATGGCCATGTCTTAACTGGGGTGGCGTAGTGGGCAAAAGAACGATGGAATTAACCCAGATCTCTTGACTGGGGGAGAATGTCTGCATTGTCAGCATTCCGTCCATCATTTGTTTGTTGTAACGCTTTTTGCCATAAGTGGGATGGGTATGCCCAGACGTGGGTCCCGTGCTCACTACGCCACTGGAGTCAAGCTATCCTGGCTGATGACGGCTGATAGCCAGAAACCGGTCCTAGGACGCTTGATTCCGGTCCAGGGAAGACATGGCTTGGCAGTTCGGGCTGGACTGTTCCCATGAGGCACAGGGTCAAGACTGATTTGCATATGGCCATGTCTTAACTGGGGTGGCGTAGTGGGCAAAAGAACGATAGATTTAACCCAGATCTCTTGACTGGGGGAGAATGTCTGCATTGTCAGCATTCCGTCCATCATTTGTTTGTTGTAACGCTTTTCGCCCTAAGTGGGATGGGTATGCCCAGACGTGGGTCCCGTGCTCACTACGCCACTGGAGTCAAGCTATCCTGGCTGATGACGGCTGATAGCCAGAAACCGGTCCTAGGATGCTTGATTCCGGTCCAGGGAAGACATGGCTTGGCAGTTCGGGCTGGACTGTTCCCATGAGGCACAGGGTCAAGACTGATTTGCATATGGCCATGTCTTAACTGGGGTGGCGTAGTGGGCAAAAGAACGATTAATTTAACCCAGATCTCTTGACTGGGGGAGAATGTCTGCATTGTCAGCATTCTGTCCATCATTTGTTTGTTGTAACGCTTTTCGCCCTAAGTGGGATGGGTATGCCCAGACGTGGGTCCCGTGCTCACTACGCCACTGGAGTCAAGCTATCCTGGCTGATGACGGCTGATAGCCAGAAACCGGTCCTAGGACGCTTGATTCCGGTCCAGGGAAGACATGGCTTGGCAGTTCGGGCTGGACTGTTCCCATGAGGCACAGGGTCAAGACTGATTTGCATATGGCCATGTCTTTTCTGGGGTGGCGTAGTGGGCAAAAGAACGATGGATTTAACCCAGATCTCTTGACTGGGGGAGAATGTCTGCATTGTCAGCATTCCGTCCATCATTTGTTTGTTGTAACGCTTTGATGATGCCAGGGACACTCCGTCAGATGAATCCTCCTCCTCCTCCCTCCCTGTTTCTGGTGCTGCTCTACGTCTGGTGGCACAGGGAGGGTTTGCCAGGCTTTGGGCGATCTGACGGAGTGATTGGCTCACGTCCCTGTGCACCGCCAGGAGCTCATCCAGTCTTGCCTCCATCCTGGCATGATGCTCGACCTGCATGGTCTTCATCTCATTGAGGGTCCCCACTACCTGGTCGATGCTCTGGAGTCACGCCGGTATGCGTCCAGGATGTTTCTGACATGTGACATAGCCGGGTCCTGAGCCAACTGGGCAGGTTCGCGCCTCCGCTGTCCTCCACTCCCACCACCCCTGCCCACTTGCGCCTGTCCTGCCATTGTGGGCACATCGGGTCTCCGGGACCCCTGAGGGATGGCATTTGCGGTGTCGCCTGCCTCCTCCTGGGTGCCCTGAGAACCTTGTCCCTCCTGGACAGACTGGCTGCGTTGTTGTGTGCGGGCAGGGCTCCTGGGTGTCTCCTGGGATGTGGCAGGAATGGGGGTGGTGGTTGGCACAGTTGTACCTGACGCAGGTGCTGCAGGTGGTTGGACACCAGAGGGGCCAGGTTGGTCTGGGTCATCCACGGAGTGGTGAGAGTCGTCGCTGCCGGTGGGGTCCTCTTCACGCAGAGCCTGGTCCTGTGAGTCTTCACCCCCAGTGTTGGGGGGAGATCGACTACGTTGACCTGTGTGTGAGAGAGACAGTGTTAATTGTGTTACATGCGACATCCATGTTTCATTCATTTTTGATTTGGCACAGTTCCTCTGGGTGGTTGGATTTGGCTAGCATTCCTCTCACAGTGCACTTGTGCATGGGTATTTCCCTTGGCCACAGGTTTCGACACTTTACCTATGTGTGATACAATCTTAGTTGATGCATCTTTTGTGAACGCAGTCAGCAGTGTAGTGAGCGGGCGTAGCAAGCCATGCAGAGCCACCTTAAGTGTTGCACTGTACGTGGCCAAATGTTGTTTTTTCCATGCTATTTGAGAATGCAGGTAGGTAACTTAACAATTTGTGACAGGGTTTTGACAAACACAGTGGGTGGGTATACTGGGTGTAAGGTTCTGTTTGTGCCTGCAGTACGGATGTACTCGTGCACAGATTGACACATGGCCTAGTGTTCATCAAAGGTTGAAGGGGGGGTTCACGCACTGTGAAACCTTGTCTACATGCACACAGTCCACCTGCTGACGAGCGGACATGGCCACACCACCCAAGGGTGATTTGGTCTCCCTCTGTCTCCCTTTCTCCCTCCCTCTGTCATCCTCCTCCCTCTGTCCGTCTCCCTTTCTCCCTCCCTCTGTCAGCCTCCTCCCTCAGTCCGTCTCCCTTTCTCCCTCCCTCTGTCAGCCTCCTCCCTCTGTCCATCTCCCTTTCTCCCTCCCTCTATCAGCCTCCTCCCTCTGTCCGTCTCCCTCTATCTCCCTTTCTCCCTCCCTCTGTCAGCCTCCTCCCTCTGTCCGTCTCCCTTTCTCCCTCCCTCTATCAGCCTCCTCCCTCTGTCCGTCTCCCTCTATCTGCCTTTCTCCCTCCCTCTGTCAGCCTCCTCCCTCTGTCCGTCTCCCTTTCTCCCTCCCTCTGTCAGCCTCCTCCCTCTGTCCGTCTCCCTTTCTCCCTCCCTCTGTCAGCCTCCTCCCTCTGTCCGTCTCCCTTTCTCCCTCCCTCTATCAGCCTCCTCCCTCTGTCCGTCTCCCTCTATCTCCCTTTCTTCCTCCCTCTGTCAGCCTCCTCCCTCTGTCCGTCTCCCTTTCACACTCCCTCTGTCAGCCTCCTCCCTCTGTCCGTCTCCCTTTCTCCCTCCCTCTGTCAGCCTCCTCCCTCTGTCCGTCTCCCTCTGTCTCCCTTTCTCCCTCCCTCTGTCAGCCTCCTCCCTCCCTCTGTCTGTCTCCCTGTGTCCACCTCTGTCTCTGTCCCTCTCTCTGCCCCTTTCCCTCCCTCTGTGTGTCACCCTCTGTCACCTCAGCCCAGCTTCCTGGGCACACACAGTTTACAGGTCTTTCAAAGGCCATTGGCTTGTTCATGTGGGTTTGTTTCTTCTCTGCCGGCACCCATTGGGCGGAGTGTCTGAGTCTGCGTTGCTGATGTGGCGGTGTGTGCTGACACTCTTTCAGTGTGCTGCGTCTTCATTAGCTGCTGTTATGTGCAAATTGTGCCTTCATGCCCATGTCGTCCTGCAACGCGGCCACCATTAGCAGGCAAAACAGTACTGTGTGGGGACACAATGTTTGTATGGCTGTGCCCTAAGCCATATGGGCTGAGGGCATTGTTGTGTGCTTCAGAGTTGCTCTATGTTAGTTTTGAGACCCACCCTCCCGGCATCGGGGACATCCTGTCTTGTGTTGGTGTTTTGTGTGGCCTGTGACTTGGCATGGCCTTGCTTGGGGCATGGGGGCGCTAGTGGCACGTGTGTGTTTTTGGAGTGTGGTTGTGTCCGGTGCTGGCTTTGGGGGGGTTGCGTGCATGATTGGTATTTGGGTTGTATATGGCGTTCCCCCCATGTGAGGTGAGTTGTTTGTGTACTCACCAGGCTCTCGGACTCCTTCTAGTCCGTCTGCTCCCAACGGCGGCAGCGTGGCCATCACCTTCTCCTCCCAGGGATGGTAGTGTACCGATCTGCGGGACGGACCTCCTCCAGTGATGTTGGCCTGGTTGTGGTCGTCCATCATTTTGCGGCGGACCGTCCTCCGCAGATCGTACCACCTGGCTTGGCACTCATGCCTGGTCCTTCTGGTGGCCCCAACAGCATTCACGGAATTGACTATCCTCTGCCACATGTCTGATTGTTCTGATATGCTGGTCCGTCTGACCAATGTTCCAAAGAGCTGTGGCTCAACTTTGATGATTTCGTCGACAAGGACCTCCAGCTCGACCTTTGTGAACTTTGGATTCTTGTTGGTGGGCATGGTGTGGGGTGTGGGTGTGGATGGTTGTGGGGGTGTGTGTGTGGATGGTTGTGGGTGTGTGAGTGTGGTTGTGCAGGTGTGTGTGTGTGTGAATGTGATGAGGGTGTGTTTGTGATGGTGGTTGTGTGAAGGAGTGCAAGTGTAAGGTGTATTGATGGTTGAAGTATGGTGCAGTGCGTTGTCTCTGGGCTCTGGCAGCAGTGGATCTGTTGCAAAGGATCATGGTTTGTGTGTGTTGGGCCTTTTTATTGGTCCATTTGTGGGTGTGGCTGTGTTTGAACTTTGGGTGGGTGTGTTATAAGGAGTGGTAGTGGTTTGGGCCTCTGTTTAGTTGTTTGTCAGTTGCAGGTCAGTGTATAGGATGTATTTGGCCTTGTTGGAAATGTGTTGTGGTATTGTGTGCCTCAAATTGACTCTCCTTGTGTTTTTTTGGTTTGTCCTGGTTCAGTAGGAGTGTTTTTTGCGTCTGTACGGTGCGTACATGGGCCATGTTGTTGTACAGTGCTGTCCTTTGCTATGGCTTAGTACGACTCGTACATGCCCGATGTTGGGTGAGGGTGCTGGTGTGTGGGCCTGGGGTAGGATGCATACGAACACGGGCAGGGTGTTGATCCGCACAGTCCATCGGTGGTGGTGTTTCACACCGTACATACAGGGGGCGCTGGGTGTAGGGTCCGTACATACATGGGTGGGGAGTGGGTACGCTCCATGCATACACGGGTGGGGGTGCGGTCCGTACATACAGGGGGGGCTGGGTGTAGGGTCCGTACATACACTGGTGGGGTGGGGGTACGGTCCGTACATACACTGGTGGGGTGGGGGTACGGTCAGTACATACACGGGAGTCGGTACGCTCCATGCATACACGGGTGGGGGTACAGTCCGTACATACACGGGTGGGGTGGGGGTACGGTTCGTACATACATGGGTGGGGTGGGGGTATGGTCCGTACGTACACGGGTGGGGGTACGGTCCGTACATACATGGGTGGGGTGGGGGTACAGACCGTACATACACGGGTGGGGTGGGGGTACGGTCCGTACATACACGGGTGTTGGTACGCTCCATTCATACACGGGTGGGGGTACGGTCCGTACATACACGGGTGGGGTAGGGGTACGGTTCGTACATACACGGGTGGGGTGGGGGTACGGTCCGTACGTACACGGGTGGGGGTACGGTCCGTACATACACGGGTGGGGTGGGGGTACGGTTTGTACATACATGGGTGGGGTGGGGGTACGGTCCGTACGTACACGGGTGGGGGTACGGTCCGCACATACACGGGTGGGGTGGGGGTACGGTCTGTACATACACGGGTGGGGTGGGGGTACGGTCCGTACAAACACGGGTGTTGGTACGCTCCATTCATACACGGGTGGGGGTACGGTCCGTACATACACTGGTGGAGTGTTGGTATGCTCCATTCATACATGGGTGGGGGTACGGTCCGTACATACACGGGTGGGGAGTTGGTACGCTCCATGCATACACGGGTGGGGGTACGGTCCGTACATACAGGGGGGGCTGGGTGTAGGGTCCGTACATACACGGGTGGGGAGTTGGTACGCTCCATGCATACACGGGTGGGGGTACGGTCCGTACATACACTGGTGGGGTGGGGGTACGGTCCGTACATACACGGGTGGGGAGTTGGTATGCTCCATGCATACACGGGTGGGGGTACGGTCCGTACATACACGGGTGGGGTGGGGGTACGGTCCGTACATACACGGGTGGGGGTACGGTCCATACATACACGGGTGGGGGGTACGGTCCGTACATACACTGGTGGGGTGTTGGTACGCTCCATTCATACACGGGTGGGGGTACGGTCCGTACATACACGGGTGGGGAGTTGGTATGCTCCATGCATACATGGGTGGGGGTACGCTCCATGCATACACTGGTGGGGGTTCGGTGCGTACATCCGCGGCCGGGGGGCGTTTTGCGCTTACATGCGGGGTCTGTGGTGGGGTGTTCGGCGCGCATGCGGGCACGTGTCTCCATGGTTGCTATGGGAGTTCGGTCCGTACGGTGTTTTTTCCATACAGTTGTGAAATCGAAAGGACGGGAGTGATCGTACTTGCGCGGTCGGACTTCATTTTTCCGATTCGTACGGTGAATCGTCCGGGGATGTGTCGGACACAATTTCCAACCCGAGGACGTGTGGGGAAATGTTCCCGATGTGATTCGTATGGAGTTTTTCCCATGCGAATCGTACTTGGCAGTTTGTACCCTACTTGTACGATTCGGACGGAAAAAAGTCCAGAATCAATTTGGACAGGGGAAATTTTTCCAGGATCGGAATCGGCCCCTATATGTAGAGTGCTGCCTTAATTTGTATGTGTAAGTAAGTGATTTTTAAGGAAACTAACAACTATACCATTGTGTATACCATTTTAAAGAAGCTGTTTGTTAAGGATATGTTGTATTATAATTTAATGATTTTGCAGTTGTTATCGAAATAATTTAATTTGTCCAAAATAAGTGAGTCAGGCACTATAAGTTTGATGGTTTGATATTTGCAAGAATACTATGTACACTTATTAGAGATCATAAGTCAAAAAGTTTATGTTAATTTGTTAATTTTGTGATCCAGATTGGAATTGTTATTTAACCCCTTCGATGCTCATGACGGAATGGTTCCGTCATGAGCATCGGTTGGGCTGTGCTCATGACGGAACCGTTCCGTCATGAGCACAGCCCCCGGGGGAAGCGCTGGCGCTCCCCCCCTGGGGCATCGATCGTGCCCCTACAGAGGGGGATGGCAGCGGAAGAGCTTCCGCTGCCACCCCCGAGCCCCCCCACGTTTCCTGATGACGTCAGCGCGCACAGCGCACGCCGACATAATCAGGAAGTGTTGGACGCGCTGGAATTCATTTCTTCCAGCGCGTCCAACAGATCAGGTAGGTGTTTGGCGGGGGGGCGGAATTGAGAGGCCTTGAGGCATCGGGGGAGAGGAAAGAGTATTTCCTCTCCCCTGATGTCTCAATGCTGGGCATTCCTGCTCCACGATCGCGCACAGCGTCGCGATCGTGGAGCAGGGATGCCCCACTAGACACCAGGGATGTTCTTTTCTTTATTTGGGAAGCGACCCCTTGGGCAATGGTCGCTTCCTAGGCGGCCAAATTATTTAGAAGACTTTTCTGCCCCCCCTGGGGGCAGATCGGTCATCTTTCCGCCCGTTTCTGCCCCCAGGGGGGGCAGAAAAGCCCACTAGACACCAGGGATGTGTTTTTCATAATTTAGGAAGTGACCCCTTGGGCAAGGGTCGCTTCCTTGGCTGGCAAAATATTTCGAAGACTTGTCTGCCCCCCCCTGGGGGCAGATCGGTCGTCTTTCCGCCCGTTTCTGCCCCCAGGGGGGGGCATAAAAGCCCACTAGACACCAGGGATGTGTTTTTCATAATTTAGGAAGCGACCCCTTGGGCAAGGGTCGCTTCCTTGGCTGGCAAAATATTTCGAAGACTTGTCTGCCCCCCCTGGGGGCAGATCGGTCGTCTTTCTGCCCGTTTCTGCCCCCAGGGGAGGCAGAAAAGCCCACTAGACATCAGGGATGTCTTTTTCATAATTTAGGAAGCGACCCCTTGGGCAAGGGTCGCTTCCTTGGCTGCCAAATTATTTTGAAGACTTTGCTGCCCCCCCTGGGGGCAGATCAGTGCTCTTTCTGCCCCAGGGGTGGCAGAAAAGCCCACTAGACACCAGGGATGTCTTTTTCCTAATTTAGGAAGCGACCCCTTGGGCAAGGGTCGCTTCCTTTGAGGCATAAATAATGGGAAGAATTTTCCGCCTCCCCCCTGGGGGCAGATCGGTCATCTTTCTGTCCGTTTCTGCTCCCAGGGGGGGCAGAAAAGCCCACTAGACACCAGGGATGTATTTTTCTGCATGAGGAAGTGACCCCTTGGCAAAAACTGTTTGCATTTGTGCTCGATGTGTATTTTGTTGTCTTGTGAGTAATTTGTTTTTTTTTCTTCTTTCTAGTTGGATATCGTTGGTTTTTGCTGTGTCACTGCAGAGTAGGTTCTGGTGAGTGTAGCTGTCTCTTGTAACTGAATTCTATTGTTTTTGAGTACATTGATCATTGTGATAAAGGTACACATTTCTTTACTTACTTGGTTTGCACATTGTTGGTTGTTGTTGACTTGTTTGTGCAGTCTTCAATCTTAGTAAGTATAATGGCTAGCCGCAGGATTACTGCTCAGCAGGTTGTTGGTTTGCTGTTTGCGTCTCCCTCTGATATTGGTTCAGAGACTGACTCTGCATCTGAGGGAGAGGAGGCAGGGGACGATTCTGGCAGTGAGTTGTCTCTCCGTATGGAGTCATCGGATGATGAAGATACTCTTAGTGCGGATGAAGTGCCTGTGTTAGAGGAGGAGACTGATGTGCCGATAGTGCAGCAAGAGGCATCTGGGCTGCAGCCTGGGGCTGCAAGGCTTCCCGTTGGTGTAGTGCGGCAAGAGGCATCTGGGCTGCAGGCTGGGGCTGCAAGGCTTCCCTTTGAAAGTGATGACCTCTGGGTTGCCCCTGGCATGGTGCAGCCGGCATTGCCAGAGTTTACTGGTGTTCCAGGGTCTAGAGTGAATACTGAAAACTTTTTGCCAGTAAATTTTTTTCAGTTGTTTATGGACAATGTGTTTTTGGCAGAGATTGTTGAGCAGACTCATTTGTATGCCGAACAGTTTTTGAGGGACAACAGTGCCAGACTTAGGCCCTACTCTAGAGCTACCCGGTGGACTCCCACAAATTTTGAAGAGATGAAGAAGTTCTTGGGTTTAACTTTTTTGATGGGCTTGCTAAGGAAGCCATCAATGTCTTCATATTGGTCTAGCAGTCCCTTGATGGCAACGTCTATTTTTCCGGCAGTCATGAGTCGTGACAGGTATTTGCTTCTGCTTCGGATGATGCATTTTGTTGATAATGGTTTAGCGTTGCCACGAGATCACCCTGATTGTGACCGTCTTTTTAAGATTAGGCCTGTCCTTGATCACTTTGTTGATCGATTTTCCAATTTTCTGAGATTTATGCCCCTGGGAAAGAAATTGCAGTGGATGAGTCTTTGGTGTTGTTCAAGGGCCGCTTGGTTTTTAGGCAATACATTCCTAGTAAGAGGGCACGCTATGGAATAAAGCTGTATATGCTGTGTGACAGTAGGACTGGATATGTGTCTAATTTCAGGGTGTACACCGGTAAGGAATCTAGGATTAACCTCCCTGGTTGTCCGTCCACTTTTGGAGTGACTGAGAAACTTGTTTGGGAACTTGGTAGAGGATTTTTCAACAAAGGCCACCATTTATATGTAGATAACTTCTACACTGGTGTGCGGTTGTTCAGGGAATTGGCCAAAGTGGACACTTTTGCTTGTGGCACAATCCGCTCTAACCGTAAAGGTTTCCCGAAAGAACTTGTTTGTCAAAAGCTTGTGCGGGGACAGTGCAGTGCGTTGCGTTGCCAGGAGCTTCTTGCTGTGAAGTTTTCAGACAGGAGAGATGTCTACATGCTGACTACCATCCATGATGAAAGCACTGCACCTGTGACTGTTTGGGGTCAGGTCGCTGAAGCGCGCAAACCTGTGTGCATTTTAGACTATAATAGGCACATGGGTGGTGTTGACAGAGTAGATCAGAGGTTGGAACCTTACACTGCTCTTCGTAAGGCTTACATTTGGTACAAGAAGTTGGCTATCCATCTTTTCCACTTGGCAATGTTTAATGCTTTTGTTGTGTTCCAGGATTCTTGCCCTGAGTCAAAGATGACTTTTGCTAAGTTTCAGGAGTCTGTAATAGGCAGCCTTGTTGTAGTGGAACAGGCAAGTGTTCCTAGAGTTGGAGTGGTGGAGGATGTTGCTAGATTGAAAGATCGCCACTTTCCAGATCACATTCCTCCCACACCCTCAAAAGATTTTCCCAGTAGGAGATGTAGAGTCTGCTGGCGAAGAGGTACGCGGAAGGAGAGTCGTATGTACTGCCCCGACTGTCCTTCTCATCCTGCACTGTGTCTTCCTGCTTGTTTTAGAGCGTACCACACGCAAAAGAATTATTGGGAGCATTCATGAGTGGTAAAGTGAACTGCCTGGTCTGTATTCTTTGGATAATTTGATTCTGTTTCAAGGTTGGTGTTAGTGCAATGTATTTAGTTGCTGATTTTCTGTTAGAAGATTTGTATCTATTTGCGATTTGTTTGTGTTTTTATTTTTTTCTAAAAAAATCCTAAATGTGATGGCGGTGTGTGTAGGCTTGCGCTTGGCTGTTGGTGTGTGTGGACTGGCACTTGGTTGGTGGTGTGCGTGGAATGGTGCTTGGCTGGCGGTGAGCGTGACCTGGTGGTGTGCATGGACTGGCGGTGTGCGTGGACTGGTGCGTGGCTGGTGGTGTGCGTGGACTGGTACTTGGCTGGTGGTGTGCGTGGACTGGTGGTGTGTGCGGACTGGTGCTTGGCTGGTGGTGTGTGCGGACTGGTGCTTGGCTGGTGATGTCCGTGGACTGGAGCTTGGCTGGTGGTGTGTGTGGACTGGAGCTTGGCAGGCGGTGTGCGTGGAATGGTGCTTGGCTGGCGGTGTGCGTGGACTGGTACTTGGCTGGCGGTGTGCGTGGACTGGTGGTGTGTGCGGACTGGTGCTTGGCTGGAGGTGTCAGTGGACTGGAGCTTGGCTGGCGGTGTGCGTGGATTGGCGATTGGCTGGCGGTGTGCCAGGACTGGCGATTGGCTGGCGGTGTGCCTGGACTGGCGCTTGGCTGGCGGTGTGCCTGGACTGGCGCTTGGCTAGCGGTGTGCGTGGACTGGCGCTCTGATAGCGGTGTGTGTGGACTGGTGCTCTGCTAGCGGTGTGTGTGGACTGGAGTTCGGCTGGCTGTGTGTGAGTAGTGACTTTCTGCTGGTCACTACACACACTGCTAGCTGAGTGCCACTCCACGCAATCCATCAGCATGTGTAGTTGCTGTGTCTGGATTGTGGGCGTGTGAAAGTGATGGGCCCTTGAATGGCGCTGTGTGCTGGTGTGAGTTTTGTTATGTGATGGGCCCGCGGCTGGCGGTGTTAATGGCTTTGTATGTCTCACACGTATGAAAGGTGTATGAATGGCCAGTAAAGAGGTTGGTGCCTTGTCGTGGCTTTACAGCTCACGAGCTGTGAGTCAATGGTTCAGTTTCTCGCCCTTTCAATTATTACCAGTGCATTTCATGTTTTGTGAAATCACTTGCTAATACAATTGTATCTACTGAACCATCACTCACCCTCGTGCCAAATCCAACCAGTATGTGTGTGTGCTTGCGGATTAGATGGCTGTGCAGTAATATTTGTCTTTCTGAAGCAGGGTGTACCTTGTCCCTTTTTGGTGAATTTTGTACTGTGTTGCTTTTGTACCTGGTGGTGCGAATGGTCTTGTTTGTATCACGTATGAAAGGTGTGTGAATGGCCTGTAAAGTGGTTGGTGCCTTGACGTGGCTTTATAGCTCACGAGCTGCAAGTCATTGGTTTGGTTTTTTGTGAATTTAATTATTGACAGTGCATTTCATTTTTGTGAAATCTCTAGTTAATAAAATGTAATACATTGAACCACGACTCGCCCTCGTGCCAAATCCAACCAGTATGTGTGTGTGTTTGAGGAACAGATGGTTGTGCAGCAATGTTTGTCTTTAGTTTCTCTGCCAAGGTACACTTTCCATGTAAGAATAACCCACCAACTGTAGATATTGTTGAAAACCCATGGGAGTTCAAGGTGATGTCTCTCTTGTGAATTTCATTAAAAATGTTTTACCCCAATGTCCTGCAAACCTCAAAATGTCTGCCACATTTTCTTTGCAATTTTACTCCAAAATTCTCACGCTGTAGGAACAATAGTTAATCTGGTTTTGCAAGGGGGGTCACTTTGGTTTTTGACCCGGTGCTCGGCGGCCATCTAGGGAAACCTACCAAACCCACACATTTCTGAAAACTAGACACCCAGCGGCTTCCAGGGAGGTATGGCTTGCGTGGATCCCCCAGTGTTTCCTTACCCAGAATCCCCTGCAAACCTCAATTTTAGCTGAAAAAATCACTTTTTTCACACATTTTGGGGTGGGAAAGTTGTGGCATCACCGGGCTCACACAAATTTACCACCACCCAGCGTTCCCCAGGTCTCCCGGTAAAAATGGTGCCTCACTTGTGTGGGAGGCCCAAGTACCCGCGGCAGGCAAGGGCCCAAAACGTAGTGAGGTGACATCAAAATGGCCTATCGCAAAACCACCTGGTTTTGCAAGGGGGGTCACTTTGGTTTTTGACCCGGTGCTCGGCGGCCATCTAGGGAAACCTACCAAACCCATGCATTTCTGAAAAATAGACACCCGGCGGCTTCCAGGGAGGTATGGCTTGCGTGGATCCCCCAACGTTTCCTGACCCAGAATCACATTCAAACCTCAATTTTAGCTGAAAAAATCACTTTTTTCACACATTTTGGGGTGGGAAAGTTGTGGCATCACCGGGCTCACACAAATTTACCACCACCCAGCATTCCCCCAGGTCTCCCAGTAAAAATGGTGCCTCACTTGTGTGGGAAGCCCAAGTACCCGCGGCAGGCAAGGGCCCAAAACGTAGTGAGGTGACATCAAAATGGCCTATCGCAAAACCACCTGGTTTTGCAAGGGGGGTCACTTTGGTTTTTGACCCGGTGCTCGGCAGCCATCTAGGGAAACCTTCCAAACCCACACATTTCTGAAAACTAGACACCCGGCGGCTTCCAGGGAGGTATGGCTTGCGTGGATCCCCCAATGTTTCCTTACCCAGAAATCCTCTGCAAACCTCAATTTCAGCTGAAAAAAACTCTTTTTTCACACATTTTGGGGTGGGAAAGTTGTGGCATCCCCGGGCTCACACAAATTTACCACCACCCAGCGTTCCCCCAGGTCTCCCGGTAAAAATGGTGTGTCACTTGTGTGGGAGGCCCAAGTACCCGCGGCAAGCAAGGGCCCAAAACGTAGTGACGCGACATCAAAGTGGCCTATCGCAAAACCACCTGGTTTTGCAAGGGGGGTCACTTTCGTTTTTGGCCCGGTGCTCGGCGGCCATCTAGGGAAACCCACCAAACCCACGCATTTCTGAAAACTAGACACCCGGCGGCTTCCAGGGAGGTATGGCTTGCGTGGATCCCCCAACATTTCCTTACCCAGAGTCCCCTGCAAACCTCAATTTTAGCTGAAAAAATCACTTTTTTCACACATTTTGGGGTGGGAAAGTTGTGGCATCACCGGGCTCACACAAATTTACCACCACCCAGCATTCCCCCAGGTCTCCCAGTAAAAATGGTGCCTCACTTGTGTGGGAGGCCCAAGTACCCGCGGCAGGCAAGGGCCCAAAACGTAGTGAGGTGACATCAAAATGGCCTATCGCAAAACCACCTGGTTTTGCAAGGGGGGTCACTTTGGTTTTTGACCCGGTGCTCGGCGGCCATCTAGGGAAACCTACCAAACCCACGCATTTCTGAAAACTAGACACCCGGCGGCTTCCAGGGAGGTATGGCTTGCGTGGATCCCCCAACGTTTCCTTACCCAGAATCCCCTGCAAACCTCAATTTTTGCTGAAAAAATCACTTTTTTCACACATTTTGGGGTTAAAAAGTTGTGGCATCACAGGGCACTGGGGGAACGCTGGGTGGTGGTAAATTTGTGTGAGCCCGGTGATGCCACAACTTTCCCACCCCAAAATGTGGGAAAAACGTGATTTTTTCAGCTAAAATTGAGGTTTGCAGGGGATTCTGGGTAAGGAAACGTTGGGGGATCCACGCAAGCCATACCTCCCTGGAAGCCGCTGGGTGTCTAGTTTTCAGAAATGTGTGGGTTTGGTAGGTTTCCCTAGATGGTCGCCGAGCACTGGGCCAAAAACCAAAGTGACCCACCAGACAAAACCAGGTGGTTTTGCGATAGGCCACTTTGATGTCGCCTCACTACGTTTTGGGCCCTTGCGTGTCGCGGGTACTTGGGCCTCCCACACAAGTGAGGCACCATTTTTACCGGGAGACCTGGGGGAACGCTGGGTGGTGGTAAATTTGTGTGAGCCCGGTGATGCCACAACTTTCCCACCCCAAAATGTGTGAAAAAAGTGATTTTTTCAGCTAAAATTGAGGTTTGCAGGGGATTCTGGGTAAGGAAACGTTGGGGGGTCCACGCAAGCCATACCTTCCTGGAAGCCGCCGGGTGTCTAGTTTTCAGAAATGTGTGGGTTTGGTAGGTTTCCCTAGATGGTCGCCGAGCACCGGGCCAAAAACCAAAGTGACCCACCAGGCAAAACCAGGTGGTTTTGCGATAGGCCATTTTGATGTCGCCTTACTACGTTTTGGGCCCTTGCCTGCCGCAGGTACTTGGGCCTCCCACACAAGTGAGGCATCATTTTTACCGGGAGACCTGGGGGAACGCTGGGTGGTGGTAAATTTGTGTGAGCCCAGTGATGCCACAACTTTCCCACCCCAAAATGTGTGAAAAAAGTGATTTTTTCAGCTAAAATTGAGGTTTGCAGGGGATTTTGGGTAAGGAAACGTTGGGGGATCCATGCCAGCCATACCTCCCTGGAAGCCGCCGGGTGTCTAGTTTTTAGCAATGCATGGGTTTGGTAGGTTTCCCTAGATGGCCGCCGAGCACCGGGACAAAAACCAAATTGACCCCCTTGCAAAACCAGGTGGTTTTGCGATAGGCCACTTTGATGTCGCCTCACTACGTTTTGTGCCCTTGCCTGCCGCGGGTACTTGGGCCTTCCACACAAGTGAGGCACCATTTTTACCGGGAGACCTGGGGGAACGCTGGGTGGTGGTAAATTTGTGTGAGCCCGGTGATGCCACAACTTTCCCACCCCAAAATGTGTGAAAAAAGTGATTTTTGCAGCTAAAATTGAGGTTTGCAGGGGATTCTGGGTAAGGAAACGTTGGGGGATCCACGCAAGCCATACCTCCGTGGAAGCCGCCGGGTGTCTAGTTTTCAGAAATGTGTGGGTTTGGTAGGTTTCCTGTTGGACTTGGCCCTTCTGGCAGGTTCACCCCTGAACTTTTTGCTTTTATTGGTGATTTGGTGATAATGATTTTTGGTTTCTGCGCACTTTCCCTGTGTCCCAGGGTAAAGTGCGTGCGCACTCTGAGTGCATGTGGTGATATAGGCCTGCCCTCCCATAGGAATGCATGGGGAATGTATGTGTCCCTAGTAGTTCCTGATGCGTGGGGTGTGCAGGCCCGAGTTTGGTATGTGCGGACTCGTGTGATTGAATGCTGCGCGATGATATGTGCGGCGTGCATGTACCTAGTGTGGAAGTGCCACTTCTAGAAGTGGGCACTTCTGTGTGCAGTGTGTCTGGCGTGTGATTGGCTGGAGCTGGCTGGTGAGCCTGGCTCCAGGAGTCTAGTTGGGTCTGCCCCAGTGGTGAGTGTGAGATTAGCATGCTGATGGCTGGGGAGAAGTGCACCTTGGACCTGAATAGGGCAGGGCTTTCCCCACACAATGCTGGCTCCGCCCCCTGTGGTGCGACTGACGACTCTAGCCCTGCCAGTGAATAGAGTGAGGGGCTGAGCACATCAAGGGTGCTCCCCAACCAGCTGCGACTGGTTTTCCCCCTCACCCTGAACCAAAGACAAAGGATTTTACTGTATAAAAATGGGGCTGTGTCCCCACAGAAACTGTTCTCTTCCAGGATCCTGAGGGGGGCTGCTGCTGCTGGAGGCCAGGAGGAACCGCCACTTTGGACTGCCTTCCTGCCTGGAGGGCCCAGTGAGCTGGCCCCTGGCCCAGCCTTGCCCCCTGCCCACCTTCCTAAGGACTTTGCTGGACTTTGTGGTAAGTGTCCCCAAGTGCCTGGAGGCGCCTTTATTTTACATATAGCGCTAGGAGCGCTTTATTGGATGCCCCAGCGCGTTTAGAGCGCTCCTGTGTCGCCTCTTTCCAAACGAGGGAATCCCCGGCGTAGGGATTCCCCCCCCCTCGTGTTATTTAAATCGGCGGGTGCCCACCCCGCATTGTGGTGTGCCCGTGGGTGCCCACCCCGCTAATTTGTTTATTTTACGGCGGGTGCCCACCCCGCCGTATATCGCATCTACAGAGGGAGCATACCCCTCGTTGCCGCTGAGAAAGTCACCGCCGCGGCCCTTGTGCAAACAGGAAGCCAGGCAAGTCTTGTGGTGACGTGGGCGGGCCTCGTCTCAACCCGGAAGCAGACGGGAGGCCACCCCGCGCTCCGGTGCCGCCAGAAGAGGTGCCCCGGTGAAGACTGCAGGGAGCGAGCCCCGCAGACCGAGTTCGGCCTGCGCCACCTCTCCCCCAGCCGGTGAGTAAATACAGGGAGTCCGGGTGGGGAGAGGCGGGTGCAGAGCGGCCCCGCTTCCAGAGGCTGCTCCAACGGGACCACAGCGTTGGTCCCCGAGCGCGAGTGGCGCTCCTACGAAGACGGCCTAAATTGTTTCAGAGTCCGTAGGGACTCTAGTTTCTGGGGGCAAGGATTCGTCACAGAGCCTCACAAGCTCCCACGGGGCCCGCATTAGTTTCCTTGAGCGCTGGTGCGCTCCAACTGTCCCACATTGCCGGTAGAGCCTGCGAGGCTCCAACGCTCCTGGGGGCATGATTATTTGAGAGCCCGCGAGGCTCCAACCTATGCGGGGGCAGATCATTGAGCGCAGAGGTCGCTCCAACGTCGGGGGCAATATGTTAATAGAGCCCTGACAGGCTCTAGGGGGCATATTTGTTTCAGAGCCTAGAAGGCTCCAACGGCTGAAATACTTGTGAAAAAGGGCACAGTGGTGCCCACGCTCCTTCTCCCAGTTGCCCAGCACTTAGTGGGCAACTGCTACGTGTAGGTTGTGCTTTGTGCGCCCTGGTTTGCGCAGCCTGCGCAGGCGCGCCCTGACTTTTCTGGACACAGGGCGTCCATGCCCCTTCAAGGCCAGTTGGCCTAGGGACTGCCACAGGTTGTGGCTAATGTGAGTTTGGCGCTATTCTTCCTAACCTGCACCTCTGAATGTGTTTATGCGTCATGTGCCTTGTTCTACACCTCTGAATGTGATGCATCATGTGTAATGTGCGTTTACCCCTATAGGTATTGTGATACTTAGGTGGTTGTTTTCTTCCTAGTACAGGTGGTACTAGTAAGGTCCTGATTCCCTGCGCAATATTTTCCTAAGGTGGTTAGGGTTGCGTAGGTGGTACTTACCTGTTACCAGTAGTTACTGGTTGTGTGCTACATGTTCTATTTTTAGTTCTACAGTGATTGTATGTGCTATGTTCTAAAGTATTATTCCTACGTTCTAAGTGTAATTTCTACAAAGTGCTAATTCCTGACAGTGGTCCATGTGGCCCTGTCCCCTGTACATATAATCCCTTGTAAATTCTGCCCGTGCCTGTTGGCACATTGTAAAGTGTGTGTTTTTATCTAATGTGTTTTGGTAATACAAAGGCTATTTTTTTATAATACCTTGTGTGGAGTTTCCTTTGTGGTGGGCCTTGGGTGTTGTTGCTGGGTGCGCACGCAAACGCTTTACACATCGCCTCAGAGATAAGCCTGACTGCTCGTGCCAAGCTACCAAGGGGGTGAGCAGGGGTTATCTTTGGCGTGTTACTCGCCAGCCCTGACTAGAGTGGTGGTTTCTGCCTGGCTTTGGCGCACGCCTCAGCCAACCAGAAATCCCATTTCTAACATTGGTGATCAGCGGTGGGATTTGGACTTGCGTTTGCGCTGTACCGCAGCAGCAACTGGCCGCACTACAAAACTCTGCATTTAGATAATCACATGGTATAGGGATTATTGTTCTAAGTTTGTTTTTAATTGTCATTTCTTTGGAAATGTGTTTTTGTGCACTGTGAGTTAGGTGTCCCTAGCTCGGGAGGGTAGATCATCCCCCTAAGTGCATTGTGTTTTCTGGATTCACCAGAGGGTGGGATCCAGTGGTGGCAGCGTAATAGTGTCCAGTTCATTTGTCCCCCGCCCTGCGCCCAGAGTTGGTTCCTGTGTCACGTGGTGGTCAGGTTGAGGAATCAGGGGTGGTAGAAACTGCCTTACCAGTCCGAGGGGAGGGTTGTGTGTGTGGATGAATGGTGTGTGGCACTAGGCAAGTGAGTGTGAGTTCTCTGGGATAGAGAGCTTGCTGAATCCTTTTTGTGAATTGTGTGCTCCTGTGTTAAGCTCAGACCCCTAGGTTCCCTGTGTGATCTTTTCTCTAGAACGTCTGTCAGAATGGAGCCTGCTTTTGATCCCAGTGATCTAGTTTATTACAGTATGCAGGAGTTGGAAAGGTTCTGTAGAGAGAGAAACATAGGGGTGAGAGAGTCAGACACTGTGTACGAACTGAGGAACCACATGATTGGATGGCAAGCAGGTGAATGGGAACGTGAGCGCAGTGAGGAAGAAAGGGCCTCACACCTGGAGGGTGGTGGGTCTGTGGGGAGCCCTGAAGATTCAGAAGAAGATGACAGTACCTGGACGCCAGTAGAGAGTGAGGACCCCGTAGGTAGGGAGTCCCTTGCTGGGTCCAGCGTAGGAGATAGCGCCTCATCCCTTTCCCTGTCCCCTGAGCACAGTGGTAGTTGTCTGGATTCCCCAGTGAGGGTGGAGTCCAGTGGTGGCAGCGATATAAAGTGCAGTTCAGAGAGTCCCAGTCCCAGTTCCCCGAGTGTGGTACCTTGTTCCCGAGAGGAGGAATGTAGGTTGAAGTTCAGGGGCAGTAAGAAGCTGTCTCACCAGTCTTGGGAGGAGGCTGTGGAGGAATGTCATGATGCCCTGGTGGACTGGCTGGTGTTTAACCCGGAGCAGGATTTGGATGGAGTACTCAATATGATTATCAAAGAGCAGATGCTCAGTAGTTGTTCTCCAGGGTTGCGCCAACACCTGTTGAGGTATAACTCTTTTTGTCCATTTGAGCTTGCGGATGAAGCAGACCGCTGGGAAAGGGCCAGAGGTTCTCTAGAGTCATTAGTGAGTGATTCCAACAATAGTGGGTCAGAGATCCTCCAGCCCAGCGTGGCGGAGGAGGCTCAGTGTAGCCCAGCTAGGTCCCAGGATAGCGAGGAGGGTGTAGGGGCTTACTGCCTGGCTCAGTGGAGCGGGAGTAAGGGGGTGACCGAGGGTCCCCAGACGCCCGAAACCCTGCCTCAGGACTTGGATGGTTTCATGAGGGAACACCAAGTTGGGGACCTAGGCTGTCCTGTTAGTCCACTTGAGGAAGATCTCTTAGTGAGTAGAGGACCTGGAGCGCCTGTAAACAGGGCTCCTGTGGTTCTAGAGTCTGGCAGTACCGCTCCGGTAGGGAGGGTACAGGAGTCCAGCGTGAGCAGTGATTGGGGGATGAGTTCCCCAGTGGAAGAGCCGGTGGGTCAGGGACTTCCCAGTTGGGCTAGGATCCCGTGTAGTGACCAGGGTGACACCACTTCTGTTCTGGGGGATCTCCGCGCACTGTCAGGTGGACAGGGGACAGGAGATCAGCGCCAGACAGACAGTCGCTCGACATATGTGTCATTTGATAGCCTCAGGGGGATGGAGTGGAAATCCCCAGAAGTCCTGGAGTGCCAGGCAATTATTCCACCAAAGGTTCTAGGCCGGAGGTTGGGAGGCCAGGTTCAGGATCAGCCTGACCTGAAGGGTGGGACGTCTGTAACCAGCGTCCCGACCGGTTCTTCTTCCAGAGGTACCGCCCCAGTTGGTAGGGAGCAGGGTTCTGGAAGGGGGTGCAGAGGGTGGGAGAGCCCACGTCTGGCCCCGGTACAACCTGAGGGGTTAAACCCTGGGTTGGAATGGCGTTCTAGGTGTACCCCTCGCCGGAGGAGGAGGAACCCTAGGAGAAGAGGTAGGGGGAGGAGAGCCTTCCCTGAGACTCCTGGTCCGCCTGAGGTTGCAGACCCTAGGCTGGAGAACCAGTGGCAGTCTAGTCCTGTCTTGCAGACAGGAAGAGTGGAGAATGGACGCTATGTGCCAGGGGTTCCTACCCCCCACTCTATGGTTAGGCGAAGACCGGTGGCACCTGGGTGGCCTAGGGCCTGGTCTTCGCCGCGGACAGCTTGGGAGTACCAGTGGGGTAGCCCAGTTGGTCCGGACAGTGGTTTTAAAAGGAATTCCATGGGTTCACCGTGGCGTAGAACCGGAGTGTGTCCCTGCAGTTGCGGGCCCGCGTCCGTGTTCTATCGCCCCAAGCAGGGAAGTCCATCACGGTGGTGATTGGTCTGCCCTGCGTTTTGGCTGGAAGGGGGTTGTGTTGGACTTGGCCCTTCTGGCAGGTTCACCCCTGAACTTCTTGCTTTTATTGGTGATTTGGTGATAATGATTTTTGGTTTCTGCTCACTTTCCCTGTGTCCCAGGGTAAAGTGCGTGCGCACTCTGAGTGCATGTGGTGAGATAGGCCTGCCCTCCCATAGGAATGCATGGGGGAATGTATGTGTCCCTAGTAGTTCCTGATGCGTGGGGTGTGCAGGCCCGAGTTTGGTATGTGCGGACTCGTGTGATTGAATGCTGTGCGATGATGTGTGCGGCGTGCATGTACCTAGTGTGGAAGTGCCACTTCTAGAAGTGGGCACTTCTGTGTGCAGTGTGTCTGGCGTGTGATCGGCTGGAGCTGGCTGGTGAGCCTGGCTCCAGGTGTCTGGTTGGGTCTGCCCCAGTGGTGAGTGTGAGATTAGCATGCTGATGGCTGGGGAGGAGTGCACCTTGGACCTGAATAGGGCAGGGCTTTCCCCACACAATCATGGCTCCGCCCCCTGTGGTGCGACTGACGACCCTAGCCCTGCCAGTGAATAGAGTGAAGGGCTGAGCACATCAAGAGTGCTCCCCCAACCAGCTGCGACTGGTTTTCCCCCTCACCCTGAACCAAAGACAAAGGATTTTACTGTATAAAAATGGGGCTGTGTCCCCACAGAAACTGTTCTCTTCCAGGATCCTGAGGGGGGCTGCTGCTGCTGGAGGCCAGGAGGAACCGCCACTTTGGACTGCCTTCCTGCCTGGAGGGCCCAGTGAGCTGGCCCCTGGCCCAGCCTTGCCCCCTGCCCACCTTCCTAAGGACTTTGCTGGACTTTGTGGTAATTCTCCCCTAAAGCGCTGGGAGCGCTTTATTTGTGTCCCCAAGTGCCTGGAGGCGCCTTTATTTTACATATAGCGCTAGGAGCGCTTTATTGGATTCCCCAGCGCGTTTAGAGCGCTCCTGTGTCGCCTCTTTCCAAACGAGGGAATCCCCGGCATAGGGATTCCCCCCCCCCTCATGTTATTTAAATCGGCGGGTGCCCACCCCGCATTGTGGTGTGCCCGTGGGTGCCCACCCCGCTAATTTGTTTATTTTACGGCGGGTGCCCACCCCGCCGTATATCGGATCTACAGAGGGAGCCTACCCCTCGTTGCCGCTGAGAAAGTCACCGCCGCGGCCCTTGTGCAAACAGGAAGCCAGGCAAGTCTTGTGGTGACGTGGGTGGGGCCTCGTCTCAACCCAGAAGCAGACGGGAGGCCACCCCGCGCTCCGGTGCCGCCAGAAGAGGTGCCCCGGTGAAGACTGCAGGGAGCGAGCCCCGCAGACCGAGTTCGGCCTGCGCCACCTCTCCCCCAGCCGGTGAGTAAATACAGGGAGTCCGGGTGGGGAGAGGCGGGTGCAGAGCGGCCCCGCTTCCAGAGGCCGCTCCAACGGGACCACAGCGTTGGTCCCCGAGCGCGAGTGGCGCTCCTACGAAGACGGCCTAAATTGTTTCAGAGTCCGTAGGGACTCTAGTTTCTGGGGGCAAGGATTCGTCACAGAGCCTCACAAGCTCCCACGGGGTCCGCATTAGTTTCCTTGAGCGCTGGTGCGCTCCAACGGTCCCACATTGCCGGTAGAGCCTGCGAGGCTCCAACGTTCCTGGGGGCATGATTATTTGAGAGCCCGCGAGGCTCCAACCTATGCGGGGGCAGGTCATTGAGCGCAGAGGTCGCTCCAACGTCGGGGGCAATATGTTAATAGAGCCCTGACAGGCTCTAGGGGGCATAATTGTTTCAGAGCCTAGAAGGCTCCAACGGCTGAAATACTTGTGAAAAAGGGCACAGTGGTGCCCACGCTCCTTCTCCCAGTTGCCCAGCACTTAGTGGGCAACTGCTACGTGTAGGTTGTGCTTTGTGCGCCCTGGTTTGCGCAGCCTGCGCAGGCGCGCCCTGACTTTTCTGGACACAGGGCGTCCTTGCCCCTTCAAGGCCAGTTGGCCTAGGGACTGCCACAGGTTGTGGCTAATGTGAGTTTGGCGCTATCCTTCCTAACCTGCACCTCTGAATGTGTTTATGCGTCATGTGCCTTGTTCTACACCTCTGAATGTGATGCATCATGTGTAATGTGCGTTTACCCCTATAGGTATTGTGATACTTAGGTGGTTGTTTTCTTCCTAGTACAGGTGGTACTAGTAAGGTCCTGATTCCCTGCGCAATATTTTCCTAAGGTGGTTAGGGTTGCGTAGGTGGTACTTACCTGTTACCAGTAGTTACTGGTTGTGTGCTACATGTTCTATTTTTAGTTCTACAGTGATTGTATGTGCTATGTTCTAAAGTATTATTCCTACGTTCTAAGTGTAATTTCTACAAAGTGCTAATTCCTGACAGTGGTCCATGTTGCCCTGTCCCCTGTACATATAATCCCTTGTAAATTCTGCCCGTGCCTGTTGGCACATTGTAAAGTGTGTGTTTTTATCTAATGTGTTTTGGTAATACAAAGGCTATTTTTTTATAATACCTTGTGTGGAGTTTCCTTTGTGGTGGGCCTTGGGTGTTGTTGCTGGGTGCGCGCGCAAACGCTTTACACATCGCCTCAGAGATAAGCCTGACTGCTCGTGCCAAGCTACCAAGGGGGTGAGCAGGGGTTATCTTTGGCGTGTTACTCCCCAGCCCTGACTAGAGTGGTGGTTTCTGCCTGGCTTTGGCGCACGCCTCAGCCAACCAGAAATCCCATTTCTAACATTGGTGATCAGCGGTGGGATTTGGACTTGCGTTTGCGCTGTACCGCAGCAGCAACTGGCCGCACTACAAAACTCTGCATTTAGATAATCACATGGTATAGGGATTATTGTTCTAAGTTTGTTTTTAATTGTCATTTCTTTGGAAATGTGTTTTTGTGCACTGTGAGTTAGGTGTCCCTAGCTCGGGAGGGTAGATCATCCCCCTAAGTGCATTGTGTTTTCTGGATTCACCAGAGGGTGGGATCCAGTGGTGGCAGCGTAATAGTGTCCAGTTCATTTGTCCCCCGCCCTGCGCCCAGAGTTGGTACCTGTGTCACGTGGTGGTCAGGTTGAGGAATCAGGGGTGGTAGAAACTGCCTTACCAGTCCGAGGGGAGGGTTGTGTGTGTGGATGAATGGTGTGTGGCACTAGGCAAGTGAGTGTGAGTTCTCTGGGATAGAGAGCTTGCTGAATCCTTTTTGTGAATTGTGTGCTCCTGTGTTAAGCTCAGACCCCTAGGTTCCCTGTGTGATCTTTTCTCTAGAACGTCTGCCAGAATGGAGCCTGCTTTTGATCCCAGTGATCTAGTTTATTACAGTATGCAGGAGTTGGAAAGGTTCTGTAGAGAGAGAAACATAGGGGTGAGAGAGTCAGACACTGTGTACGAACTGAGGAACCACATGATTGGATGGCAAGCAGGTGAATGGGAACGTGAGCGCAGTGAGGAAGAAAGGGCCTCACACCTGGAGGGTGGTGGGTCTGTGGGGAGCCCTGAAGATTCAGAAGAAGATGACAGTACCTGGACGCCAGTAGAGAGTGAGGACCCCGTAGGTAGGGAGTCCCTTGCTGGGTCCAGCGTAGAAGATAGCGCCTCATCCCTTTCCCTGTCCCCTGAGCACAGTGGTAGTTGTCTGGATTCCCCAGTGAGGGTGGAGTCCAGTGGTGGCAGCGATATAAAGTGCAGTTCAGAGAGTCCCAGTCCCAGTTCCCCGAGTGTGGTACCTTGTTCCCGAGAGGAGGAATGTAGGTTGAAGTTCAGGGGCAGTAAGAAGCTGTCTCACCAGTCTTGGGAGGAGGCTGTGGAGGAATGTCTTGATGCCCTGGTGGACTGGCTGGTGTTTAACCCGGAGCAGGATTTGGATGGAGTACTCAATATGATTATCAAAGAGCAGATGCTCAGTAGTTGTTCTCCAGGGTTGCGCCAACACCTGTTGAGGTATAACTCTTTTTGTCCATTTGAGCTTGCGGATGAAGCAGACCGCTGGGAAAGGGCCAGAGGTTCTCTAGAGTCATTAGTGAGTGATTCCAACAATAGTGGGTCAGAGATCCTCCAGCCCAGCGTGGTGGAGGAGGCTCAGTGTAGCCCAGCTAGGTCCCAGGATAGCGAGGAGGGTGTAGGGGCTTACTGCCTGGCTCAGTGGAGCGGGAGTAAGGGGGTGACCGAGGGTCCCCAGACGCCCGAAACCCTGCCTCAGGACTTGGATGGTTTCATGAGGGAACACCAAGTTGGGGACCTAGGCTGTCCTGTTAGTCCACTTGAGGAAGATCTCTTAGTGAGTAGAGGACCTGGAGCGCCTGTAAACAGGGCTCCTGTGGTTCTAGAGTCTGGCAGTACCGCTCCGGTAGGGAGGGTACAGGAGTCCAGCGTGAGCAGTGATTGGGGGATGAGTTCCCCAGTGGAAGAGCCGGTGGGTCAGGGACTTCCCAGTTGGGCTAGGATCCCGTGTAGTGACCAGGGTGACACCACTTCTGTTCTGGGGGATCTCCGCGCACTGTCAGGTGGACAGGGGACAGGAGATCAGCGCCAGACAGACAGTCGCTCGACATATGTGTCATTTGATAGCCTCAGGGGGATGGAGTGGAAATCCCCAGAAGTCCTGGAGTGCCAGGCAATTATTCCACCAAAGGTTCTAGGCCGGAGGTTGGGAGGCCAGGTTCAGGATCAGCCTGACCTGAAGGGTGGGACGTCTGTAACCAGCGTCCCGACCGGTTCTTCTTCCAGAGGTACCGCCCCAGTTGGTAGGGAGCAGGGTTCTGGAAGGGGGTGCAGAGGGTGGGAGAGCCCACGTCTGGCCCCGGTACAACCTGAGGGGTTAAACCCTGGGTTGGAATGGCGTTCTAGGTGTACCCCTCGCCGGAGGAGGAGGAACCCTAGGAGAAGAGGTAGGGGGAGGAGAGCCTTCCCTGAGACTCCTGGTCCGCCTGAGGTTGCAGACCCTAGGCTGGAGAACCAGTGGCAGTCTAGTCCTGTCTTGCAGACAGGAAGAGTGGAGAATGGACGCTATGTGCCAGGGGTTCCTACCCCCCACTCTATGGTTAGGCAAAGACCGGTGGCACCTGGGTGGCCTAGGGCCTGGTCTTCGCCGCGGACAGCTTGGGAGTACCAGTGGGGTAGCCCAGTTGGTCCGGACAGTGGTTTTAAAAGGAATTCCATGGGTTCACCGTGGCGTAGAACCGGAGTGTGTCCCTGCAGTTGCGGGCCCGCGTCCGTGTTCTATCGCCCCAAGCAGGGAAGTCCATCACGGTGGTGATTGGTCTGCCCTGCGTTTTGGCTGGAAGGGGGTTGTGTTGGACTTGGCCCTTCTGGCAGGTTCACCCCTGAACTTCTTGCTTTTATTGGTGATTTGGTGATAATGATTTTTGGTTTCTGCGCACTTTCCCTGTGTCCCAGGGTAAAGTGCGTGCGCACTCTGAGTGCATGTGGTGAGATAGGCCTGCCCTCCCATAGGAATGCATGGGGAATGTATGTGTCCCTAGTAGTTCCTGATGCGTGGGGTGTGCAGGCCCGAGTTTGGTATGTGCGGACTCGTGTGATTGAATGCTGTGCGATGATGTGTGCGGCGTGCATGTACCTAGTGTGGAAGTGCCACTTCTAGAAGTGGGCACTTCTGTGTGCAGTGTGTCTGGCGTGTGATCGGCTGGAGCTGGCTGGTGAGCCTGGCTCCAGGTGTCTGGTTGGGTCTGCCCCAGTGGTGAGTGTGAGATTAGCATGCTGATGGCTGGGGAGGAGTGCACCTTGGACCTGAATAGGGCAGGGCTTTCCCCACACAATCATGGCTCCGCCCCCTGTGGTGCGACTGACGACCCTAGCCCTGCCAGTGAATAGAGTGAAGGGCTGAGCACATCAAGAGTGCTCCCCAACCAGCTGCGACTGGTTTTCCCCCTCACCCTGAACCAAAGACAAAGGATTTTACTGTATAAAAATGGGGCTGTGTCCCCACAGAAACTGTTCTCTTCCAGGATCCTGAGGGGGGCTGCTGCTGCTGGAGGCCAGGAGGAACCGCCACTTTGGACTGCCTTCCTGCCTGGAGGGCCCAGTGAGCTGGCCCCTGGCCCAGCCTTGCCCCCTGCCCACCTTCCTAAGGACTTTGCTGGACTTTGTGGTAATTCTCCCCTAAAGCGCTGGGAGCGCTTTATTTGTGTCCCCAAGTGCCTGGAGGCGCCTTTATTTTACATATAGCGCTAGGAGCGCTTTATTGGATTCCCCAGCGCGTTTAGAGCGCTCCTGTGTCGCCTCTTTCCAAACGAGGGAATCCCCGGCATAGGGATTCCCCCCCCCTCATGTTATTTAAATCGGCGGGTGCCCACCCCGCATTGTGGTGTGCCCGTGGGTGCCCACCCCGCTAATTTGTTTATTTTACGGCGGGTGCCCACCCCGCCGTATATCGGATCTACAGAGGGAGCCTACCCCTCGTTGCCGCTGAGAAAGTCACCGCCGCGGCCCTTGTGCAAACAGGAAGCCAGGCAAGTCTTGTGGTGACGTGGGTGGGGCCTCATCTCAACCCAGAAGCAGACGGGAGGCCACCCCGCGCTCCGGTGCCGCCAGAAGAGGTGCCCCGGTGAAGACTGCAGGGAGCGAGCCCCGCAGACCGAGTTCGGCCTGCGCCACCTCTCCCCCAGCCGGTGAGTAAATACAGGGAGTCCGGGTGGGGAGAGGCGGGTGCAGAGCGGCCCCGCTTCCAGAGGCCGCTCCAACGGGACCACAGCGTTGGTCCCCGAGCGCGAGTGGCGCTCCTACGAAGACGGCCTAAATTGTTTCAGAGTCCGTAGGGACTCTAGTTTCTGGGGGCAAGGATTCGTCACAGAGCCTCACAAGCTCCCACGGGGCCCGCATTAGTTTCCTTGAGCGCTGGTGCGCTCCAACGGTCCCACATTGCCGGTAGAGCCTGCGAGGCTCCAACGTTCCTGGGGGCATGATTATTTGAGAGCCCGCGAGGCTCCAACCTATGCGGGGGCAGGTCATTGAGCGCAGAGGTCGCTCCAACGTCGGGGGCAATATGTTAATAGAGCCCTGACAGGCTCTAGGGGGCATAATTGTTTCAGAGCCTAGAAGGCTCCAACGGCTGAAATACTTGTGAAAAAGGGCACAGTGGTGCCCACGCTCCTTCTCCCAGTTGCCCAGCACTTAGTGGGCAACTGCTACGTGTAGGTTGTGCTTTGTGCGCCCTGGTTTGCGCAGCCTGCGCAGGCGCGCCCTGACTTTTCTGGACACAGTGCGTCCTTGCCCCTTCAAGGCCAGTTGGCCTAGGGACTGCCACAGGTTGTGGCTAATGTGAGTTTGGCGCTATTCTTCCTAACCTGCACCTCTGAATGTGTTTATGCGTCATGTGCCTTGTTCTACACCTCTGAATGTGATGCATCATGTGTAATGTGCGTTTACCCCTATAGGTATTGTGATACTTAGGTGGTTGTTTTCTTCCTAGTACAGGTGGTACTAGTAAGGTCCTGATTCCCTGCGCAATATTTTCCTAAGGTGGTTAGGGTTGCGTAGGTGGTACTTACCTGTTACCAGTAGTTACTGGTTGTGTGCTACATGTTCTATTTTTAGTTCTACAGTGATTGTATGTGCTATGTTCTAAAGTATTATTCCTACGTTCTAAGTGTAATTTCTACAAAGTGCTAATTCCTGACAGTGGTCCATGTGGCCCTGTCCCCTGTTCATATAATCCCTTGTAAATTCTGCCCGTGCCTGTTGGCACATTGTAAAGTGTGTGTTTTTATCTAATGTGTTTTGGTAATACAAAGGCTATTTTTTTATAATACCTTGTGTGGAGTTTCCTTTGTGGTGGGCCTTGGGTGTTGTTGCTGGGTGCGCGCGCAAACGCTTTACACATCGCCTCAGAGATAAGCCTGACTGCTCGTGCCAAGCTACCAAGGGGGTGAGCAGGGGTTATCTTTGGCGTGTTACTCCCCAGCCCTGACTAGAGTGGTGGTTTCTGCCTGGCTTTGGCGCACGCCTCAGCCAACCAGAAATCCCATTTCTAACATTGGTGATCAGCGGTGGGATTTGGACTTGCGTTTGCGCTGTACCGCAGCAGCAACTGGCCGCACTACAAAACTCTGCATTTAGATAATCACATGGTATAGGGATTATTGTTCTAAGTTTGTTTTTAATTGTCATTTCTTTGGAAATGTGTTTTTGTGCACTGTGAGTTAGGTGTCCCTAGCTCGGGAGGGTAGATCATCCCCCTAAGTGCATTGTGTTTTCTGGATTCACCAGAGGGTGGGATCCAGTGGTGGCAGCGTAATAGTGTCCAGTTCATTTGTCCCCCGCCCTGCGCCCAGAGTTGGTACCTGTGTCACGTGGTGGTCAGGTTGAGGAATCAGGGGTGGTAGAAACTGCCTTACCAGTCCGAGGGGAGGGTTGTGTGTGTGGATGAATGGTGTGTGGCACTAGGCAAGTGAGTGTGAGTTCTCTGGGATAGAGAGCTTGCTGAATCCTTTTTGTGAATTGTGTGCTCCTGTGTTAAGCTCAGACCCCTAGGTTCCCTGTGTGATCTTTTCTCTAGAACGTCTGCCAGAATGGAGCCTGCTTTTGATCCCAGTGATCTAGTTTATTACAGTATGCAGGAGTTGGAAAGGTTCTGTAGAGAGAGAAACATAGGGGTGAGAGAGTCAGACACTGTGTACGAACTGAGGAACCACATGATTGGATGGCAAGCAGGTGAATGGGAACGTGAGCGCAGTGAGGAAGAAAGGGCCTCACACCTGGAGGGTGGTGGGTCTGTGGGGAGCCCTGAAGATTCAGAAGAAGATGACAGTACCTGGACGCCAGTAGAGAGTGAGGACCCCGTAGGTAGGGAGTCCCTTGCTGGGTCCAGCGTAGGAGATAGCGCCTCATCCCTTTCCCTGTCCCCTGAGCACAGTGGTAGTTGTCTGGATTCCCCAGTGAGGGTGGAGTCCAGTGGTGGCAGCGATATAAAGTGCAGTTCAGAGAGTCCCAGTCCCAGTTCCCCGAGTGTGGTACCTTGTTCCCGAGAGGAGGAATGTAGGTTGAAGTTCAGGGGCAGTAAGAAGCTGTCTCACCAGTCTTGGGAGGAGGCTGTGGAGGAATGTCATGATGCCCTGGTGGACTGGCTGGTGTTTAACCCGGAGCAGGATTTGGATGGAGTACTCAATATGATTATCAAAGAGCAGATGCTCAGTAGTTGTTCTCCAGGGTTGCGCCAACACCTGTTGAGGTATAACTCTTTTTGTCCATTTGAGCTTGCGGATGAAGCAGACCGCTGGGAAAGGGCCAGAGGTTCTCTAGAGTCATTAGTGAGTGATTCCAACAATAGTGGGTCAGAGATCCTCCAGCCCAGCGTGGTGGAGGAGGCTCAGTGTAGCCCAGCTAGGTCCCAGGATAGCGAGGAGGGTGTAGGGGCTTACTGCCTGGCTCAGTGGAGCGGGAGTAAGGGGGTGACCGAGGGTCCCCAGACGCCCGAAACCCTGCCTCAGGACTTGGATGGTTTCATGAGGGAACACCAAGTTGGGGACCTAGGCTGTCCTGTTAGTCCACTTGAGGAAGATCTCTTAGTGAGTAGAGGACCTGGAGCGCCTGTAAACAGGGCTCCTGTGGTTCTAGAGTCTGGCAGTACCGCTCCGGTAGGGAGGGTACAGGAGTCCAGCGTGAGCAGTGATTGGGGGATGAGTTCCCCAGTGGAAGAGCCGGTGGGTCAGGGACTTCCCAGTTGGGCTAGGATCCCGTGTAGTGACCAGGGTGACACCACTTCTGTTCTGGGGGATCTCCGCGCACTGTCAGGTGGACAGGGGACAGGAGATCAGCGCCAGACAGACAGTCGCTCGACATATGTGTCATTTGATAGCCTCAGGGGGATGGAGTGGAAATCCCCAGAAGTCCTGGAGTGCCAGGCAATTATTCCACCAAAGGTTCTAGGCCGGAGGTTGGGAGGCCAGGTTCAGGATCAGCCTGACCTGAAGGGTGGGACGTCTGTAACCAGCGTCCCGACCGGTTCTTCTTCCAGAGGTACCGCCCCAGTTGGTAGGGAGCAGGGTTCTGGAAGGGGGTGCAGAGGGTGGTAGAGCCCACGTCTGGCCCCGGTACAACCTGAGGGGTTAAACCCTGGGTTGGAATGGCGTTCTAGGTGTACCCCTCGCCGGAGGAGGAGGAACCCTAGGAGAAGAGGTAGGGGGAGGAGAGCCTTCCCTGAGACTCCTGGTCCGCCTGAGGTTGCAGACCCTAGGCTGGAGAACCAGTGGCAGTCTAGTCCTGTCTTGCAGACAGGAAGAGTGGAGAATGGACGCTATGTGCCAGGGGTTCCTACCCCCCACTCTATGGTTAGGCAAAGACCGGTGGCACCTGGGTGGCCTAGGGCCTGGTCTTCGCCGCGGACAGCTTGGGAGTACCAGTGGGGTAGCCCAGTTGGTCCGGACAGTGGTTTTAAAAGGAATTCCATGGGTTCACCGTGGCGTAGAACCGGAGGGTGTCCCTGCAGTTGCGGGCCCGCGTCCGTGTTCTATCGCCCCAAGCAGGGAAGTCCATCACGGTGGTGATTGGTCTGCCCTGCGTTTTGGCTGGAAGGGGGTTGTGTTGGACTTGGCCCTTCTGGCAGGTTCACCCCTGAACTTCTTGCTTTTATTGGTGATTTGGTGATAATGATTTTTGGTTTCTGCGCACTTTCCCTGTGTCCCAGGGTAAAGTGCGTGCGCACTCTGAGTGCATGTGGTGAGATAGGCCTGCCCTCCCATAGGAATGCATGGGGAATGTATGTGTCCCTAGTAGTTCCTGATGCGTGGGGTGTGCAGGCCCGAGTTTGGTATGTGCGGACTCGTGTGATTGAATGCTGTGCGATGATGTGTGCGCGTGCATGTACCTAGTGTGGAAGTGCCACTTCTAGAAGTGGGCACTTCTGTGTGCAGTGTGTCTGGCGTGTGATCGGCTGGAGCTGGCTGGTGAGCCTGGCTCCAGGTGTCTGGTTGGGTCTGCCCCAGTGGTGAGTGTGAGATTAGCATGCTGATGGCTGGGGAGGAGTGCACCTTGGACCTGAATAGGGCAGGGCTTTCCCCACACAATCATGGCTCCGCCCCCTGTGGTGCGACTGACGACCCTAGCCCTGCCAGTGAATAGAGTGAAGGGCTGAGCACATCAAGAGTGCTCCCCAACCAGCTGCGACTGGTTTTCCCCCTCACCCTGAACCAAAGACAAAAGATTTTACTGTATAAAAATGGGGCTGTGTCCCCACAGAAACTGTTCTCTTCCAGGATCCTGAGGGGGGCTGCTGCTGCTGGAGGCCAGGAGGAACCGCCACTTTGGACTGCCTTCCTGCCTGGAGGGCCCAGTGAGCTGGCCCCTGGCCCAGCCTTGCCCCCTGCCCACCTTCCTAAGGACTTTGCTGGACTTTGTGGTAATTCTCCCCTAAAGCGCTGGGAGCGCTTTATTTGTGTCCCCAAGTGCCTGGAGGCGCCTTTATTTTACATATAGCGCTAGGAGCGCTTTATTGGATTCCCCAGCGCGTTTAGAGCGCTCCTGTGTCGCCTCTTTCCAAACGAGGGAATCCCCGGCATAGGGATTCCTCCCCCCCTCATGTTATTTAAATTGGCGGGTGCCCACCCCGCATTGTGGTGTGCCCGTGGGTGCCCACCCCGCTAATTTGTTTATTTTATGGCGGGTGCCCACCCCGCCGTATATCGGATCTACAGAGGGAGCCTACCCCTCGTTGCCGCTGAGAAAGTCACCGCCGCGGCCCTTGTGCAAACAGGAAGCCAGGCAAGTCTTGTGGTGACGTGGGTGGGGCCTCGTCTCAACCCGGAAGCAGACGGGAGGCCACCCCGCGCTCCGGTGCCGCCAGAAGAGGTGCCCCGGTGAAGACTGCAGGGAGCGAGCCCCGCAGACCGAGTTCGGCCTGCGCCACCTCTCCCCCAGCCGGTGAGTAAATACAGGGAGTCCGGGTGGGGAGAGGCGGGTGCAGAGCGGCCCTGCTTCCAGAGGCCGCTCCAACGGGACCACAGCGTTGGTCCCCGAGCACGAGTGGCGCTCCTACGAAGACGGCCTAAATTGTTTCAGAGTCCGTAGGGGCTCTAGTTTCTGGGGGCAAGGATTCGTCACAGAGCCTCACAAGCTCCCACGGGGCCCGCATTAGTTTCCTTGAGCGCTGGTGTGCTCCAACGGTCCCACATTGTTGGTAGAGCCTGCGAGGCTCCAACGTTCCTGGGGGCATGATTATTTGAGAGCCCGCGAGGCTCCAACCTATGCGGGGGCAGGTCATTGAGCGCAGAGGTCGCTCCAACGTCGGGGGCAATATGTTAATAGAGCCCTGACAGGCTCTAGGGGGCATAATTGTTTCAGAGCCTAGAAGGCTCCAACGGCTGAAATACTTGTGAAAAAGGGCACAGTGGTGCCCACGCTCCTTCTCCCAGTTGCCCAGCACTTAGTGGGCAACTGCTACGTGTAGGTTGTGCTTTGTGCGCCCTGGTTTGCGCAGCCTGCGCAGGCGCGCCCTGACTTTTCTGGACACAGGGCGTCCTTGCCCCTTCAAGGCCAGTTGGCCTAGGGACTGCCACAGGTTGTGGCTAATGTGAGTTTGGCGCTATTCTTCCTAACCTGCACCTCTGAATGTGTTTATGCGTCATGTGCCTTGTTCTACACCTCTGAATGTGATGCATCATGTGTAATGTGCGTTTACCCCTATAGGTATTGTGATACTTAGGTGGTTGTTTTTTTCCTAGTACAGGTGGTACTAGTGAGGTCCTGATTCCCTGCGCAATATTTTCCTAAGGTGGTTAGGGTTGCGTAGGTGGTACTTACCTGTTACCAGTAGTTACTGGTTGTGTGCTACATGTTCTATTTTTAGTGCTACAGTGATTGTATGTGCTATGTTCTAAAGTATTATTCCTACGTTCTAAGTGTAATTTCTACAAAGTGCTAATTCCTGACAGTGGTCCATGTGGCCCTGTCCCCTGTACATATAATCCCTTGTAAATTCTGCCCGTGCCTGTTGGCACATTGTAAAGTGTGTGTATTTATCTAATGTGTTTTGGTGATACAAAGGCTATTTTTTTTATAATACCTTGTGTGGAGTTTCCTTTGTGGTGGGCCTTGGGTGTTGTTGCTGGGTGCGAGCGCAAACGCTTTACACATCGCCTCAGAGATAAGCCTGACTGCTCGTGCCAAGCTACCAAGGGGGTGGGCAGGGGTTATCTTTGGCGTGTAACTCCCCAGCCCTGACAAGAGTGGTGGATTCTGCCTGGCTTTGGCGCACGCCTCAGCCAACCAGAAATCCCATTTCTAACATTTCCTTAGATGGTCGCCGAGCACCGGGCCAAAAACCAAAGTGACCCACCAGGCAAAACCAGGTGGTTTTGCGATAGGCCATTTTGATGTCGCCTCACTACGTTTTGGGCCCTTGCCTGCTGCGGGTACTTGGGCCTCCCACACAAGTGAGGCACCATTTTTACCGGGAGACCTGGGGGAACGCTGGGTGGTGGTAAATTTGTGTGAGCCCAGTGATGCCACAACTTTCCCACCCCAAAATGTGTGAAAAATGTGATTTTTTCAGCTAAAATTGAGGTTTGCAGGGGACTCTGGGTAAGGAAATGTTGGGGGATCCACGCAAGCCATACCTCCCTGGAAGCCGCCGGGTGTCTAGTTTTCAGAAATGCGTGGGTTTGGTAGGTTTCCCTAGATGGCCGCCAAGCACCGGGCCAAAAACGAAAGTGACCCCCCTTGCAAAACCAGGTGGTTTTGCGATAGGCCACTTTGATGTCGCGTCACTACGTTTTGGGCCCTTGCCTGCCGCGGGTACTTGGGCCTCCCACACAAGTGAGGCACCATATTTACCGGGAGACCTGGGGGAACGCTGGGTGGTGGTAAATTTGTGTGAGCCCGGTGATGCCACAACTTTCCCACCCCAAAATGTGAGAAAAAAGTGATTTTTTCAGCTAAAATTGAGGTTTGCAGGGGATTCTGGGTAAGGAAACGTTGGGGGATCCATGCAAGCCATACCTCCCTGGAAGGCGCCGGGTGTCTAGTTTTCAGAAATGCGTGGGTTTGGTAGGTTTCCCTAGATGGCCGCCGAGCACCGGGCCACAACCCAAAGTGACCCCCCTTGCAAAACCAGGTGGTTTTGAGATAGGCCACTTTGATGTCGCCTCACTACGTTTTGGGCCCTTGCCTGCCGCGGGTACTTGGGCCTCCCACACAAGTGAGGCACCATTTTTACCGGGTGACCTGGGGGAACGCTGGGTGGTGGTAAATTTGTGTGAGCTCGGTGATGCCACAACTTTCCCACCCCAAAATGTGTGAAAAAAGTGATTTTTTCAGCTAAAATTGAGGTTTGCAGGGGATTCTGGGTAAGGAAACTTTGGGGGATCCACGCAAGCCATACCTCCCTGGAAGCCGCCGGGTGTCTAGTTTTCAGAAATGTGTGGGTTTGGTAGGTTTCCCTAGATGGCCGCCGAGCACCGGGCCAAAAACTCAAGTGACCCCCCTTGCAAAACCAGGTGGTTTTGCGATAGGCCATTTTGATGTCGCCTCACTACGTTTTGGGCCCTTGCCTGCCGCGGGTACTTGGGCCTCCCACACAAGTGAGGCACCATTTTTACCGGGAGACCTGGGGGAACGCTGGGTGGTGATAAATTTGTGTGAGCCCGGTGATGCCACAACTTTTCAACCCCAAAATTTGTGAAAAAAAGTGATTTTTTCAGCAAAAATTGAGGTTTGCAGGTGATTCTGGGTAAGGAAACGTTGGGGGATCCACGCAAGCCATACCTCCCTGGAAGCCGCCGGGTGTCTAGTTTTCAGAAATGCGTGGGTTTGGTAGGTTTCCCTAGGTGCCGGCAGAGCTAGGGTTCAAAAACTACAGGTCGTCACATTGCCAAAAAAGGGTCATTTTTCACTGCAAAATTGAGGTGTGACCGCGTTGCGTTTTGCGCCGTTTCCTGTCGCGGGCACTATGCCGACCAGCACAAGTGAGGTACCATTTTTTCTCGTAGGACTTTAGGGAACACGGGGTGGGTGGAAATTTGTGGATCCACGCAGATTCCAGAACTTTCCATCACCGAAATGGGGGGAAAATGTGTTTTTTTTGTCACTTTTTTACGTTTGCAAGGGATTCTGGGTAACAGACCATGGTGGGAGTGACGCAAGTCACCCCATCCTGGATTCCCCTGGGTATCTAGTTTTCAAAAATTTATAGGTTTGCTAGGTTTCCCTAGGTGCCGGCAGGGCTAGGGTTAAAAAACTACAGCTAGTCACTTTGCCAAAAAAGGGTCATTTTTCACAGCAAAATTGAGGTGTGACCACGTTGCGTTTTGTGCCGTTTCCTGTTGCGGGCACTATGCCGACCCACACAAGTGAGGTACCATTTTTCTCGTAGGACTTTGGGGAACGCGGGGTGGGTGGAAATTTGTGGATCCACGCAGATTCCAGAACTTTCCATCTCAGAAATGTAGAGAAAATGTGTTTTTTTTGTCAATTTTTTACGTTTGCAAGGGATTCTGGGTAACAGACCATGGTGGGAGGCACTCAAGTCACCCCATCCTGGATTCCCCTGGGTGTCTAGTTTTCAAAAATGTATAGGTTTGCTAGGTTTCCCTAGGTGCCGGCAGGGCTAGGGTTCAAAAACTACAGCTAGTCACTTTGCCAAAAAAGGGTCATTTTTCACTGCAAAATTGAGGTGTGACCACGTTGCGTTTTGCGCCGTTTCCTGTCACGGCCACTATGCCGACACGCACAAGTGAGGTACCATTTTTCTCGTTAGACTGAGGGGAACATGGGGTGGGTGGAAATTTGTGTATCCACGCATATTCCGGAACTTTCCACGACAGAAATGTGGGGAAAATGTGTTTTTTTTGACAATTTTTTAGGTTTGCAAGGGATTCTGGGTAACAGACCCTGGTGGGAGGCAGTCAAGTCACCCCATCCTGGATTCCCCTGGGTATCTAGTTTTCAAAAATTTATAGGATTGCTAGGTTTCCCAAGGTGCCTGCAGAGCTAGGGTTCAAAAACTACAGCTAGTCATTTTGGCAAAAAAGTGTCATTTTTCACTGCGAAATTGAAGTGTGACCATGTTGCGTTTTGCGCTGTTTCCTGTCGCGGGCACTAGGCCGACCCACACAAGTGAGGTACTGTTTTTCTTGAAAGACTTTGGGGAACGTGGGGTGGGTGGAAATTTGTGGATCCACGCAGATTCCGGAACTTTCCACGACAGAAATGTGGGGAAAATGTGTTTTTTTGACAATTTTTTACGTTTGCAAGGGATTCTGGGTAACAGACCATGGTGGGAGGCACTCAAGTCACCCCATCCTGGATTCCCCTGGGTGTCTAGTTTTCAAAAATGTATAGGTTTGCTAGGTTTCCCTAGGTGCCGGCAGGGCTAGGGTTCAAAAACTACAGCTAGTCACTTTGCCAAAAAAGGGTCATTTTTCACTGCAAAATTGAGGTGTGACCACGTTGCGTTTTGCGCCGTTTCCTGTCACGGCCACTATGCCGACCCGCACAAGTGAGGTACCATTTTTCTCGTAAGACTTTGGGGAACGTTGGATGGGTGGAAATTTGTTGATCCACGCAGATTCCAGAACTTTCCATCAAAGAAATGTGGTGAAAATGTGTTTTTTTGTCAATTTTTTACGTTTGCAAGGAATTCTGGGTAACAGACCATGGTGGGAGGCAGTCAAATCACCCCATCCTGAATTCCCCTGGGTGTCTAGTTTTCAAAAATGTATAGGTTTGCTAGGTTTCCCTAGGTGCCGGCAGGGCTAGGGTTCAAAAACTACAGCTCGTCACTTTGCCAAAAAAGGGTCATTTTTCACAGCAAAATTGAGGTGTGACCACGTTGCGTTTTGCGCCGTTTCCTGTCACGGGCACTATGCCGACCCGCACAAGTGAGGTACCATTTTTCTCGTAGGACTTTGGGGAACGCAGGGTGGGTGGAAATTTGTGGATCCACGCAGATTCCAGAATTTTCCAACACAGAAATGTGGAGAAAATGTGTTTTTTTTGTCAATTGTTTACGTTTGCAAGGGATTCTGGGTAACAGACCATGGGGGGAGGCAGTCAAGTCACCCCATCCTGGATTCCCCTGGTTGTCTAGTTTTCAAAAATGTATAGGTTTGCTAGGTTTCCCTAGGTGCCGGTAGGGCTAGGGTTCAAAAACTACAGCTTGTCACTTTGCCAAAAAAGGGTCATTTTTCACTGCAAAATTGAGGTGTGACCACGTTGTGTTTTGCGCTGTTTCCTGTCGCAGTCACTATGCCGACCCGCACAAGTGAGGTACCATTTCTCTCATAAGACTTTGTAGAACGTGGGGTGGGTGTAAATTTGTGGATCCACGCAGATTCCAGAACTTTCCATTACAGAAATGTGGGGAAAATGTGTTTTTTTTGTCAATTTTTTACGTTTCCAAGGGATTCTGGGTAACAGACCATGGTGGGAGGCAGTCAAGTCACCCCATCCTGGATTCCCCTGGGTGTCTAGTTTTCAAAAATGTATAGGTTTGCTAGGTTTCCCTAGGTGCCGGCAGGGCTAGGGTTCAAAAACTACAGCTCGTCACTGTGCCAAAAAAGGGTCATTTTTCACTGCAAAATTGAGGTGTGACCACGTTGCGTTTTGTGCCGTTTCCTGTCGCGGGCACTAGGCCGACCCGCACAAGTGAGGTACCATTTTTCTTGTAGGACTTTGGGGAATGTGGGGTGGGTGGAAATTTGTGGATCCACGCAGATTCCAGAACTTTCCAACACAGAAATGTGGGGAAAATGTGTTTTTTTGTCAATTTTTTACGTTTGCAAGGGATTCTGGGTAACAGACCATGGTGGGAGGCAGTCAGGTCACCCCATCCTGGATTCCCCTGGGTGTCTAGTTTTAAAAAATGTATAGGTTTGCTAGGTTTCCCTAGGTGCCGGCAGAGCTAGGGTTCAAAAACTACAGCTAGTCACTTTGCCAAAAAAGGGTCATTTTTCACTGCAAAATTGAGGTGTGACCACGTTGTTTTTTGCGCCGTTTCCTGTCGCAGGCACTATGCCGACCCGCACAAGTGAGGTACCATTTTTCTCGTAGGACTTTGGGGAACACCGGGTGGGTGGAAATTTGTGGATCCACGCAGATTCCAGAACTTTCCATCACAGAAATGTGGAGAAAATGTGTTTTTTTTGTCAATTTTTTAGGTTTGCAAGGGATTCTGGGTAACAGACCCTGGTGGGAGGCACTCAAGTCACCCCATCCTGGATTCCCCTGGGTGTCTAGTTTTCAAAAATTTATAGGTTTGCTAGGTTTCCCTAGGTGCCGGCAGGGCTAGGGTTCAAAAACTACAGCTAGACTCTTCGCAAAAAAAGTGTACATTTTCAGTGTGAAAATGTGGTGTGTTCACCTTAGGTTTTGAGCCACTTCCTGTCGTGGGCACTATGCCTACCCACACAAGTGAGGTACCATTTTTATCGGGAGACTTAGGGTAGTTCAGATTTGTAAAGCAACTGTTATTACCTATTGATTTTTGATGCATTTCTCCCTTCCAAATGAAAGACATTGTGTAAATAAAAAGTCATTTTGAAAAATGACCAATAATTGTCATGCAAGTATGAGTATTCCCAATTTCGAAAATGTCCAAATATGAACTGTTTCTAAACTCTGTAATTTGTTCCCATTTCATAAATACATAGGTGTCTTTCATATCGATTTTTCCATGTATACATTTTCACACAATAAATGCTATATACCCGGAACAACAAAAAAAAACATTACAAAATGCTGCTCAGTTTTTTACTCTGGGTTCGTTGGGCTCTTGGTGAACCTACAAGTCCTATATATTCCCACAACCAGGAAGGTCCACCGGATTTAATGGTACATTGCTTTCAAAGAGATGTCATAATTCTAAGAAGTTACAGGTGAAAACGTTGACTCAAAAGGCTGCTTTTTTCAACAAAGTTTTAAATTTTCATATATTTACCTGTTAGTTTCTATAAAGAAACCTTGATGGATCTACACAAATGACCCCTTGCTGAATTCAGAATTTTGTCTACTTTTCAAAAATGTATAGCGTTCCAGGATCCATTATTGCTTTTCTACCCATTTTTACCATTATCTGGAAGGAGGTTCAAAGCACAAAAAATAGCAAAAATATGGTATGTCCCAGAAAAATTTCAAAACTGTGTAAAAAATGTTGGATTTCTGACAAAAATCTGTCATTCCCTAAAAGCTGGAGAAATTGTGATTTCAGCCCCACAAACCCTCTTTTGATATCATTTGCAGAGAAAAACCCAGACGCTTTCATTTGCAGCCACTTTTCCCCATTTTTCACCCAAAAAACAAAATTTTGCTGTATTTTGACTAATTTCTGGGAACCCTCTAGGAGAATCCACAAACCCTGGGTACCTTTAGAATCCCCATGATGTTGGAAGAAAAGGACGCAAATTTGGCGTGGATACCTAATGTGGTCAAAAAGTTACAGGGGCCTAAGCGCGCACTACCCCAAATAGCCCAAAAAAGGCTTAGCACAGGAGGGGAAAAGGCCTAGCAGCGAAGGGGTTAATAGATCTTTTATTGATTTATAGATAAAGGAGTATGATACTTGCCAAAAGGAACAACCTGCACTCCAGATTTCAGCTGAGTTAAAACCAATTAGAGTAGGTACTGTATGTATTATTTTTTTCTTTATGAACTTTACTGTATGTATGATTTATAATTTCAATTGAAAACGATTGACACTTTAGTTTAATATTACATTTTTAAAAAAATAAAAAAATGGATATCTTTTTGGTTACCTTGCTTTAAAATCTGTAAATTGACAGGTGGAAGAAGCTTTGGAAATTTTAGGAGTCAATTTAATGGGACCTTTACCCACCACTCCTACCGCATACAAATACATTTTGACCGCAACTGATTATTTTTCAAAATGGGTTGAGGCATTTCCACTCAAATCAAAGAGTGCTGCCGAGGTTGCTTCCAGACTACTTGAAATGTACCTACACCATGGAAGTCCGAAAAGGGTTTTATCAGACCAAGGACGTGAATTTGTAAATGAAGTGAGTGAACAATACAAACCTAAATACATTTCTATATATTGATAATGTTAATCAATTTCTTGTAACTATACATATTGTTTTATTTTAATTTGGGAATAATTAAAATGAATAATTTATTTATAAAGATTTTAATTTATAAAGGTTATAAAAAAAATATTCTGCTGTATGGTTTATGACTGTAAAAAAAGACAATAAGGGTGAATGTAAAATATTTTATTGTGACAAATCAATGTTTCTTAATTTATTTGTCACTTACTACATTACAATTAATGAATTCTTATTATCTAATTAATTGTAATTACATCTGGCAAATCTTTGTATAATCTAATGTAAATAGATTTTAAAAACAATTTGCCAATTATATTTCACAAGGATATGATTATTAAATTAACTACAGGAATTACAAATCGTCATATTTAATTACATTGCTACCGTAAAAAATGCTATGCACAGTTAAATTCAGTGCATGGTTGCACCCTTTGTGTCATATTCATTTGTTATTCTGTTAGGGATCAGGTCCCTACCAATTGCTAACCACTCATCGCTGTTGGACAAATTTAATTCCATGTGATGAAAGTCATGGATTATTTTTATCTTCTATCCTTATTAAACTTTGACATTTTAACTCAAATTTGCTTGTTTGTGATTTGAATGAACAAATTAGACTTTAAAATCAACATAGCAAAACAGGCAATATCATGTTATACTGAAGGTTACTGTTTGATTTTCAACTTTGTATATTTTAAGACTTTATTTATTTGATAGGTATTATGTATCTTCGCTTATTTTAAGCATTGTGCTTTTAGATGTGTTTAAGAGTTTGGTCTACTATATAATTACATTCTTCTCACTTTCTTGATAATTTCTATTGGGAATTCAAACATCATAAAATAAAATATATATGTTTTTATTTTTCAGGTTACTTTTGAGTTATCAAAATTATTAGAAATAGAACATTCTGTGAGTGCAGCATATCACCCACAGACAAATGGTTTAGATGAGCGTACTAATGCTATCATTAAAAGGTAAAGCTAATTAAGAATCTGTTTTTTATAATCATTTTAACCGGTAACTTGATTCTAAAAGATTTCCATTTTAACGTTTTGAATATTGACAAGATTTGGGGGGCTTATTAAAAATGATTTCTGAAAAAACAAATTACAATGTGTGCTGTCAAAGTAAGCAGGCAAAATAACCGACCTTAAGCCAATCGGACCATTGCTTGGCCGGTAATCCTTAGAATATCGCCGTTTGAATTGCAATGTTCCTTTCCGCCTGTCCTTTCATAGAGTTTCTCACCACAGGAAATGACTGTCAAATCGTTACTATGGTCGTCCGCAGGAGGGCCCCCTTCCCCCTTGTCTGCCCACAATGGGGCCTTGGGGCACCAACATCCCTGCACCATGTGTCACATAAGGTGCAGGAATGTTTTTAAGGTGTATGTTTTCTATTGCGTTGTGTGCTTCAGCCTGAAGCACAAGAGATAACAGTATTTGCGATTTATGTGAAAGTCGGACGCATTAGAATGAGGGCAGCAGGACTGCGGGTCAGTGTCTCTTCGACACACTTCTACTATTGTGCCAGTTGTACAAGAGTCCCACCAGCAACTTAATTCTGACCGTTGTGCTAAATACAATTTTTAAAAGTGACTTTGAACATTGAAGAGTACATTACATAAATGTAACTGAAATTTATTTGACAAAAAATATATGACACTTGATTAATATATTGTCTGTTTCAATCATGCTATGTGCTCTTGTTTTTGTAATTTTACAGCATATTGTCTAAATATGTCAATGATCATCAAAACGATTGGGATTTGTTTTTGGACCATGTATTGTTTTTGTTAAGATCGAAGCCGCATTCAACAACAAAAGTGTCCCCTTTTCAACTAATGTATGGCCGTGAAGCCAGATTTCCAAGTGAGGTTGCAGATGATCTGGTATGAAATTAGTATTGTGTTTTGAATTAGAAGAATTGTTAAACTGTTCTATTACTTACTGAGTTCTTACCCATATCTATTTTTTAATTTGTAGATATTTCTTGTATTTATACAGAGATTTACTTGCAGGATATTGTTGAAGTGTTGACAACTATTAACGATTAATTCTCTCTGTCCCTATTTTTTTTGCAAATACATTGATTTCCATAAATATCTTGTAATTCAGTTTGTTATAATTATTATATAAATAGAGTGTTTAATTTGATTTATAAATGCATATTTTTCGTTATGCAGATTCTTTTTGTTATTTTATTGAAAATTATTCAAAAACGTTTAATAATCATGATTATGATTAAAACTATTGATTGAGTTTGATGTTTCCTTTAATAGCTTAAGTTTATACTACCAACTGAAGCAGAATATGCGGGCATTGTCGACCATAAGAAAAAAAAAAGAGCAAAGTTGCAGAAGCAGACCAAACAGAACATTGAGCTCGCACAGGAAAAACAAAAAGAAAAATTTAAAAAGAGAGTTGCACAAAAATATAAGCATTGCACCTTTACAGAAGGACAGTTAGTGCTCCTGAAAAATTCCAGGCTGAGTACTAGAAAAGGAGGGGTTTTAGAACATAAATTTACAGGACCGTACACCATTTCTGAAATTAAAGGAAAGCGGGTTAGATTGATTAATGCTTGCAACATCCCCTTACGTACAACCCAGAATCTAGACATGTTGAGACCGTAAAAATTGAGCGTCATCAGCGAACCAAAGAAAGGTATGTTTTTTGTATTCAATTCGGACAAATTTGGATATGAATTTGAAATATATACCATCGACCTGGATAAAGTTCACCGTCTTGGTTGTTAAGGTACTAAGTTAACACAGAGAACGCGATAATTAAAAAAAAAAAAAAAAAATGTTTTTTTAAAAACAGTATGTTAAATAAGGGATTTTGGAATAATGTTTTTTATCAAAAGGGAATGTGGTGGTTTGTGTGAATAGTGGTTGTTTTTCTAAACTGAGTTATTAATAACGTAAACTGCACCTCCTTATTTAACTTTTTTTTTTGCAATTCGTACGTTCATGGAAATAATTTAACATCATTGCTAGTACTCGTTTAAACATTAAAACATTATTTTCCAGCAAGCATAACCAGTCAGGAATATCCAAAATTTCATCCAATGGAAACACTTTGAGAGGAGATTGAGGATTCAGAAGAAAAAGAAGCAACTGTACCCATGGTGGGTTAAAGTTTCTTTTAATCTAATTAAAATGCAATTTTCAGTATGAAAATTGTTTACAAAACCTTGAAAATCATGTTGTAATGGTTTTCGCACAAGCGTGTGGGTTTTACTATCTCTACTTATTTATCTTAGCCATATTTGAATTTAATAATTACAAAAAAAAAGTTGCATCATGCTCTCAAAAATTCACTTCTAATACAGATTTATGTTATTACATATAAGACAGTTAAATATATTTTTCTTGTTTTTCAACTGTGACCATGTAACATGAAATATTTATATTGACCCTCAAAGCCTTCCCCCTTGTCGTTGCTGGAACCTCATTCTTAAAAGCACAAACGTCTGCTCATTATACTCTCACGTTTAGCTGGACAGCCTCTTGCCTCATATACAGTTTTCATTGCAATGAAGCAGCAATCCACCCTTTTTTTGAGACTTAGTGATAAATGTAGATGCCGAGTCCTTCCCGGCTGCTGCAATGTCTCTTTTGTGACACCAAGATGGCTGTCCATAGAAACGATCTGTCAGTACGTGAACCATCCATCACCACCTTCACCACCAAGACAAGGTCAAGACGACTAAGAGGGACCGCCCAGCCCAATATCTACCTTAGTTAAACCACAATTGCCGCCTAATATTTTGAGATCATGACGCAGGACCAGACCATGTAATAAAAGTCAACTTCTTACACCTCTCAACGCGGGCATTTTGGTGTCGTGAGGAAGCACGCTCGTTTGCCACTACAGGGGGTAAGATATGCGCAATCTAGCTAATAAATGTATATGATGCAGAGCCTTGCTGATACAGTTAGCTCTCTGGTTGCCATCAATTATTTTCCTTAAACTTCCTCCTCCTGACGTCATACCAAACAATCAAATCAATCAATCAGGGGTTGGCTAAATCGCGAATACTCACCCGTACGGCTTCTCAAGCTGCTGGGTAAGGAGGGGACGGTGTAGGTTCCAGTCCATCATGGACATTTTTTGAAGGTTTCTCGTGAAGATGGGGAATGAGGTTGCCTGTGTGCTATGGAGCAGTAGAGTGTGCCATGCTCTTGCTGTGAGGAAGGAGAATCAGCGGCCTCCTGATCTGTTCTTTCTGGTGCAGGGAACCACGGCATAGGAAAGCTGGGCTGATGTTAGGGTTCTTTGTGTGGCGTGAAAGTTTAGACGGCTTTTGAGGTATTCTGGTTTGGTGTTGTTTAGAGTTTTGTGTGCTTGGGTCAGGATATTGAACGTGATTCTAGCCTCGATAGAGAGCCAGTGGAAAGTGCGCAGGTGTTGGGATATGTGGCCGTGTTGCGGTATGTTGAGGACCAGTTTTGCGGTGGCTTTCTGGATGTTTTTTAGCTTGCGTGTGAGGATTTTGTTTATTCTGGAATAGAGTGCTTTGCCTTAGTCGAGTCTGCTGGTGACGAGTGTGTGTGTCACGGTTTTTCTGTGCTCGACGGAGATCAATTTGAAGGTCTTCAGAAGGAGGTGGAAGATGCGAAAGCAGGAGCATGTGACTACGTTGATCTGGCAGTCTGGTTTGAGCTCGGAGTGGAGAATAATTCCAAGTTTAAATGCGCGGTCAGTGTGGGTGGGTGGGCTAGCGAGGGTGGGGAGCCACCATGTGTCGTTACATGCCTCGGGGTGTGGGCCTATCATAAATACTTATGTTTTGTCGGTGTTGAGTTGTAGCCAGCTTATTTTCATCCATTTTGCAACAGTTTTCATGCCTTATTGTAAGTTTTGTTTGGCTTTTGTTTGGCTGCGTTGGCTTTGTTGAACAGGGAGAGGATGAGGTGGGTGTTGTCTGCGTATGAGGCAATGTGGCGAGTATAGCCATGTAGAAGTTAAAGAGTGTTGGACTGAGTTAGGACCCGTTGGTGACTCTGCAGGTGGTAGGTGTAGGGCCCGAGAGAAAGGGTGGGAGTCTTACATTCTGCTGGATAGGATTCATTATAGGACTTGTCCCAGATCCTTGCGTCATGTAGTGTGTGTATTATGGTGCAGTGGGATACCATGTCGAAGGACTTTGAGATGGCCGAGAAGGATGAGGGCTACTGTTTCTCTTTATTCCAGTAGGGAGCGGATGTCGTCTGTTTCTTCGAGGATGGCGATTTCTGTGATGTTGTTTTTTCTGAAGCCGGATTGAGACGGGTCAGGGATGTTGTGCTTTTCGATGAATGTGGCGATTTGGCTGTTGATTGCTTTATAAATGGCTTTCCCAGGGAACGGGAGCATGGAGATGGGTCTGTGTTTGTTAAGGTTTGGTGGGGTCCACCGAGGGTTTCTTCAGGAGGAGGTTGTTCCCGGCGGGTTTCCATTTGTTGGTGAAGGTGGCGTTCACCAGGTAGCGGTTGATGGTGTGTTGAAGCATGGGTGTGATGGTGTTGGCGGCTCTGAGCGATATTCACGCCAGCACGGACCCCAGATCCACATACATTAGAAGCATGGGAATCTTAAAGATTTATCATTTCAAACCAAAGCGAAGAGTGTTGCAACAGCGTTGCGTTGTTTATATATTGGCATATTCACACTCACCTCTTTTTAGAAGATTTTAATCAAACTAAGATAACCCGAATGAGAATTTCCTTCCTTCGGATCCTCTATCAGCATCTACAATCCTCAAATAAAAAGTGAGATTTCCCTACCGCATCCGGGGGCCCTCTACATCTAAAAAGATTAAAACCTCACATATTTTTATGGACAAGTTTATTGGTGGCAACTCCTGACAAAGGCACTCACTGTATCCCGAAACGCGCGTCGAATAATTTATCTCTGCCACTTATTGATGTTTTTAAATTACAATATAATTTTTTGTAATACGGATTTATCAATGTCATCAATTTGATGTCTTTTGAACAGAATGTTAATATATTTGCATTCTTGATTAAAATTCATTGTTTTTTATAAGTCACCTTTTGAACTCATTTTTTGCTCTGTATTTGTATTGGGTATTTGTATAGGTTAGGTGGGAGGGAGGTACAACTGGTAGGAGGAAACATAAAATTTCGGAGGTGAGGGTCTGCGGGGGCATCAGCGGCGGAAGGGGGAGCAGGAAATGTGCAGAACGGCATGAATGGGAAATCAATAAGGGCACAGTGAGAGATATGCAACAACAGGTGCAAACCAAAGCAAAAGTCAAACACTATGCGCAAAAGCAAAAAGAAGTACAACAGGATGTAACCTAGGCTTGAACCCCTATCAGCCTGGGCAGAGGCACAGCACGGCAGACCAGAGCTACGGGGATAGAGAGCAGATCCCTTTTCCGAGATAAGAGGTCTTCCTATAGTGCTCCCAGAGGATCCTAAGGGAGTGAATGAAATATTGATAGTGCCTTGACTATTAGGTATCAGTGGATTTTGTATATTCCACCCCCTTCCCCAGGTTTCCCATGACAATCTTGGCTTCCAGCAGACAAAATTCGTAGATTAAAGTGCAGTCTTGGGTGTGTATAGCAAGGGAATGTTGCAATTGGAGGTATTTGTAGATTTGATTAGAGTGTATGAATTAGGTTTGCTGCAGCACACGGAAGGAGGATAGATGTTCAACCCTACACTCATCTCCCAAGTTCATGATGCCAATCAGATCCCACTTTATGAAGCCTGCTAATGTCACACCCTCCTTTAGCCTGGTACCTTGCCAGTGGGGCATCTGTATTGTAATGTTAGTGTAAAACAAAAGGAAATGATGGACGGAGTGTTGAACATTGCAAGCACTCACCCCCAGTCAACTGATCTGGGTTTAATCCATCACCATTCTTTAGCCCACTCTGCCACCCCAGTTCAGACATGGCCATATGCAAATCAGTCTGACCCTGTGCCTCATGGGAACAGTCCAGCGTGAACTGCCAAGCCATGTGTTCCCTGGACCGGAAACAAGCTTCCTAGGACCGGTTTCTGGCATGTCAGCCCTCTTCAGCCAGGCTTGCTTGAATCCAGTGGCAAAGTGAGCAAGGGACTCACGTCTGAGCATACCCTGCCAACTTATGGCGAACAAAGCAAAACCAAAGGAAATGATGGACGGAGTGTTGAACATTGCAAGCACTCACCCCCAGTCAACTGATCTGGGTTTAATCCATCACCGTTCTTCAGCCCACTCTGCCACCCCAGTTCAGACATGGCCATATGCAAATCAGTCTGACCCTGTGCCTCATGGGAACAGTCCAGCCCGAACTGCCAAGCCATGTCTTCCCTGGACTGGAAACAAGCTTCCTAGGACCGGTTTCTGGCATTTCAGCCGTCTTCAGCCAGGCTTGCTTGAATCCAGTGGCAAAGTGAGCAAGGGACTCACGTCTGAGCATACCCTGCCAACTTATGGCGAACAAAGCTAAACCAAAGGAAATGATGGACGGAGTGTTGAACATTGCAAGCACTCACCCCCAGTCAACTGATCTGGGTTTAATTCATCACCGTTCTTTAGCCCACTCTGCCACCCCAGTTCAGACATGGCCATATGCAAATCAGTCTGACCCTGTGCCTCATGGGAACAGTCCAGCCCGAACTGCCAAGTCATGTCTTCCCTGGACCGGAAACAAGCTTCCTAGGACCGGTTTCTGGCATTTCAGCCGTCTTCAGCCAGGCTTGCTTGAATCCAGTAGCAAAGTGAGCAAGGGACTCATGTCTGAGCATACCCTGCCAACTTATGGCGAACAAAGCAAAACCAAAGGAAATGATGGACGGAGTGTTGAACATTGCGAGCACTCACACCCAGTCAACTGATTTGGGTTTAATCCATCACCGTTCTTTAGCCCACTCTGCCACCCCAGTGCCAACTTATGGCGAACAAAGCAAAACCAAAGGAATGTAATGTTAGTGTAACAGTGGTTTTCTCCCAGTGCTCAATGCCACGAAAGGAGGGTCGTGTGGGAGAGTGTGGGGAATTGGAGCATCATAGAGCATGCATTGAATCAGTGAGAAGCCAAGGCTTTCTAGTTCCAGCCAGTAGGGCTGATCATACTATGCGCCATTGAACCAATTGTGGATCACCAGGAGACGGTTTGAGAGATAGTACAGGAAGGTGTGCGTTTTCCCCATTCTCCCATTACATGATGCATATTTAGAACATGTTAACGGCCAGCCGTGGACATGAACCACCCCAAAGGAAGTCCGGGGTCACCCCATCCAGTCCATGTAACCAGGTGTGAAGTTGGTGTAGCCGAAAACGATGGAGTACATATAACAGATGAGGCAGTAACCAAAAAAAGTAAAAAACAAGTATCAAGTACTAAGCTTGCTTCGCCGAATGACGCAACTGTGATGGGCTCATCCATGGCCTTGACTTCCCTTTCTGTGAGCTGCGGAAGGGGGATACCCTGTACTCAGAGGTAGCTGTTCAATGCCTTATGTGAGTGGTCTGCTCAATAAAGCGTTGCTTAGAAGTTTGCAAAGGTTTGTGCAATTTTGTCGTGGGTGCAGAAAAATTGGCATGCAATTCTCAATTTTTAATAACTATATGGCAGAGCAAAGAGTCAGAATATCGAGTTGGAAATGTCGACTCGCAATAATATTGAGTGCAAAATATCGAGATACCTAAATATTGACTGCAAGAATATGTTGGATAAGAAAATCAAGTTTAGGTTAAGAATATCTTTTTTTTTTTAAATATCACAGTTAATATTTTTTGAATTAACGATATTTGTACAAAATGTAGTTTTACTAGTAAGTATTATGTATTTTAATTTGTAATTTAAATGTGTGCGCTCTATTTCGTTCTGTAAGTATTGATTTTCATTTATAATATATGTAATAAACTTAAAAATTGAATTATGCTTTTTAAATGCTTATCGGGTTTTGTGTTTATAGGGGAATAGGGTGGGAGGTAATTTAATTATAATAACTTTAGTATTTTTTTTTATTATTGTTTATCTCAAAGAGAATTAGTGATAGATTCCTTACATTAGAATATCCCCAGGGGTCAGACTGAATACGGAAATTTTTCGTCAGCAGTACCCATGCGCGTCTGTAGGCGTCGTAGTCGCCGAGATGATGGTGCTGGAGCTACTTAGACGTGCCCATGCGCGCAGACGTAATTTCTTTCTTTTTCCCCGCCAGCAAACGAAGATCTGATATAGAGCGGTACTCCTAGTCATTAGTTTGCCTTTCTTTTTAAAGTCTTGTTTCTTGTTTTGGTAGAAATTTCAACTTTTGGTGCAGTAGGGATGCCCGGGACTGCCGTCGGACCATGTCGGTGACAGATCCGCACGATGTGTGTTTCTTCTGCTTCGGGCACGCCATCAACCCGAGACGTGCCCTGATTGTCGGGCCATGGCGCAGAAGGTTTGCGGGAGTGTTCCCGGAAGTTATTCGAGGCCCGGCACTCGGTACCGCGCCACTCAAGATCTCGCTCCTGTAGGTGGTCGAGGTATCGCTTGCGCCGCCGACATCATCGTTCATTGAAATTGTGGACAGGTAAGTCCAAGTGCCATTTAAAGTCGAAGAAGCTGCGTCGCTCTTCGTCTCCCCTCACCGGTGCCGAGACTCGGTAGAGGGGGCAGGTGGTCACTCCCCTGCGGCTCCTTTGGGGCCTCCGTTGTTGCCTGCGGCCTACCCGCATTTTTCTGGACTGTACGCGACTCTGGCGAAGTACAGGTGCTTCACTCGGCCATTGGCCGTTTACTTGCCACATCTGGTCCCTCTGGAGTGCCTTTGGGCCCCGCGTTGGCTCCGGCCTCAGCGCCGCCGCCGTTGGCTCTGGTCTCAGCACAGTTGTTTGCTCCGGCCTCGGCTCCACCGCCGTTGGCTCCGGCCTCGGCATGGCCGCTGGCTCCGACCTCGGTACTGTGGCTCAGGCCATGGATCCGGCTTTGGCGCCACCGTGGATCCGGCCTCGGCACCGCAGTGGATCCTGCCTCTGCGCCGCTATGGATCCAGCCTCGGCGCCCCTGCCGATCCATCCTCGGCGCCGCCGTTGGATGGGCAGGTGGTCACTCCCCCGCGGCTCCTTTGGGGCCTCCGTTGTTGCCTGCAGCCTACCCGCATTTTTCTGGACTGTACGCGACTCCGGCGAAGTACAGGTACCTTACTCGGCCATTGGCCGTTTACTTGCCCCATCAAGTCCCCCTGGAGCGCCTTTGGGCCCCGCGTTGGCTCCGGCCGCCGCCGTTGGCTCTGGCCTCAGCACAGCTGTTTGCTCCGGCATCGGCTCCACAACCGTTGGCTCCGGCCTCGGCATGGCCGCTGGCTCCGACCTCGGTACTGTGGCTCAGGCCATGGATCCGGCTTTGGCGCCACCGTGGATCCGGCCTCGGCACCGCAGTGGATCCTGCCTCTGCGCCGCTATGGATCCAGCCTCGGCGCCCCTGCCGATCCATCCTCGGCGCCGCCGTTGGATGGGCAGGTGGTCACTCCCCCGCGGCTCCTTTGGGGCCTCCGTTGTTGCCTGCGGCCTACCCGCATTTTTCTGGACTGTACGCGACTCCGGCGAAGTACAGGTACCTTACTCGGCCATTGGCCGTTTACTTGCCCCATCAAGTCCCCCTGGAGCGCCTTTGGGCCCCGCGTTGGCTCCGGCCGCCGCCGTTGGCTCTGGCCTCAGCACAGCTGTTTGCTCCGGCATCGGCTCCACAACCGTTGGCTCCGGCCTCGGCACGGCCGCTGGCCCCGACCTCGGCACTGTGGCTCAGGCCATGGATTCGGCTTTGGCGCCACCGTGGATCCGGCCTCGGTACCGCAGTGGATCCTGCCTCTGCGCCGCTATGGATCCAGCCTCGGCGCCCCCGCCGAGCCATCCTCGGCGCCGCCATTGGATCCCGCCTTGGCGACACTATGGATACGGCCTCTGCACTGGCATTGGATCCCGCCTCGGCGACACTATGGATCTGGCCTCGGTGCAGCCGTTGGCTTCAATCTTGACGGCTCCGGCATTAGCACCGCAGTTCAATGGCCCGGACTCAAAATCTCCGTTGGCTCCGGCCACTGCATCGCCTTTGGCTCCAACCACGGCTACACTGTTGGCTCCGTCCTCGGCGCCGGCCTCGGCACCGCACACGGCGTAGTTGCCTCCAGGGCCGGTCTATATCGAGCTCAGCCTCTCTACTGACCGGTAGACGATGGGTAATACTGTGAGGAGTCTGAATGCCCTCTCACAGCTCAGTGTGAGGATGTAACCACACTGGTTTATTATTCTTGAGCGTCCAGTACAGCTGGAATTATCTCCAAAACCCTGGGACGCTGTCTCCTTCATCCTTGCCTACGGGAGTAGTTGGTTCATTTTATGGTGTTGCGTAGGGGAGGTTCTTCCCCTCAAATTCCCTACGGTGCCTATCGAGACACTCCTTACTACAGTGATTCTGCCTGCAACCTCTCCAAAGAGCCACTGCTGCACCTTGACGGCTATCTCACAGCCGTTCTGTTGAGCACCTACTCCAACCACGGGGGCTCCTGTGTATACCAGGCAACCCCGGTTTCATCACACAACACACACAGCTACAGTGTCAGGTTGTCCAGATCTCTGCCACCCTGAGTTGCCTCTGCTCCACTATTTGCCCTCTGTGTAGGGCACAGTGACACAGGTGTGTTCTCAGTGACCGGCAGAGGTTCAGACGTTGCTCTCCTAGGCAATTGACTAAGGGGGGGATGCAACACCATCCATCTGACTCCATAGGCAAGGGCCTAAGCAACACCATTTTCAGCGCGACTGCGCACAGGGGACCCGTGGATGTGGGTCTGGGGACCAGCGGCCCGGCCCGGCCACCGCTGGCTCAACAGCTTCCTAATCAGCTGCTCGGGCCCATCCTAGTGCCAAGGAGTGGCAGGATTCCCCATCTCCTCTATCACTGGTGCCTCATCACTTCCAATAAATAGGTTTGCAAATTGTCCGAAGGGTATAGTCTCCATCCAGACTACTCCTCTGGCCCTGCCGACTCCGTATACCCATCTGTCAGGGACCCTCTTGCCAAAGGGGCCATCAAGCGCGTTCTGCCGCCTGAAGTAGGTCATGGTTGTTATTTCCACTACTTCGTGGTGCAAACGGAGGTCAAGAGCCAAAGTCCTGTCCCCACATGGCACTGCACAATACTTGCAATGGTGGCTCACAGACCAGCGTTGGGTCAGTGGCAGATCCCTCTCCCTTCCCCAACCGGAGAATACAGTGATGACGGATGTCTCGTTTTTGGGATGGACGTCCATGTATAAAGTGCGGAAATCAAGGGCCTCTGGTTTCCACCGGCATCGAAACTCTATCTCCACCTTTTGGAACTCAGGGCGATCATACTTGTGCTACGAACATTCCTTGCCTCTGTCCAGGGGTAAGTAGTGTTGGTTTTCACGGACAATGCCACCGCCATGTGGTACTGCTACAAGCAAGGCGGGGCTGGGTCATGGACCCTATGTCAGGAGGCTCTATGCCTCTTGCTATGGCTGGAACAACAGGGTATTTTCCTGATGGTTCAACACTTGGCAGGTTCTTTGAACGCCAGGGCGGACAAACTCAGCCTTTGGTGCATAATGGTTCACGACTAGCATCTTCACTCGGAGATGGTGCAAGGTATTTTTCAAAAGTGGATAGAACCTTGGTTAGATCAATTGCCACCAAAGAAAACACGCAATGTCCGGACTTCTGTGCTTCAGATTTCACTCGCTCAGTGACGCTTTTCGTCACCCGTGGAGTTGCGTTTTGTTGTACACCTCTCCGCCGAACGCGCTTCTACCTAGGGTATTGAAAAAGATCAGACGCAACCGGGCCCAAGTTATTGTTGTGGCACCGGACTGTGCTCGAAATGTTTTGTATCCATAGCTACTCAGTATGAGCGTGGATCCCCCAATCCAACTGCCTCTTCGCAGCAACAGTGGACAGTCCCACACTCGAACCTGTCTAGCCTCCACCTCCTTGTGTGGAGATTGAGCGGAGACAGTTGATTCCATTTGACTGCCTCCTGAAGTCTGTCAATGTGATTCTGGCAGACAGGCGTCCCTCAAATAAAACTGTATACGTCTGTAGGTGGAACAAATTTGTGGCATGGTGCATAGCAAAGGCTATAGATCCCCTTTGAGCCCCCCTTTCTGAGGTCCTTTTGTTCCTTCATTCTTTAGCCCAGCAGGGCTCTGCTCTGGCCACTATTAAAGGCTACCTTTCTGCTCCTTCAGCCGTTCTCAGGCTGCCTGATCAGCCCTCTCTTTTCAAGTCCCCTGTTGTCAATAGACTTATTAAAGGCATTACTTAGCTTTTCCCACCTATTCCATTTGTGATAGAATGTTTTTTCAAAAACATTATAAATAGTGTGAATAGATATGAAAAGTAAAAATTAATGGAAATGATGTTTGAGTATGTAAAAAAATGTCATTTGTCTTGCCATTATAAAGATTTTTTAACAATTCTTACACCGTCAAAGCAGTATGTATTGTTCGCAGTCAAGTTTTAAATTTATAATATATATATTTTTTTAAATGATTGAATATTACCTCTATGATCCGTACTTAGGGGCTGATTATGATGGCAGTCGGACATCAGTCCGCCTGCCGTCATAATGGTGATGGGACCACCAGCCAGATGTTCGGCAGTCCCCACAGCCCAATTAGGATGCACCAGCCATTATGGCGGGCGCATACTGGCCATTTAACATTGCGGACGGTGCTGCTGGCTACAGCACAGTCCGCAATGTAAAAAGGCCACTATGTGCATTTCAACGCACAACGTGGCAGGCATAAGGTGGTGCATGCCACCTTGTGCATTGAAATTTAGGAGTGTACCCGTACACCCCAAGGGCACAGCGCGCCCCCACAGAGTGTGCCATCAACGTGCACCCAAAGAGATTCTCAGTCTGTCTCTTTTTGAGGCGGGATAGCCACCGCAAAAAGACAGGTGGAAGGGCTCATTCTAATCACTAGGGCGGTGCCTGTACAGCACCGTTGCAATGATGCCCTTGTTCCGGGTTACGCAAGGCAGACGGAAAAGGACTGCCTTGTGGGACGCGCCGCGGAACCAATGTGATTCCCACCGCCATCCTAATTTGGCGGTGGGTGAATCACATTGTGATGGTGGGAGTATCGCCACCTCCGGCACGGGGGTGGTGATCTGCCTGCCATCATAATGAGCCCTTTTGTTTTAAAAAGGTTGAATAAACTTGTAGCAATTAATCCGTTAATGTAACAACAGGCATGCTTATCTCTTTACATGTATTACTTGGTCTGCATGTCAACATGCACATTATCAGCCATCATCGAATTGTGAATATGTGGTCATAGATGCATTTTTTTTTTAATTGTACTATTCCTAATTTCCTTGCTTCTATAGATATGTGATAATAATTCATTCATTTTTATAAAGTTAAAAACATGTAATTGAAACAACAGATAAGTGTAAGTTGTACTTTATTTTACTAGTAAGATGTGCTAATTTATCTTAATATTACATCTAGATTCTGTCGACAAGTTCTGCGAGGTCTGCAACCAAAAGAAGTCACCTGAAGATGCACAATAATTTATGGTAAATCTACTCATTTCTTTTATTAAGAACAATTGTAAATAGGAGAATAGGAATAACTTGAAACGCAGAATAAGCGTATTTTGCAAGAAGACATTTTGGGGCTGATTCCGATCCTAGAAAAACCGGGTACGAATCGTCGGACGGAGCGTTTTCTCCGTCCGACTCGTACCCGGGAAAAATACCTTACAAACATGCAAGTACGCTTCGTATGGAAACACCATTTCCGTACGAATCGCAAAAACCACCGACCGACAAAACACACACCCACAATTCCGATCCGGGACACCGCGGACGTGACGTCCGGACGGAGTCAGGCAGCGTTTCACGAACCAGCAAGTACGATCCGTGCCCACGTCACTCCGCACGGATTATATTTTACGGCAGCCAGAAACTGCCGGGAAATCAGGACGACACGCAGAAGGAGCACCTGTACGCGACGGACAGCCATGGACCCCAACCTACGTGTCATCCCGGCCCTCATAGCAGTCCACCTGGTGTACAGGAACCGCCGCAGACGCCGCAGAAGGTCAGAACAACACCCAGCGGCAAAGGGGGGGGGGCAGGGGCAGGAAACATAACCCCCACCCAAGTTAAAAATCATACATGCCCTGTACATACCTGACCCCCAGGGCCTGGTCACTTCGGGGGGCGGGGGAGTCTCCACCAAGGCCTGCGTCCGCCACAACGGAAGTCGACATGGACGCGAACCGGCAACACAACAATTGTGGTACGCACCGTACCCACGCCTTAAGAGCGTGGGTACGGGTCGTACCACGCCCACCCCTACGTCACCCCAACAATGGCGGTACGGCCCGTACCCACGTCCCAAAGGCATAGGTACAGGCCGTACTGCCATTGTTGGGGTGACGTAGGGGTGGGCGTGGTACGACCCGTACCCATGCCTTTGGGATGTGGGTACGGGCCGTACCGCCATTGTTGGGGTGACGTAGGGGTGGGCGTGGTACAACCCGTACCCACGCTCTTAAGGCGTGGGTACGGGCCGTACCCCTACGGCACCCCAACAATGGCGGTACGGCCCGTACCCATGCCTTTGGGACGTGGGTACGGGCCGTACCGCCATTGTTGGGGTGAGTAGGGGTGGGCGTGGTACGACCCGTACCCATGCCTTTGGGACGTGGGTACAGGCCGTACCACCATTGTTGGGGTGACGTAGGGGTACGGCCCATACCCATCCCTTAAGGACGTGGGTACGGGTCGTACCACGCCAGTGGACAGACACATAGGGGTGTGTGGCCATCAGCCCCAGCAGTGCCCAGACATATGAGGGGTGGGTGCAGAGTCCTCCCAGCAGTGCCCAGACATAGGAGGGGTGGGTGCAGTCCTCCCAGCAGTGCCCAGACACAGGAGGGGTGGGTGCCTATCACTCCCAGCAGTGCCCAGACACAGGAGGGGTGGGTGCAGAGTCCTCCCAGCAGTGCCCAGACATAGGAGGGGTGGGTGCCTATCACTCCCAGCAGTGCCCAGACTCAGGAGGGGTGGGTGCAGAGTCCTCCCAGCAGTGCCCAGACACAGGAGGGGTGGGTGCAGAGTCCTCCCAGCAGTGCCCAGACACAGTAGGGGTGGGTGCTGAGTCCTCCCAGAAGTGGACAAAGACATGGTGGTGTGTACACAATCCTACAATTAGCAAAACTCCATGGGTGCATGAAGGCATACACAAAGTGCGACTATATTGAGAGTGGCATGCCAACACATCACTGACAGCAGTGTCCTACTCCCATGAGGGTGGATGTCCATCCCCCACTGCATGACACACCACATGTGGGTGTGATGACAAATGACACATGCTTACCCACCCCTGGCGCTGGCAGCACAATACACACACTGAGAGCATGCAATAAGACTGTATATTCATGTGCCACCCTCCTAAACTAAGAGATCCAAAGGGAACACACACTGTCACGCACATTCCAGGACTGATAGGAATGTACAGGTGCTGGGGCAGCCAACAAATTGTTGCCTCCCATGGAAGGAAAAGGGTGGAGTACCCACAGATACAATGCCCACAATTGTCAGACAGGTGCCCAAAGACCCTGCAGAACACGTAACACGTGTGCGAGGCTGGGAGTACACACATGCATAGTGCGTAAAAGGGAACATGTCCACATGAAGTCATGTCAATATACTCCATGCACAAGTACAGTGACCACCAAGGATGTCACAAATGATGCAGGTGGAGACATTGCTGAGCATGCATGGCCAAAGTTGAAGGGATCCGTCACACACCAAGGAAATGTAGACAGAGCTCAGCACAACAATTGGGAAACACCCTGCAGGGAAGATGTCAGGGTCCACAGAGGAAGGAACACACCTTGGGACAATGTCACCATACAGTAAGAGCTTACATGACCAAAGATTATTTGCAGATACCTTGTGATGGCACACAGATACCAGGGTCCACCCCATGCGCAGCACACTACAACATTTCCCAGACACCTAACACATTATCACCACCCCAAATCATGGAGCAGCACCACCAACAGCAAGAGCAGAAAAGCATTTGTGTGCAAATGAAAACCAAAATGCTTTATTCAGCATAAAAAATTATAGCAAAAAGAAATGTCCACTATATATATACAGGGCCCATAGGCCAGGCCATGTGCGTAGTCCTGGTGGGGGACACTTTGGGACGCGTCTGCCCTAGCTTGCCTGCACAGTTCACTCTTCCATATCATCCACAGAAGGGGGGGAATCATGTGGGGGGGAGGACCAGGCACCGCAGGGACAGGAGGGGCAAGGGTAGGTGTTGTGGGTGCAGCAACGGACGACTCCACCACAGGGGGTGGGGCAGCGCCAAAGGTGGTGGTTAGCAGGGCGCTGCACACGGTTGCAAGCTCTTCCAGCGTCTCCCCTGCACCCGAATGAACCACAGGCCCCAAGGAGGGGGGGGTCGGAGGGATGGGTTGCAGCGCTACTGGGGGAGGGTGTGGACAGGGGGGGACTCAACTACCCTGGCCGGGCACTGCCTTCACCGCTTGCGGGGTGGTGCCACACTGGGGCTGAGGGACACACTGGCCACGAAGAACTCTTTATCTGACAGTTGGCCAGGAGAGCTAAGGGGAGTAGTTTTGGAGGAAGTGGGTTGTGAGGACTGCGCACTCCCACTGTGGCTGCGTGGCTGCTGTTTGCCCCCCGACCCAGTGGCTGTGCCTACTTCCCCCTGTGTGCGTGACAGGAGGTGTGCGCTTGGCCTTCCCTAGTGGTGTGCTGCCTGTGTCTGGTGGGATGCGTGCATGGGGACGTCTGGGTGTGCATGAGACAGGCATGGGAGTGGGAAGTGTGGATGGTGCAGGGGTAGGGGGGGACAGAGCGCTGCTGGAGATCCACTGCTGCAGTCAGTGACGAGTCTATGGACCTCAGCAACATCCGTTGGTCAGACATCGCTGCTGACATGCCCTCCATGTACGACACCATCTGTGTCAGCAGTCTGGTGTGGCCATGGAGGACATTAAGCAGCGATGTCTGACCAACCTGCAACTGCCACAGAATGTCCACAGACTCGGCATTGACGGCAGCAGGGGAAACAGGGGCAGGGGGTGCGGTGCCTGGTACGAAGGAGACATGTTGTCGCTTAGCACGGAGGGAAGGGACCCGAGCAAGTGGGAGGCCGGTGATGGGAATGGAGGGGGCGGCGAGAGATGGAGTGCTGCTTTCAGCTCTGGGAGCAGCCTCCGCCCCCTCTGGGAGCTCAGCCTCGGACCCGTCAGCGTCATAGTCGGTGGTGGGACTGGACAGGTCCTCCGCCTCACTCCCCTTGGCCTCCGTGCCACTCACTGCGCAAGACTCGCCAGCAGTGGTGGCACCGGTGCTGGATCCCTCCTCAAGGTCCGTGCCAGTGTCTCCCTCGGTTTCCCCTGACGATGCTGTGGGCAAGGTGAAGAGACAGGAAATAATCAGACACCTGTATACATATGACACATGAGTCAAAACTACATAGGTCACAGTGCATAGCATGAAAAGCAACATGAGTAACATCTACAATACTACGCACATGTGTATGCCCTGCACCACACAGTGGGTTGACCCACCATGCCACTGAGAAACAATGGAGAGCATGACACAACAGCAAATAACTTGATATCAAATGAGACAGAGGAGCTAGTGTCTGGGGACAGTCGAGCACAGCATCTGGACCACACACCGTTGCCAACAAAGGGATGAGCAGGAACCATGTCTGTTAACTTTTGGCACATGCATGCTTAGCAAATACATTAAACCATGCCCAACATGACTGGGTCACTGCATGTTGAGTGTATGTCCAGACAATCATCACACACAGGCCAGACCTGGCAAGGAGACATACGGTTTGGAGATGTAGGCCTTGCCCGCACAAACACCCCCCTACCTGAGACAATGTGATTGAGACAGAGGAAGTACTTACACCTCGTACTCGGGGATTAAAAAAATGCCCTACAATAAATCCTGATTGTACACGAACTACCCCTCGTGCGCCTGACCACACATATAATTGACAAACAACCATCATCAGATAGTTGTACCAAGAGACACAGGCACTGGCCACTGTGAGTATGCACAAGCCAAATTGGGTCACCCTGTCAAGTGGACACATGTAGCACACTTAACATAAATACAAATGAGGCCAGGGTACAATGCCACAGAGCCCAACCTATGCTGAAGACACAGAGAATGTCCACATTGTTGGCTGACACACATGATACCTAGGAAAAGGTGCCCAGGGGACTGTAGTGGCCACACTCCTCCATGGTCCTGGATGGATATGACTGCAACAGAAGCGACCGTCCCTGCACTATGCATATCTCACACTCATGCACATCATGTCTGAGGGCACAACATTGGTCATGCATGCTGTAAGGCAGTAAACTTTTAAGACACACTCCTATGTCGGGACTCAGCAGCAGTGCCAACTAACATGGACCCCACAATGACTGAACTGGCCAGGGCACAGGTAAGCTCACAACATATGTAAGGCACCACCCCCACACATGATGTTGCAAGCATTGGGCACTTGGATTAACTGCCAGCCTAGATGACCTTGTGCAAGAGTGACTACCCACAGACCCGGGAACACATGTCAAGGAGGGGAAGGGAGGAAGAACAGCACGGGTTGACTTTGTGGAACAGGATATGCACTGCACATATAAACCCTGGCAGTGTATCCATGCGACTGCGTACTTCCAAAAGCTGGTGACACACAACCAACACACATGTACCTACCCCCTTCCTGCTGCTGCTTCTCCAGTAAGCGCCTATCCAAGTCAGGGAAGACCACCGCCAGCACACGCTTCATGATGTGGGTCAGGCGCCGGCACCCACGGTTCTTCTTCCCTTCTGGTGAGTCCCCCAGCAGGACCCGGGCGATCCTCCTGGTCCAGCACCAGATATCCTGCCAGCGTTTCCTCACCTGGGCCAGGCGCCGCTTCCGACCCTCCACCGACCTCACGGCAATGACGGCTTGTCTCCAAATCTCCCCCTTGGCATAGGCGCCTACCTGTGAGGATGACAAAGTGAGACTACTTAAATATACATGCTACATGTCACAGAGACACACATTAGAACAATTTGGCTTGTTTGAACAGGGCAAAGTATGCAGCAGACTCATTGCACCTTTGTCATAGGGACATTATCCTCTGGGGAAGGCAAAATGCACTACGTGGCATTGAAAGTACACAGGTGGAATGAGGGGTGCGACACAATCAATGATCATGGCTCACACTGTGCATCACAAGCTACACCAGGATTATGTACAGCACCTCACAGCAGTCACATGCCCCAGGCCACTGACGAAACCTCAGCAGAGTACACAGACACACACAGGCACAGGACAATCACCTGCCATTGGCAACTGCGGGTACAAACCTCACTCTGCACATGTGCCACTTGACTGGGGGGGTGTCACCGGTGTTGGGCTAGCCCAGCACGTCAGACACACAGCACTGCTCCCTGCTCATATCAGATGGGTAGGGCATATGCATCCCTCATGCATCTGGGCTGCAACACTCCACATAGACACTCACCCACATGACAGGGGACTTACACACACACCAATGTCCAGGGGACGAACACATCATAAGGGTACGAAACCTACACACGCGTACGGACTGTATCCCTATGGCGTACGCCTACGGCAACACAACCATAGTGATACGGACCCTACACACGCATGTACCAACCGTATCCCAATGGCGTACGCCTACGGCAACACAACCATAGTGATACAGACCCTACACACGCGTGTACGGACCGTATCCCTATGGCGTACGCCTACGGCTACACAACCATAGTGATACGGACCCTACACACGCGTGTACGGACCGTATCCCTATGGCGTACGCCTATGGCTACACAACCATAGTGATACGGACCCTACACACGCGTGTACGGACCGTATCCCTAAGGCGTACGCCTACGGCAACACAACCATAGTTATAAGGACCCTACACACGCGTGTAGGGACCGTATCCCTATGGCGTACGCCTACAGCAACACAACCATAGTGATACGGACACTACACACGCCCTCAGAGCGTGTGTACGGTGCATTTCACACCTTACACTGGTGACAGGCGGCACACAGAAAGGAATTGAGCTGTCATACTTGGCCAAGGCTGGACATCAAGTCATTGTCAGTGCAGTCCTACATGTCTCGGGCCTAGGTGTGTCAGGCTGTGATGTGGCACAAATCTTCTCATGTTTGAACCCAATAAATGTGTGATGAGCTGTGTACACATGTCATGTGTGATGGTGCACTATGTGCCACACATACCCTTCACACCTTTGACATGTGTGCATGTAGTACAGACTTGTTGAGCAATGCATCACTGGCATGGCACAGTCGCCAATACCTGCAGCTGTCCCCTGATGCCAGGTACACGGATTATTACATCTGACATGTGACTACCGGCATTGCACGATGTGAGTATGTCATGTGTGTGTCATGTGTTCCCATAAGCTTGCTGTTGGTGTTCCGTCAAATGCATCTGCAGTTGCTGCATCCAACATGTGCATGTGTGTGGATGGGCATGGCACACTATTATGCACACCAGGACACATGTGGAATCAGACGTAACGTGTGTATGTATGCATCGAACATGGACTTGCGAGACAAGGACATATCTGCGTAGTATCAATGTATGTGTGATCAGTCTAGACATGTGCCCCTTCATGGCAAGGTGTGTGGTCTGTCCTTTTTTCAGGGACATGTGACCTGTGCCTCTAGTGTTCCGCAACCTGTCTGTATGATAAACATCCTTCTTCTGCACATATGTGGATGTCTGTCACTCCTGTAATGCGTCTGCCTGTTTACTTACACTGGCCCACAGCTAGTTTCATGCCATGTCATGTTGAGCTTGAGAATCCACGTTTGTAGCTGGCTCTTGGTAGGAGTGTCACCTGCCTGGCAGACGTGTCCAGGATATATTGCACAGACCTGACTCTGTATGTAGCATATGTGTATTGGCTGTTTAACATGTGCTCAGTACATTGACATTGTTGTTGTACTGTACTCACTCTTCGTTGTCCCTTCCAAATTACTGCAGGGCTCCGCCTCTCCCCCGACCAATGCCAGACTTGGCTGACCTGAGGGAACGTGACTGTATACGCCGCTTCCGCTTCACCCAACGGTTGATTGTGAACTTGACAGCAAGGCTGGCACCACACCTCCAACCGCTACACAGGTATCCTACAGCACTGACACCCATGATGAAGGTGATGGCAGCCCTACATTTCTTTGCCACAGGTACGTTTCAATATACCATAGCTCATATTGGTGGCATGTCCCAGACCATGTTCAGCCGTGTCCTGCATGATTTTTTAGAGGCCATGTTGGTTCACCTGGATGAGTTTATTCATTTCCCAACTCCTGAGCAGTTGACAGGCGTCAAGGGTGACTTCTATGCCCTGGAAGGGATGCCCCATGTCATCGGGTCTATTGATGGGACACATGTGGCTTTGGTACCACCACAGGCACAGGAGGTAGCCTTTCGCAACCGTAAACATTACCACTCCATTAATGCCCTTGTGGTGTGTCTTGCTAACATGGTGATTTCCCATGTCTGTGCTCGTTTTCCAGGATCAGCACACGATGCCTACATCATGAGGCGTAGCAGGGTGCCTGAAATGATGCTGCAGCTGCGCAACGAACGAGCATGTCTTGTTGGTGGGTATACTCTGTTACTCCTGTATTTAGCGTCATCTTTCTGTCTTACTGCTTCTCCTGACCCACTTCTGTCCATGATGTTTCCATGTAGGGGACTCTGGCTATCCCAACATGCCATGGCTAATCACGCCTCTCCGCAACCCCAGAACGGCTGGCAATCACCGGTACAACAACGCCCATGGGCAGACCAGGCGAGTGATAGAAAGGACCTTTGGCCTCCTGAAGAGCCGATTCCGGTGCCTCCACAAGACCGGCGGCGCACTCCCATATGCACCGGTGTAGGTCTGCAAAATCTTCCTCGTGTGCTGCATGCTGCACAACATGGCAGTGGAGAAAGCTGTGCCACTCCTCCTGGATCCGGATGAGCAGGAACATCCACCCGTGGAGGATGAGGGGCTTGGTGACGAGGCAAGTGATGTTGAGGAGGAGGAGGAAGAGGATATCCGGAGTCGGCTCATACGCAACTTCTTTGCTTAGTGGTGAGTTGCAGTGTCTGAGTGTGCATGCATTGAGCCTTGTGTGGCATGTGTTGCAATGTGTGGGTCCATCTGCATGTATGGCAAGTGAGTCAGAGGTGTGTTTGGATCTGTCACTCGAGTGATGGTGTAATAAAAGAATGTCTTTCCTGAGACACTATTTTCACCTAGCATGTTGACAACCTTATACGTGTCGAGTACATGCCCATGCATGCGGATGTGCTTCTTTTGGCTCACTTCTTGTGTGTCTCTCATCCCCAGGTATTTGCGCATGCTGTCTGCTGGTGGCATTGTTGTGCTCCTGCTATTCCTCATGAATACAGCAATGTGTGCTGTATCAGCGTAACATGCACGGACATGTCGAAAATTCTCCTTAGGGTAAGGGATGCAGCACGGCTTTTTGGGTGTGCTATTTGTTTGGAATGTGTGTGCACTGCTCCTGTTCATGTTTGGTTACTTTGCATACATGTAGAATCACCATGGGGCACATGACATGGAGCTGGATTCACCTGAATTGATAGTCACACTTGGTGACAGTCATCTGTAATGTGATTGTGGATTGTGATGAAGGCATCAATGTGTGTAACACTGCCCTCGGAAACATACGGGATGCACCGGGTTGAAATAGTGTGGGACATCCCCATTAGAGGCTCAATGGTGAATAGCAGCCTCTCCGTGAGCAGCACGGGGTGTATGCCTCAAACCCGTCACTTGTGTGCCAGTTCTATGGATTTCCTGCATCTGTGGTGCAAAGGGGGGTGCCAGTGTAGGTCCCACATGTTCATCCACATGACCTGTGCATCTGTTAATATAGATGCATTTGCCTTCCGGCAAACATGACTAATGAAGGTGTCCCTCAGCCTCCAAGGTGCCTCATCTCTGTCAATGCAGGTCTCTTGCCACTGTGCATGCGGCATGTTTGGCATAGTTATCACAGATTGTGCATATGAGTCTATGTGTAGAGTAGCAAGATGCAAGCTGTTTGTCAGGGATTATGATATGTATTGTGCATGATGTACATGGCTGTGTAGGTATTTTGGCATCTCAGTCCCCACAACGGCCACTTTGCTGCATGTGCATCCATTGTCTGTGTGTGTGCCATGTTGAACCAGACACTCCTTCCTTATCATACACCTTTTGCAGTAGTCCTTTCTGACATGCTTGTGTTTGTGTGCAACTTGTGGCATGGTTTTCAGGACATGGCACCTGCTGCTGCAGGCCCTGCAGCAAGGGCACACAGAGTTTCTATATTTGCCCTCACACACATGCCTCTAAGACGCACCCCCCTTCCTCCCTCCACCCATTCATTTTGGTGTAATCTGCTTGTGTGTGACACAGTATGGTGGCAAAGGCTGGACCGTCTGCACATGCTACATGCACATTGCACGTGCCTCATGTCCTTGCATGTGCCACATCACGCTACACCATGATGTTGAGGCCACCCACCAAGCAATGTCCATCCAATACATCTGTTGCATGCACTCAGGCATGCACTCATCGCCCACACAACACCTTTGCATAATGAGTGTGCAACTCCAACTGCCTACACAGCGCTGGCACGCCTTCCAGGCCCTGTCACACCAACCAGGTCATGTCCCTCCTACTCCCCACCGGCTCTGTACCCCAACAAGGCCATGGGAGTGGTACTCCAGGCCTCTGCATGTAGTATGGTGTCGTTGTGGGACACATGGCACAGGTATCATGTCTCAGCGTGCCAGTCTACAATGTGTCCAGGATCCCCCTCTACACCATGACATGCGCACTGCATCTCATCATCATCTGGTGTCCCATTGCCAGCCAGGTGCTCCTCACCCTCCCCAAAGACGCAGTCCTTGCCAGTTCTCATATTGAATAATGCATGGTATCCATTGGCAGATGGCTGAACATCGGCCACCTGATGCTGGACTTGTACACAACTGAGGTGTTCATCTGCGGATTGTCCCCTTACAGCTGGGTCAACTGATTGTGTCCCACCTGCAAGGGCCCTGCACAGGCACACAGTGTCCACGTACACAAGCTGGTGTGCATCATGGATTGCTTGCTCACATGTGCTATGCTGATCACCAGCATCTGTACCTCAGGCTTCAGCACACTCTGCATTATGCACAAGATCCACAGTTCGATCCACCTCAAGGCAAGACAGACCATCCCCCAGGTCAACTACAACATCCGTGTCTAATCCTACCCTGCACTCTACGGAGAAGTACGTTACAACTCCCATGATACTTGTCCACATCCAGGGTGCATCTGCACAGCTCTGCTTCAACATCCGGCAACCCAGCCACATCACCGTCCAACAGAGATAGCTGCAATGGATCACTGTCAGCTGCAGGATGACCTTCACAATCCACGCCCACACTCAGGATGCAGCCCACGACCACGACCCCAACACAACCTTGTGGCACTGTCATCCAAGACCCCATTGTGCCATCTCCATGCATCCAACCTTGGCCTGGCCACCATTCTCCACATCCACCTGACTCCAGCATGCAGGACATAGTTCTCCCACCTGGCTACACATACCTGGGACTCCCACCCCAGGACACTCCACATGATCCCTGACCTCTGCGCATGACTGTTGCTCTTCGAAATAGATCTGTCCGCACAGTTGTGCAGGCACCCCCTCAGCTGGTTGGGCCCATCACGGGTGAGTATGGTGCTCCATGTCTGTACTGGATGATACATTGTGACCCATGTGTGTCCTGTGCCAGACTCAGACCCCAGGGTATGCATGGTCGGAGTTACTTCAAAACTCAGGCATGGTTTGACTTTCCAACAAACACATGTTATGTAATAATGCAAAATGACGGCATCATCTCGTGATTTTTATGACTTTTATTAGTGGTAGGGTACGTGTTTGGGGGGATGTAAAGAGGTGCTCGCCGGGTGTCTGTAATCCAAAGTTCACAGGGGGAGTTGGGATCCTTGCCATTGGAAGTCATCAGAGTCCATGCCACAGACTTTGTCAACATTGGTCAGACAGTGACCAGCAAGTCCATGTGGCAGAGAATGTCATTGGATGAGGTGCTGCTGTTGCGCCAGAGGGCCAGGTGCCAGGCCAGGTGACCTGGGAGATGGTGATGGTCCGCTGACTCTCACGGTCTTTTGCGTGGACGACCCACCTTCCTCCGGGGATCCTCAGAAGCAGGCCGTGACGTTGTCTGTGATGCTCCGTCGGACGAATCCTCCTCCTCCTGATCCCTCCCTGTGGCTGATGTTGATCTTCGCCTGGTGGCACAGGGAGGGTTGCCCATGTTTTCGGCAATCCGACGGAGTGAACGGCTCATGTCCGTTTGCACCGCCACGAGCTCAGCCAGTCTTGCCTCCATCCGTCCTTGGTGTTGCTGTTGACTGGCATATTGCTCGGCCTGCAGGTTCTTAATCTCATTGAGGGTCTCCACTACCTGGTTGATGCCCCTGGTGTCACGCCGGTATGTGTCCAGGATGTTGCGGACGTGTGACATAATGGGTTCCTCAGCTGTCTGGTCAGGTTCGCGCCTCCGCCGTCCTCCACTCCCACCACCCCTCCCCACTTGAGCCTGGCCTGCCGTTGTGGGCACATCGTGTCTCCGGGACCCCTGAGGGATGGCATTTGCGGGGTCGCCTGCCTCCTCCTGGGTGCCCGGAGTACCTTGTCCCTCCTGGTCAGACTGGCTGCGTTGTTGTGTGTGAGCAGGGCTCCTGTGTGTATCCTGGGATGTGGCAGGAATGGGGGTGGTGGTTGGCACAGTTGTACCTGACGCAGGTGCTGCAGGTGCTTGGGCACCAGAGGGGCCAGGTTGGTCGGGGTCATCCACGGAGTGGTGAGAGTCATCGCTGCCGGTGGGATCATCGTCACGCCAAGCCTGGTCCTGTGATTCTTTCCCCCCAGTGTTGGGGGGAGATCGACGACGTTGCCCTGTGTGTGAGAGAGAGACAATGTTAATGGTGTTTCATGCGTCATCCATGTTTCATACATATTCAAGTTGGCACAGTTCCTCTGGGTAGTTGGATATGTCTAGCATTCCTCTCACAGTGCACTTGTGGATGGGTATGTTGCGGGGGACAGATTGATATGTACTCCTGGTTATTTGGCCTGTCTAATGAGTGTTGGGATGCTTATTTGGCAATGGATTGGTCTTGTTGTGTCACATATCCATTGTGGGAGTGCCAATTTGCGTTGGCTGCCCCGGGGGTGTGCGCTTGTGTAAGGGGGCGGGGGGGTGTGACCGGGCATGCTGTTGGGTGTGGTGTGATTTGTCATTGGGTCTACCAGGTGATGTGTCTATCCCCTCATGGTGCATGCTGGCATGACAGTGAATGTGAGTTCCTGTGGTAGGTAGGTGGCATGTGGAGTTGGTGTTTGAGTGTACAGTGGTCACAGGATTGCCTTGTGCTGTCTACAGCAGGACCAAGTGTCATCTACCTTGTCTGTACTTGGCAAGTCCATGTGCATTGTGCATGGTGCATGGGTATGTCCCTTGGCCACAGCTTTCAACACTTTTCCTATGTGTGACACACTCTTTGTTGTTGCATCATTTTTGAACGCAGTAAGCAGTGTAGCGAGCGTGCGTAGCGAGCGATGCAGAACCGGCTTACGTGTTGCACTGTACGTGGGCAAATGGTGCTTTTTCATATCTATTGGAGAATGCAGGTAGGTAACTTATGCATTTGTGACTGGGTTCTAACAAACACAGTGAGTGGGTATACTGGGTGTAAGGTTAGGTTTGTGCCTGCAGCAAGGATCTACTCGTGCACAGTTTGACACATGGCCCAGTGATTTCCAAATGAAAAAGGGGTGTTTCACGCACTGCCAGACCTTGTCAACATGCACACAGTCCACCTGCTGACGAGCGGACATGCCCACACCACCCAAGGGTGATTTTGTCTCCCTCTGTCTCCCTCTCTCCCTCCCTCTGTCACCCTCCTCCCTCTGTCTGTCTCCCTCTGTCGCCCTCTGTCGCCCTCTGTCTCCCTCCCTCTCTCTCCCTCTCCCTCCGTCTGTCTGTCACCCTCTGTCACCTCAGCCCAGCTTCCTGGGCACACACACTTTGCAGGTCTTTCAAAGGCCATTGGCTTGTTCATGTGGCTTTGTTTAGAATCTCCCGGCCCCCATTGGGCAGAGTGTCTCTGAGTCTGCGCTGCTGCGACGGTGTGTGCTGACACTCTTTCACAGTGATGCCTCTTCATTAGCTGCTGTTATGTGCAAATTGGGCCTTCATACCCATGTCATCCTGCGACGCGGCCACCATTTGCAGGCGACACAGTTCAGTGTCGGGACACACTGTTTGTATAGCTCTGCCCTAGGCCATATGGGCTGAGGGCATTGGTGTCTGCTTCTGAGTTGCACAATGTTTTTTTGGAGGCCCACCCTCCCGGCATCACGGACATCCTGTCTTGTGTTGGTGTTTTCTGTGGCCTGTGACTTGGCATGGCCTTGCTTGGTGCATGGGGCATGGAGCCGCTAGTGGCATGTGCGTGTTTTTGGAGTGTGGTTGTGTCCGGTGATGGCTTTGGGGTAGTTGCGTGCATTATTGTGAGTTGGGTTGTTGATGCGGCTCCCCCCATGTGAGGTGAGTTGTTTGTGTACTCACCAGGCTCGGCGACTCCTTCTACTCCATGTACTCCCACCGGCAGCAGCGTGCGCATCACCTTCTCCTCCCAGGGATGGTAGTGTACCGGTCTGCGGGGCGGGCCACCTCCAGTGATGTTCCCCTGGTTATATTCATCAGTCATTTTGTGGCGGACCATCCTCCGCAGATCGTACCACCTGGCTTGGCATTCATGCCTGGTCCTTCTGATGGGCGCAACAGCATTCACCCTCTCGACGATCCTCTGCCACATGGCTGATTTTGCTGCTACGCTGGTCTGTCTGACCAATGTTCCAAAGAGCTGTGGCTCGACTCTGATGATTTCGTTGACAAGGATCTCCAGCTCCGCTGTTGTGAACTTTGGATTCTTGTCTGTAGGCATGGTGTGGGGTGTGGGTGTGGATGGTTGTGGGTGTGTGTGTGTGTGGTTGTGAAGGTGTGTGTGTGAATGTGATGAGGGGGTGTTTGTGAAGGTGGTTGTGTGAAGATGTGCAAGTGTAAGGTGTAGTCAAGGTTCAAGTATGGTGCTGTGGGTTGTCTGTGTGGTCTGGCAGCAGTGGGTCTGTTGCAAAGGCTCATGGTTTGTGTGTGTGGGCCCTTTTTATTGGTCCAGTTGTGGGTGTGGCTGTGTTTGAACTTTGGGTGGGTGTGTTATAAGGAGTGGTTGTGTTTTGGGCCTCTGTTTACCTGTTTGGCTTTTGCAGGTCAGTGTATTGGATGTATTTGGGCTTGTTGGACGTGTTTTGTGGTGTTGTGCGATTCGAATTGACTCTCCTTGTGGTGTTTTGCAGTGTCCTGGTTCAGTACGTGTGTTTTTCGCGTCTGTGAGGTGCGTACATCGGCCATGTTGTTGTACAGTGCTCACATTTGCTATGGCTTGGTACGACTCGTACATGCGCAATGCTGGGTGAGGGTGCTGGTGTAGGGGCCTGGGGTAGGGTGCGTACAGGCACGGGCAGGGTGTAGGGGCCTGGGGGTATGGCATGTACATATGGGGTGCTGGGGGTATGGTGTGTACCCCCACCCCCGTATGGACGGTGCGTACCCCCACCTCCGTATGGACGGTGCGCACCCCCCGTATGTAAGCACCGTCCCCCAGCACATACCCCCAGCCCCCCGTATGTACGCACAGTACCCCCAGCCCCCGTATGTACGCGCCGTACACCCAGCCTCCGTATGTACGTGCCGTACCCCCAGCCCCCCGTATGGACGGTGCGTACCCCCACCCCCCCTATGGACGGTGCGTACCACCACCCCCCCTATGGACGGTGCGTCCCCCCACCCTGTACTTATGGAGCGTACCCCCACCCCCGTAGGTACGCTGCGGACCCCCAGCGCGTAGCGCTGGGGGTCCACACCATACATACGGGGTGGGGGTACGCTCCGTACCTACGGGGTGGGGTGGGGGTACGCTCCGTACCTACAGGGGTGGGGGTACGCTCCATACCTGGGGTGGGGGTACGCTCCGTACCTACGGGGTGGGGGTACGCTCCGTGCCTATGGGGGTGGGGGTATGGCACGTACATGGGGGGCTGGGGGTACGGCGCGTACTTGGGGGGTGGGCTGGGGGGTGTTCGGCGCGTATGCGGGCACATTTTTGGACGTCTCCATGGTTGCTATGGGAGTTCGCTCCGTACGGTGTTTTTTCCATACAGTTGTGCATTCGGATGGACGGGACGGATCGTACTTGCGCGCTCGGACTTCAGTTTCCCGATTCGTACGTGGACTTGTCGGACACTTTTTCCGACCCGAGGACGTGTCGGGGAATTTTCCCAATGCGATTCGTATGGATTTTTTAACATACGAATCGTACTTGCCAGTTTGTACGGGACTTGTACGATTCGTACGTAAAAAAATCCGGATACGATTCGTATGGGGAATATTTTTAACGGATCGGAATCGGCACCTTTATAGTTAACATTTTACAAAATGCTCAATAAAAATCATTAACAGATGTACAGTGTTTTATCCCACTAATAGATTTGGATAAATTTGGTAACTAGCTTAGGCTCCTGGTAATTGGATGACCGGCACTCTTGTGGCAGCTTGGGGGTGGCTGATCTATCCACTGCCACTCAGGCTGTGCGAACGACCAATCACAACTTGGTCAGTCGATCATCATTGGGACTGTCAGCATTTCCACCACCATGAAAACTATGGTGTAAAGGAAATGAATGAGGCAGTGCAGAGGCCCGTGCTTAAAATGCATGTGCATGCACACCGGGGGTCATAACTTGTGCCCACCTGTGTGCATGTTCATCGGTTCATGGACAACATGGTTTTAGAGTTAATGATGTGCATGAAGCTTGTAGTGCAGTTCCATTGTGATAATTCTTTAAAGGCGGACCCGTGGAGTGGGTGGAAGATTCAATAGCGTACCCCAACATTATCTAGAAATGCGCAATTTAATGAAATCAATATCTACATCCTGCATAGAGCATACCTCACCCCATCCTGCAATAGCAGATATTTTGTGATGGAGGCAGCAGCATGCCTAAACTGGGGAGAAAGAGAGACTGTTTTTATTATTTCCTCTTTGGCTTCCTTGAAGTTCTTGAGTAACCAGGTGGGAAAGGATTATGCTAGCTACTTGCCTTATTGAAACTCGAACTTCTTATATATCAATATGCACTAACAATGGGAACATTGAATATTTTTTGATTGTTGGCCAAAAATTATTCTCGTTTTTGGTGATCCCTGAAACCAATTGCCATAGGCTTATTGTGACTACTGCCCTTACCATTTACATAGTTCCTTCTCACTCCCTGTTTTTTAATGTTGCTTTGTTATACATGCCTCATTGATTATTCTATAGGATTCTAATTAGTCATAGACAAGGGAGGACATGTTTCTTGCCAATGACACTGTACACCGTTTTTTAGAGCGGTGCCCCCTTCCTGAGCGGCTGCCAGGATGAGGTGGGATTGAATACCCAGCAGATGCGGGTAAGATATCTTATATCTCTTATATCACAGTATCATAGTATACACCAGTGTGTGCAATATAATTATTTTCACTGATATGATTTTTTATGTTTATTTTGAGGTACAACCGTCCTTGTTGTAACAGATGTACAGAGGATTGAGGTCATATACTGATAAAAATATATCCTTTTTTTTGTTGCACTGATTCACTTTACTCGCAGCAGCACCTGTTTGAGGTCCTGAAGAAAGCCTAACCCACGTGTGGGTGATACGGCTGAAACATGTTGACCAACCTTTTTCCCTCACCATAGCGGTTTTAAACCCATACCGCTGGTGCTCTGATTTTAATCCTGACAGCTGGTGTCTTTGAATAAATTCAGAATTGGACACCTTCTAGCCAGTTTATTTTCACTTTTTCTCTTCTTTTTTGCGCTTCGCCCTCACTTTTTAATTTCTTTGATCTTTATATGAGGATTTAGGATATCCTTCTTTTTTATTAAAACATCCCTGAGCTCTTCTCTCTCAACGGGAGGGTTGTAGCCCTCAAAGGGCCAGGGATTTCGTACTGTTATGTAAGAGAGAGAGAGAGAGGCACATACAATTATTTTTTAGGGGGGATGCCCTAAACAGTCCTTTTGTGAGTACGTGTTTCACCAGAGTTTGTTCTCAACAATTGACATATGAGAGTGTCCACCCATGTTTCTGGATAAACGTATGAAATTAGGAAGTGATGAAATATTACGTCATTTCTTTAACAGCAAACAGGGGAAAAAAAAGAAAAACCTTTTCAATGTAAACAATAACGAAGCAAAACGGTCTTGTGCAGAGGGTTGATGCATTTATAACTTGCGTTGGTGGGAGGCATAGCATAGTGTAATTTTCCAGGGGACGGACAGTAATGCAGGGGGATGTTGGGGAGGGGGACTCCGTAGAAAGTCTGTACCATCCCAACGTGACAGTAAATAATTAAGGGACAACCACCACTACAGCAATGGATCGTGTACAGACAGGCTCCCAGCACTATCCAATAGGCACAGTGGGCATCGCAGTCTAGGGCTCATCAGGGAAAGGGCCATGCCCAGAGTCCGAACCCGTCCCACAGGACCCTTGCCCCGCTGTGTTCTTCCGAATCGCCATCACCTCCATTCATTGGCCATCAATCAAGTGCTTTCTCATGCCCTTACATTCCTCCCAGCTAAGGGCCCTGCCTTATGCTCCTGCCCACATGATGTTCCAGGTCTCAATCGCTGGACCAATCTGGGATTTCCATTCCATCGTAATGCGACATTTCGCAAAACACAATGCGAGATCCACTAGTCTGTTCTCCAAATTTATGGTTTGGTGGCCTGTGGAAAAGAGACCCAGAAGGCACGTCTGCACCGTGTAGTGCATCTCTCTGCCCAGCCCTGCAGAAAGTTTACTGAGAAACAACCTCCAAAAAGGTTACAGTCACGGACAATCCCATGTCGTGCGGTCATAATCTGCATGGAGGTTTAAGCTCTGTGGTCAGCCACGCGTCTCCCCCACATAAGTTACATTCAGGCGGTTTGGTATCATGTAAGCCATGTGTGTGTATTTGTATTCTATGTTTTTGAGACGGGTATTGAGAGAGACCTTATTAGGATAATGAAATACCATCTGCCATTCTGCATCCATGAGGGCCCTGTCTCATAAAATGTCCAACTTAGCACTAATTCTGTCTAAGGGACGTATGGACGCTGATTGCAGGGCCACATAAAACCACTTCAGTAGATGCACCGCTGTCCCAAACATGAACAGCGCATGCAGCACTGGGTGGTTCTCCGGTTCGTTTCACCACTTATTCCACAGCTGGTCAAATGTACGCACCAAAGCCTCGTGAAACAGGGACTGACCCGGGGTTAAAACCCAGTCTTCTCGAAGCACGTCAATGATGAGTATGGATCAATCCAGAAAGCAGTGCCCTAGGTTACCAAGCACAGCCTATGTCCAGAGGGACAGTTGCTCAGTCTTAAAAACCGACTGCGGAGCAACTTGTGGCAAACCCACAAGGGGCAACATAGGTGTGTACTTAACTTGATGCCGGACGCTGCCTTGGCATCGCCTCCAGGCATTGAAGCAGTGCACTGCAGCAAGGAGCAGTATTGGGTGGGTGTTGCTGGCATCATCAATTTAGTCACTTTTAATTTAGTGATAACATCAAGATATTACAAGAACTTGCTCTTGTCCCACTCTATACATTTTGACAGCCATTGCAATTAAAACAGTCAATATATAATCATAAAAATGTGGGACTCCCCGGACTCCTTCAGATGGGGGGCGTAGCAACGTTATAAAAGACACCCTAAGGCACACGTCTCCCCACACTTGATGTCCCGTAGCAAGTTGTTGAGTGAGCGAAACCTACTGCTGGGCATGAATATTGATTGGTTGGCAAAGAAGTACCATAAGCACAGGAGCATGGCAATTTTAAACAGGGAGACCTGGGACATCATGGGCAATTTCAAAATACGCCAAAAGTGGACACGCGATTAACGAATGCAGCTCTCTGCCCAGATTTCACCCCTTTAAGTCATCGAGCGAGTGGAATACATCCACACCAAGGTACTTAAACGTATTAATGTAGGCGAGTCAGATCTTCTCGTTATAGTTCAGCCCACTTTTTGATGATGTATGACTGGTTTTGACTTAGACTGACTGCGATCCTGGTATTCTGGACCCCAATCTATCTGCTTTCTCCTCTAAAATGAATGCATGTACTTTATTTACACTCGAGATTGGATTCTGAGGTACCCTTATCAGTCCCTAGTATATGGTACCCCATGTACCGAGGGCATAGGTACCACAGAGGCCTCCCAGGGGTTGATGCATGTATTGGGTCAACCCTGAGAGTACATCCCAATGACAATACAGTTCTGCTACCGCAGCCTGTGTAAGGTTGTGCATGCATCCCTTAATTATATATATGTTTACTATATATATTCTAAATAACTGCACATATAATCCGATCATCCACCCCTAATGCAGGCCTTATCAAAGTTTATGGCAGGGTTGTTGTGTTTTGTGTGAGAGGCTGTATCTTTGGGAAGCTATTTTACGTGGTTGTCTGAGATGCAGCCAACCCAATATATGTAAGTGTATAATACCTCGCGGTAAAAGCTTATTTAAAAACAGTTGTTTAGAAACATGTCATGTTTGTTGTCAATCAACTTGGAATCATACATCCCCACCAGTAACTGGCAGGAGAGGTATGATTCCACCCTCCTCGAGGGACTTATCTGAAACACCGGTATATCCGGTACCAGCTTTCTCGAACATGGGCATCACAAATTGGATGCTGTTAGCCCCAGACACGAGTTTGCCCTCCTGCTGCTGAGCCAAGCTAGTGCAGAGGAAGGCCTGACAATAGGTTTCATCTTACATGGAGGTCTGACCACCTCCCAGACAGACTACAGTGTATTTGGTCTGGGTGGGTGTACTATTAGAGTGACAGAAAGTCTCCACTGGGAGCCTTTCATAGTCCCCATTTTTAATAAGCTGATTGTGTACCCATCATGTTTGGAACAGGTAACAATCATCTCTGGCCTGAGCAGGTTTAGTGTCTGCCTTGAGCGAGAGCAGGTTCTCATCAGCGGTGGGGGTCAAACTTGTTTGTGGTGACAGTCTGATCAAGACTGAACAGTCAACACACTGTTAATTACAACGTTATCAGGGTACACATTTACCGTGCAGTCTGTGTGAAAATATGATTGAATACAATACAGGTGTCGGCATGGATTAATCAATACAAGCTGTTTAAGACCAAACATCATAAGTTTCTGTGAAAGCATCATGAACCTTGGAAAGTTAATAGTGCCTGTACTTGGAAAGAATTTTATGTTCACTTGTACTGTCAGTAATTTAACTGTACAGTGCATTGTCAGATCTGCGTATGTTAATATGCTATGCACTGGACTGTAATGATCCCTGCCGTATGTGATATAAGGCATGTTGTATGGCTGATTTAACAATATTTCCGTGCAGTATTTGTGCACATAGTAAACAAGGTATTTTTCCTGATGTTTTTTAAATCTTTAATTTAGTTTGCATCATTTTATGCCTCCTCTATCGGGAGTTCGTGTGAGTTGATTACAGACTACCATTATAGTGGCACAATGCAAGCTGTTGTTAAAAGGGACCCTTCTTAATACCAATGCTCTCAGAACCAGGTTTACTACTTAATGGAAACTTGGAGAGGTGCAGCGTCAATGTGAAACAAAGTATGCATTTACCATGTTTTTAGGGAACAACAATAGCACTGTGGAACTTGTTTTGATGAACCTAGTGATTATCAGAGAAAGTTGCATCACATATCATTAAAAAAATTTGGTTTTCTTTTCAAATTTGGTGCGGTTCCTAAGGATATTTTTTTAAATCTCCAAAAAGTTCCAAAGATTAGCAAAGCTATAACATATTGGCCAGCATACAATTTAAAGTGAATAACATGTATTTGTTTATTTCCTTTTCCAACAGCCTTTTTGTGATGAATGCGGTTGTTGGATTCATCTTGAATGCATTGAAACAGATGCAGCATCCTTATTGGAGATTGAAGGTTTTAGATGCCGCATATGCTTATAATACTATTCATTTGAGCAGTGTTGTCAGAGTATTAAAAACACTATCTCTGTGATGTGAACTGAGATTTTCAGATACATTGAATCTATTTTCCAAATTGTGTCAAGAGTAATATGGGTGTTTGAGTTGCTCATATATAATATGTTTTTATGTATAATTATATTTAATATTTATTTTTCATAAGCAGAACACCGTTTTATACTTGAGTGCAAATTTCTTTGTCAACATTTGATAAATAAAATGGTTTGACTCTGTATTGTCTTTAATGCATTATTACAAACAGGCATGGACAAAGTCTCTTTCCTTGTCCTAACATGACAAATATATGTTTTGACCACATGTAGCAATGGGATATGCAATCATACATTATTCATAAAAACACAGTTGTTGAATTATTGCTTATTTGGACCCTGACTTAAGACTTACGTAAGATGAATGGTAAATAACACATGTTGCAACATTCTTCTTTGTTAACTATATTGTCAGTGTAGTCTATTAATGTAATACATCACCTAAATCTAAATTGTGTTTGAGAGATACAATAGCTATGTACAAATGCTAAGATTGTTGAGGCAGTTATGGGTATAACCCTACTTTTCATAGTGCATCATAAGTATTAAAGACACCGTTTTTGTATTATTATTTTTTTTGACCAAGACTTTATGAATTACGTGTGAACAATGGCAAATTTAAAATGTTGCAACATTCTTCTTTGTTTACTATATTGTTAGTGTAGTTTGTTAATAAAATACATCATCTAAATCTACATGTTGTCTGAACAATAGAGTAGCTATGTGCAAAAACAAATGTTGTTAATGCAGTTACAGCTGTAACCCTTTGATGTCCACTGCATCATAAGTAATAAAGATATATTAAAGTCCAAATATAAAGTATTATTACATGTAAAATGGTGAAGTTTTAAAACAACCAACATAGAGGGTAAGTTACCTACCTTCTGTAACGCATATTATGATAGAGACATGACCTACCCAGATATTCATTAATTTTCAACTTCCGGACATCATAATCGATCTGGAAGATTGTTGATAATGGAACCCCTGTGTGCTGTAAGGTGTTGCAACACGTGACATTTTAGGATTTTTGTCCACCATCATTGTGACATTTGCATTGTCTATACAGCCACCACTCATTTGCGCCTTTCTCATGACTTTTCACTACTTTCCATGCCATAAGCGCAGAGCCATGAAGTGACTGACCGTGGAGTATCACTAAATACAAATATGGCCCTGAAGGGACTTGCCTTTGAACACTAAAAATATCCACAGTGCTGAGAGTGAAAAGTGGGTCAGTAAGGAATCTGCTGTGACATCATGTCTACCAGATGAAACGTTACCATACGTAGGTAACTATTCTTATATGATTGAGACAGATAGCTGAGAGATTACTTACCTTTGAACAGATACACAAGCAATACCTTCCACTGTGGTGGTACCATGGAAAGTTCAAACCAATAAATCATGGAAAACAGACCAGACAAAATGGCCATCCATGCAAACAAGAAAATCAAGGCAATAGTGTCCAAAGGCCGTGTGCTAGGATGTTAAAGTGGCAATTTAGTAGTATTCTGTAATGAGAACACCATGCATGATAGCTGTGGTGGCTGCCTTTGCCCTGGCAGAATGGTCCGTAAGACCGTCATAAGGTTGTATCTACGCTAAGGCTTAACCGATATTGATACAGAGGATGAGCCTGCAGGATAAGGTCATCTTTTAGAACATCTAGCCCCTTCTTTGCTACAGGCTACACTATATAGAGTTGGATGATTCCCAATGAATTCTTTCTTGAAATTTAGAAAGACAACGCAAGTTTAGGTTACAAACAGTGTTGACGTCACTCTAATATGGAAGGGTGTTGAGGTGCATAGGTAGTGGGCATAGTATTTGAACTTCCAATTTGAAAATGTGTTAACACCTTACAAAGCACTGATGACGTGGTGTGGAGCACTACCTTGTCTGCAAAGCTAGGTGTCTGCAGCTCACTCATCCTACCTGCATGGCTTATTCCCAGTAAAAGAGATCATTTCATAGTGAGCAACCATAGAGGAAAGTTGCACAGTTTTTAATACAGTATGGATAAGAAAGTAAGTGAGAACCAAAAAAATTTACAACTAAGACATAATAAAGTTTGAAAAGATAAGATACTGGCTTAACACATTAAAAAATCTATGTGCAAAACAGCACTTAAAAAGGGATGGCTGGTCATGCTGCCGAAGGGAAGATGATAGGGCCCAAAAAGTAGACATTCAGAGTTCAAAGAGAAGAACCCTGGATGAACAAAAACATATTTAATAAGACAATAGCTGGAATACAGGTAGATAGATGGTTGACAGCTCATTCTGTACAATATTTTGAATTGTTTTTCCTTTGGCAGTCATATACCGATTTTGTGGCGGGATCTGATGTTGCCTGAATAATTTCATGAACTATGTTAATAAGGTTGAAACTTGACAACTGTCACTGCTCAATCACCACGCAAGGAGGCGGAGGGTGGACTGGTTCTGGAAGAGGTTAACAACACCCGCCCCTCTGCTGCTACGACAGAACATCCTCCCTGAGTGGCAGCCGAATTGCAGGATCTATGTTTATTGACATCAGTTCGTGGTACCAGACTCTGTACAGATTTCCGGGCCTCTAGAATGACTTCTGGCCAGTTGTTCTGGACCATTTGTAACACTCTTGCCAGAAGTGGCATGGCCGTTAATGATTAAAGGAGGCGTGAACTATACTACCAACGAAAAACGTTGCTGAGCAATGTTATTCCCACGAAATTTCCAATCTTCAAAAATACTGACATTGCTAGTTTTCTTCTGAGGCGAACTGATATAACCAATTCTCTCCCATATGCTGAAAGAGTCCTTGTGCAACATCTGGATGGTGAAGGCACTGGTGATCTGCAAGGCATCGTCAGCTGTGTTCATCCGCTGTGGCATTTACGGAACCAGACAGAAGTTAGCCCTACAGGGACAGGCAATGTTGTTGTATCCAAATCCCAAGGCACATGGCCTCCCCACACAAGGTTCAAAGCCCCACATCGCCATGATTATTGCAGTACCACATGACGGACATGTTGAATTTGAATACAAGAACCAGCCTACCATGACCAATTGCAAAAAGGCTTTTATTACCAACCATATTGTCTTAAGGTCCAACAGGGTGATATGGAGGTTGGCTTCCGCCGGAGATAAACATCTTCTGATAACCACCTCTCACACATGGCCTCCACATCCCAGAAGGTATGCATCACTAACTACTGTGCCATTTGGTTTGGGAAATTAAAGTGTTCTGCCTCTGACCCAATAGCATTTTTCTACACACTGAAGAGCTTAAGCAATATCCTCAAAGATGTGAGCCAGGTTGGTGTTTTTACGCAGACGCTGTTCCCTTTGGAACTTCAGGTCACATTGCTGACCCTAATTGTGCCATCTCTGGAATCAAAGAAAGAGGTTAAAACATCAGTATCATAGCCGAAATATCATGTAATTGCTGGTTTGTAGGATAAGCCTGAAACTGCACAGTGTGCAGAACTGCTACGATGAAAGGAAGCACGTGAGAGAGAAGCCGTTGTGAATTCAGCACGTTTATAATGAACCAGACAAAATGCAGGAAGTACGCCGTAGTCGGAAGGTTGGAGACTGCTATAGATGAGCCAAACATCAACAACCAATCATCGAGATGAGTGAAGACTGGAACACTTGTCTCCACAGATGGGCTGGAATCACCTCTATCCCCATAGTGCATTAATTTACACAAATTCACATTTCACTATGGGAGCTTGTGCTGCATACTGTTTACGCCCGAAGCATAAAGTTACATACCTAGGGGCAGATTCCGATGTCGGACGGACTCAGGTCCGTCCGACATCGGACAGAAGCCGTAACTGACCGACCTGCTGTCGTCAGTTACGGCCCTACTAGTAATATGCGACCGAACAGGGTTTGGTCGCAATCGTATACAACACAATGCAGGCATGTATTCCGCGCAGAATGCATGCCTGCATCGTTGAAAGCAGGGGCGCTGTTCATTTCTGCACCCTGTGGGCGGCAACCCAAGGTGCCTGCCACCGGGTGCAGGGATCCACAGAGGTGCACCATAGGTGCCCCCAGGCTGCCATTTGGCAGCCTCACACCCATGGGGGCCCCACTGGCATTTCCTGACTGCCTTTTCGTGCCAGAATTACAGACACAAAAAGGCAGTGAAAAGCTACCATCGTGCTCCCTTGGTCGCAAAGAGGCGGCCGGGGGAGTACTGAGTAATCTCCAAGCCTGTCGCTCGCAATCAGGAAATCCCTGTTGGATTCCTTTCCGACCGAGCCCATCAGAATGGCTCGATCAGAAAGGAATCCGGCCGACACGATCCGAATCTGTCGGAAGGGCTCCGACCGTCTGTCGGAGCCCTTCACACCGAAATCGGAATCTGCCCCCTAATTGTGAGTTTGCAACCGCACCATGTGTGGTCACATCCTATTTCAGTGTTTATAGCCAAAGGTCTATGGATGGTCGAGTCACACACTGAGATGGTGTGTGTTGGAGGCAATTCAGACCAACACCAAAATCTGTTTTTGCTCTATTTCTTTGAGAATCTTGTGGGAAGTTATTTAATTGTGTGATAATAAATTATCTAATCTATTAATGTTATATATATATATATTTTTTTTTTATTATAGGTTTTTGCTTTTATGTTCATCAAAAAATAGTGCCGGATTAATTTTTAGAAAGAATTTTAAAAAAAAGATTGCTAAACATATTAAATATGATGATAACATGTCTTATTTTCTTTTTCAAAGTTTTCCAAATAATTTTTAATCGATTAATCTTATATTATTGCCATTTAAAATGAGTTGAATTTTTTTTAATTTTTTTTATTTCCCTTTCAGTAATGTTGACCAGAGTGATGTGAGAATATTAATTACTACTCCCCAGTGATTAAATGTTGTTCCTACTGTTGTATACATCCTACTTGAAACAGTATCTGTTTTATTCACAGATGTTACATCATTTGTATAATTGCTAAAATATGTGTTATAATCTTAATTTCTATTACATTTATAAATGTTTTTTTTTAAGTAGTATTATTTTTTTAATTTAGTTAATTTTTGTTGTATTCATTTTTAATTATTCTCTTTTGTTATGTTTGTGTGTGTATTTATCTATATTAACGTTATTATGCTTAAATGTTGTTTTGGTGACATACTTTTATACATCACTCTATCTGTTTAAAATTTTAATTTTCGTATTCATTATTTTATAAACAATGTTTATGTATCTTAATATGTCTGTTCTTAATATTATGTCACTTATGCAAACTAATATCACCATGGAGATGTTTGACAATGTGATCAACGACATTGAAGCGAAGTTTTGCATTAATTTAACTTGAAAAACACTCAGTGACAAGCCTCTAGTCCTCATAGTGATCACCATACAACAACCACTCCTTCGCTCACCTACCTTCACCACACTCCGGTGCAATTAACTCTCAGTACGACCCATGGGCCCACTACAACCCTGTATGCTTTATCACCCACCCATATGGAATAATGGCCATATCCCAAGTAGCCGCATCAACACAGTACTTAATATAAACTCCCCTCCATGAAACAACATCTCTCAATCTACTCCCCTCTACAATTAAAAAGTTGAACATGATTTCAACTCTGCACGAAAATTAACAACTTAATAGATTTTGATACACTGTGAAGCTGTTTGCCATGCCAAATGATGTTTTTTTTATGTGCTTCTTTACATAAACTCACTATTAATATATTTTCTTTTTTAATCAGAATAGATTTTAAAAAAAAGTCATTTATCATCACACAAGTAATAAAATTATTACCGGTGTAAAAAAAGAATACAACACCAATTTCCTCATATCACTAACATACTATCCTTAACCCCTTCGCTGCCAGGCCTTTTCCCCCTCCTGTGCCAAGCCTTTTTTTGGCTATTTGGGGTAGTGCGCGATGAGGCCCCTGTAACTTTTTGACCACATAAGGTATCCACGCCAAATTTGCGTCCTTTTCTTCCAACATCAATGGGATTCTAAAGGTACTCAGGGTTTGTGGATTCTCCTAGAGGGGTCACAGAAATGAGCCAAAATACAGCAAAATTTAGTTTTTTTTGGGAACAATGGGAAAAACGGGCTGCAAATGAAAGCATCTGGGTTTTTCCCTGCAAATGTTATCAAAAAAGGGTTTGTGGGGTTGAAATCACCATTTTCCCAGCTTTTTGGGGATACCAGACTTTTGTCAGAAATCCAACATTTTTTACACAGTTTTGGCATTTTTCTGGGACATAGCCTATTTTTGCTATTTTTTGTGCTTTTGACCTCCTTCCAGTTAATGGCAGAAATGGGTACAAAAGAAATAATGGATCCTGGAAAGCTATACATTTTCGAGAAGAAGACAAAATTCTGAATTCAGCAAGGGGTCATTTGTGTAGATCCATCAAGGTTTTTTTATAGAAACAAACAGTTAAATATAGGATAAATTGAAAATTAGTTGAAAAAAACAGCCTTTGTGTCAACGTTTTCACCTTTAACTTCTTCTAATTAAGACAGCTCTTTGAAAGCAATATACCGTTGCATCCGCTGGACATTACTGGTTGTGGGGATATATAGGTCTTGTAGGTTCACCAAGAACCCGACGAACCCAGAGCCAAAAACTGAGCAGCAACTTGCAATGGTTTTTTATTATGTACCGGGTATATAGTAATTATTCTGTAAAAATGTGTACATGGAAAAATCGGTATGAAAGACACCTATGTATTTATGAAATGGGAACAAAATATAGAGTTTAGAAACAGTAGATATTTGCACATTTCTGAAATTGGGAATACTAATACTAGCATGAGAATTATCAGTCATTTTTTAGAATGACTTCTTTTTTACACAATATCTTTCATTTGGAAGGCAGAAATGCATCGAAAGTCAATAAATAATAACAGTTCCTTTACAAATCTGAATTACCCTAAGTCTCCCGATAAAAATGGTACCTCACTTGTGTGGGTAGGCCTAGTGCCCGTGACAGGAAACGGCGCAAAACGCAACGTGGTCACAACTCAATATCGCAGTGAAAATTTACCCTTTTTTTGCAAAGTGCCTAGCTCTAGTTTTTGAACCCTAGCTCTGCGGGCACCTTGGGAAACCTAGCAAACCTATACATTTTTGAAAACTAGACACCCAGGGGAATCCAGGATGGGGTGACTTGACTGCTTCCCACCAGGGTGTGTTACCTAGAATACCTTGCAAACCTAAAAAATTGTCCAAAAAAACACATTTCCCCCACATTTCTGTCGTGGAAAGTTCCGGAATCTACATGGATCCACAAATTTCCACGCACCCCGCGTTCCCCAAAGTCTTACGAGAAAAACGGTACTTCACTTGTGTGGGTCGGCCTAGTGCCCGCAACAGGAAACGGTGCAAAACGCAACGTGGTCACACCTCAATTTCGCAGTGAAAAATGACCCTTTTTTGGCAAAATGTCTAGCTGTAGTTTTTAAACCCTAGCTCTGCGGGCACCTTGGGAAACCTATCAAACCTATACATTTTTTAAAAGTAGACACCCAGGGGAATCCAAGATGGGGTGACTTGACTGCCTCCCACCAGGGTCTGTTACCCAGAATCCCTTGCAAACCTAAAAAATTGTCAAAAAAAACACATTTTCCCAACATTTTTGTGGTGGAAAGTTCCGGAATCTGCGTGGATCCACAAATTTGCACCCACCCCGCGTTCCCCAAACTCTTACGAGTAAAATGGTACCTCACTTGTGTGGGTCGACCAGGTGTCCGCGACAGGAAACGGCGCAAAACCCAACGTGGTCACACCTCAATTTCGCAGTGAAAAATGACCCTTTTTTGGCAAAATGTCTAGCTGTAGTTTTTGAACCCTAGCTCTGCGAGCACCTTGGGAAACCTAGTAAACCTACACATGTTTGAAAACTAGACACCCAGGGGAATCCAGGATGGGGTGACTTGACTGCCTCCCACCAGGGTCTGTTACCCAGAATCCCTTGCAAACCTAAAAAATTGACAAAAAAACACATTTTCCCCACATTTCTGTCGTGGAAAGTTCCGGAATATGCGTGGATCCAAACATTTCCACCCACCCCGCGTTCCCCAAAGTCTTACGAGAAAAATGGTACCTCACTTGTGTGGGTCGGCCTAGTGCCCGCAGCAGGAAACGGCGCAAAACGCAACATGGTCACACCTCAATTTCGCAGTGAAAAATGACCCTTTTTTGGCAATATGTCTAGCTGTAGTTTTTGAACCCTAGTTCTGCGGGCACCTTGGGAAACCTAGCAAACCTATACATTTTTGAAAACTAGACACCCAGGGGAATCCAGGATGGGGTGACTTGACTGCCTCCCACCAGGGTCTGTTACCCAGAATCCCTTGCAAACCTAAAAAATTGTCCAAAAAAAACCATTTTCCCCACATTTCTGTCATGGAAAGTTCCGGAATGTGCGTGGATCCACACATTTCTACCCACCCCGCGTTCCCCAAAGTCTTACGAGAAAAACGGTACCTCATTTGTGTGGGTCAGCCTAGTGCCCACGACAGGAAATGGTGCAAAACGCAACGTGGTCACACCTCAATTTCGCAGTGAAAAATGCCCCTTTTTTGGCAAAATGACTAGCTCTAGTTTTTGAACCCTAGCTCTGCGGGCACCTTTCAAACCTAGCAAACCTATACATTTTTGAAAGCTAGACACCCAGTGGGAATCCAGGATGGGGTGACTTGACTGCCTCCCACCAGGGTGTGTTACCTAGAATACCTTGCAAACCTAAAAAATTGTCAAAAAAACCGAATTTCCCCCACATTTCTGTCGTGGAAAGAACCGGAATATACGTGGATCCACAAATTTCCACCCACCCCGCGTTCCCCAAAGTCTTACGAGAAAAACGGTACTTCACTTGTGTGGGTCGGCCTAGTGCCCGCGACAGGAAACGGTGCAAAACGCAACGTGGTCACACCTCAATTTCACAGTGAAAAATGACCCTTTTTTGGCAAAATGTCTAGCTGTAGTTTTTGAACCCTAGCTCTGCGGGCACCTTGGGAAACCTAGCAAACCTATACATTTTTGAAAACTAGACACCCAGGGGAATCCAAGATGGGGTGACTTGACTGCCTCCCACCAGGGTCTGTTACCCAGAATCCCTTGCAAACCTAAAAAATTGTCAAAAAAAAACATTTTCCCAACATTTTTGTGGTGGAAAGTTCCGGAATCTGCGTGGATCCACAAATTTGCACTCACCCCGCGTTTCCCAAAGTCTTACGAGTAAAACGGTACCTCACTTGTGTGGGTCGATCAGGTGCCCGCGACAGGAAACGGCGCAAAACGCAACGTGGTTACCTCAATTTCGCAGTGAAAAATGACCCTTTTTTGGCAAAATGTCTAGCTGTAGTTTTTGAACCCTAGTTCTGCGGGCACCTTGGGAAACCTGGCAAACCTATACATTTTTGAAAACTAGACACCGAGGGGAATCCAGGATGGGGTGACTTGACTGCCTCCCACCGGGATCTGTTACCCAGAATCCCTTGCAAACCTAAAAAATTGTCAAAAAATAACATTTTCCCCACATTTCTGGCATGGAAAGTTCCGGAATATGCGTGGATCCACAAATTTCTACCCACCCCGCGTTCCCCAAAGTCTTACGAGAAAAACGGTACCTCACTTGTGTGGGTCGGCCTAGTGCCCGCGACAGGAAATGGTGCAAAACGCAACGTGGTCACACCTCAATTTCGCAGTGAAAAATGCCCCTTTTTTGGCAAAATGACTAGCTCTAGTTTTTTAACCCTAGCTCTGCGGGCACCTTGGGAAACCTAGCAAACCTATGCATTTTCGAAAAATAGACACCCAGGGGAATCCAGGATGGGGTGACTTGACTGCCTCCCACCAGGGTGTGTTACCTAGAATACCTTGCAAACCTAAAAAATTGTCAAAAAAACAAATTTCCCCCACATTTCTGTCCTTCAAAGTTCCGGAATATACGTGGATCCACAAATTTCCACCCACCCGCGTTCCCCAAAGTCTTACGAGAAAAACGGTACTTCACTTGTGTGGGTCGGCCTAGTGCCCGCAACAGGAAATGGTGCAAAACGCAACGTGGTCACACCTCAATTTCGCAGTGAAAAATGCCCCTTTTTTGGCAAAATGACTAGCTCTAGTTTTTGAACCCTAGCTCTGCGGGCACCTTGGCAAACCTAGCAAACCTATACATTTTTGAAAGCTAGACACCCAGGGGAATCCAGGATGGGGTGACTTGACTGCCTCCCACCAGGGTGTGTTACCTAGAATACCTTGCAAACCTAAAAAATTGTCAAAAAAAACGAATTTCCCCCACATTTCTGTCGTGGAAAGAACCGGAATATACGTGGATCCACAAATTTCCACCCACCCCGCGTTCCCCAAAGTCTTACGAGAAAAACGGTACTTCACTTGTGTGGGTCGGCCTAGTGCCCGCGACAGGAAACGGTGCAAAACGCAACGTGGTCACACCTCAATTTCGCAGTGAAAAATGACCCTTTTTTGGCAAAATGTCTAGCTGTAGTTTTTGAACCCTAGCTCTGCGGGCACCTTGGGAAACCTAGCAAACCTATACATTTTTGAAAACTAGACACCCAGGGGAATCCAAGATGGGGTGACTTGACTGCCTCCCACCAGGGTCTGTTACCCAGAATCCCTTGCAAACCTAAAAAATTGTCAAAAAAAACCATTTTCCCAACATTTTTGTGGTGGAAAGTTCCGGAATCTGCGTGGATCCACAAATTTGCACCCACCCCGCGTTTCCCAAAGTCTTACGAGTAAAACGGTACCTCACTTGTGTGGGTCGACCAGGTGCCCGCGACAGGAAACGGCGCAAAACGCAATGTGGTCACCTCAATTTCGCAGTGAAAAATGACCCTTTTTTGGCAAAATGTCTAGCTGTAGTTTTTGAACCCTAGTTCTGCGGGCACCTTGGGAAACCTGGCAAACCTATACATTTTTGAAAACTAGACACCCAGGGGAATCCAGGATGGGGTGACTTGACTGCCTCCCACCGGGGTCTGTTACCCAGAATCCCTTGCAAACCTAAAAAATTGTCAAAAAAAAACATTTTCCCCACATTTCTGTCGTGGAAAGTTCCGGAATATGCGTGGATCCACAAATTTCTACCCACCCCGCATTCCCCAAAGTTTTACGAGAAAAACGGTACCTCACTTGTGTGGGTCGGCCTAGTGCCCGCGACAGGAAATGGTGCAAAACGCAACGTGGTCACACATCAATTTCGCAGTGAAAAATGCCCCTTTTTTGGCAAAATGACTAGCTCTAGTTTTTTAACCCTAGCTCTGCGGGCACCTTGGGAAACCTAGCAAACCTATACATTTTCGAAAAATAGACACCCAGGGGAATCCAGGATGGGGTGACTTGACTGCCTCCCACCAGGGTGTGTTACCTAGAATACCTTGCAAACCTAAAAAATTGTCAAAAAAACCAAATTTCCCCCACATTTCTGTCCTGGAAAGTTCCGGAATATACGTGGATCCACAAATTTCCACCCACCCGCGTTCCCCAAAGTCTTACGAGAAAAACGGTACTTCACTTGTGTGGGTCGGCCTAGTGCCAGCAACAGGAAACGGTGCAAAACGCAACGTGGTCACACCTCAATTTCGCAGTGAAAAATGACCCTTTTTTGGCAAAATGTCTAGCTGTAGTTTTTGAACCCTAGCTCTGCGGGCACCTTGGGAAACCTAGCAAACCTATACATTTTTGAAAACTAGACACCCAGGGGAATCCAAGATGGGGTGACTTGACTGCCTCCCACCAGGGTCTGTTACCCAGAATCCCTTGCAAACCTAAATAATTGTCAAAAAAACAAAATTTTCCCAACATTTTTGTGGTGGAAAGTTCCGGAATCTGCGTGGATCCACAAATTTCCACCCACCCCGCGTTCCCCAAAGTCTTACGAGAAAAACGGTACTTCACTTGTGTGGGTCGGCCTAGTGCCAGCAACAGGAAACGGTGCAAAACGCAACGTGGTCACACCTCAATTTCGCAGTGAAAAATGACCCTTTTTTGGCAAAATGTCTAGCTGTAGTTTTTGAACCCTAGCTCTGCGGGCACCTTGGGAAACCTAGCAAACCTATACATTTTTGAAAACTAGACACCCAGGGGAATCCAAGATGGGGTGACTTGACTGCCTCCCACCAGGGTCTGTTACCCAGAATCCCTTGCAAACCTAAATAATTGTCAAAAAAACAAAATTTTCCCAACATTTTTGTGGTGGAAAGTTCCGGAATCTGCGTGGATCCACAAATTTCCACCCACCCCGCGTTCCCCAAAGTCTTACGAGTAAAACGGTACCTCACTTGTGTGGGTCGGCCTAGTGCCCGCGACAGGAAACGGCGCAAAACGCAACATGGTCACACTTCAATTTCGCAGTGAAAAATGACCCTTTTTTGCCAAAATGTCTAGCTGTAGTTTTTGAACCCTAGTTCTGCGGGCACCTTGGGAAACCAAGCAAACCTATACATTTTTTAAAACTAGACACCCAGGGGAATCCAGGAAGGGATGACTTGACTGCCTCCCACCAGGGTCTGTTACCCAGAATCCCTTGCAAACCTACAAAATTGTCAAAAAAACCACATTTTCCCCACATTTCTGTCGTGGAAAGTTCCGGAATATGCGTGGATCCGAAAATTTCCACCCACTCCGCGTTCCCCAAAGTCTTACGAGAAAAACGGTACCTCACTTGTGTGGGTCGGCCTAGTGCCCGCGACAGGAAACGGCGCGAAACGCAACGTGGTCACACCTCAATTTCGCAGTGAAAAATGACCCTTTTTTGGCAAAATGACTAGCTGTAGTTTTTGAACCCTAGCTCTGCGGGCACCTACGGAAACCTAGCAAACCTATACATTTTTGAAAACTAGACACCCAGGGGAATCCAGGATGGGGTGACTTGACTGCTTCCCACCAGGGTCTGTTTCCCAGAATCCCTTGCAAACCTAAAAAATTGTCAAAAAAACACATTTTCCCCACATTTCTGCCGTGGAAATTTCCGGAATCTGCGTGGATCCACAAATTTACCCCCACCCCACGTTCCCCAAAGTCTTACAAGAAAAACTGTACCTCACTTGTGTGGGTCGGCCTAGTGCCCGTGACAGGAAACGGCGCAAAACGCAACATGGTCACACCTCAATTTCGCATTGAAAAATGACCCTTTTTTGGCAAAATGACTAGCTGTAGTTTTTGAACCCTAGTTCTGCGGGCACCTTGGGAAACCTAGCAAACCTATACATTTTTGAAAACTAGACACCCAGGGGAATTCAGGATGGGGTGACTTGACTGCCTCCCACCAGGGTCTGTTACCCAGAATCCCTTGCAAACCTAAATAATTGTCAAAAAAACAACATTTTCCCAACATTTTTGTGGTGGAAAGTTCCGGAATCTGCGTGGATCCACAAATTTCTACCCACCCCGCGTTTCCCAAAGTCTTACGAGAAAAACGGTACCTCACTTGTGTGGGTCGGCCTAGTGCCCGCGACAGGAAACGGCGCAAAACGCAACATGGTCACACCTCAATTTCGCAGTGAAAAATGACCCTTTTTTGCCAAAATGTCTAGCTGTAGTTTTTGAACCCTAGTTCTGCAGGCACCTTGGGAAACCTAGCAAACCTATATATTTTTTAAACCTAGACACCCAGGGGAATCCAGGAAGGGGTGACTTGACTGCCTCCCACCAGGGTCTACTACCCAGAATCCCTTGCAAACCTAAAAAATTGTCAAAAAAACCACATTTTCCCCACATTTCTGTCGTGGAAAGTCCTGGAATATGCGTGGATCCACAAATTTCCACCCACCCCACGTTCCCCAAAGTCTTATGAGAAAAACGGTACCTCACTTGTGTGGGTCGGCCTACTTCCCGCGACAGGAAACGGCACAAAACGCAACGTGGTCACACCTCAATTTCGCTATGAAAAATGACCCTTTTTTGGCAAAATGACTAGCTGTAGTTTTTGAACCCTAGCTCTGCGGGCACCTTGGGAAACCTTGCAATCCTATACATTTTTGAAAACTAGACACCCAGGGGAATCCAGGAAGGGGTGACTTGACTGCCTCCCACCAGGGTCTGTTACCCAGAATCCCTTGCAAGTCTAAAAATTTGTCAAAAAAAACACATTTTCCCCACATTTCTGTCAGGGAAAGTTCCCTAATCTGCGTGGATCCACAAATTTCCACCCACCCTGTGTTCCCCAAAGTCTTTCAAGAAAAACGGTACCTCACTTGTGTGGGTCGGCCTAGTGCCCGCGACAGGAAACAGCGCAAAACGCAACGTGGTCACACCTCAATTTCGCAGTGAAAAAATGACCCTTTTTTTGCAAAATGACTAGCTGTAGTTTTTGAATCCTAGCTCTGCGGGCACCTTGGGAAACCTAGCAATCCTATACGTTTTTGAAAACTAGACACCCAGAGGAATCCAGGATGGGGTGACTTGACTGCCTCCCACCAGGGTCTGTTTCCCAGAATCCCTTGCACACCTAAAAAATTGTCAAAAAAACACATTTTCCCCACATTTCTGCCGTGGAAATTTCCGGAATCTGCGTGGATCCACAAATTTACCCCCAACCCACGTTCCCCAAAGTCTTACAAGAAAAACTGTACCTCACTTGTGTGGGTCGGCCTAGTGCTCGTGACAGGAAACGGCGCAAAACGCAACATGGTCACACCTCAATTTCGCATTGAAAAATGACCCTTTTTTGGCAAAATGACTAGCTGTAGTTTTTGAACCCTAGTTCTGCGGGCACCTCGGGAAACCTAGCAAACCTATACATTTTTGAAAACTAAACACCCAGGGGAATCCAGGATGGGGTGACTTGACTGCCTCCCACCAGGGTCTGTTACCCAGAATCCCTTGCAAACCTAAAAAATTGTCCAAAAAAACACATTTTCCACACATTTCTGTCGTGGAATGTTCCGGAATCTGCGTAGATGAACAATTTTCCACCCTGCCCGCGTTCCCCAATGTCTTACGAGAAAAACGGTACCTCACTTGTGTGGGTAGGCCTAGTGCCCGCGACAGGAAACAGCGCAAAACGCAACGTGGTCACACCTCAATTTCGCAGTGAAAAAATGACCCTTTTTTTGCAAAATGACTAGCTGTAGTTTTTGAATCCTAGCTCTGCAGGCACCTTGGGAAACCTAGCAATCCTATACGTTTTTGAAAACTAGACACCCAGAGGAATCCAGGATGGGGTGACTTGACTGCCTCCCACCAGGGTCTGTTTCCCAGAATCCATTGCAAACCTAAAAAATTGTCAAAAAAACACATTTTCCCCACATTTCTGCCGTGGAAATTACCGGAATCTGCGTGGATCCACAAATTTACCCACAACCCACGTTCCCCAAAGTCTTACAAGAAAAACTGTACCTCACTTGTGTGGGTCGGCCTAGTGCTCGTGACAGGAAATGGCGCAAAACGCAACATGGTCACACCTCAATTTCGCATTGAAAAATGACCCTTTTTTGGCAAAATGACTAGCTGTAGTTTTTGAACCCTAGTTCTGCGGGCACCTCGGGAAACCGAGCAAACCTATACATTTTTGAAAACTAAACACCCAGGGGAATCCAGGATGGGGTGACTTGACTGCCTCCCACCAGGGTCTGTTACCCAGAATCCCTTGCAAACCTAAAAAATTGTCCAAAAAAACACATTTTCCACACATTTCTGTCGTGGAATGTTCCGGAATCTGCGTAGATGAACAATTTTCCACCCTGCCCGCGTTCCCCAATGTCTTACGAGAAAAACGGTACCTCACTTGTGTGGGTAGGCCTAGTGCCCACGACAGGAAACGGCGCAAAACGCAACATGGTCACAACTCAATTTCGCAGTGAAAAATTACCCTTTTTTGCCAAAATGTCTAGCTGTAGTTTTTGAACCCTAGTTCTGCAGGCACATTGGGAAACCTAGCAAACCTATACATTTTTTAAAACTAGACACCCAGGAGAATCCAGGAAGGGGTGACTTGACTGCCTCCCACCAGGGTCTGTTACCCAGAATCCCTTGCAAACCTAAAAATTGTCAAAAAAAACACATTTTCCCCACATTTCTGTCGTGGAAAGTTCCGGAATATGCGTGGATCCACAAATTTCCACCCACCCCACGTTCCCCAAAGTCTTACGAGAAAAATGGTACCTCACTTGTGTGGGTCGGCCTAGTTCCCGCGACAGGAAACGGCACAAAACGCAACGTGGTCACACCTCAATTTCGCTGTGAAAAATGACCCTTTTTTGGCAAAATGACAAGCTGTAGTTTTTGAACCCTAGCTCTGCGGGCACCTTGGGAAACCTAGCAATCCTTTACATTTTTGAAAACTAGACACCCAGGGGAATCCAGGAAGGGGTGACTTGACTGCCTCCCACCAGGGTCTGTTTCCCAGAATCCCTTGCAAACCTAAAAAATTGTCAAAAAAACACATTTTCCCCACATTTCTGCCGTGGAAATTTCCGGAATCTGCGTGGATCCACAAATTTACCCCCAACCCACGTTCCCCAAAGTCTTACAAGAAAAACTGTACCTCACTTGTGTGGGTCGGCCTAGTACTCGTGACAGGAAACGGCGCAAAACGCAACATGGTCACACCTCAATTTCGCATTGAAAAATGACCCTTTTTTGGCAAAATGACTAGCTGTAGTTTTTGAACCCTAGTTCTGCGGGCACCTCAGGAAACCTAGCAAACCTATACATTTTTGAAAACTAAACACCCAGGGGAATCCAGGATGGGGTGACTTGACTGCCTCCCACCAGGGTCTGTTACCCAGAATCCCTTGCAAACCTAAAAAATTGTCCAAAAAAACACATTTTCCACACATTTCTGTCATGGAATGTTCCGGAATCTGCGTAGATGAACAATTTTCCACCCTGCCCGCGTTCCCCAATGTCTTAAAACGGTACCTCACTTGTGTGGGTAGGCCTAGTGCCCGCGACAGGAAACGGCGCAAAACGCAACATGGTCACACCTCAATTTCGCTGTGAAAAATGACCCTTTTTTGGCAAAATGACAAGCTGTAGTTTTTGAACCCTAGCTCTGCGGGCACCTTGGGAAACCTAGCAATCCTTTACATTTTTGAAAACTAGACACCCAGGGGAATCCAGGAAGGGGTGACTTGACTGCCTCCCACCAGGGTCTGTTACCCAGAATCCCTTGCAAATCTAAAAAATTGTCAAAAAAAACACATTTTCCCCACATTTCTGTCGTGGAAAGTTCCGGAATCTGCGTGGATCCACAAATTTCCACCCACCCTGGGTTCCCCAAAGTCTTACAAGAAAAACTGTACCTCACTTGTGTGGGTCGGCCTAGTGCCCGCGACAGGAAACGGCGCAAAACGCAACGTGGTCACACCTCAATTTCGCATTGAAAAATGACCCTTTTTTGGCAAAATGACTAGCTGTAGTTTTTGAACCCTAGCTCTGCGGGCACCTATGGAAACCTAGCAAACCTATACATTTTTGAAAACTAGACACCCAGGGGAATACAGGATGGGGTGACTTGACTGCCTCCCACAAGGGTCTGTTACCCAGAATCCCTTGCAAACCTAAATAATTGTCCAAACAACCACATTTTCCCCACATTTCTGTCATGGAAAGTTCCAGAATCGGCGTGGATCCACAAATTTCCACCCACCCCGCGTTAACCAAAGTCTTACGAGAAAAACGGTACCTCACTTGTGTGGGTCGGCCTAGTTCCCGCGACAGGAAACGGCGCAAAACGCAACGTGGTCACACCTCAATTTCGCACTGAAAAATGACCCTTTTTTGCCAAAATGACAAGCTGTAGTTTTTGAATCCTAGCTCTACGGGCACCTTGGGAAACCTAGCAAACCTATACATTTTTAAAAACTAGACACCCAGGGGAATCCAGGATGGGGTGACTTGACTGCCTCCCACCAGGGTCTGTTACCCAGAATCCCTTGCAAACCTAAACAATTGTCAAAAAAAAACACATTTTACCCTTATTTCTGTCGTGGAAAGTTCCGGAATATGCGTGGATCCACAAATTTCCACCCACCCCACGTTCCCCAAAGTCTTACGAGAAAAACGGTACCTCACTTGTGTGGGTCGGCCTAGTTCCCGCGACAGGAAACGGCGCAAAACGCAACATGGTCACACCTCAATTTCGCAGTGAAAAATGACCCTTTTTTGGCAATATGTCTAGCTGTAGTTTTTGAACCCTAGTTCTGCGGGCACCTTGGGAAACCTGGCAAACCTATACATTTTTTAAAACTAGACACCCAGAGGAATCCAGGATGGGGTGATTTGACTGCCTCCCACCAGGGTCTGTTACCCAGAATCCCTTGCAAACCTAAAAAATTGTCAAAAAAAAAAAAATTTCCCCACATTTCTGTCATGGAAAGTTCCGGAATATGCGTGGATCCACAAATTTCTACCCACCCCGCGTTACCCAAAGTCTTACGAGAAAAACGGTACCTCACTTGTGTGGGTCGGCATAGTGTCCGCGACAGGAAACGGCGCGAAACGCAACGTGGTCACACCTCAATTTCGCAGTGAAAAATGACCCTTTTTTGGCAAAATGACTAGCTGTAGTTTTTGAACCCTAGTTCTGCGGGCACCTTGGGAAACCTAGCAAACCTATACATTTTTGAAAACTAGACACTCAGGGGAATCCAGGATGGGGTGACTTGACTGCCTCCCACCAGGGTCTGTTACCCAGAATCCCTTGCAAACCTAAAACATTGTAAAAAAAAACACATTTTCCCCATATTTCTGTCGTGGAAAGTTCCGGAATATGCGTGGATCCACAAATTTCCACCCACACCACGTTCCCCAAAGTCTTACGAGAAAAACGGTACCTCACTTGTGTGAGTCGGCCTAGTTCCCGCGACAGGAAACGGCACAAAACGCATCGTGGTAACACCTCAATTTCGCTGTGAAAAATGACCCTTTTTTGGAAAAATGACTAGCTGTAGTTTTTGAACCCTAGCTCTGCGGGCACCTTGGGAAACCTAGCAATCCTATACATTTTTGAAAACTAGACACCCAGGGGAATCCAGGAAGCGGTGACTTGACTGCCTCACACCAGGGTCTGTTACCCAGAATCCCTTGCAAACCTAAAAAATTGTCAAAAAAAACACATTTTCCCCACATTTCTGTCGTGGAAAGTTCCGGAATCTGCGTGGATCCACAAATTTCCACCCACCCTTCGTTTCCCAAAGTCTTACGAGAAAAACGGTACCTCACTTGTGTGGGTCGGCCTAGTGCCCGCGACAGGAAACGGCGCAAATCGCAACGTGGTCACACCTCAATTTCGCAGTGAAAAATGACCCTTTTTTGGAAAAATGACTAGCTGTAGTTTTTGAACCCTAGCTCTGCGGGCACCTTGGGAAACCTAGCAATCCTATACATTTTTGAAAACTAGACACCCAGGGGAATCCAGGAAGCGGTGACTTGACTGCCTCACACCAGGGTCTGTTACCCAGAATCCCTTGCAAACCTAAAAAATTGTCAAAAAAAACACATTTTCCCCACATTTCTTTCGTGGAAAGTTCCGGAATCTGCGTGGATCCACAAATTTCCACCCACCCTGCGTTTCCCAAAGTCTTACGAGAAAAACGGTACCTCACTTGTGTGGGTCGGCCTAGTGCCCGCGACAGGAAACGGCGCAAAACGCAACATGGTCACACCTCAATTTCGCAGTGAAAAATTGACCCTTTTTTGCCAAAATGTCTAGCTGTAGTTTTTGAACCCTAGTTCTGCGGGCACCTTGAAAAACATTGCAAACCTATACATTTTTTAAAACTAGACACCCAGGGGAATCCAGGATGCGGTGACTTGACTGCCTCCCACCAGGGTCTGTTACCCAGAATCCCTTGCAAACCTAAAAAATTGTCAAAAAAACCACATTTTCCCCGCATTTCAGTCGTGGAAAGTTCCGGAATCTTCGTGGATCCACAAATTTCCACCCACCCCGCGTTCCCCAAAGTCTTACAAGAAAAACGGTACCTCACTTGTGTGGGTCGGCCTAGTTCCCGCGACAGGAAACGGCGCAAAACGCAACGTGGTCACACCTCAATTTCGCAGTGAAAAATTGACCCTTTTTTGCCAAAATGTCTAGCTGTAGTTTTTGAACCCTAATTCTGCGGGCACCTTGGGAAACATTGCAAACCTATACATTTTTTAAAACTAGACACCCAGGGGAATCCAGGATGGCGTGACTTGACTGCCTCCCACCACGGTCTGTTACCCAGAATCCCTTGCAAACCTAAACAATTGTCAAAAAAACCACATTTTCCCCACATTTCAGTCGTGGAAAGTTCCGTAATCTGCGTGGATCCACAAATTTCCACCCACCCCGCGTTCCCCAAAGTCTTACGAGAAAAACGGTACCTCACTTGTGTGGGTCGGCCTAGTTCCCGCGACAGGAAACGGCGCAAAACGCAACGTGGTCACACCTCAATTTCGCAGTGAAAAATGACCCTTTTTTGCCAAAATGACTAGCTGTAGTTTTTGAATCCTAGCTCTGCGGGCACCTTGGGAAATGTTATAAATGGGATTTCTGGTTGGCTAAGGCTTGCGCCAAAGTCAGGCAGAAACCACCACTCTAGTCAGGGCAAGGAAGTTACACGCCAAAGATAACCCCTGCTCACCCCCTTGGTAGCTTGGCACGAGCAGACAGGCTTATCCCTGAGGCGATGTGTAAAGCGTTTGCGCGCGCACCCAGCAACAACACCCAAGGCCCCCCACAAAGGAAACTCCACACAAGGTATTCTATAAAAATAGCCTTTGTATTATACACAACACATTAGATAAAAACACACACTCTACAATGTGCCAACAGGCACGGGCAGAATTTACATGGGATTATATATACAGGGGACAGGGCTACATGGACCACTGTCAGGAATTAGCACTCTTAGAACATAACACAAATTACCAAGTGTACATGTAGAACATAACCAGTATCTACTGGCGCAATAATGACCTCAGCGTCATCACACTAGCATCAGGTATAAAACCTATCCTGCATCCATCACAGGGGCATAAACCACATTATGCAATTTCTCGCAAGTCTACCGCATTAGACCTAGCCACCTAAGTATACCTATACTAGGGGCGTACATAACACAGGGAAGTACATTCTCCCTACCATCAACCTACGCAGGTAAAACAACCTCCTAGGCAGAAAAGACCACATTTAGAGGTACACAACACAGGGTGCGCAAAACATGCTATATACAGTACATTTCCTAGCACCAAAATCACATCAGAGTCCAGGTCGCGCTAGAACCTAAACGTAGCAGCTGCCCACTACTTGCTGGGCAGCTGGGGACAAACACAGGGCCTAAACGCTGCAGCTGGCACTAAGTGCTGCGCAGCTGGGAAGGCAAATGAAGCAGGGGTTCTCAATCGCCCCTGAAACAATATCCACAACGTTGGAGCCACCTAGGCTCGACACACACCATGTCCCCAAGTTGGAGCCTCTCTGGGCTCTAGAATAATCATGCCCGCCTCGTTGGAGCCTCTCTGGGCTCTAAAAACAATTATGGCCCCATCGTTGCAGCTGCCCCCTGAGTAGTGGGGCAGCTGGGAGTATGGCGGCAAAAAGGAAGAACGTTAAATTACTTTGCCCCCAGGTTGGAGCGCACTAGCGCTCTAAGCCAAACAGGCTGGCCCCTTTTGAGCCACGAGGCTCTGGAATACTGCTGCCCAGCGTTGGAGCGGCCCGCTGCCAGACGGGGCCGCTCTTGAAGATAGGCATGGATCTCACCTCCCCCCCCCTTGGGGCGCACGGGAGCTTCATTCAAATCATGCCCCCACTGGAGCGCACAGGCACTTGTGCCTCAAGCAGGCACACAGGGAGCTCCCCTTCTCACCTGCATTCTTCTTCGCACCCGGTCCCTTGGTCCTCGGGACACAGCAGGCGGGAGCAGCTGCACTCTTCTCGTGGCGCGGGGCTTCCCTGCACTCCTGGGAGCCCCGCGCTGCCATCGTCCGCCTCGGTCGCCTGCTCTTCTCACTGGCGGGGCTTCCCTGCTCCTGCGAGGAAGCCCCGCCCACGGGAACAGTCTTTCTCTCCTTCCGGGTCGCGCTGGGCAGCGGCCCGGAAGAGGTTCCATTGCGGCCCGGCCGCGGCGGTGATTTCTTCGTAAGAGGGGTAGGCTCGCTCTAAATTCACGACATAAGGCGGGGTGGGCACCCGCCGGACACACCAAACCGCGGGGTGGGCACTCGCCACACACGGTGAATCGCGGGGTGGGCACCCGCTCCCCTTAAAGGAGGCATAACGTGGGGTGGCACCCGCAATCTACAATTAACGATGAAGCGGGGTGGGCACCCGCAATCTAGGACAAGGATGAAGCGGGGTGGCTCCCGCTCGGCAGCCATGATGGGGGAATCCCTCCAGTGGGGATTCCCTCAGGCAATAGGCAGCAGCATGCTGCAGAGCTCCAGTGCTCCGTCAGGAGCCCGATTTCAGCGCTCCCAGGCGCTAGACGGCTGTATCAAGCCTGGGCAGTGTAAAAGGACCAGCAAAAGGTCCAAAAAGGTCCTGAAGGCGTCCAGGGGGCAAAGCAGGGCCCAGGGGCCAGCACACAGGGCCCTCCAGCAGGAAGGTAGCCCCCATGGCGGTCCCTCCTGGGCCCCAGCAGCAGCGCGCCCCTGGCAGATTCAAGTCAGAACAAGAACATTTTCATGGGGTCACAGCCCCTTTTTATACACCAAATCCCTTTGTTCTGGGTTCAGGGTGAGGGGAAAACCAGTCGCAGCTGGTTGGGGAGCACCCTTGATGTGCTCAGCCCCTCACTCTATTCACTGGCAGGGCTAGGGTCGTCAGTCGCACCAAAGGGGGCGGAGCCAGCATTGTGTGGGGAAACCCTGCCCTATTCAGGACCCAGGTGTACTCCTCCCACCCATCTAGCTGCTGATCTCCACATTCACCACTGGGTGACTCATCCTGACTCTGGGGAATCCCTAGCCCGTCACATGACCTCAACCAGCCAATCATGCGACAAGGCACACATTTTACACTGCACACTGAAGTGGCACTTCCATACTAGGTACATGCACGCCACACACATCATCGCGCAGCATTCAATCACACGAGTCCGCACATACCAAACTCGGGCCTGCACACCCCATGCATCAGGAACTACTAGGGACACATACATTCCCCATGCATTCCTATGGGAGGGCAGGCCTATCTCACCACATGCACTCAGAGTGCGCACGCACTTTATCCTGGGACACAGGGAAAGTGCGCAGAAACCAAAAATCACCACACCAAGTCACTAATAAAAAGCAAAAACTTCAGGGGTGAACCTGCCAGAAGGGCCAAGTCCAACAGGAAACCTAGCAATCCTATACGTTTTTGAAAACTAGACACCCAGAGGAATCCAGGATGGGGTGACTTGACTGCCTCCCACCAGGGTCTGTTTCCCAGAATCCCTTGCAAACCTAAAAAATTGTCAAAAAAACACATTTTCCCCACATTTCTGCCGTGGAAATTTCCGGAATCTGCGTGGATCCACAAATTTACCCCCACCTCACGTTCCCCAAAGTCTTACAAGAAAAACTGTACCTAACTTGTGTGGGTCGGCCTAGTGCCCGTGACAGGAAACGGCGCAAAACGCAACATGGTCACACCTCAATTTCGCATTGAAAAATGACTCTTTTTTGGCAAAATGACTAGCTGTAGTTTTTGAACCCTAGTTCTGCGGGCACCTTGGGAAACCTAGCAAACCTATACATTTTTAAAATCTAGACACCCAGGGGAATCCAGGATAGGGTGACTTGACTGCCTCCCACCAGGGTCTGTTACCCAGAATCCCTTGCAAACCTAAAAAATTGTCAAAAAAAACAAATTTTCCCCACATTTCTGTCGTGGAATGTTCCGGAATCTGCGTAGATTAACAATTTTCCACACTGCCCGCGTTTCCCAACGTCTTATGAGAAAAACGGTACCTCACTTGTGTGGGTCGGCCTAGTGCCCGCGACAGGAAACAGCGTAAAACGCAACATGGTCACACCTCAATTTCGCAGTGAAAAATGACCCTTTTTTGCCAAAATGTCTAGCTGTAGTTTTTGAACCCTAGTTCTGCAGGCACGTTGGGAAACCTAGCAAACCTATACATTTTTTAAAACTAGACACCCAGGGGAATCCAGGAAGGGGTGACTTGACTGCCTCCCACCAGGGTCTGTTACCCAGAATCCCTTGCAAACCTAAAAACCTAAAAAATTGTCAAAAAAAACACATTTTCCCCACATTTCTGTCGTGGAAAGTTCCGGAATATGCGTTGATCCACAAATTTCCACCCACCCCACGTTCCCCAAAGTCTTACGAGAAAAACGGTACCTCACTTGTGTGGGTCGGCATAGTTCCCGCGACAGGAAACGGCACAAAACGCAACGTGGTCACACCTCAATTTCGCTGTGAAAAATGACTCTTTTTTGGCAAAATGACTAGCTGTAGTTTTTGAACCCTAGCTCTGCGGGCACCTTGGGAAACCTAGCAACCCTATACATTTTTGAAAACTAGACACCCAGGGGAATTCAGGAAGGGGTGACTTGACTGCCTCCCACCAGAATCCCTTGCAAATCTAAAAAATTGTCAAAAAAAACACATTTTCCCCACATTTCTGTCGTGGAAAGTTCCGGAATCTGTGTGGATCCACAAATTTCCACCCACCCTGCGTTCCCCAAAGTCTTACAAGAAAAACGGTACCTCACTTGTGTGGGTCGGCCTAGTGCCCGCGACAGGAAACAGCGCAAAACGCAACGTTATCATACCTCAATTTCGCAGTGAAAAATGACCCTTTTTTGGCAAAATGTCTAGCTGTAGTTTTTTAACACTAGCTCTGCGGGCACCTTGGGAAACCTAGCAAACCTATACATTTTTGAAAACTACACACCCAGGGGAATCCAGGAAGGGGTGACTTGACTGCCTCCCACCAGGGTCTGTTACCCAGAATCCCATGCAAACCTAAAAATTGTCAAAAAAACACATTTTCCCCACATTTCTGTCGTGGAAAGTTCAGGAATCTGCGTGGATCCACAAATTTCCACCCATCCCGCGTTCCCCAATGTCTTACAAGAAAAACTGTACCTCACTTGTGTGGGTCGGCCTAGTGCCCGCGACAGGAAACGGCGCAAAACGCAACATGGTCACACCTCAATTTCGCAGTGAAAAATGACCCTTTTTTGGCAAAATGTCTAGCTGTAGTTTTTTAACACTAGCTCTGCGGGCACCTTGGGAAACCTAGCAAACCTATACATTTTTGAAAACTACACACCCAGGGGAATCCAGGAAGGGGTGACTTGACTGCCTCCCACCAGGGTCTGTTACCCAGAATCCCATGCAAACCTAAAAATTGTCAAAAAAACACATTTTCCCCACATTTCTGTCGTGGAAAGTTCAGGAATCTGCGTGGATCCACAAATTTCCACCCATCCCGCGTTCCCCAATGTCTTACAAGAAAAACTGTACCTCACTTGTGTGGGTCGGCCTAGTGCCCGCGACAGGAAACGGCGCAAAACGCAACATGGTCACACCTCAATTTCGCAGTGAAAAATGACCCTTTTTTGCCAAAATGACTAGCTGTAGTTTTTGAATCCTAGCTCTGCAGGCACCTTGGGAAACCTAGCAATCCTATACGTTTTTGAAAACTAGACACCCAGAGGAATCCTGGATGGGGTGACTTGACTGCCTCCCACCAGGGTCTGTTACCCAGAATCCCTTGCAAACCTAAAAAATTGTCAAAAAAAACACATTTTCCCCACATTTCAGTCGTGGAAAGTTCCGGAATCTGCGTGGATCCACAAATTTCCACCCACCCCGCGTTCCCCAAAGTCTTACGAGAAAAACGGTACCTCACTTGTGTGGGTCGGCCTAGTTCCCGCGACAGGAAACGGCGCAAAATGCAACATGGTCACACCTCAATTTCGCAGTGAAAAATGACCCTTTTTTGCCAAAATGACTAGCTGTAGTTTTTGAATCCTAGCTCTGCAGGCACCTTGGGAAACCTAGCAATCCTATACGTTTTTGAAAACTAGACACCCAGAGGAATCCTGGATGGGGTGACTTGACTGCCTCCCACCAGGGTCTGTTACCCAGAATCCCTTGCAAACCTAAAAATTGTCAAAAAAAACACATTTTCCCCATATTTCTGTCGTGGAAAGTTCCGGAATATGCGTGGATCCACAAATTTCCACCCACCCCACGTTCCCCAAAGTCTTACGAGAAAAACGGTATATCACTTGTGTGGGTCGGCCTAGTTCCCACGACAGGAAACGGCACAAAAAGCAACGTGTTCACACCTCAATTTCGCTGTGAAAAATGACCCTTTTTTGGCAAAATGACTAGCTGTAGTTTTTGAACCCTAGCTCTGCGGGCACCTAGGGAAACCTAGCAATCCTATACATTTTTGAAAACTAGACACCCAGGGGAATCCAGGAAGCGGTGACTTGACTGCCTCCCACCAGGGTCTGTTACCCAGAATCCCTTGCAAACCTAAAAATTGTCAAAAAACCACATTTTCCCCACATTTCTGTCGTGGAAAGTTGCGGAATATGTGTGGATCCACAAATTTCCACCCACCCCGCGTTCCCCAAAGTCTTACAAGAAAAACTGTACCTCACTTGTGTGGGTCGGCCTAGTGCCCGCGACAGGAAACGGCGCAAAACGCAACGTGGTCACACCTCAATTTCGCATTGAAAAATGAAAGTTTTTTGGCAAAATGACTAGCTGTAGTTTTTGAACCCTAGCTCTGCGGGCACCTATGGAAACCTAGCAAACCTATACATTTTTGAAAACTAGACACCCAGGGGAATCCAGGATGGGGTGACTTGACTGCCTCCCACCAGGGTCTGTTACCCAGAATCCCTTGCAAACCTAAAAATTGTCAAAAAAACACATTTTCCCCATATGTCTGCTGTGGAAAGTTCCAGAATCTGCGAGGATCCACAAATTTCCACCCACCCTGCGTTCCCCAAAGTCTTACAAGAAAATCTGTACCTCACTTGTGTGGGTCGGCCTAGTGCCCGCGACAGGAAACGGCGCGAAACGCAACGTGGTCACACCTCAATTTCACAGTGAAAAATGACCCTTTTTTGGCAAAATGACTAGCTGTAGTTTTTGAACCCTAGCTCTGCGGGCACCTTGGGAAACCTAGCAATCCTATACATTTTTGAAATTCAGACACCCAGGGGAATCCAGGAAGCGGTGACTTGACTGCCTCACTCCAGGGTCTGTTACCCAGAATCCCTTGCAAACCTAAAAAATTGTCAAAAAAAACACATTTTCCCCACATTTCTGTCGTGGAAAGTTCTGGAATCTGCGTGGATCCACAAATTTCCACCCACGCTGCGTTCCCCAAAGTCTTACGAGAAAAACGGTACCTCACTTGTATGGGTCGGCCTAGTGTCCGCGACAGGAAACGGCGCAAAACGCAACATGGTCACACCTCAATTTCGCAGTGAAAAATTGACCCTTTTTTGTCAAAATGTCTAGCTGTAGTTTTTGAACCCTAGTTCTGCGGGCACCTTGGGAAACATTGCAAACCTATCCATTTTTTTAAACTAGACACCCAGGGGAATCCAGGATGGGGTGACTTGACTGCCTCCCACCAGGGTCTGTTACCCAGAATCCCTTGCAAACCTAAAAAATTGTCAAAAAAAACACATTTTCCCCACATTTCAGTCGTGGAAAGTTCCGGAATCTGCGTGGATCCACACATTTCCACCCACCCCGCGTTCCCCAAAGTCTTACGAGAAAAACGGTACCTCACTTGTGTGGGTCGGCCTAGTTCCCGCGGCAGGAAACGGCGCAAAACGCAACGTGGTCACACCTCAATTTCGCAGTGAAAAATGACCCTTTTTTGCCAAAATGACTAGCTGTAGTTTTTGAATCCTAGCTCTGCGGGCACCTTGGGAAACCTAGCAATCCTATACGTTTTTGAAAACTAGACACCCAGAGGAATCCAGGATGGGGTGACTTGACTGCCTCCCACCAGGGTCTGTTACCCAGATTCCCTTGCAAACCTAAAAAATTGTCAAAAAAAACACATTTTCCCCACATTTCTATCGTGGAAAGTGCCGGAATATGCGTGGATCCTCAAATTTCCACCCACCCCACTTTCCCCAAAGTCTTACGAGAAAAACGGTACCTCACTTGTGTGGGTCGGCCTAGTTCCCGCGACAGAAAACGGCGCAAAACGCAACGTGGTCACACCTCAATTTCGCATTGAAAAATGACCCTTTTTTGGCAATATGTCTAGCTGTAGTTTTTGAACCCTAGTTCTGCGGGCACCTTGGGAAACCTAGCAAACCTATACATTTTTGAAAACTAGACACCCAGGGGAATCCAGGATGGGGTGACTTGACTGCCTCCCACCAGGGTCTGTTACCCAGAATCCCTTGCAAACCTAAAAAATTGTCAAAAAAACCACATTTTCCCCATATTTCTGTCGTGGAAAGTTCCGGAATATGCGTGGATCCACAAATTTCCACCCACCCCACGTTCCCCAAAGTCTTACGAGAAAAACGGTACATCACTTGTGTGGGTCGGCCTAGTTCCCGCGACAGGAAACGGCACAAAACGCAACGTGGTCACACCTCAATTTCGCTGTGAAAAATGACCCTTTTTTGGCAAAATGACTAGCTGTAGTTTTTGAACCCTAGCTCTGCGGGCACCTCGGGAAACCTAGCAATCCTATACATTTTTGAAAACTAGACACCCAGGGGAATCCAGGAAGCGGTGACTTGACTGCCTCCCACCAGGGTCTGTTACCCAGAATCCCTTGCAAACCTAAAAATTGTCAAAAAAACACATTTTACCCACATTTCTGTCGTGGAAAGTTGCGGAATATGTGTGGATCCACAAATTTCCACCCACCCCGCGTTCCCCAAAGTCTTATAAGAAAAACTGTACCTCACTTGTGTGGGTCGGCCTAGTGCCCGCAACAGGAAACGGCGCAAAACGCAACGTGGTCACACCTCAATTTCGCATTGAAAAATGACAGTTTTTTGGCAAAATGACTAGCTGTAGTTTTTGAACCCTAGCTCTGCGGGCACCTATGGAAACCTAGAAAACCTATACATTTTTGAAAACTAGACACCCAGGGGAATCCAGGATGGGGTGACTTGACTGCCTCCCACCAGAATCCCTTGCAAATCTAAAAAATTGTCAAAAAAAACACATTTTCCCCACATTTCTGTCGTGGAAAGTTCCGGAATCTGTGTGGATCCACAAATTTCCACCCACCCTGCGTTCCCCAAAGTCTTACAAGAAAAACGGTACCTCACTTGTGTGGGTCGGCCTAGTGCCCGCGACAGGAAACAGCGCAAAACGCAACGTTATCATACCTCAATTTCGCAGTGAAAAATGACCCTTTTTTGGCAAAATGTCTAGCTGTAGTTTTTTAACACTAGCTCTGCGGGCACCTTGGGAAACCTAGCAAACCTATACATTTTTGAAAACTACACACCCAGGGGAATCCAGGAAGGGGTGACTTGACTGCCTCCCACCAGGGTCTGTTACCCAGAATCCCATGCAAACCTAAAAATTGTCAAAAAAACACATTTTCCCCACATTTCTGTCGTGGAAAGTTCAGGAATCTGCGTGGATCCACAAATTTCCACCCATCCCGCGTTCCCCAATGTCTTACAAGAAAAACTGTACCTCACTTGTGTGGGTCGGCCTAGTGCCCGCGACAGGAAACGGCGCAAAACGCAACATGGTCACACCTCAATTTCGCAGTGAAAAATGACCCTTTTTTGCCAAAATGACTAGCTGTAGTTTTTGAATCCTAGCTCTGCAGGCACCTTGGGAAACCTAGCAATCCTATACGTTTTTGAAAACTAGACACCCAGAGGAATCCTGGATGGGGTGACTTGACTGCCTCCCACCAGGGTCTGTTACCCAGAATCCCTTGCAAACCTAAAAAATTGTCAAAAAAAACACATTTTCCCCACATTTCAGTCGTGGAAAGTTCCGGAATCTGCGTGGATCCACAAATTTCCACCCACCCCGCGTTCCCCAAAGTCTTACGAGAAAAACGGTACCTCACTTGTGTGGGTCGGCCTAGTTCCCGCGACAGGAAACGGCGCAAAATGCAACATGGTCACACCTCAATTTCGCAGTGAAAAATGACCCTTTTTTGCCAAAATGACTAGCTGTAGTTTTTGAATCCTAGCTCTGCAGGCACCTTGGGAAACCTAGCAATCCTATACGTTTTTGAAAACTAGACACCCAGAGGAATCCTGGATGGGGTGACTTGACTGCCTCCCACCAGGGTCTGTTACCCAGAATCCCTTGCAAACCTAAAAATTGTCAAAAAAAACACATTTTCCCCATATTTCTGTCGTGGAAAGTTCCGGAATATGCTTGGATCCACAAATTTCCACCCACCCCACGTTCCCCAAAGTCTTACGAGAAAAACGGTATATCACTTGTGTGGGTCAGCCTAGTTCCCACGACAGGAAACGGCACAAAAAGCAACGTGTTCACACCTCAATTTCGCTGTGAAAAATGACCCTTTTTTGGCAAAATGACTAGCTGTAGTTTTTGAACCCTAGCTCTGCGGGCACCTAGGGAAACCTAGCAATCCTATACATTTTTGAAAACTAGACACCCAGGGGAATCCAGGAAGCGGTGACTTGACTGCCTCCCACCAGGGTCTGTTACCCAGAATCCCTTGCAAACCTAAAAATTGTCAAAAAACCACATTTTCCCCACATTTCTGTCGTGGAAAGTTGCGGAATATGTGTGGATCCACAAATTTCCACCCACCCCGCGTTCCCCAAAGTCTTACAAGAAAAACTGTACCTCACTTGTGTGGGTCGGCCTAGTGCCCGCGACAGGAAACGGCGCAAAACGCAACGTGGTCACACCTCAATTTCGCATTGAAAAATGAAAGTTTTTTGGCAAAATGACTAGCTGTAGTTTTTGAACCCTAGCTCTGCGGGCACCTATGGAAACCTAGCAAACCTATACATTTTTGAAAACTAGACACCCAGGGGAATCCAGGATGGGGTGACTTGACTGCCTCCCACCAGGGTCTGTTACCCAGAATCCCTTGCAAACCTAAAAATTGTCAAAAAAACACATTTTCCCCATATGTCTGCTGTGGAAAGTTCCAGAATCTGCGAGGATCCACAAATTTCCACCCACCCTGCGTTCCCCAAAGTCTTACAAGAAAATCTGTACCTCACTTGTGTGGGTCGGCCTAGTGCCCGCGACAGGAAACGGCGCGAAACGCAACGTGGTCACACCTCAATTTCACAGTGAAAAATGACCCTTTTTTGGCAAAATGACTAGCTGTAGTTTTTGAACCCTAGCTCTGCGGGCACCTTGGGAAACCTAGCAATCCTATACATTTTTGAAATTCAGACACCCAGGGGAATCCAGGAAGCGGTGACTTGACTGCCTCACTCCAGGGTCTGTTACCCAGAATCCCTTGCAAACCTAAAAAATTGTCAAAAAAAACACATTTTCCCCACATTTCTGTCGTGGAAAGTTCTGGAATCTGCGTGGATCCACAAATTTCCACCCACCCTGCGTTCCCCAAAGTCTTACGAGAAAAACGGTACCTCACTTGTATGGGTCGGCCTAGTGTCCGCGACAGGAAACGGCGCAAAACGCAACATGGTCACACCTCAATTTCGCAGTGAAAAATTGACCCTTTTTTGTCAAAATGTCTAGCTGTAGTTTTTGAACCCTAGTTCTGCGGGCACCTTGGGAAACATTGCAAACCTATCCATTTTTTTAAACTAGACACCCAGGGGAATCCAGGATGGGGTGACTTGACTGCCTCCCACCAGGGTCTGTTACCCAGAATCCCTTGCAAACCTAAAAAATTGTCAAAAAAAACACATTTTCCCCACATTTCAGTCGTGGAAAGTTCCGGAATCTGCGTGGATCCACACATTTCCACCCACCCCGCGTTCCCCAAAGTCTTACGAGAAAAACGGTACCTCACTTGTGTGGGTCGGCCTAGTTCCCGCGGCAGGAAACGGCGCAAAACGCAACGTGGTCACACCTCAATTTCGCAGTGAAAAATGACCCTTTTTTGCCAAAATGACTAGCTGTAGTTTTTGAATCCTAGCTCTGCGGGCACCTTGGGAAACCTAGCAATCCTATACGTTTTTGAAAACTAGACACCCAGAGGAATCCAGGATGGGGTGACTTGACTGCCTCCCACCAGGGTCTGTTACCCAGATTCCCTTGCAAACCTAAAAAATTGTCCAAAAAAACACATTTTCCCCACATTTCTATCGTGGAAAGTGCCGGAATATGCGTGGATCCTCAAATTTCCACCCACCCCACGTTCCCCAAAGTCTTACGAGAAAAACGGTACCTCACTTGTGTGGGTCGGCCTAGTTCCCGCGACAGAAAACGGCGCAAAACGCAACGTGGTCACACCTCAATTTCGCATTGAAAAATGACCCTTTTTTGGCAATATGTCTAGCTGTAGTTTTTGAACCCTAGTTCTGCGGGCACCTTGGGAAACCTAGCAAACCTATACATTTTTGAAAACTAGACACCCAGGGGAATCCAGGATGGGGTGACTTGACTGCCTCCCACCAGGGTCTGTTACCCAGAATCCCTTGCAAACCTAAAAAATTGTCAAAAAAACCACATTTTCCCCATATTTCTGTCGTGGAAAGTTCCGGAATATGCGTGGATCCACAAATTTCCACCCACCCCACGTTCCCCAAAGTCTTACGAGAAAAACGGTACATCACTTGTGTGGGTCGGCCTAGTTCCCGCGACAGGAAACGGCACAAAACGCAACGTGGTCACACCTCAATTTCGCTGTGAAAAATGACCATTTTTTGGCAAAATGACTAGCTGTAGTTTTTGAACCCTAGCTCTGCGGGCACCTCGGGAAACCTAGCAATCCTATACATTTTTGAAAACTAGACACCCAGGGGAATCCAGGAAGCGGTGACTTGACTGCCTCCCACCAGGGTCTGTTACCCAGAATCCCTTGCAAACCTAAAAATTGTCAAAAAAACACATTTTACCCACATTTCTGTCGTGGAAAGTTGCGGAATATGTGTGGATCCACAAATTTCCACCCACCCCGCGTTCCCCAAAGTCTTATAAGAAAAACTGTACCTCACTTGTGTGGGTCGGCCTAGTGCCCGCAACAGGAAACGGCGCAAAACGCAACGTGGTCACACCTCAATTTCGCATTGAAAAATGACAGTTTTTTGGCAAAATGACTAGCTGTAGTTTTTGAACCCTAGCTCTGCGGGCACCTATGGAAACCTAGAAAACCTATACATTTTTGAAAACTAGACACCCAGGGGAATCCAGGATGGGGTGACTTGACTGCCTCCCACCAGGGTCTGTTACCCAGAATCCCTTTCAAACCTAAAAATTGTCAAAAAAACACATTTTCCCCATATGTCTGCTGTAGAAAGTTCCAGAATCTGCGAGGATCCACAAATTTCCACCCACCCTGCGTTCCCCAAAGTCTTACAAGAAAAACTGTACCTCACTTGTGTGGGTCGGCCTAGTGCCCGCGACAGGAAACGGCGCAAAACGCAACATGGTCACACCTCAATTTCGCAGTGAAAAATGATCCTCATTTGGCAAAATAACTAGCTGTAGTTTTTGAACCCTAGCTCTGCGGGCACCTATGGAAACCTAGCAAACCTATACATTTTTGAAAACTAGACACCCAGGGGAATCCAGGATGGGGTGACTTGGCTGCCTCCCGCCAGGGTCTGTTACCCATAATCCCTTGCAAACCTAAAAATTGTCAAAAAAACACATTTTCCCCACATTTCTATCGTGGAAAGTGCCGGAATATGCGTGGATCCTCAAATTTCCACCCACCCCACGTTCCCGAAAGTCTTACGAGAAAAACTGTACCTCACTTGTGTGGGTCGGCCTAGTTCCCGCGACAGGAAACGGCGCAAAACGCAACGTGGTCACACCTCAATTTCGCATTGAAAAATGACCCTTTTTTGGCAATATGTCTAGCTGTAGTTTTTGAACCCTAGTTCTGCGGGCACCTTGGGAAACCTAGCAAACCTATACATTTTTGAAAACTAGACACCCAGGGGAATCCAGGATGGGGTGACTTGACTGCCTCCCACCAGGGTCTGTTACCCAGAATCCCTTGCAAACCTAAAAAATTGTCCAAAAAAACACATTTTACCCACATTTCTGTCGTGGAAAGTTGCGGAATATGTGTGGATCCACAAATTTCCACCCACCCCGCGTTCCCCAAAGTCTTATAAGAAAAACTGTACCTCACTTGTGTGGGTCGGCCTAGTGCCCGCAACAGGAAACGGCGCAAAACGCAACGTGGTCACACCTCAATTTCGCATTGAAAAATGACAGTTTTTTGGCAAAATGACTAGCTGTAGTTTTTGAACCCTAGCTCTGCGGGCACCTATGGAAACCTAGAAAACCTATACATTTTTGAAAACTAGACACCCAGGGGAATCCAGGATGGGGTGACTTGACTGCCTCCCACCAGGGTCTGTTACCCAGAATCCCTTTCAAACCTAAAAATTGTCAAAAAAACACATTTTCCCCATATGTCTGCTGTAGAAAGTTCCAGAATCTGCGAGGATCCACAAATTTCCACCCACCCTGCGTTCCCCAAAGTCTTACAAGAAAAACTGTACCTCACTTGTGTGGGTCGGCCTAGTGCCCGCGACAGGAAACGGCGCAAAACGCAACATGGTCACACCTCAATTTCGCAGTGAAAAATGATCCTCATTTGGCAAAATAACTAGCTGTAGTTTTTGAACCCTAGCTCTGCGGGCACCTATGGAAACCTAGCAAACCTATACATTTTTGAAAACTAGACACCCAGGGGAATCCAGGATGGGGTGACTTGGCTGCCTCCCGCCAGGGTCTGTTACCCATAATCCCTTGCAAACCTAAAAATTGTCAAAAAAACACATTTTCCCCACATTTCTATCGTGGAAAGTGCCGGAATATGCGTGGATCCTCAAATTTCCACCCACCCCACGTTCCCCAAAGTCTTACGAGAAAAACGGTACCTCACTTGTGTGGGTCGGCCTAGTTCCCGCGACAGGAAACGGCGCAAAACGCAACGTGGTCACACCTCAATTTCGCATTGAAAAATGACCCTTTTTTGGCAATATGTCTAGCTGTAGTTTTTGAACCCTAGTTCTGCGGGCACCTTGGGAAACCTAGCAAACCTATACATTTTTGAAAACTAGACACCCAGGGGAATCCAGGATGGGGTGACTTGACTGCCTCCCACCAGGGTCTGTTACCCAGAATCCCTTGCAAACCTAAAAAATTGTCCAAAAAAAACACATTTTCCCCACATTTCTGTCGTGGAAAGTTCCGGAATATGCGTGGATCCACAAATTTCTACCCACCCCGCGTTCCCCAAAGTCTTACGAGAAAAACGGTACCTCACTTGTGTGGGTCGGCCTAGTGCCCGCGACAGGAAACGGCGCGAAACGCAACGTGGTCACACCTCAATTTCGCATTGAAAAATGACCCTTTTTTGGCAAAATGACTAGCTGTAGTTTTTGAACCCTAGCTCTGCGGGCACCTACGGAAACCTATCAAACCTATACATTTTTGAAAACTAGACACACAGGGGAATCCAGGATGGGGTGATTTGACTGCCTCCCACCAGGGTCTGTTACCCAGAATCCCTTGCAAACCTAAAAAATTGTCCAAACAACCACATTTTCCCCACATTTCTGTCGTGGAAAGTTCCGGAATCTGCTTGGATCCACAAATTTCAACTCACCCCGCGTTCCCCAAAGTCTTACGAGAAAAACGGTACCTCACTTGTGTGGGTCGGCCTAGTTCCCGCGACAGGAAACGGCGCGAAACACAAAGTGGTCACACCTCAATTTCGCAGTGAAAAATGACCCTTTTTTGGCAAAATGACTAGCTGTAGTTTTTGAACCCTAGCTCTGAGGGCACCTACGGAAACCTAGCAAACCTATACATTTTTGAAAACTAGACACCCAGGGGAATCCAGGATGGGGTGACTTGACTGCCTCCCACCAGGGTCTGTTACCCAGAATCCCTTGCAAACCTAAAAAATTGTCCAAAAAAAACACATTTTCCCCACATTTCTGTCGTGGAAAGTTCCGGAATCTGCGTGGATCCACAAATTTCCACCCACCCCGCGTTCCCCAAAGTCGTACGAGAAAAACAGTACCTCACTTGTGTAGGTCGGCCTAGAGCCCGCGACAGGAAACGGCGCAAAACGCAACGTGGTCACAATTCAATATCGCAGTGAAAAATGACCCTTTTTTGGCAAAATGTCTACCTGTAGTTTTTGAACCCTAGCTCTGCGGGCACCTTGGGAAACCTAGCAAACCTATACATTTTTGAAAACTAGACACCCAGGGGAATCCAGGATGGGGTGACTTGACTGCCTCCCACCAGGGTCTGTTACCCAGAATCCCTTGCAAACTTAAATAATTGTCCAAACAACCACATTTTCCCCACATTTCTGTCGTGGAAAGTTCCGGAATCTGCGTGGATCCACAAATTTCCACCCACCCCGCGTTCCCCAAAGTCTTACGAGAAAAACGGTACCTCACATGTGTGGGTCGGCCTAGTTCCCGCGACAGGAAATGGCATAAAACGCAACGTGGTCACACCTCAATTTCGCTGTGAAAAATGACCCTTTTTTGGCAAAATGACTAGCTGTAGTTTTTGAACCCTAGCTCTGCGGGCACCTTGGGAAACCTAGCAATCCTATACATTTTTAAAAACTAGACACCCAGAGGAATCCAGGATGGGGTGACTTGACTGCCTCCCACCAGGGTCTGTTTCCCAGAATCCCTTGCAAACCTAAAAAATTGTCAAAAAAAACACATTTTCCCCATATTTCTGTCGTGGAAAGTTCTGGAATATGCGTGGATCCACCAATTTCCACCCACCCCACGTTCCCCAAAGTCTTACAAGAAAAACGGTACATCACTTGTGTGGGTCGGCCTAGTTCCCGCGACAGGAAACGGCACAAAACGCAACGTGGTCACACCTCAATTTCGCTGTGAAAAATAACACTTTTTTGGCAAAATGACTAGCTGTAGTTTTTGAACCCTAGCTCTGCGGGCACCTTGGGAAACCTAGCAATCCTATACATTTTTGAAAACTAGACACCCAGGGGAATCCAGGATGGGGTGACTTGACTGCCTCCCACCAGGGTCTGTTACCCAGAATCCCTTGCAAACCTAAAAAATTGTCAAAAAAAACACATTTTCCCCATATTTCTGTCGTGGAAAGTTCCGGAATATGCGTGGATCCACAAATTTCCACCCACCCCACGTTCCCCAAAGTCTTACGAGAAAAACGGTACATCACTTGTGTGGGTCGGCCTAGTTCCCGCGACAGGAAACGGCACAAAACGCAACGTGGTCACACCTCAATTTCGCTGTGAAAAATGACCCTTTTTTGGCAAAATGACTAGCTGTAGTTTTTTAACCCTAGCTCTGCGGGCACCTCGGGAAACCTAGCAATCCTATACATTTTTGAAAACTAGACACCCAGGGGAATCCAGGAAGCGGTGACTTGACTGCCTCCCACCAGGGTCTGTTACCCAGAATCCCTTGCAAACCTAAAAATTGTCAAAAAAACACATTTTCCCCATATGTCTGCTGTGGAAAGTTCCAGAATCTGCGAGGATCCACAAATTTCCACCCACCCTGCGTTCCCCAAAGTCTTACAAGAAAAACTGTACCTCACTTGTGTGGGTCGGCCTAGTGCCCGCGACAGGAAACGGCGCAAAACGCAACGTGGTCACACCTCAAGTTCGCAGTGAAAAATGACCCTCATTTGGCAAAATAACTAGCTGTAGTTTTTGAACCCTAGCTCTGCGGGCACCTATGGAAACCTAGCAAACCTATACATTTTTGAAAACTAGACACCCAGGGGAATCCAGGATGGGGTGACTTGGCTGCCTCCCGCCAGGGTCTGTTACCCATAATCCCTTGCAAACCTAAAAATTGTCAAAAAAACACATTTTCCCCACATTTCTATCGTGGAAAGTGCCGGAATATGCGTGGATCCTCAAATTTCCACCCACCCCACGTTCCCCAAAGTCTTACGAGAAAAACGGTACCTCACTTGTGTGGGTCGGCCTAGTTCCCGCGACAGAAAACGGCGCAAAACGCAACGTGGTCACACCTCAATTTCGCATTGAAAAATGACCCTTTTTTGGCAATATGTCTAGCTGTTGTTTTTGAACCCTAGTTCTGCGGGCACCTTGGGAAACCTAGCAAACCTATACATTTTTGAAAACTAGACACCCAGGGGAATCCAGGATGGGGTGACTTGACTGCCTCCCACCAGGGTCTGTTACCCAGAATCCCTTGCAAACCTAAAACAGTGTAAAAAAAAAAACATTTTCCCCACATTTCTGTCGTGGAAAGTTCCGGAATATGCGTGGATCCACAAATTTCCACCCACCCAGCGTTCCCCAAAGTCTTACAAGAAAAACTGTACCTCACTTGTGTGGGTCGGCCTAGTGCCCGCGACAGGAAACGGCGCAAAACGCAACATGGTCACACCTCAATTTCGCAGTGAAAAATGACCCTTTTTTGGCAATATGTCTAGCTGTAGTTTTTGAACCCTAGTTCTGCGGGCACCTTGGGAAACCTGGCAAACCTATACATTTTTGAAAACTAGACACCCAGAGGAATTCAGGATGGGGTGACTTGACTGCCTCCCACCAGAGTCTGTTACCCAGAATCCCTTGCAAACCTAAAAAATTGTCCAAAAAAACCACATTTTCCCCACATTTCTGTCGTGGAAAGTTCCGGAATATGCGTGGATCCACAAATTTCTACCCACCCCGCGTTCCCCAAAGTCTTACGAGAAAAACGGTACCTCACTTGTGTGCGTCAGCCTAGTGCCCGCGACAGGAAACGGCGCGAAACGCAACGTGGTCACACCTCAATTTCGCAGTGAAAAATGACCCTTTTTTGACAAAATGACTAGCTGTAGTTTTTGAACCCTAGCTCTGCGGGCACCTACGGAAACCTAGCAAACCTATACATTTTTGAAAACTAGACACACAGGGGAATCCAGGATGGGGTGATTTGACTGCCTCCCACCAGGGTCTGTTACCCAGAATCCCTTGCAAACCTAAACAATTGTCCAAACAACCACATTTTCCCCACATTTCTGTCGTGGAAAGTTCCGGAATCTGCTTGGATCCACAAATTTCCACTCACCCCGCGTTCCCCAAAGTCTTACGAGAAAAACGGTACCTCACTTGTGTGGGTCGGCCTAGTTCCCGCGACAGGAAATGGCATAAAACGCAACGTGGTCACACCTCAATTTCGCTGTGAAAAATGACCCTTTTTTGGCAAAATGACTAGCTGTAGTTTTTGAACCCTAGCTCTGCGGGCACCTTGGGAAACCTAGCAATCCTATACATTTTTAAAAACTAGACACCCAGAGGAATCCAGGATGAGGATGGGGTGACTTGACTGCCTCCCACCAGGGTCTGTTTCCCAGAATCCCTTGCAAACCTAAAAAATTGTCAAAAAAAACACATTTTCCCCATATTTCTGTCGTGGAAAGTTCTGGAATATGCGTGGATCCACCAATTTCCACCCACCCCACGTTCCCCAAAGTCTTACGAGAAAAACGGTACCTCACTTGTGTGGGTCGGCCTAGTTCCCGCGACAGAAAACGGCGCAAAACGCTACGTGGTCACACCTCAATTTCGCATTGAAAAATGACCCTTTTTTGGCAATATGTCTAGCTGTAGTTTTTGAACCCTAGTTCTGCGGGCACCTTGGGAAACCTAGCAAACCTATACATTTTTGAAAACTAGACACCCAGGGGAATCCAGGATGGGGTGACTTGACTGCCTCCCACCAGGGTCTGTTACCCAGAATCCCTTGCAAACCTAAAACAGTGTAAAAAAAAAAACATTTTCCCCACATTTCTGTCGTGGAAAGTTCCGGAATATGCGTGGATCCACAAATTTCCACCCACCCAGCGTTCCCCAAAGTCTTACAAGAAAAACGGTACCTCACTTGTGTGGGTCGGCCTAGTTCCCGCGACAGAAAACGGCGCAAAACGCAACGTGGTCACACCTCAATTTCGCATTGAAAAATGACCCTTTTTTGGCAATATGTCTAGCTGTAGTTTTTGAACCCTAGTTCTGCGGGCACCTTGGGAAACCTGGCAAACCTATACATTTTTGAAAACTAGACACCCAGAGGATTTCAGGATGGGGTGACTTGACTGCCTCCCACCAGGGTCTGTTACCCAGAATCCCTTGCAAACCTAAAAAATTGTCCAAAAAAAACACATTTTCCCCACATTTCTGTCGTGGAAAGTTCCGGAATATGCGTGGATCCACAAATTTCTACCCATCCCGCGTTCCCCAAAGTCTTACGAGAAAAACGGTACCTCACTTGTGTGCGTCGGCCTAGTGCCCGCGACAGGAAACGGCGCGAAACGCAACGTGGTCACACCTCAATTTCGCAGTGAAAAATGACCCTTTTTTGGCAAAATGACTAGCTGTAGTTTTTGAACCCTAGCTCTGCGGGCACCTACGGAAACCTAGCAAACCTATACATTTTTGAAAACTAGACACACAGGGGAATCCAGGATGGGGTGATTTGACTGCCTCCCACCAGGGTCTGTTACCCAGAATCCCTTGCAAACCTAAACAATTGTCCAAACAACCACATTTTCCCCACATTTCTGTCGTGGAAAGTTCCGGAATCTGCTTGGATCCACAAATTTCCACTCACCCCGCGTTCCCCAAAGTCTTACGAGAAAAACGGTACCTCACTTGTGTGGGTCTGCCTAGTTCCCGCAACAGGAAATGGCATAAAACGCAACGTGGTCACACCTCAATTTCGCTGTGAAAAATGACCCTTTTTTGGCAAAATGACTAGCTGTAGTTTTTGAACCCTAGCTCTGCGGGCACCTTGGGAAACCTAGCAATCCTATACATTTTTAAAAACTAGACACCCAGAGGAATCCAGGATTAGGATGGGGTGACTTGACTGCCTCCCACCAGGGTCTGTTTCCCAGAATCCCTTGCAAACCTAAAAAATTGTCAAAAAAAACACATTTTCCCCATATTTCTGTCGTGGAAAGTTCTGGAATATGCGTGGATCCACCAATTTCCACCCACCCCACGTTCCCAAAAGTCTTACAAGAAAAACGGTACATCACTTGTGTGGGTCGGCCTAGTTCCCCCGACAGGAAACAGCACAAAACGCAACGTGGTCACACCTCAATTTCGCTGTGAAAAATGACCCTTTTTTGGCAAAATGACTAGCTGTAGTTTTTGAACCCTAGCTCTGCGGGCACCTTGGGAAACCTAGCAATCCTATACATTTTTGAAAACTAGACACCCAGGGGAATCCAGGATGGGGTGACTTGACTGCCTCCCACCAGGGTCTGTTACCCAGAATCCCTTGCAAACCTAAAACTTGTCAAAAAAACACATTTTCCCCATATGTCTGCTGTGGAAAGTTCCAGAATCTGCGAGGATCCACAAATTTCCACCCACCCCGCGTTCCCCAAAGTCTTACAAGAAAAACTGTACCTCACTTGTGTGGGTCGGCCTAGTGCCCGCGACAGGAAACGGCGCAAAACGCAACGTGGTCACACCTCAATTTCGCAGTGAAAAATGACCCTCTTTTGGCAAAATAACTAGCTGTAGTTTTTGAACCCTAGCTCTGCGGGCACCTTGGGAAACCTAGCAAACCTATACATTTTTGAAAACTAGACACCCAGGGGAATCCAGGATGCGGTGACTTGACTGCCTCCCACCAGGGTCTGTTACCCAGAATCCCTTGCAAACCTAAACAATTGTCAAAAAAAACACATTTTCCCCAAATTTCTGTCGTGGAAAGTTCCGGAATCTGCGTGGATCCACAAATTTCCACCCACCCCGCGTTCCCCAAAGTCTTACGAGAAAAACGGTACCTCACTTGTGTGGGTCGGCCTAGTGCCTGCGACAGGAAACGGCGCAAAACACAACATGGTCACACTTCAATTTCGCAGTGAAAAATGACCCTTTTTTGCCAAAATGTCTAGCTGTAGTTTTTGAACCCTAGTTCTGCGGGCACATTGGGAAACCTAGCAAACCTATAAATTTTTTAAAACAAGACACCCAGGGGAATCCAGGAAGGGGTGACTTGACTGCCTCCCACCAGGGTCTGTTACCCAGAATCCCTTGCAAACCTAAAAAATTGTCAAAAAAAAACACATTTTCCCCACATTTCTGTCGTGGAAAGTTCCGGAATATGCGTGGATCCACAAATTTCCACCCACCCCACATTCCCCAAAGTCTTACGAGAAAAACGGTACCTCACTTGTGTGGGTTGGCCTAGTTCCCGCAACAGAAAACGGCGCAAAACGCAACGTGGTCACACCTCAATTTCGCAGTGAAAAATTACCCTTTTTTGGCAAAATGACTAGCTGTAGTTTTTTAACCCTAGCTCTGCGGGCACCTTGGGAAATGTGAGAAGTTGGCCTGGTATATGATGTTCACTAGTTAAAGTGACCACCTTGTACCATGCCAAGCAACCCTTATGGTGTGGTTTTAAGTCAACCTTTTCGGACTAGCTGCCCTAGTGGTAGCGTAGGCTAAGCAGTCTTTGAGGCTAAACTCGTGAAACGTGTTAAGCAGGCTGTTTTACCAAATGTAACCCCCCTTTATACCAATGAAAGGACACCACACAGATATATATTGAAAATATATATGTATTTATTTCTCAAAGTATCCCCTAGACTCTTTATGAGCACAGGAGCTCAAATCGTTAAACAAGAATACGTTAGAATACACAGAAGTTGCACTTTATATGGATAGGTCCTGGTGGCCACTCGAACCATATACTAAAATAGTGGTATAAGTACCACGAACAGAAAAGGGACAAGGCCTAGGGCCTCTAGAATCGCTGGGCCTACAAGGAGCTAACTTTAGTTAGTGACCAGGAGGTCCACGGGTTGCGTGTGCAGAGCAAATAGTCACACGCGAGCTCCCATAGGTTTTCAATGGGTGCGTAAAAGTTACAAAGTTACTGCAAAAAGGATCTTCCGGGTGGACTATGAACTCAAGATTGGAAACACAGTCACTAGAGATGATACTCTACACTTGGGTACCGGAGTGCCAGCTTTACCTCACCCACAGGAAGCGGGTGCATTGGTCTCGAAGTGCGTCGGGTTTCTTCTATCTGTTCAATGGAGCCTGAAGACAAAGATGCTGCAGGCGGTCGGTCCAGAAGAGATGCGGTGGATCCAAGAGTGGATCGGAGTTGTAGAAGACCTGTAAGCAGAGGGGACAGTGTGCACAGTCACTAGCCAGTGACCAGCGTGACACCAGGTGGGTACCAGGCGATGTCGGGTGCAAACAGGAGGAAAGGTGTAGCTTGTCTCTGCAGCCACGTGGTCCCTGAAGGTCGACGACGCCCAGGAGTCGGTTCACGAGCTGTTCCACGCAGGCTCTCGCTGTCGGCGGTGTCGGCGACTTGGTCGAAGCAAACAAGCCTTGGCAAAAGCAATTGTTGTGGAGAACTAAATAAGCTGATGGTTCTGACCAGCAAGGTCAGAGGGACTGCTCCTTTGGAGGGGAGCAAGGGCCAGTCTGGAGCAACCAGACCAGTGGTGTAGTTCTTGAAGTTCGTCGCCAAGATGGCCTCTAGCCAACGGGCCAGCAACCGGTTAGACGCGTCGAGTGGCAAAATGCAGAAGGGCCCCACGCAGATCGTGGAGATGCTGGAGGGCTCACCTTTGGTGCAGATGCTGCTCGAGCGTTGGGCTTCTCAGATCCCAAAGCACAACTTGGAGGGAGCCTCGGTTGTCGCGCTTGCAGCTTGTCGTGGTCTTTTCAAGATGGCTGGCTCCACGTGTCTCGGTGCCTCCACGGGTTCCTTCTTTTCAGGGACTGTGGATCGGGCGGTGAGAGGTCTGGAGGTCCAGGTCTTGTCAGACTCTGGGCTCGGGCTCCGGCGGGAGGCGGCGGCAAAGTAGACGTTGATTCGCTGGATGGTGCTTGCGTTAGCAAGGTGGTCACTCCGTGACCACAGGGGAGATTGGCTTAGGCCTCTGTGTGGCAGAGCGTCGAAGTTCCCGTCTTCTTCTTGTAATTAAGTTGATTCCAGGATGTCTAAAGTCTTAGGACACAGCTCCTACCTTTATTCGGATTCTAGGGGCCGGACTACCTGCTAGGTCCCTCCCTAAGGGTGGGACCAGGAAGTGGGGTGGTTACACCCCCAATCCTTTGTCCAGCTCGCCCCAGGTCCAGGGCTGGTGTGCCCCAGGACCGGTTTGTACTGGCATATGCACCGAGGCTCCTTGTGAGCCTCAGGCATGTCTGGTTTCTTTCAAGCCCTACCTGACCAATACACAAAATCCTGTCTGGGGTGGTGCACGCACCTCCCCTGGCAGGAAACCCTTTGTCCACACCTCCCAAGCTGGAAAGACTTCCAGCAGCAGGAGGGCAGACTTGTGTCTGCGGTGGCAACATCCATTTTGTGGAGCTGAGGCTATGTCTGATTTTACCCGGGTTTCAGGTACTGTACATGTCGTGTCCCTCTAGAAGGGTGGAATGCTAACCCCGTCGCCAGAATTGGTGAGGGGTTAGTATTCCAATTCGTATGACACCTTACTCGACATGTTTTGATAAAGCCAAACCAAAGATAGCATTTAACCGCGAGGTTCATAATGCACTTAAGAGTATATGGTATGACGATATCTGGAAACAGTAGAAGGAAGTTGTTCCGACCACTGCAGACAGGCTCAGCTCATGCCAGAGCACCATCTCACATGGAACCAAGCACTCTGCCTTCAGGATTGTTAAGGCCTGCCATAGGAGTGATTTATAGGTTAACATGTGTCCCATTTAAGGTTAGGTGTAGGTATACTACACCTAAGTAAGAGGTGGTTACACCAACTTACCCCAGCTGAGTGATCAGCCAGTTGTGTCAAATTTGTTAGGCCAGGGGTGGCACAATACATGCTTCAGCCCCTGGTAGGCCTTAGATACACCAATGCCCTGGGTACCTAGTGTACACTGGTACAGGGGCTCACAGGGTGATCCACTTCCAATTGGTTATGCACCTAGGGTGCATAGTGTAAATTTAGTAGAGAGAACAGCAGGCTGGGGGTCTGATTGGCAGGCCCACAGCCTCAATATGTCAAAAACCAGTGAAGCAAAAAGCAAAAATTTGTGGTGACCATGGGATAGCAGACCCTACTCTCCTACAGGAAACCTAGCAATCCTATAAATTTTTGAAAACTAGACACCCAGGGGAATCCAGGATGGGGTGACTTGACTGCCTCCCACCAGGTTCTGTTACCCAGAATCCCTTGCAAACCTAAAAAATTGTAAAAAAAAACACATTTTCCCCACATTTCTGTCGTGGAAAGTTCTGGAATCTGCGTGGATCTACAAATTTCAACCCACCCCGCGTTCCCCAAAGTCTTACGAGAAAAACGGTACCTCACTTGTGTGGGTCGGCCTAGTGCCCGCAACAGGAAACGGCGCAAAACGCAACATGGTCACACCTCAATTTCACAGTGAAAAATTGACCCTTTTTTGCCAAAATGTCTAGCTGTAGTTTTTGAACCCTAGTTCTGCGGGCACCTTGGGAAACATTGCAATCCTATACATTTTTTAAAACTAGACACCCAGGGGAATCCAGGATGGGGTGACTTGACTGCCTCCCACCAGGGTCTGTTACCCAGAATCCCTTGCAAACCTAAAAAATATTCAAAAAAAACACATTTCCCCCACATTTCAGTCGTGGAAAGTTCCGGAATCTGCGTGGATCCACAAATTTCCACCCACCCCGCGTTCCCCAAAGTCTTACGAGAAAAATGGTACCTCACTTGTGTGGGTCGGCCTAGTTCCCGCGGCAGGAAACGGCGCAAAACGCAACGTGGTCACACCTCAATTTCGCAGTGAAAAATGACCCTTTTTTGCCAAAATGACTAGCTGTAGTTTTTGAACCCTAGCTCTGCGGGCACCTTGGGAAACCTAGCAATCCTATACGTTTTTTAAAACTAGACACCCAGGGGAATCCAGCAAGCGGTGACTTGACTGCCTCACACCAGGGTCTGTTACCCAGAATCCCTTGCAAACCTAATAAATTGTCCAAAAAAACACATTTTCCCCACATTTCTGTCGTGGAAAGTTCCGGAATCTGCGTGGATCCACAAATTTCCACTCACCCTGCGTTCCCCAAAGTCTTACGAGAAAAACGGTACCTCACTTGTGTGGGTCGGCCTAGTGCCCGCGACAGGAAACAGCGCAAAACGCAACGTGGTCACACCTCAATTTCGCAGTGAAAAATGACCCTTTTTTGGCAAAATGTCTAGCTGTAGTTTTTGAACCCTAGCTCTGCGGGCACCTTGGGAAACCTAGCAAACCTATACATTTTTGAAAACTAGACACCCAGGGGAATCCAGGATGGGGTGACTTGACTGCCTCCCACCAGGGTCTGTTACCCAGAATCCCTTGCAAACCTAAAAATTGTCAAAAAAAACACATTTTCCCCATATGTCTGCCGTGGAAAGTTCAGGAATCTGCGTGGATCCACCAATTTCCACACACCCCGCGTTCCCCAAAGTCTTACAAGAAAAACTGTACCTCACTTGTGTGGGTCGGCTTAGTGCCCGCGACCGGAAACGGCGCAAAACGCAACGTGGTCACACCTCAATTTCGCATTGAAAAATGACCCTTTTTTGGCAAAATGACTAGCTGTAGTTTTTGAACCCTAGCTCTGCGGGCACCTATGGAAACCTAGCAAGCCTATACATTTTTGAAAACTAGACACCCAGGGGAATCCAGGATGGGGTGACTTGACTGCCTCCCACCAGGGTCTGTTACCCAGAATCCCTTGCAAACCTAAAACAGTGTAAAGAAAAACACATTTTCCCCACATTTCTGTCGTGGAAAGTTCCGGAATATGTGTGGATCTACAAATTTTCACCCACCCCGCGTTCCCCAAAGTCTTACAAGAAAAACTGTACCTCACTTGTGTGGGTCGGCCTAGTGCCCGCGACAGGAAACGGCGCAAAACGCAACGTGGTCACACCTCAATTTCGCAGTGAAAAATGACTCTCTTTTGGCAAAATAACTAGCTGTAGTTTTTGAACCCTAGCTCTGCGGGCACCTTGGGAAACCTAGCAAACCTATAAATTTTTTCAAACAAGACACCCAGGGGAATCCAGGAAGGGGTGACTTGACTGCCTCCCACCAGGGTCTGTTACCCAGAATCCCTTGCAAACATAAAAAATTGTCAAAAAAACACAAATTTTCCCCACATTTCTGTCGTGGAAAGTTCCGGAATCTGCGTGGATCCACAAATTTCCACCCACCCCGCGTTCCCCAAAGTCTTACGAGAAAAACGGTACCTCACTTGTGTGGGTCGGCCTAGTGCCCGCGACAGGAAACAGCGCAAAACGCAACGTGGTCACACCTCAATTTCGCAGTGAAAAATGACCCTTTTTTGGCAAAATGTCTAGCTGTAGTTTTTGAACCCTAGCTCTGCGGGCACCTTGGGAAACCTAGCAAACCTATACATTTTTGAAAACTAGACACCCAGGGGAATCCAGGATGGGGTGACTTGACTGCCTCCCACCAGGGTCTGTTACCCAGAATCCCTTGCAAACCTAAAAATTGTCAAAAAAACACATTTTCCCCATATGTCTGCCGTGGAAAGTTCAGGAATCTGCGTGGATCCACCAATTTCCACACACCCCGCGTTCCCCAAAGTCTTACAAGAAAAACTGTACCTCACTTGTGTGGGTCGGCTTAGTGCCCGCGACAGGAAACGGCGCAAAACGCAACGTGGTCACACCTCAATTTCGCATTGAAAAATGACCCTTTTTTGGCAAAATGACTAGCTGTAGTTTTTGAACCCTAGCTCTGCGGGCACCTATGGAAACCTAGCAAGCCTATACATTTTTGAAAACTAGACACCCAGGGGAATCCAGGATGGGGTGACTTGACTGCCTCCCACCAGGGTCTGTTACCCAGAATCCCTTGCAAACCTAAAACAGTGTAAAGAAAAACACATTTTCCCCACATTTCTGTCGTGGAAAGTTCCGGAATATGTGTGGATCTACAAATTTTCACCCACCCCGCGTTCCCCAAAGTCTTACAAGAAAAACTGTACCTCACTTGTGTGGGTCGGCCTAGTGCCCGCGACAGGAAACGGCGCAAAACGCAACGTGGTCACACCTCAATTTCGCAGTGAAAAATGACTCTCTTTTGGCAAAATAACTAGCTGTCGTTTTTGAACCCTAGCTCTGCGGGCACCTTGGGAAACCTAGCAAACCTATACATTTTTGAAAACTAGACACCCAGGGGAATCCAGGATGCGGTGACTTGACTGCCTCCCACCAGGGTCTGTTACCCAGAATCCCTTGCAAACCTAAAAAATTGTCAAAAAAAAACAAATTTTCCCCACATTTCTGTCGTGGAAAGTTCCGGAATCTGCGTGGATCCACAAATTTCCACCCACCCCGCGTTCCCCAAAGTCTTACGAGAAAAACGGTACCTCACTTGTGTGGGTCGGCCTAGTGCCCGCGACAGGAAACGGCGCAAAACACAACATGGTCACACTTCAATTTCGCAGTGAAAAATGACCCTTTTTTGCCAAAATGTCTAGCTGTAGTTTTTGAACTCTAGTTCTGCGGGCACATTGGGAAACCTAGCAAACCTATAAATTTTTTCAAACAAGACACCCAGGGGAATCCAGGAAGGGGTGACTTGACTGCCTCCCACCAGGGTCTGTTACCCAGAATCCCTTGCAAACCTAAAAAATTGTAAAAAAAAACACATTTTCCCCACATTTCTGTCGTGGAAAGTTCTGGAATCTGCGTGGATCCACAAATTTCCACCCACCCCGCGTTCCCCAAAGTCTTACAAGAAAAACGGTACCTCACTTGTGTGGGTCGGCCTAGTGCCCGCGACAGGAAACGGCGCAAAACACAACATGGTCACACTTCAATTTCGCAGTGAAAAATGACCCTTTTTTGCCAAAATGTCTAGCTGTAGTTTTTGAACTCTAGTTCTGCGGGCACATTGGGAAACCTAGCAAACCTATAAATTTTTTCAAACAAGACACCCAGGGGAATCCAGGAAGGGGTGACTTGACTGCCTCCCACCAGGGTCTGTTACCCAGAATCCCTTGCAAACATAAAAAATTGTCAAAAAAACACAAATTTTCCCCACATTTCCGTCGTGGAAAGTTCCGGAATCTGCGTGGATCCACAAATTTCCACCCACCCCGCGTTCCCCAAAGTCTTACGAGAAAAACGGTACCTCACTTGTGTGGGTCGGCCTAGTGCCCGCGACAGGAAACGGCACAAAACACAACATGGTCACACTTCAATTTCGCAGTGAAAAATGACCCTTTTTTGCCAAAATGTCTAGCTGTAGTTTTTGAACTCTAGTTCTGCGGGCACATTGGGAAACCTAGCAAACCTATAAATTTTTTCAAACAAGACACCCAGGGGAATCCAGGATGGGGTGACTTGACTGCCTCCCACCAGGGTCTGTTACCCAGAATCCCTTGCAAACCTAAAAATTGTCCAAAAAAACACATTTTCCCCACATTTCTGTCGTGGAAAGTTCCGGAATCTGCGTGGATCCACAAATTTCCACTCACCCTGCGTTCCCCAAAGTCTTACGAGAAAAACGGTACCTCACTTGTGTGGGTCGGCCTAGTGCCCGCGACAGGAAACAGCGCAAAACGCAACGTGGTCACACCTCAATTTCGCAGTGAAAAATGACCCTTTTTTGGCAAAATGTCTAGCTGTAGTTTTTGAACCCTAGCTCTGCGGGCACCTTGGGAAACCTAGCAAACCTATACATTTTTGAAAACTAGACACCCAGGGGAATCCAGGATGGGGTGACTTGACTGCCTCCCACCAGGGTCTGTTACCCAGAATCCCTTGCAAACCTAAAAATTGTCAAAAAAAACACATTTTCCCCATATGTCTGCCGTGGAAAGTTCAGGAATCTGCGTGGATCCACCAATTTCCACACACCCCGCGTTCCCCAAAGTCTTACAAGAAAAACTGTACCTCACTTGTGTGGGTCGGCTTAGTGCCCGCGACCGGAAACGGCGCAAAACGCAACGTGGTCACACCTCAATTTCGCATTGAAAAATGACCCTTTTTTGGCAAAATGACTAGCTGTAGTTTTTGAACCCTAGCTCTGCGGGCACCTATGGAAACCTAGCAAGCCTATACATTTTTGAAAACTAGACACCCAGGGGAATCCAGGATGGGGTGACTTGACTGCCTCCCACCAGGGTCTGTTACCCAGAATCCCTTGCAAACCTAAAACAGTGTAAAGAAAAACACATTTTCCCCACATTTCTGTCGTGGAAAGTTCCGGAATATGTGTGGATCTACAAATTTTCACCCACCCCGCGTTCCCCAAAGTCTTACAAGAAAAACTGTACCTCACTTGTGTGGGTCGGCCTAGTGCCCGCGACAGGAAACGGCGCAAAACGCAACGTGGTCACACCTCAATTTCGCAGTGAAAAATGACTCTCTTTTGGCAAAATAACTAGCTGTAGTTTTTGAACCCTAGCTCTGCGGGCACCTTGGGAAACCTAGCAAACCTATAAATTTTTTCAAACAAGACACCCAGGGGAATCCAGGAAGGGGTGACTTGACTGCCTCCCACCAGGGTCTGTTACCCAGAATCCCTTGCAAACATAAAAAATTGTCAAAAAAACACAAATTTTCCCCACATTTCTGTCGTGGAAAGTTCCGGAATCTGCGTGGATCCACAAATTTCCACCCACCCCGCGTTCCCCAAAGTCTTACGAGAAAAACGGTACCTCACTTGTGTGGGTCGGCCTAGTGCCCGCGACAGGAAACAGCGCAAAACGCAACGTGGTCACACCTCAATTTCGCAGTGAAAAATGACCCTTTTTTGGCAAAATGTCTAGCTGTAGTTTTTGAACCCTAGCTCTGCGGGCACCTTGGGAAACCTAGCAAACCTATACATTTTTGAAAACTAGACACCCAGGGGAATCCAGGATGGGGTGACTTGACTGCCTCCCACCAGGGTCTGTTACCCAGAATCCCTTGCAAACCTAAAAATTGTCAAAAAAACACATTTTCCCCATATGTCTGCCGTGGAAAGTTCAGGAATCTGCGTGGATCCACCAATTTCCACACACCCCGCGTTCCCCAAAGTCTTACAAGAAAAACTGTACCTCACTTGTGTGGGTCGGCTTAGTGCCCGCGACAGGAAACGGCGCAAAACGCAACGTGGTCACACCTCAATTTCGCATTGAAAAATGACCCTTTTTTGGCAAAATGACTAGCTGTAGTTTTTGAACCCTAGCTCTGCGGGCACCTATGGAAACCTAGCAAGCCTATACATTTTTGAAAACTAGACACCCAGGGGAATCCAGGATGGGGTGACTTGACTGCCTCCCACCAGGGTCTGTTACCCAGAATCCCTTGCAAACCTAAAACAGTGTAAAGAAAAACACATTTTCCCCACATTTCTGTCGTGGAAAGTTCCGGAATATGTGTGGATCTACAAATTTTCACCCACCCCGCGTTCCCCAAAGTCTTACAAGAAAAACTGTACCTCACTTGTGTGGGTCGGCCTAGTGCCCGCGACAGGAAACGGCGCAAAACGCAACGTGGTCACACCTCAATTTCGCAGTGAAAAATGACTCTCTTTTGGCAAAATAACTAGCTGTAGTTTTTGAACCCTAGCTCTGCGGGCACCTTGGGAAACCTAGCAAACCTATAAATTTTTGAAAACTAGACACCCAGGGGAATCCAGGATGCGGTGACTTGACTGCCTCCCACCAGGGTCTGTTACCCAGAATCCCTTGCAAACCTAAAAAATTGTCAAAAAAAAACAAATTTTCCCCACATTTCTGTCGTGGAAAGTTCCGGAATCTGCGTGGATCCACAAATTTCCACCCACCCCGCGTTCCCCAAAGTCTTACGAGAAAAACGGTACCTCACTTGTGTGGGTCGGCCTAGTGACCGCGACAGGAAACAGCGCAAACCGCAACGTGGTCACACCTCAATTTCGCACTGAAAAATGACCCTTTTTTGGCAAAATGACTAGCTGTAGTTTTTGAACCCTAGCTCTGCGGGCACCTTGGGAAACCTAGCAAACCTATAAATTTTTGAAAACTAGACACCCAGGGGAATCCAGGATGGGGTGACTTGACTGCCTCCCACCAGGGTCTGTTACCCAGAATCCCTTGCAAACCTAAAACAGTGTAAAAAAAAACACATTTTCCCCACATTTCTGTGGTGGAAAGTTCCGGAATCTATGTGGATCCACAAATTTCCACCCACCCCGCGTTCCCCAAAGTCTTACGAGAAAAACGGTGCCTCACTTGTGTGGGTCGGCCTAGTGCCCGCGACAGGAAACGGCGCAAAACGCAACATGGTCACACCTCAATTTCGCAGTGAAAAATGACCCTTTTTTGGCAAATTGTCTAGCTGTAGTTTTTGAACCCTAGCTCTGCGGGCACCTTGGGAAACCTAGCAAACCTATACATTTTAGAAAACAAGACACCCGGGGGAATCCAGGATGGGGTGACTTGACTGCCTCCCACCAGGGTCTGTTACCCAGAATCCCTTGCAAACCTAAAAATTGTCAAAAAAACACATTTTCCCCAATTGTCTGCCGTGGAAAGTTCCGGAATCTGCGAGGATCCACAAATTTCCACCCACCCCGCGTTCCCCAAAGTCTTACAAGAAAAACTGTACCTCACTTGTGTGGGTCGGCCTAGTGCCCGCGACAGGAAACGGCGCAAAACGCAACGTGGTCACACCTCAATTTCGCATTGAAAAATGACCCTTTTTTGGCAAAATGACTAGCTGTAGTTTTTTAACCCTAGCTCTGCGGGCACCTTGGGAAACCTAGCAAACCTATACATTTTTGAAAACTAGACACCCAGGGGAATCCAGGATGGGGTGACTTGACTGCCTCCCACCAGGGTCTGTTACCCAGAATCCCTTGCAAACCTAAAACAGTGTTAAAAAAAAACACATTTTCCCCATATTTCTGTCGTGGAAAGTTCCGGAATATGCGTGGATCCACAAATTTCCACCCACCCCACGTTCCCCAAAGTCTTACGAGAAAAACGGTACCTCACTTGTGTGGGTCGGCCTAGTTCCCACGACAGGAAACGGCGCAAAACGCAACGTGGTCACACCTCAATTTCGCAGTGAAAAATGACCCTTTTTTGGCAAAATGTCTAGCTGTAGTTTTTGAACCCTAGCTCTGCGGGCACCTTGGGAAACTTAGCAAACCTATACATTTTTGAAAACTAGACACCCAGGGGAATCCAGGATGGGGTGACTTGACTGCCTCCCACCAGGGTCTGTTACCCAGAATCCCTTGCAAACCTAAAAATTGTCAAAAAAACACATTTTCCCCATATGTCTGCCGTGGAAAGTTCCGGAATCTGCGAGGATCCACAAATTTCCACCCACCCCGCGTTCCCCAAAGTCTTACAAGAAAAACTGTACCTCACTTGTGTGGGTCGGCCTAGTTCCCGCGACAGGAAACGGCGCAAAACGCAACGTGGTCACACCTCAATTTCGCAGTGAAAAATGACCCTTTTGTGGCAAAATGTCTAGCTGTAGTTTTTGAACCCTAGCTCTGCGGGCACCTTGGGAAACCTAGCAAACCTATACATTTTTGAAAACTAGACACCCAGGGGAATCCAGGATGGGGTGACTTGACTGCCTCCCACCAGGGTCTGTTACCTAGAATCCCTTGCAAACCTAAAAATTGTCAAAAAAACACATTTTCCCCATATGTCTGCCGTGGAAAGTTCCGGAATCTGCGTGGATCCACAAATTTCCACCCACCCCGCGTTCCCCAAAGTCTTACAAGAAAAACTGTACCTCACTTGTGTGGGTCGGCCTAGTGCCCGCGACAGGAAACGGCGCAAAACGCAACGTGGTCACACCTCAATTTCGCATTGAAAAATGACCCTTTTTTGGCAAAATGACTAGCTGTAGTTTTTTAACCCTAGCTCTGCGGGCACCTTGGGAAACCTAGCAAACCTATACATTTTTGAAAACTAGACACCCAGCGGAATCCAGGATGGGGTGACTTGATTGCCTCCCACCAGGGTCTGTTACCCAGAATCCCTTGCAAACCTAAAACAGTGTTAAAAAAAACACATTTTCCCCACATTTCTGTCGTGGAAAGTTCCGGAATATGCGTGGATCCACAAATTTCCACCCACCCCACGTTCCCCAAAGTCTTACGAGAAAAACGATACCTCACTTGTGTGGGTCGGCCTAGTTCCCGCGACAGGAAACGGCGCAAAACGCAACGTGGTCACACCTCAATTTCGCAGTGAAAAATGACCCTTTTGTGGCAAAATGTCTAGCTGTAGTTTTTGAACCCTAGCTCTGCGGGCACCTTGGGAAACTTAGCAAACCTATACATTTTTGAAAACTAGACACCCAGGGGAATCCAGGATGGGGTGACTTGACTGCCTCCCACCAGGGTCTGTTACCCAAAATCCCTTGCAAACCTAAACAATTGTCCAAAAAAACACATTTTCCCCACATTTCTGTCGTGGAAAGTTCCGGAATCTGCGTGGATCCTCAAATTTCCAACCACCCTGCGTTCCCCAAAGTCTTATGAGAAAAACGGTACCTCACTTGTGTGGGTCGGCCTAGTGCCCGCGACAGGAAACGGCGCAAAACGCAACATGGTCAAACTTCAATTTCGCAGTGAAAAATGACACTTTTTTGCCAAAATGTCTAGCTGTAGTTTTTGAACCCTAGTTCTGCGGGCACCTTGGGAAACCTAGAAAACCTATACATTTTTTAAAACTAGACACCCAGGGGAATCCAGGAAGGGGTGACTTGACTGCCTCCCACCAGGGTCTGTTACCCAGAATCCCTTGCAAACCTAAAAAATTGTAAAAAAAAACACATTTTCCCCACATTTCTGTCGTGGAAAGTTCCGGAATATGCGTGGATCCACAAATTTCCACCCACCCCATGTTCCCCTCAGTCTTACGAGAAAAACGGTACCTCACTTGTGTGGGTCGGCCTAGTTCCCGCGACAGGAAACGGCGCAATACGCAACATGGTCACACCTCAATTTCGCAGTGAAAAATTACCCTTTTTTGGCAAAATGTCTAGCTGTAGTTTTTGAACCCTAGCTCTGCGGGCACCTTGGGAAACCTAGCAAACCTATACATTTTTGAAAACTAGACACCCAGGGGAATCCAGGATGGGGTGACTTGACTGCCTCCCACCAGGGTCTGTTACCCAGAATCCCTTGCACACCTAAAAATTGTCAAAAAAACACATTTTCCCCATATGTCTGCCGTGTAAAGTTCCGGAATCTGCGAGGATCCACAAATTTCCACCCACCCCGCGTTCCCCAAAGTCTTACAAGAAAAACTGTACCTCACTTGTGTGGGTCGGCCTAGTGCCCGCGACAGGAAACGGCACAAAACCCAACGTGGTCACACCTCAATTTTTTTTTTTTTTTTTTTTTTTTTAAAACAACTTTATTGGGAATTTCAAGTGGGTATATCATAGTACGCATTACATTGAGCATTTTAGTTATACAGAGAGCTCAGGATACAATTCAGGCATTGTGCACCATTTGTGCCAATTGTGGCGTTGTCTACGAAGCTTATCCAGAATGTCGTAATGCCCCTAAGGAGGCCACCAGTTTATCACAGTGCTGAGCATTACATTCCTAGCCTCCGACCTATTGTGCCCAAGGGGAGCGTTATCCGCTCAACTGACCCATTACCCCACCTCCCACCCGGAACCCACCCTCCATACCCAACTATGCCACAAGGAAAACAATCTCAGTCTGGGGGGGACTCAGAGCATATCCCGGGGTGGGGGGGAGGATGAAGGGGAAGGGCGGGCCAGCAAAGGGGCTAATCCCCACCCCAGCCCCCGGTAGGGGAAGGGAAGAGGCCGGTCCACGCAGCCTGAAAGGGGGGAACCAGATGGGTCGGCAATATCCCCCTCCAATTGGTGGGGGGGGGCCCGCGGGGGGCCAGCCCCCACGAAAATCACCCCCCATCAGGAAACAGACACATCCACACGAAACATCACACATCCCAGGACCAGGAGTCAGACCCACACCCTCGGCCGCAACGACCCACCTCCATCTACCGGCATCAATGCTTATGCGGGGGAACTCCGGGGGGCAGCCACCACATCCCCCACAGCCTCCCCCACGCCCTCCTCCTCCTCCATCCCGCCCTTGAATAATTTGGTCAGATGCGCCCATTCCAGGGAGATCGGTCGTTTGCGTAGCCCCCGACTTTCCTCCCGGTACAGCGCCTCGCGCTCCGCCACCGCCCACCTCAACACCTCTTCTTTCCAAGCCTCCACACTCGGCGGCGTGCAGGACTTCCACCGCTGTGTTCTCAGGCGCTTCGCCAGCATTAATGCCAGGTTGGCGAAACGGCGCAACAGCTTCGCTTTCAAGGGGATCGGTAAAAGGCCCAATAGACAAGCCTCTGCAGTGTCTCAAGAGGGGCGGTCAGTAATTGTGGTTAAGGCATGCGTTATCCCACCCCAGTATCCCCGCAGCATCGGGCATAGCCACAGCATGTGTACGAGGTCGGCGTCCGGTGCCAGGCAGCGGGGGCAGGTTGCAGCCACCGTATTGTACATCCTACTCAGTATATGGGGAGTAAGATACGCCCTGTGGAGGACAAATAGTTGAATAGTTTTCAATCTGCAATTGCGGGACACATTTTTGGGGTACGCCAAGATATAAGCCCATTCCCTGTCACTAAGTGCTCGGGACAGGTCTGTCTCCCATCGTGTCCGGAGAGCGACCACTGAAACCTGAGTATGTTCCCGGAGGCCCCGGTAAAGCCAACGAACCAGAAATCGTCCATGGCCCATTAAGTGGAGAGAACGCAAAACGGCGCAAAACGCAACGTGGTCACACCTCAATTTCGCAGTGAAAAATGACCCTCTTTTGGCAAAATCTCTAGCTGTAGTTATTGAACCCTAGCTCTGCGGGCACCTTGGGAAACCTAGTAAACCTATACATTTTTGAAAACTAGACACCCGGGGGAATCCAGGATGGGGTGACTTGACTGCCTCCCACCAGAGTCTGTTACCCAGAATCCCTTGCAAACCTAAAAAATTGTCAAAAAAAACACATTTTCCCCACATTTCTGTCGTGGAAAGTTCCGGAATCTGCGTGGATCCACAAATTTCCACCCACCCCGCGTTCTCAAAAGTCTTACGAGAAAAACGGTACCTCACTTGTGTGGGTCGGCCTAGTGCCCGCGACAGGAAACAGCGCAAACCGCAACGTGGTCACACCTCAATTTCGCAGTGAAAAATGACCCTTTTTTGGCAAAATGTCTAGCTGTAGTTTTTGAACCCTAGCTCTGCGGGCACCTTGGGAAACCTAGCAAACCTATATGTGAGAAGTTGGCCTGGTATATGATGCTCACTAGTTAAAGTGATCACCTTGTACCATGCCAAGCAACCCTTATGGTGTGGTTGTAAGTCAACCTTTTCGGACTAGCTGCCCTAGTGGTAGCGTAGGCTAAGCAGTCTTTGAGGCTAAACTCGTGAAGCGTGTTAAGCCAGCTGTTTTACCAAATGCAACCCCCTTTTATACCAATGAAAGGACACCACACAGATATATATTCAAAATATATATGTATTTATTTCTCAAAGTAACCCCTAGTCTCTTTATGAGCACAGGAGCACAAATCGTCAAACAAGATTATCACAGAATACACAGAAGTTGCACATTATATGGATAGGCCCTGGTGGCCACTCAAACCATATACTAAAATAGTGGTATAAGTACCACGAACAGAAAAGGGAAAAGGCCTAGGGCCTCTAGAATCGCTGGGCCTACAAGGAGCTAACGTCAGTTAGTGACCAGGAGGTCCACGGGTGGCGTGTGCAGAGCAAATAGTCACACGCGTGCTCCCATAGGTTTCAATGGGCGCGTAAAAAGTACAAAGTTACTGCAAAGAGGATCTTCCGGATGGACTAGGAACTCAAGATTTGGAACACAGGCACTAGAGATGTAACACTACACTTGGGCACAGGTGTGCCAGCTTTACCTCACCCACAGGAAGCGGGTGCATAGGCCTCGAAGTGCGTCGGGTTTCTTCTATCTGTTCCGTGGAGCTTGAAGACAAAGATGCTGCAGGCGGTCGGTCCGGGAGAGAGGCAGTGGATCCAAGAATGGATCGGAGATGTTGAAGACCTGTAAGCAGAGGGGACAGTGTTCACAGTCACTAGCCAGTGACCAGCGTGGCACCAGGTGGGTACCAGGCGATGTCGTGTGCAAACAGGTGATGAGGGGTAGCTTGTCTCCGCAGCCACGTGGTTCCTGAAGGTCGACGACGTCCAGGAGTCGGCTCACGAGCTGTCCCACGCAGGCTCTCGCTGTCGGCGGTGTCGGCGACTTGATCGAAGCAAACAAGCCTTGGCAAAAGCAATTAAAGGAGGATTCGGAAATCAGCTGTTGGTTCTGACCAGCAAGGTCAGAGGGATTGCTCCTTTGGAGGGGAGCAAGGGCCAGTCTGGAGCAACCAGACCAGCAGTGTATTTCGTAGAGTTCGTCGCCAAGATGGCCACTAGCCAGCGGGCCAGCAACCGGTTAGGCGCGTCGAGTGGCAAAATGCAGAAGGGCCCCACGCAGATCGTGGAGATGCTGGAGGGCTCACCTTTGGTGCAGATGCTGCTCGGGGGTTGGGCTTCTCAGATCCCAAAGCACAACTTGGAGGGAGCCTCGGTTGTTGCACTTGTCAGCTTGTCGTAGTCGTTCCAAGATGGCTGGCTCCACGTGTCTCGGTGCCTCCACGGGTCTCCTCTTTTCAGGGACTGTGGATCGGGCGGTGAGAGGTCTGGAGGTCCAGGTCTTGTCAGTCTCTGGGCTCAGGCTCCGGCGGGAGGCGGCGGCAAAGCAGACGGTGATTCGCTGGATGGTGCTTGCGTTAGCAAGGTGGTCACTCCCTGACCACAGGGGAGATTTTCTTCAGTCTTCTGTGCAGCAGAATGTCGAAGTTCCCGTCTTCTTCTTAGTTTCAAGTTGATTCCAGGATGTCTGAAGTCTTAGGACACAGCTCCTACCTTTAAGCGGATTCTAGGGGCCGGACTACCTGCTAGGTCCCTCCCTATGGGTGGGACCAGGAAGGGGGGTGGTTACACCCCCAATCCTTTGTCCAGCTCGCCCCAGGCCCGGGACTGGTGAGCCCCAGGACCGGTTTGAACTGGCATATGCACCGAGGCTCCTTGTGAGCCACAGGCATGTCTGGTTTCTTTCAAGCCCTACCTGACCAATACACAAAATCCTGTCTGGGGTGGTGCATGCACCTCCCCTGGCAGGAAACCCTTTGTCCACACCTCCCAAGCTGGAAGGACTCCCAGCAGCAGGAGGGCAGACTTGTGTCTGTGGTGGCAGCATCCATTTTGTGGAGCTGAGGCTATGTCTGATGTTACCCGGGTTTCAGGCACTGTACATGTCGTGTCCCTCTAGAAGGGTGGAATGCTAACCCCGTCGCCAGAATTGGCGAGGGGTTAGTATTCCAATTCGTATGACACCTTACTCGACATGTTTTGATAAAGCCAAACCAAAGATCGCATTTAACCGCGAGGTTCATAATGCACTTAAGAGTATATGGTATGACGATATCTGGAAACAGTAGAAGGAAGTTGTTCCGACCACTGCAGACAGGCTCAGCTCATGCCAGAGCACCATCTCACATGGAACCAAGCACTCTGCCTTCAGGATTGTTAAGGCCTGCCATAGGAGTGACTTATAGGTTAACATGTGTCCCATTTAAGGTTAGGTATAGGTATACTACACCTAAGTAAGAGGTGGTTACACCAACTTACCCCAGCTGAGGGATCAGCCAGTTGTGTCAAATTTGTTAGGCCAGGCCAGGGGTGGCATAATACATGCTTCAGCCCCTGGTAGGCCTTAGATACACCAATGCCCTGGGTACCTAGTGTACACTGGTACAGGGGCTCACAGGGTGATCTAACCAATTGGGTATGTACCTAGGGTACATGGAGTCCATTTTAAAGAGAGAACAGCCAGGCTGAGATCCTGAATGGCAGGATCTCAGGCCAACTAAGTCGAAAAACCAGCTAGACACTAGGCAAAAATTTGGGGGTAACCATAGTCAGATATCCACCTTCCTACACAACCCCCCCCCCAAACGAAGGGAGATAAGGCTGACCTTGACCAGGTAAGCCTATATTGCCCAAGTGGCCATATAAGGAGGAACCAGCACTGGCATGGTTACCCCCTGTCTCATGGTCCACTAAGCAATCCCTCACCCTAAGGGTATCAGAGGGTCTCCACCATAGGGAATCTCTACCTTTGGTGTGTCTTGGCAAAGTAAAAGGCTGGTGTTGAGATGGAGTACTGAAGTGAGTGTCCTCAAAGTGAGGTCTCAGCTTCCTCCAATCATTCTCCACCATGGATGCCTTTCTTTCCTTAACTGAGTTGCACTGTGCTCTCAGGGTCAGCCTCTGGCTACCTAAAGCTGGAGGCTGGGTCCCTTTTGTGGACTTACTGGAGGGACAGGTCAGGTCTGGGGCCCTAAGGTCCCATGTTTGCCTGTACCCAACAGAATCCCTCTGGGGGAGGTCCCTAACTACCTGTAAAGGAGATCCCTCAGGAATGTTTTTACCCATCACCTGACTAGGGCTACTAGCCAGGCAATCCTCATTCTTTTGATGGGGGGGTTCTTGTGGACAGGGGCCCTCTGGGGGTCCACTGGCCTCCCTGACCTCTGCAGTCCTGGGCTGACTGAGGCAGGGTAGAGAGAGGCAGGTTACCTGCACCAGACTGGGTCCCACCTTGGAAGGGGCCACTGACATCAGAGGCTCTGCCAGGCCAGGCCTGGCTACCTCTGGGGCAGTTCCTTCACAAGGGGTGAGGTCAGATCCCTGAGGAGGCTGACCTTTTCCTAATGTCTGGGGAGAGGGAGACTTTTCTTCCTCCCCACTACTCTCAGTTTGTGTGGAGTGATCCATTGTTTCAGGCTTCACTACACCTATGTCAGTCTGAGTATAGGCTGAGACCATTACAGCCTTGCCAACCTTTTCAGGGGGGCACTCAGTTTGTGTTTGAGCTGTGACTGTCACAGCTCTGCCAGTCTCTACAGGGAAGTCTGTCTGTGCCTGGGCTGTGGCTACCACTGCCCTTCCAACCTTTTCAGGGAGGAAATCTATTTGGACAGGGGTTGTGAATGGCACAAACCCCCTACCCTTTTGTGACAGGCCTACCATTTTAGAATGGGTGTCTTGTTCAACTCCAGCCCAGGCTGAGAGTTCTAAGTCATTCCCCAGTAAGCAGTCTACAGGCAATGTTGGGGACACTGCTACCCTTTTAGGGCCAGTGACCCCTCCCCAGCTGAGACATACCTCTGCCATGGGATGACTGTTCTGTTTGCCATCAATGTTAGTCACCTGGTAGGAGAAACCAGGCAAAAGCTGCTCAGAGGGAACTAGCCAATGGGCCACCATTGTGATGCTAGCTCCAGTGTCTCTGTAGGCCTCAGCTTTTGTACCATTGATGTAGGGCTCCTGTCTGTACCTACCCAAAGTGTTGGGACAGGCAGTGAAGTTGGCAAACCCCATGCCACCATCACAGACAAGAGTATCTGCTGCAGGGGAATTGGCTAAGCCAGGGTCCCCCTGTGTTCCCCAAGTAAACCCACCCAAATTTTTGGGGGCACTCCCACCACCTGGGGGATTACTGCTGACAGTAATAGGTGGTGTGACAGGAGTAATTGGAGGAACAGTTTTGTTTGTAGCCCTTGGGCAACTGCTGTCAGTTTTCCAATGCCCAGGAGTTTTACACTCATGGCAGTAAGGCTTTTTACCTGTGGTAGAGGAGGGAGCTTGGGACCCACCACCCTGTGTGGAGTTTTGGGGCCCTGAGGAAGATTTCTCTTTTGCCTTATCCCCTCCCTTCTCTTGAGGTTTGGTGGTATCTTTCTTTTGGTCACCACCCTGATTCTTAGGCCTGATCCTGGTCCTGACCCATTTATCTGCCCTCTTTCCCAATTCTTGGGGAGAGGTCAAATCTGAGTCTACCAGGTGTTGATGGAGGAGCTGGTTTTGACAGTTACTTAAAATCTGTTCCCTCATCATCAAATTGTACAATCCTGTATAATCAGATACCTTACTTCCCAGCAACCAACCCTCCAAAGCCTTAGTGGCACATTCAACATATTCAGACCAGTCCTGAGTCTGTGTCTTTCGGGTGTCTCTGAACATTAACCTGTACTGTTCAGTGGTTAAGCCTAACCCATCAACCAGAACGCTCTTCAGGACTCTGTAGTTTCTGACATCCTCTTCTGTAACAGTGAGGAGTCTGTCTCTGCCTCTTCCTTCAAAGGAGAGCCAGAGGATTGCTGCCCACTGGTCTTCAGGAACCTGCTGTACTTTGCAGGCTCTCTCAAGAGCAGTTATCCATTTGTGGATGTCATCCCCACTTTTGTAGGGGGGCACAACCTTAGACAGGTTCCTATTATCAAAGACCCTATCTTTGTCCTTAGGGACAATGCTGCCACCAGTGGATATAGACCCACTCTCTCTAGGTTGCCTAGCCTTCCTCAGTTTTTCTTCCATCAGGGCTACCTCTAGCTCCTGCTTCCTGATCCTCAGCTGGGCTTCCTGCATTCTGGCCTCATGTTCCCTCCTCTGAGGGGTGGTCAGTCTCCTTCTGGAGTGACCTTGAGAGCCTCTAGAGCCATGGGAAGCATTGGAGTCACCTGAGCGATTCCTTTGCCTTCCAAGCCCTGTGTTAAGTCCACTGGGGAGATCCAATGGGGTGAACCCACTGTCAGTCCCCAATAGCCTTAGTTTAGCTGGGCCAAGTATAACACTTGGCACTGGGCTAGTTCTCCCTTCATCCCCACTCACATCTGTATCCCCATCACTTTCTTCCTCTGTGGTAGGCATCCCATCTAAGGGGTGACTATTGGAAGGGGGTACCTCTGTGGCATCTTCAGAAGGGGGGCCTCCTGTTCCTGCCCCTAAGGGGGCTAACTGGGAAGCTTTCTTGAGTTCTCTCTGATTCTCATCATTCTGTAAGAGTTCTCTGAGCACAGCAGAGGTAGGGTTCTTGGGCTGTTTAAGGCCTCTAATAGTTGCCAAATGCCTGAGCTCATTCTGATTAAGGGTAGCAAAGATGGATGGTGCCCTCTGGGGGTCACTCTCGACAGAGATGGGTACAGTGGACCCCTCTGCCCCAGCCATTGCTCTTAAGTGTGGGTGGATGTGTTGCAATCTACCTACACTTGGGTTTACCTACTAAACCTATCTAGTAGTTGTAGTCAGGGTGTGCTACTCCCTTTGCTCTACAACAACTAAGTTCAGTAGAACTTATGTATATCTAATCTTGTTTTATATGTACCTACAGGTACCTATGTGATCTTTCAATTGGTAACCAAGAGATTACAATGGTAAAACCCAGCAAGCTCAAATCCAACCGCTGCTCACCAATGTGAGAAGTTGGCCTGGTATATGATGCTCACTAGTTAAAGTGATCACCTTGTACCATGCCAAGCAACCCTTATGGTGTGGTTGTAAGTCAACCTTTTCGGACTAGCTGCCCTAGTGGTAGCGTAGGCTAAGCAGTCTTTGAGGCTAAACTCGTGAAGCGTGTTAAGCCAGCTGTTTTACCAAATGCAACCCCCTTTTATACCAATGAAAGGACACCACACAGATATATATTCAAAATATATATGTATTTATTTCTCAAAGTAACCCCTAGTCTCTTTATGAGCACAGGAGCACAAATCGTCAAACAAGATTATCACAGAATACACAGAAGTTGCACGTTATATGGATAGGCCCTGGTGGCCACTCAAACCATATACTAAAATAGTGGTATAAGTACCACGAACAGAAAAGGGAAAAGGCCTAGGGCCTCTAGAATCGCTGGGCCTACAAGGAGCTAACGTCAGTTAGTGACCAGGAGGTCCACGGGTGGCGTGTGCAGAGCAAATAGTCACACGCGTGCTCCCATAGGTTTCAATGGGCGCGTAAAAAGTACAAAGTTACTGCAAAGAGGATCTTCCGGATGGACTAGGAACTCAAGATTTGGAAGACAGGCACTAGAGATGTAACACTACACTTGGGCACAGGTGTGCCAGCTTTACCTCACCCACAGGAAGCGGGTGCATAGGCCTCGAAGTGCGTCGGGTTTCTACAATCTGTTCCGTGGAGCTTGAAGACAAAGATGCTGCAGGCGGTCGGTCCGGGAGAGAGGCAGTGGATCCAAGAGTGGATCGGAGATGTTGAAGACCTGTAAGCAGAGGGGACAGTGTTCACAGTCACTAGCCAGTGACCAGCGTGGCACCAGGTGGGTACCAGGCGATGTCGGGTGCAAACAGGTGATGAGGGGTAGCTTGTCTCCGCAGCCACGTGGTCCCTGAAGGTCGACGACGTCCAGGAGTCGGCTCACGAGCTGTCCCACGCAGGCTCTCTCTGTCGGCGGTGTCGGCGACTTGATCAAAGCAAACAAGCCTTGGCAAAAGCAATTAAAGGAGGATTCGGAAATCAGCTGTTGGTTCTGACCCGCAAGGTCAGAGGGATTGCTCCTTTGGAGGGGAGCAAGGGCCAGTCTGGAGCAACCAGACCAGCAGTGTATTTCGTAGAGTTCATCGCCAAGATGGCCACTAGCCAGCGGGCCAGCAACCGGTTAGGCGCGTCGAGTGGCAAAATGCAGAAGGGCCCCACGCAGATCGTGGAGATGCTGGAGGGCTCACCTTTGGTGCAAATGCTGCTCGGGGGTTGGGCTTCTCAGATCCCAAAGCACAACTTGGAGGGAGCCTCGGTTGTTGCACTTGTCAGCTTGTCGTAGTCGTTCCAAGATGGCTGGCTCCACGTGTCTCAGTGCCTCCACGGGTCTCCTCTTTTCAGGGACTGTGGATCGGGCGGTGAGAGGTCTGGAGGTCCAGGTCTTGTCAGTCTCTGGGCTCGGGCTCCGGCGGGAGGCGGCGGCAAAGCAGACGGTGATTCGCTGGATGGTGCTTGCGTTAGCAAGGTGGTCACTCCCTGACCACAGGGGAGATTTTCTTCAGTCTTCTGTGCAGCAGAATGTCGAAGTTCCCGTCTTCTTCTTAGTTTCAAGTTGATTCCAGGATGTCTGAAGTCTTAGGACACAGCTCCTACCTTTAAGCGGATTCTAGGGGCCGGACTACCTGCTAGGTCCCTCCCTATGGGTGGGAGCAGGAAGGGGGGTGGTTACACCCCCAATCCTTTGTCCAGCTCGCCCCAGGCCCGGGACTGGTGAGCCCCAGGACCGGTTTGAACTGGCATATGCACCGAGGCTCCTTGTGAGCCACAGGCATGTCTGGTTTCTTTCAAGCCCTACCTGACCAATACACAAAATCCTGTCTGGGGTGGTGCATGCACCTCCCCTGGCAGGAAACCCTTTGTCCATACCTCCCAAGCTGGAAGGACTCCCAGCAGCAGGAGGGCAGACTTGTGTCTGTGGTGGCAGCATCCATTTTGTGGAGCTGAGGCTATGTCTGATGTTACCCGGGTTTCAGGCACTGTACATGTCGTGTCCCTCTAGAAGGGTGGAATGCTAACCCCGTCGCCAGAATTGGCGAGGGGTTAGTATTCCAATTCGTATGACACCTTACTCGACATGTTTTGATAAAGCCAAACCAAAGATAGCATTTAACCGCGAGGTTCATAATGCACTTAAGAGTATATGGTATGACGATATCTGGAAACAGTAGAAGGAAGTTGTTCCGACCACTGCAGACAGGCTCAGCTCATGCCAGAGCACCATCTCACATGGAACCAAGCACTCTGCCTTCAGGATTGTTAAGGCCTGCCATAGGAGTGACTTATAGGTTAACATGTGTCCCATTTAAGGTTAGGTATAGGTATACTACACCTAAGTAAGAGGTGGTTACACCAACTTACCCCAGCTGAGGGATCAGCCAGTTGTGTCAAATTTGTTAGGCCAGGCCAGGGGTGGCATAATACATGCTTCAGCCCCTGGTAGGCCTTAGATACACCAATGCCCTGGGTACCTAGTGTACACTGGTACAGGGGCTCACAGGGTGATCTAACCAATTGGGTATGTACCTAGGGTACATGGAGTCCATTTTAAAGAGAGAACAGCCAGGCTGAGATCCTGAATGGCAGGATCTCAGGCCAACTAAGTCGAAAAACCAGCTAGACACTAGGCAAAAATTTGGGGGTAACCATAGTCAGATATCCACCTTCCTACACTATACATTTTTGAAAACTAGACACCCAGGGGAATCCAGGATGGGGTGACTTGACTGCCTCCCACTAGGGTCTGTTACCCAGAATCCCTTGCACACCTAAAAATTGTCAAAAAAACACATTTTCCCCATATGTCTGCCGTGGAAAGTTCCGGAATCTGCGAGGATCCACAAATTTCCACCCACCCCGTGTTCCCCAAAGTCTTACAAGAAAAACTGTACCTCACTTGTGTGGGTCGGCCTAGTGCCCGCGACAGGAAACGGCACAAAACCCAACGTGGTCACACCTCAATTTCGCAGTGAAAAATGACCCTTTTTTGGCAAAATGACTAGCTGCAGTTTTTGAACCCTAGCTCTGCGGGCACCTTGGGAAACCAAGCAAACCTATACATTTTTGAAAACTAGACACCCAGGGGAATCCAGGATGGGGTGACTTGACTGCCTCCCACCAGGGTCTGTTACCCAGAATCCCTTGCAAACCTAAAACAGTGTAAAAAAAACACATTTTCCCCACATTTCTGTGGTGGAAAGTTCCGGAATCTGTGTGGATCCACAAATTTCAACCCACCCCGCGTTCCCCAAAGTCTTACGAGAAAAACAGTGCCTCACTTGTGTGGGTCGGCCTAGTGCCCGCGACAGGAAACGGCGCAAAACGCAACATGGTCACACCTCAATTTCGCAGTGAAAAATGACAATTTTTTGGCAAATTGTCTAGCTGTAGTTTTTGAACCCTAGCTCTGCGGGCACCTTGGGAAACCTAGCAAACCTATACATTTTTGAAAACAAGACACCCGGGGGAATCCAGGATGGGGTGACTTGACTGCCTCCCACCAGGGTCTGTTACCCAGAATCCCTTGCAAACCTAAAAAATTGTCCAAAAAAACACATTTTCCCCACATTTCTGTCGTGGAAAGTTCCGGAATATGCGTGGATCCACAAATTTCCATCCACCCCATATTCCCCTCAGTCTTACGAGAAAAACGGTACCTCACTTGTGTGGGTCGGCCTAGTTCCCGCGACAGGAAACGGCGCAATACGCAACGTGGTCACACCTCAATTTCGCAGTGAAAAATTACCCTTTTTTGGCAAAATGACCAGCTGTAGTTTTTGAACCCTAGCTCAGCGGGCACCTTGGGAAACCTAGCAATCCTATAAATGTTTGAAAACTAGATACCCAGGGGAATCCAGGATGGGTGACTTGACTGCCTCCCACCAGGGTCTGTTACCCAGAATCCCTTGCAAACCTAAAAAATTGTCCAAAAAACTACATTTTCCCCACATTTCTGTCGTGGAAAGTTCCGGAATCTGCGAGGATCCACAAATTTCCACCCAACCCGCGTTCCCCAAAGTCTTACAAGAAAAACGGTACCTCACTTGTGTGGGTCGGCCTAGTTCCCACGACAGGAAACGGCGCAATACGCAACGTGGTCACACCTCAATTTCGCAGTGAAAAATTACCCTTTTTTGGCAAAATGACTAGCTGTAGTTTTTGAACCCTAGCTCTGCGGGCACCTTGGGAAACCTAGCAATCCTATAAATGTTTGAAAACTAGATACCCAGGGGAATCCAGGATGGGGTGACTTGACTGCCTCCCACCAGGGTCTGTTACCCAGAATCCCTTGCAAACCTAAAAAATTGTCAAAAAAAACACATTTTCCCCACATTTCTGTCGTGGAAAGTTCCGGAATCTGCGAGGATCCACAAATTTCCACCCACCCCGCGTTCCCCAAAGTCTTACAAGAAAAACTGTACCTCACTTGTGTGGGTCGGCCTAGTGCCCGCGACAGGAAACAGCGCAAAACGCAACGTGGGCACACCTCAATTTCGCAGTGAAAAATGACCCTTTTTTGGCAAAATGTCTAGCTGTAGTTTTTGAACCCTAGCTCTGCGGGCACCTTGGGAAGCCTAGCAAACCTATACATTTTTGAAAACTAGACACCCAGGGGAATCCAGGAAGGGGTAACTTGACTGCCTCCCACCAGGGTCTGTTACCCAGAATCCCTTGCAAACCTAAAAAATTGTCCAAAAAAACACATTTTCCCCACATTTCTGTGGTGGAAAGTTCCGGAATCTGCGAGGATCCACAAATTTCCACCCAACCCGCGTTCCCGAAAGTCTTACAAGAAAAACGGTACCTCACTTGTGTGGGTCGGCCTAGTTCCCACGACAGGAAACGGCGCAATACGCAACGTGGTCACACCTCAATTTCGCAGTGAAAAATTACCCTTTTTTGGCAAAATGACTAGCTGTAGTTTTTGAACCCTAGCTCTGCGGGCACCTTGGGAAACCTAGCAATCCTATAAATGTTTGAAAACTAGATACCCAGGGGAATCCAGGATGGGGTGACTTGACTGCCTCCCACCAGGGTCTGTTACCCAGAATCCCTTGCAAACCTAAAAAATTGTCAAAAAAAACACATTTTCCCCACATTTCTGTCGTGGAAAGTTCCGGAATCTGCGAGGATCCACAAATTTCCACCCACCCCGCGTTCCCCAAAGTCTTACAAGAAAAACTGTACCTCACTTGTGTGGGTCGGCCTAGTGCCCGCGACAGGAAACAGCGCAAAACGCAACGTGGGCACACCTCAATTTCGCAGTGAAAAATGACCCTTTTTTGGCAAAATGTCTAGCTGTAGTTTTTGAACCCTAGCTCTGCGGGCACCTTGGGAAGCCTAGCAAACCTATACATTTTTGAAAACTAGACACCCAGGGGAATCCAGGAAGGGGTGACTTGACTGCCTCCCACCAGGGTCTGTTACCCAGAATCCCTTGCAAACCTAAAAAATTGTCCAAAAAAACACATTTTCCCCACATTTCTGTGGTGGAAAGTTCCGGAATCTGTGTGGATCCACAAATTTCCACCCACCCCGCGTTCCCCAAAGTCTTACGAGAAAAATGGTACCTCACTTGTGTGGGTCGGCCTAGTGCCCGCAACAGGAAACGGCGCAAAACGCAACATGGTCACACCTCAATTTCGCAGTGAAAAATGACCCTTTTTTGGCAAATTGTCTAGCTGTAGTTTTTGATCCCTAGCTCTGCGGGCACCTTGGGAAACCTAGCAATCCTATAAATTTTTGAAAACTAGATACCCAGGGGAATCTAGGATGGGGTGACTTGACTGCCTCCCACCAGGGTCTGTTACCCAGAATCCCTTGCAAACCTAAAAAATTGTCAAAAAAACCACATTTTCCCCACATTTCTGTCGTGGAAAGTTCCGGAATCTGCGTGGATCCACAAATTTCCACCCACTCCGCGTTCCCCAAAGTCTTACGAGAAAAACGGTACCTCACTTGTGTGGGTCGGCCTAGTGCCCGTGACAGGAAACAGCGCAAACCGCAACATGGTCACACCTCTATTTCGCAGTGAAAAATGACCCTTTTTTGGCAAATTTGTCTAGCTGTAGTTTTTGAACCCTAGCTCTGCGGGCACCTTGGGAAACCTAGCAAACCTATACATTTTTGAAAACTAGACACCCAGGGGAATCCAGGATGGGGTTACTTGACTGCCTCCCACCAGGGTCTGTTACTCAGAATCCCTTGCAAACCTAAAAATTGTCAAAAAAACACATTTTCGCCATATGTCTGCCGTGGAAAGTTCCGGAATCTGCGTGGATCCACAAATTTCCACCCACCCCACGTTCCCCAAAGTCTTACAAGAAAAACTGTATCTCACTTGTGTGGGTCGGCCTAGTGCCCGCGACAGGAAACGGCGCAAAACGCAACGTGGTCACACCTCAATTTCGCATTGAAAAATGACCCTTTTTTGGCAAAATGACTAGCTGTAGTTTTTGAACCCTAGCTCTGCGGGCACCTTGGGAAACCTAGCAGACCTATACATTTTTGAAAACTAGACACCCAGGGGAATCCAGGATGGGGTGACTTGACTGCCTCCCACCAGGGTCTGTTACCCAGAATCCCTTGCAAACCTAAAAATTGTCAAAAAAACACATTTTCCCCATATGTCTGCCGTGGAAAGCTCCGGAATCTGCGAGGATCCACAAATTTCCACCCACCCCGCGTTCCCCAAAGTCTTACAAGAAAAACTGTACCTCACTTGTGTGGGTCGGCCTAGTGCCCGCGACAGGAAACGGCGCAAAATGCAACATGGTCACACCTCAATTTCGCAGTGAAAAATGACCCTCTTTTGACAAAATGTCTAGCTGTAGTTTTTGAACCCTAGCTCTGCGGGCACCTTGGGAAACCTAGCAAACCTATACATGTTTGAAAACTAGACACCCAGGGGAATCCAGGATGCGGTGAGTTGACTGCCTCCCACCAGGGTCTGTTACCCAGAATCCCTTGCAAAACTAAAAAATTGTCAAAAAAAAAACATTTTCCCCACATTTCTGTCGTGGAAAGTTCCGGAATCTGCATGGATCCACAAATTTCCACCCACCCCGCGTTCCCCAAAGTCTTACGAGAAAAACGGTACCTCACTTGTGTGGGTCGGCCTAGTGCCCGCGATAGGAAACGGCGCAAAACGCAACATGGTCACACTTCAATTTCTCTGTCAAAAATGACCCTTTTTTGCCAAAATGTCTAGCTGTAGTTTTTGAACCCTAGTTCTGCGGGCACATTGGGAAACCTAGCAAACCTATACATTTTTTAAAACTAGACACCCAGGGGAATCCAGGAAGGGGGGACTTGACTGCCTCCCACCAGGATTTGTTACCCAGAATCCCTTGCAAACCTAAAAAATTGTCAAAAAAAACACATTTTCCCCACATTTCTGTCGTGGAAAGTTCCGGAATCTGCGTGGATCCGCAAATTTCCACCCCCCTCCGCGTTCCCCAAAGTCTTACGAGAAAAACAGTACCTCACTTGTGTGGGTCAGCCTAGTGTCCGCAACAGGAAACGGCGCAAAACGCAACGTGGTCACACCTCGATTTTGAATTGAAAAATGACCCTTTTTTGGCAAAATGTCTAGCTGTAGTTTTTGAACCCTAGCTCTGCGGGCACCATGGGAAACCTAGCAAACCTATACAATTTTGAAAACTAGACACCCAGGGGAATCCAGGATGGGGTGACTTGACTGCCTCCCACCAGGGTCTGTTACCCAGAATACCTTGCAAACCTAAAAAATTGTCCAAAAAAACACATTTTCCCCACATTTCTGTCGTGGAAAGTTCCGGAATCTGCGTGGATCCGCAAATTTCCACCCCCCCGCATTCCCCAAAGTCTTACGAGAAAAACAGTATCTCACTTGTGTGGGTCAGCCTAGTGCCCGCAACAGGAAACGGCGCAAATCACAACATGGTCACAATTCAATATCGCAGTGAAAAATGACCCTTTTTTGGCAAAATGTCTAGCTGTAGTTTTTGAACCCTAGCTCTGCGGGCACCTTGGGAAACCTAGCAAACCTATACATTTTTGAAAACTAGACACCCAGGGGAATCCAGGATGCGGTGACTTGACTGCCTCCCACCAGGGTCTGTTACCCAGAATCCCTTGCAAACCTAAAAAATTGTCAAAAAAACACATTTTCCCCATATTTCTGCCGAGGAAAGTTCCGGAATCTGCGTGGATCCACAAATTTCCACCCACCCCGCATTCCCGTACCTCACTTGTGTGGTTCGGCCTAGTGCCCGCGCCAGGAAACGGCGCAAAACGCAACGTGGTCACACCTCAATTTCTCATTGAAAAATGACCCTTTTTTGGCAAAATGACTAGCTGTAGTTTTTGAACCCTAGCTCTGCTGGCACCTTGGGAAACCTAGCAATCCTATACATTTTTGAAAACTAGACACCCAGGGGAATCCAGGATGGGGTGACTTGACTGCCTCCCACCAGGGTCTGTTACCCAGAATCCCTTGCAAACCTAAAAAATTGTCAAAAGAACACATTTTCCCCACATTTCTGTCATGGAAAGTTCCGGAATCTGCGTGGATCCACAAATTTACACCCACCCCGGGTTCCCCAAAGTCTTACGAGAAAAAAGGTACCTCACTTGTGTGGGTCGGCCTAGTGCCCGCGACAGGAAACAGCGCAAAACGCAACGTGGTCACACCTCAATTTCTCATTGAAAAATGACCCTTTTTTTGCAAAATGACTAGCTGTAGTTTTTGAACCCTAGCTCTGCGGGCACCTTGGGAAACCTAGCAATCCTATACATTTTTGAAAACTAGACATGCAGGGGAATCCAGGATGGGGTGACTTGACTGCCTCCCACCAGGGTCTGTTACCCAGAATCCCTTGCAAACCTAAAAAATTGTCAAAAAAACACATTTTCCCCACATTTCTGTCATGGAAAGTTCCGGAATCTGCGTGGATCCACAAATTTCCACCCACCCAGCGTTCCCCAAAGTCTTACGAGAAAAACAGTACCTCATTTGTGTAGGTCGGCCTAGTGCCCGCGACAGGAAACAGCGCAAAACGCAACGTGGTCACACCTCAATTTCGCAGTGAAAAATGACCCTTTTTTGGCAAAATGTCTAGCTGTAGTTTTTGAACCCTAGCTCTGCGGGCACCTTGGGAAACTTAGCAAACCTATACATTTTTGAAAACTAGACTCCCAGGGGAATCCAGGATGGGGTGACTTGACTGCCTCCCACCAGGGTTTGTTACCCAGAATCCCTAGCAAACCTAAAAATTGTCAAAAAAACACATTTTCCCCATATGTCTGCCGTGGAAAGTTCCGGAATCTGCGAGGATCCACAAATTTCCACCCACCCCGCGTTCCCCAAAGTCTTACAAGAAAAACTGTACCTCACTTGTGTGGGTCGGCCTAGTGCCCGCGACAGGAAACAGCGCAAAACGCAACGTGGTCACACCTCAATTTCGCAGTGAAAAATGACCCACTTTTGGCAAAAAGTCTAGCTGTAGTTTTTGAACCCTAGCTCTGCGGGCACCTTGGGAAACCTAGCAAACCCATACATTTTTGAAAACTAGACACCCAGGGGAGTCCAGGATGCGGTGACTTGACTGCCTCCCACCATAGTCTGTTACTCAGAATCCCTTGCAAACCTAAAAATTGTAAAAAAAACACATTTTCCCCATATGTCTGCCGTGGAAAGTTCCGGAATCTGCGAGGATCCACAAATTTCCACCCACCCCGCGTTCCCCAAAGTCTTACAAGAAAAACTGTACCTCACTTGTGTGGATCGGCCTAGTTCCCGCGACAGGAAACGGCGCAAAACGCAACGTGGTCACACCTCAATTTCGAAGTAAAAAATAACCATCTTTTGGCAAAATATCTAGCTGTAGTTTTTGAACCCTAGCTCTGCGGGCACCATGGGAAACCTAGCAAACCTATACAATTTTAAAAACTAGACACCCAGGGGAATCCAGGATGGGGTGACTTGACTGCCTCCCACCAGGGTCTGTTACCCAGAATCCCTTGCAAACCTAAAACAGTGTAAAAAAAAACAAATTTTCCCCACATTTCTGTCGTGGAAAGTTCCGGAATCTGCGTGGATCCGCAAATTTCCACCCCCCCCGCATTCCCCAAAGTCTTACGAGAAAAACAGTACCTCACTTGTGTGGGTCAGCCTAGTGCCCGCAGCAGGAAACGGCGCAAATCACAACATGGTCACAATTCAGTATCGCAGTGAAAAATGACCCTTTTTTGGCAAAATGTCTAGCTGTAGTTTTTGAAACCTAGCTCTGCGGGCACCTTGGGAAACCTAGCAAACCTATACATTTTTGAAAACTAGACACCCAGGGAAATCCAGGATGCGGTGACTTGACTGCCTCCCACCAGGGTCTGTTACCCAGAATCCCTTGCAAACCTAAAAAATTGTCAAAAAAACACATTTTCCCCATATTTCTGCCGTGGAAAGTTCCGGAATCTGCGTGGATCCACAAATTTCCACCCACCCCGCATTCCCGTACCTCACTTGTGTGGGTCGGCCTAGTGCCCATGACAGGAAACGGCGCAAAACGCAACGTGGTCACACCTCAATTTCTCATTGAAAAATGACCCTTTTTTGGCAAAATGACTAGCTGTAGTTTTTGAACCCTAGCTCTGCGGGCACCTTGGGAAACCTAGCAATCCTATACATTTTTGAAAACTAGACACCCAGGGGAATCCAGGATGGGGTGACTTGACTGCCTCCCACCAGGGTCTGTTACCCAGAATCCCTTGCAAACCTAAAAAATTGTCAAAAAAACACATTTTCCCCACATTTCTGTCATGGAAAGATCCGGAATCTGCGTGGATCCACAAATTTCCACCCATCCAGCGTTCCCCAAAGTCTTACGAGAAAAACGGTACCTCACTTGTGTGGGTCGGCCTAGTGCCCGCGACAGGAAACAGCGCAAAACGCAATGTGGTCACACCTCAATTTCGCAGTGAAAAATGACCCTTTTTTGGCAAAATGTCTAGCTGTAGTTTTTGAACCCTAGCTCTGCGGGCACCTTGGGAAACTTAGCAAACCTATACATTTTTGAAAACTAGACTCCCAGGGGAATCCAGGATGGGGTGACTTGACTGCCTCCCACCAGGGTCTGTTACCCAGAATCCCTAGCAAACCTAAAAATTGTCAAAAAAACACATTTTCCCCATATGTCTGCCGTGGAAAGTTCCGGAATCTGCGAGGATCCACAAATTTCCACCCACCCCGCGTTCCCCAAAGTCTTACAAGAAAAACTGTACCTCACTTGTGTGGGTCGGCTTAGTGCCCGCGACAGGAAACAGCGCAAAACGCAACGTGGTCACACCTCAATTTCGCAGTGAAAAATGACCCACTTTTGGCAAAAAGTCTAGCTGTAGTTTTTGAACCCTAGCTCTGCGGGCACCTTGGGAAACCTAGCAATCCTATACATTTTTGAAAACTAGACACCCAGGGGAATCCAGGATGGGGTGAATTGACTGCCTCCCACCAGGGTCTGTTACCCAGAATCCCTTGCAAACCTAAAAAATTGTCAAAAAAACACATTTTCCCCACATTCTGTCATGGAAAGTTCCGGAATCTGCGTGGATCCACAAATTTCCACCCACCCCGCGTTCCCCAAAGTCTTACGAGAAAAACGGTACCTCACTTGTGTGGGTCGGCCTAGTGCCCGCGACAGGAAACAGCGCAAAACGCAACGTGGTCACACCTCAATTTCGCAGTGAAAAATGACCCTTTTTTGGCAAAATGTCTAGCTGTAGTTTTTGAACCCTAGCTCTGCAGGCACCTTGGGAAACTTAGCAAACCTATACATTTTTGAAAACTAGACACCCAGGGGAATCCAGAATGGGGTGACTTGACTGCCTCCCACCAGGGTCTGTTACCCAGAATCCCTTGCAAACCTAAAAAATTGTCAAAAAAAACACATTTTCCCCATATGTCTGCCGTGGAAAGCTCCGGAATCTGCGAGGATCCACAAATTTCCACCCACCCCGCGTTCCCCAAAGTCTTACAAGAAAAACTGTACCTCACTTGTGTGGGTCGGCCTAGTGCCCGCGACAGGAAACGGCGCAAAACGCAACATGGTCACACCTCAATTTCGCAGTGAAAAATGACCCTCTTTTGGCAAAATGTCTAGCTGTAGTTTTTGAACCCTAGCTCTGCGGGCACCTTGGGAAACCTAGCAAACCTATACATTTTTTAAAACTAGACACCCAGGGGAATCCAGGAAGGGGGGACTTGACTGCCTCCCACCAGGGTCTGTTACCCAGAATCCCTTGCAAACCTAAAAAATTGTCAAAAAAAACACATTTTCCCCACATTTCTGTCGTGGAAAGTTCCGGAATCTGCATGGATCCACAAATTTCCACCCACCCCGCGTTCCCCAAAGTCTTACGAGAAAAACGGTACCTCACTTGTGTGGGTCGGCCTAGTGCCCGCGATAGGAAACGGCACAAAACGCAACATGGTCACACTTCAATTTCTCAGTCAAAAATGACCCTTTTTTGCCAAAATGTCTAGCTGTAGTTTTTGAACCCTAGTTCTGCAGGCACATTGGGAAACCTAGCAAACCTATACATTTTTTAAAACTAGACACCCAGGGGAATCCAGGAAGGGGGGACTTGACTGCCTCCCACCAGGGTCTGTTACCCAGAATCCCTTGCAAACCTAAAAAATTGTCAAAAAAACCACATTTTCCCCACATTTCTGTCGTGGAAAGTTCCGGAATCTGCATGGATCCACAAATTTCTACCCACCCCGCGTTCCCCAAAGTCTTACGAGAAAAACGGTACCTCACTTGTGTGGGTCGGCCTAGTGCCCGCGATAGGAAACGGCACAAAACGCAACATGGTCACACTTCAATTTCTCAGTCAAAAATGACCCTTTTTTGCCAAAATGTCTAGCTGTAGTTTTTGAACCCTAGTTCTGCGGGCACATTGGGAAACCTAGCAAACCTATACATTTTTTAAAACTAGACACCCAGGGGAATCCAGGAAGGGGGGACTTGACTGCCTCCCACCAGGGTCTGTTACCCAGAATCCCTTGCAAACCTAAAAAATTGTCCAAAAAAACACATTTTCCCCACATTTCTGTCGTGGAAAGTTCCGGAATCTGCGTGGGTCCGCAAATTTCCACCCCCCTCCGCGTTCCCCAAAGTCTTACGAGAAAAATAGTACCTCACTTGTGTGGGTCAGCCTAGTGTCCGCAACAGGAAACGGCGCAAAACGCAACGTGGTCACACCTCGATTTTGAAGTGAAAAATGACCCTCTTTTGGCAAAATGTCTACCTGTAGTTTTTTAACCCTAGCTCTGCGGGCACCATGGGAAACCTAGCAAACCTATACAATTTTGAAAACTAGACAACCAGGGGAATCCAGGATGTTGTGACTTGACTGCCTCCCACCAGGGTCTGTTACCCAGAATCCCTTGCAAACCTAAAAAATTGTCAAAAAAACACATTTTCCCCATATGTCTGTCGTGGAAAGTTCTGGAATCTGCGTGGATCCGCAAATTTCCACCCCCCTCCGCGTTCCCCAAAGTCTTATGAGAAAAACAGTACCTCACTTGTGTGGTTCAGCCTAGTGCCCGCAACAGGAAACGGCGCAAAACGCAACGTGGTCACACCTCAATTTCGAAGTAAAAAATAACCATCTTTTGGCAAAATGTCTAGATGTAGTTTTTGAACCCTAGCTCTGCGGGCACCATGGGAAACCTAGCAAACCTATACAATTTTGAAAACTAGACACCCAGGGGAATCCAGGATGGGGTGTCTTGACTGCCTCCCACCAGGGTCTGTTACCCAGAATACCTTGCAAACCTAAAAAATTGTCCAAAAAAACACATTTTCCCCACATTTCTGTCGTGGAAAGATCCGGAATCTGCGTGGATCCGCAAATTTCCACCCCCCCCGCATTCCCCAAAGTCTTACGAGAAAAACAGTACCTCACTTGTGTGGGTCAGCCTAGTGCCCGCAACAGGAAACGGCGCAAATCACAACATGGTACACAATTCAATATCGCAGTGAAAAATGACCCTTTTTTGGCAAAATGTCTAGCTGTAGTTTTTGAAACCTAGCTCTGCGGGCACCTTGGGAAACCTAGCAAACCTATACATTTTTGAAAACTAGACACCCAGGGGAATCCAGGATACGGTGACTTGACTGCCTCCCACCAGGGTCTGTTACCCAGAATCCCTTGCAAACCTAAAAAATTGTCAAAAAAACACATTTTCCCCATATTTCTGCCGTGGAAAGTTCCAGAATCTGCGTGGATCCACAAATTTCCACCCACCCCGCATTCCTGTACCTCACTTGTGTGGGTCGGCCTAGTGCCCGCGACAGGAAACGGCGCAAAACGCAACGTGGTCACACCTCAATTTCTCATTGAAAAATGACCCTTTTTTGGCAAAATGACTAGCTGTAGTTTTTGAACCCTAGCTCTGCGGGGACCTTGGGAAACCTAGCAATCCTATACATTTTTGAAAACTAGACACCCAGGGGAATCCAGGATGGGGTGACTTGACTGCCTACCACCAGGGTCTGTTACCCAGAATCCCTTGCAAACCTAAAAAATTGTCAAAAAAACACATTTTCCCCACATTTCTGTCATGGAAAGTTCCGGAATCTGCGTGGATCCACAAATTTCCACCCACCCCGCGTTCCCCAAAGTCTTACGAGAAAAAAGGTACCTCACTTGTGTGGGTCGGCCTAGTGCCCGCGACAGGAAACAGCGCAAAACGCAACGTGGTCACACCTCAATTTCACAGTGAAAAATGACCCTTTTTTGGCAAAATGTCTAGCTGTAGTTTTTGAACCCTAGCTCTGCGGGCACCTTGGGAAACTTAGCAAACCTATACATTTTTGAAAACTAGACTCCCAGGGGAATCCAGGATGGGGTGACTTGACTGCCTCCCACCAGGGTCTGTTACCCAGAATCCCTAGCAAACCTAAAAATTGTCAAAAAAACACATTTTCCCCATATGTCTGCCGTGGAAAGTTCCGGAATCTGCGAGGATCCACAAATTTCCACCCACCCCGCGTTCCCCAAAGTCTTACAAGAAAAACTGTACCTCACTTGTGTGGGTCGGCCTAGTGCCCGCGACAGGAAACAGCGCAAAACGCAACGTGGTCACACCTCAACTTCGCAGTGAAAAATGACCATTTTTTGGCAAAATGTCTAGCTGTGGTTTTTGAACCCTAGCTCTGCGGGCACCTTGGGAAACTTAGCAAACCTATACATTTTTGAAAACTAGACACCCAGGGGAATCCAGAATCGGGTGACTTGACTGCCTCCCACCAGGGTCTGTTACCCAGAATCCCTTGCAAACCTAAAAAATTGTCAAAAAAAACACATTTTCCCCACATTCCTGTCGTGGAAAGTTCCGGAATCTGCGTGGATCCACAAATTTCCACCCACCCCGCGTTCCCCAAAGTCTTACGAGAAAAACGGTACCTCACTTGTGTGGGTCGGCCTAGTGCCCGCGACAGGAAACGGCGCAAAACGCAACATGGTCACACCTCAATTTCACCGTGAAAAATGACCCTTTTTTGGCAAATTGTCTAGCTGTTGTTTTTGAACCCTAGCTCTGCGGGCACCTTGGGAAACCTAGCAAACCTATACATTTTTGAAAACAAGACACCCGGGGGAATCCAGGATGGGGTGACTTGACTGCCTCCCACCAGGGTCTGTTACCCAGAATCCCTTGCAAACCTAAAAATTGTCAAAAAAACACATTTTCCCCATTTGTCTGCCGTGGAAAGTTCCGGAATCTGCGTGGATCCACAAATTTCCACCCAACCCGCGTTTCCCAAAGTCTTACAAGAAAAACTGTACCTCACTTGTGTGGGTCGGCCTAGTGCCCGCAACAGGAAACAGCACAAACGCAACGTGGTCACACCTCAATTTCGCAGTGAAAAATGACCCACTTTTGGCAAAATGTCTAGCTGTAGTTTTTGAACCCTAGCTCTGCGGGCACCTTGGGAAACCTAGCAAACCTATACATTTTTGAAAACTAGACACCCAGGGGAATCCAGGATACGGTGACTTGACTGCCTCCCACCAGGGTCTGTTACCCAGAATCCCTTGCGAACCTAAACAATTGTCAAAAAAAACACATTTTCCCCACATTTCTGTCGTGGAAAGTTCCGGAATCTGCGTGGATCCACAAATTTCCACCCACCCCGCGTTCCCCAAAGTCTTACGAGAAAAACGGTACCTCACTTGTGTGGGTCGGCCTAGTGCCCGCGACAGGAAACGGCGCAAAACGCAACGTGGTCACACCTCAATTTCGCAGTGAAAAATGACCCTTTTTTGGCAAAATGACTAGCTGTAGTTTTTGAACCCTAGCTCTGCGGGCACCTTGGGAAACTTAGCAAACCTATACATTTTTGAAAACTAGACTCCCAGGGGAATCCAGGATGGGGTGACTTGACTGCCTCCCACCAGGGTCTGTTACCCAGAACCCCTAGCAAACCTAAAAATTGTCAAAAAAACACATTTTCCCCATATGTCTGCCGTGGAAAGTTCCGGAATCTGCGAGGATCCACAAATTTCCACCCACCCCGCGTTCCCCAAAGTCTTACAAGAAAAACTGTACCTCACTTGTGTGGGTCGGCCTAGTGCCCGCGACAGGAAACGGCACAAAACGCAACATGGTCACACTTCAATTTCTCAGTCAAAAATGACCCTTTTTTGCCAAAATGTCTAGCTGTAGTTTTTGAACCCTAGTTCTGCAGGCACATTGGGAAACCTAGCAAACCTATACATTTTTTAAAACTAGACACCCAGGGGAATCCAGGAAGGGGGGACTTGACTGCCTCCCACCAGGGTCTGTTACCCAGAATCCCTTGCAAACCTAAAAAATTGTCAAAAAAACCACATTTTCCCCACATTTCTGTCGTGGAAAGTTCCGGAATCTGCATGGATCCACAAATTTCCACCCACCCCGCGTTCCCCAAAGTCTTACGAGAAAAACGGTACCTCACTTGTGTGGGTCGGCCTAGTGCCCGCGATAGGAAACGGCACAAAACGCAACATGGTCACACTTCAATTTCTCAGTCAAAAATGACCCTTTTTTGCCAAAATGTCTAGCTGTAGTTTTTGAACCCTAGTTCTGCGGGCACATTGGGAAACCTAGCAAACCTATACATTTTTTAAAACTAGACACCCAGGGGAATCCAGGAAGGGGGGACTTGACTGCCTCCCACCAGGGTCTGTTACCCAGAATCCCTTGCAAACCTAAAAAATTGTCCAAAAAAACACATTTTCCCCACATTTCTGTCGTGGAAAGTTCCGGAATCTGCGTGGATCCGCAAATTTCCACCCCCCTCCGCGTTCCCCAAAGTCTTACGAGAAAAATAGTACCTCACTTGTGTGGGTCAGCCTAGTGTCCGCAACAGGAAACGGCGCAAAACGCAACGTGGTCACACCTCGATTTTGAAGTGAAAAATGACCCTCTTTTGGCAAAATGTCTACCTGTAGTTTTTTAACCCTAGCTCTGCGGGCACCTTGGGAAACCTAGCAAACCTATACAATTTTGAAAACTAGACAACCAGGGGAATCCAGGATGTTGTGACTTGACTGCCTCCCACCAGGGTCTGTTACCCAGAATCCCTTGCAAACCTAAAAAATTGTCAAAAAAACACATTTTCCCCATATGTCTGTCGTGGAAAGTTCTGGAAACTGCGTGGATCCGCAAATTTCCACCCCCCTCCGCGTTCCCCAAAGTCTTATGAGAAAAACAGTACCTCACTTGTGTGGTTCAGCCTAGTGCCCGCAACAGGAAACGGCGCAAAACGCAACGTGGTCACACCTCAATTTCGAAGTAAAAAATAACCATCTTTTGGCAAAATGTCTAGATGTAGTTTTTGAACCCTAGCTCTGCGGGCACCATGGGAAACCTAGCAAACCTATACAATTTTGAAAACTAGACACCCAGGGGAATCCAGGATGGGGTGTCTTGACTGCCTCCCACCAGGGTCTGTTACCCAGAATACCTTGCAAACCTAAAAAATTGTCCAAAAAAACACATTTTCCCCACATTTCTGTCGTGGAAAGATCCGGAATCTGCGTGGATCCGCAAATTTCCACCCCCCCCGCATTCCCCAAAGTCTTACGAGAAAAACAGTACCTCACTTGTGTGGGTCAGCCTAGTGCCCGCAACAGGAAACGGCGCAAATCACAACATGGTACACAATTCAATATCGCAGTGAAAAATGACCCTTTTTTGGCAAAATGTCTAGCTGTAGTTTTTGAAACCTAGCTCTGCGGGCACCTTGGGAAACCTAGCAAACCTATACATTTTTGAAAACTAGACACCCAGGGGAATCCAGGATACGGTGACTTGACTGCCTCCCACCAGGGTCTGTTACCCAGAATCCCTTGCAAACCTAAAAAATTGTCAAAAAAACACATTTTCCCCATATTTCTGCCGTGGAAAGTTCCAGAATCTGCGTGGATCCACAAATTTCCACCCACCCCGCATTCCTGTACCTCACTTGTGTGGGTCGGCCTAGTGCCCGCGACAGGAAACGGCGCAAAACGCAACGTGGTCACACCTCAATTTCTCATTGAAAAATGACCCTTTTTTGGCAAAATGACTAGCTGTAGTTTTTGAACCCTAGCTCTGCGGGGACCTTGGGAAACCTAGCAATCCTATACATTTTTGAAAACTAGACACCCAGGGGAATCCAGGATGGGGTGACTTGACTGCCTACCACCAGGGTCTGTTACCCAGAATCCCTTGCAAACCTAAAAAATTATCAAAAAAACACATTTTCCCCACATTTCTGTCATGGAAAGTTCCGGAATCTGCGTGGATCCACAAATTTCCACCCACCCCGCGTTCCCCAAAGTCTTACGAGAAAAAAGGTACCTCACTTGTGTGGGTCGGCCTAGTGCCCGCGACAGGAAACAGCGCAAAACGCAACGTGGTCACACCTCAATTTCACAGTGAAAAATGACCCTTTTTTGGCAAAATGTCTAGCTGTAGTTTTTGAACCCTAGCTCTGCGGGCACCTTGGGAAACTTAGCAAACCTATACATTTTTGAAAACTAGACTCCCAGGGGAATCCAGGATGGGGTGACTTGACTGCCTCCCACCAGGGTCTGTTACCCAGAATCCCTAGCAAACCTAAAAATTGTCCAAAAAACACATTTTCCCCATATGTCTGCCGTGGAAAGTTCCGGAATCTGCGAGGATCCACAAATTTCCACCCACCCCGCGTTCCCCAAAGTCTTACAAGAAAAACTGTACCTCACTTGTGTGGGTCGGCCTAGTGCCCGCGACAGGAAACAGCGCAAAACGCAACGTGGTCACACCTCAATTTCGCAGTGAAAAATGACCCTTTTTTGGCAAAATGTCTAGCTGTGGTTTTTGAACCCTAGCTCTGCGGGCACCTTGGGAAACTTAGCAAACCTATACATTTTTGAAAACTAGACACCCAGGGGAATCCAGAATGGGGTTACTTGACTGCCTCCCACCAGGGTCTGTTACCCAGAATCCCTTGCAAACCTAAAAAATTGTCAAAAAAAACACATTTTCCCCACATTCCTGTCGTGGAAAGTTCCGGAATCTGCGTGGATCCACAAATTTCCACCCACCCCGCGTTCCCCAAAGTCTTACGAGAAAAACGGTACCTCACTTGTGTGGGTCGGCCTAGTGCCCGCGACAGGAAACGGCACAAAACGCAACATGGTCACACCTCAATTTCACCGTGAAAAATGACCCTTTTTTGGCAAATTGTCTAGCTGTTGTTTTTGAACCCTAGCTCTGCGGGCACCTTGGGAAACCTAGCAAACCTATACATTTTTGAAAACAAGACACCCGGGGGAATCCAGGATGGGGTGACTTGACTGCCTCCCACCAGGGTCTGTTACCCAGAATCCCTTGCAAACCTAAAAATTGTCAAAAAAACACATTTTCCCCATTTGTCTGCCGTGGAAAGTTCCAGAATCTGCGTGGATCCACAAATTTCCACCCAACCCGCGTTTCCCAAAGTCTTACAAGAAAAACTGTACCTCACTTGTGTGGGTCGGCCTAGTGCCCGCAACAGGAAACAGCACAAACGCAACGTGGTCACACCTCAATTTCGCAGTGAAAAATGACCCACTTTTGGCAAAATGTCTAGCTGTAGTTTTTGAACCCTAGCTCTGCGGGCACCTTGGGAAACCTAGCAAACCTATACATTTTTGAAAACTAGACACCCAGGGGAATCCAGGATACGGTGACTTGACTGCCTCCCACCAGGGTCTGTTACCCAGAATCCCTTGCGAACCTAAAAAATTGTCAAAAAAAACACATTTTCCCCACATTTCTGTCGTGGAAAGTTCCGGAATCTGCGTGGATCCACAAATTTCCACCCACCCCGCGTTCCCCAAAGTCTTACGAGAAAAACGGTACCTCACTTGTGTGGGTCGGCCTAGTGCCCGCGACAGGAAACGGCGCAAAACGCAACGTGGTCACACCTCAATTTCGCAGTGAAAAATGACCCTTTTTTGGCAAAATGACTAGCTGTAGTTTTTGAACCCTAGCTCTGCGGGCACCTTGGGAAACTTAGCAAACCTATACATTTTTGAAAACTAGACTCCCAGGGGAATCCAGGATGGGGTGACTTGACTGCCTCCCACCAGGGTCTGTTACCCAGAATCCCTAGCAAACCTAAAAATTGTCAAAAAAACACATTTTCCCCATATGTCTGCCGTGGAAAGTTCCGGAATCTGCGAGGATCCACAAATTTCCACCCACCCCGCGTTCCCCAAAGTCTTACAAGAAAAACTGTACCTCACTTGTGTGGGTCGGCCTAGTGCCCGCGACAGGAAACAGCGCAAAACGCAACGTGGTCACACCTCAATTTCGCAGTGAAAAATGACCCACTTTTGGCAAAAAGTCTAGCTGTAGTTTTTGAACCCTAGCTCTGCGGGCACCTTGAGAAACCTAGCAATCCTATACATTTTTGAAAACTAGACACCCAGGGGAATCCAGGATGGGGTGACTTGACTGCCTCCCACCAGGGTCTGTTACCCAGAATCCCTTGCAAACCTAAAAAATTGTCAAAAAAACACATTTTCCCCACATTTCTGTCATGGAAAGTTCCGGAATCTGCGTGGATCCACAAATTTCCACCCTCCCCGCGTTCCCCAAAGTCTTACGAGAAAAACGGTACCTCACTTGTGTGGGTCGGCCTAGTGCCCGCGACAGGAAACAGCGCAAAACGCAACGTGGTCACACCTCAATTTCGCAGTGAAAAATGACCCTTTTTTGGCAAAATGTCTAGCTGTAGTTTTTGAACCCTAGCTCTGCGGGCACCTTGGGAAACTTAGCAAACCTATACATTTTTGAAAACTAGACACCCAGGGGAATCCAGAATGGGGTGACTTGACTGCCTCCCACCAGGGTCTGTTACCCAGAATCCCTTGCACACCTAAAAAATTGTCAAAAAAACCACATTTTCCCCACATTTCTGTCGTGGAAAGTTCCGGAATCTGCATGGATCCACAAATTTCCACACACCCCGCGTTCCCCAAAGTCTTACGAGAAAAACGGTACCTCACTTGTGTGGGTCGGCCTAGTGCCCACGATAGGAAACGGCACAAAACGCAACATGGTCACACTTCAATTTCTCAGTCAAAAATGACCCTTTTTTGCCAAAATGTCTAGCTGTAGTTTTTGAACCCTAGTTCTGCGGGCACATTGGGAAAGCTAGCAAACCTATACATTTTTAAAAACTAGACACCCAGGGGAATCCAGGAAGGGGGGACTTGACTGCCTCCCACCAGGGTCTGTTACCCAGAATCCCTTGCAAACCTAAAAAATTGTCCAAAAAAACACATTTTCCCCACATTTCTGTCGTGGAAAGTTCCGGAATCTGTGTGGATCCGCAAATTTCCACCCCCCTCCGCGTTCCCCAAAGTCTTACGAGAAAAATAGTACCTCACTTGTGTGGGTCAGCCTAGTGTCCGCAACAGGAAACGGCGCAAAACGCAACGTGGTCACACCTCGATTTTGAAGTGAAAAATGACCCTCTTTTGGCAAAATGTCTACCTGTAGTTTTTTAACCCTAGCTCTGCGGGCACCATGGGAAACCTAGCAAACCTATACAATTTTGAAAACTAGACACCCAGGGGAATCCAGGATGGGGTGACTTGACTGCCTCCCACCAGGGTCTGTTACCCAGAATCCCTAGCAAACCTAAAAATTGTCAAAAAAACACATTTTCCCCATATGTCTGCCGTGGAAAGTTCCGGAATCTGCGAGGATCCACAAATTTCCACCCACCCCGCGTTCCCCAAAGTCTTACAAGAAAAACTGTACCTCACTTGTGTGGGTCGGCCTAGTGCCCGCGACAGGAAACAGCGCAAAACGCAACGTTGTCACACCTCAATTTCGCAGTGAAAAATGACCCACTTTTGGCAAAAAGTCTAGCTGTAGTTTTTGAACCCTAGCTCTGCGGGCACCTTGAGAAACCTAGCAATCCTATACATTTTTGAAAACTAGACACCCAGGGGAATCCAGGATGGGGTGACTTGACTGCCTCCCATCAGGGTCTGTTACCCAGAATCCCTTGCAAACCTAAAAAATTGTCAAAAAAAACACATTTTCCCCACATTTCTGTCGTGGAAAGTTCCGGAATCTGCGTGGATCCACAAATTTCCACCCACCCCGCGTTCCCCAAAGTCTTACGAGAAAAACGGTACCTCACTTGTGTGGGTCGGCCTAGTGCCCGCGACAGGAAACAGCGCAAAACGCAACATGGTCACACCTCAATTTCGCCGTGAAAATGACCCTTTTTTGGCAAATTGTGTAGCTGTTGTTTTTGAACCCTAGCTCTGCGGGCACCTTGGGAAACCTAGCAAACCTATACATTTTTGAAAACAAGACACCCGGGGGAATCCAGGATGGGGTGACTTGACTGCCTCCCACCAGGGTCTGTTACCCAGAATCCCTTGCAAACCTAAAAATTGTCAAAAAAACACATTTTCCCCATATGTCTGCCGTGGAAAGCTCCGGAATCTGCGAGGATCCACAAATTTCCACTCACCCCGCGTTCCCCAAAGTCTTACGAGAAAAACGGTACCTCACTTGTGTGGGTCGGCCTAGTGCCCACGATAGGAAACGGCACAAAACGCAACATGGTCACACTTCAATTTCTCAGTCAAAAATGACCCTTTTTTGCCAAAATGTCTAGCTGTAGTTTTTGAACCCTAGTTCTGCGGGCACATTGGGAAAGCTAGCAAACCTATACATTTTTTAAAACTAGACACCCAGGGGAATCCAGGAAGGGGGGACTTGACTGCCTCCCACCAGTGTCTGTTACCCAGAATCCCTTGCAAACCTAAAAAATTGTCCAAAAAAACACATTTTCCCCACATTTCTGTCGTGGAAAGTTCCGGAATCTGCGTGGATCCGCAAATTTCCACCCCCCTCCGCGTTCCCCAAAGTCTTACGAGAAAAATAGTACCTCACTTGTGTGGGTCAGCCTAGTGTCCGCAACAGGAAACGGCGCAAAACGCAACGTGGTCACACCTCGATTTTGAAGTGAAAAATGACCCTCTTTTGGCAAAATGTCTACCTGTAGTTTTTTAACCCTAGCTCTGCGGGCACCATGGGAAACCTAGCAAACCTATACAATTTTGAAAACTAGACACCCAGGGGAATCCAGGATGTTGTGACTTGACTGCCTCCCACCAGGGTCTGTTACCCAGAATCCCTTGCAAACCTAAAAAATTGTCAAAAAAACACATTTTCCCCATATGTCTGTCGTGGAAAGTTCCGGAATCTGCGTGGATCCGCAAATTTCCACCCCCCTCCGCGTTCCCCAAAGTCTTATGAGAAAAACAGTACCTCACTTGTGTGGTTCAGCCTAGTGCCCGCAACAGGAAACGTCGCAAAACGCAACGTGGTCACACCTCAATTTCGAAGTAAAAAATAACCATTTTTTGGCAAAATGTCTAGATGTCGTTTTTGAACCCTAGCTCTGCGGGCACCATGGGAAACCTAGCAAACCTATACAATTTTGAAAACTAGACACCCAGGGGAATCCAGGATGGGGTGTCTTGACTGCCTCCCACCAGGGTCTGTTACCCAGAATACCTTGCAAACCTAAAAAATTGTCCAAAAAAACACATTTTCCCCACATTTCTGTCGTGGAAAGTTCCGGAATCTGCGTGGATCCGCAAATTTCCACCCCCCCCGCATTCCCCAAAGTCTTACGAGAAAAACAGTACCTCACTTGTGTGGGTCAGCCTAGTGCCCGCAACAGGAAACGGCGCAAATCACAACATGGTCACAATTCAATATCGCAGTGAAAAATGACCCTTTTTTGGCAAAATGTCTAGCTGTAGTTTTTGAAACCTAGCTCTGCGGGCACCTTGGGAAACCTAGCAAACCTATACATTTTTGAAAACTAGACACCCAGGGGAATCCAGGATACGGTGACTTGACTGCCTCCCACCAGGGTCTGTTACCCAGAATCCCTTGCGAACCTAAAAAATTGTCAAAAAAAACACATTTTCCCCACATTTCTGTCGTGGAAAGTTCCGGAATCTGCGTGGATCCACAAATTTCCACCCACCCCGCGTTCCCCAAAGTCTTACGAGAAAAACGGTACCTCACTTGTGTGGGTCGGCCTAGTGCCCGCGACAGGAAACGGCGCAAAACGCAACGTGGTCACACCTCAATTTCGCAGTGAAAAATGACCCTTTTTTGGCAAAATGACTAGCTGTAGTTTTTGAACCCTAGCTCTGCGGGCACCTTGGGAAACCTAGCAATCCTATACATTTTTGAAAACTAGACACCCAGGGGAATCCAGGATGGGGTGACTTGACTGCCTCCCACCAGGGTCTGTTACCCAGAATCCCTTGCAAACCTAAAAAATTGTCCAAAAAAACACATTTTACCCACATTTCTGTCATGGAAAGTTCCGGAATCTGCGTGGATCCACAAATTTCCACCCACCCCGCGTTCCCCAAAGTCTTACGAGAAAAAAGGTACCTCACATGTGTGGGTCGGCCTAGTGCCCGCGACAGGAAACAGCGCAAAACGCAACGTGGTCACACCTCAATTTCTCATTGAAAAATGACCCTTTTTTTGCAAAATGACTAGCTGTAGTTTTTGAACCCTAGCTCTGCGGGCACCTTGGGAAACCTAGCAATCCTATACATTTTTGAAAACTAGACACGCAGGGGAATCCAGGATGGGGTGACTTGACTGCCTCCCACCAGGGTCTGTTACCCAGAATCCCTTGCAAACCTAAAAAATTGTCAAAAAAACACATTTTCCCCACATTTCTGTCATGGAAAGTTCCGGAATCTGCGTGGATCCACAAATTTCCACCCACCCAGCGTTCCCCAAAGTCTTACGAGAAAAACGGTACCTCACTTGTGTGGGTCGGCCTAGTGCCCGCGACAGGAAACAGCGCAAAACGCAACGTGGTCACACCTCAATTTCGCAGTGAAAAATGACCCTTTTTTGGCAAAATGTCTAGCTGTAGTTTTTGAACCCTAGCTCTGTGGGCACCTTGGGAAACTTAGCAAACCTATACATTTTTGAAAACTAGACTCCCAGGGGAATCCAGGATGGGGTGACTTGACTGCCTCCCACCAGGGTCTGTTACCCAGAATCCCTAGCAAACCTAAAATATGTCAAAAAAACACATTTTCCCCATATGTCTGCCGTGGAAAGTTCCGGAATCTGCGAGGATCCACAAATTTCCACCCACCCCACGTTCCCCAAAGTCTTACAAGAAAAACTGTACCTCACTTGTGTGGGTCGGCCTAGTGCCCGCGACAGGAAACAGCGCAAAACGCAACGTGGTCACACCTCAATTTCGCAGTGAAAAATGACCCTTTTTTGGCAAAATGTCTAGCTGTGGTTTTTGAACCCTAGCTCTGCGGGCACCTTGGGAAACTTAGCAAACCTATATATTTTTGAAAACTAGACACCCAGGGGAATCCAGAATGGGGTGACTTGACTGCCTCCCACCAGGGTCTGTTACCCAGAATCCCTTGCAAACCTAAAAAATTGTCAAAAAAAACACATTTTCCCCACATTTCTGTCGTGGAAAGTTCCGGAATCTGCGTGGATCCACAAATTTCCACCCACCGCGCGTTCCCCAAAGTCTTACGAGAAAAACGGTACCTCACTTGTGTGGGTCGGCCTAGTGCCCGCGACAGGAAACGGCGCAAAACGCAACATGGTCACACCTCAATTTCACCGTGAAAAATGACCCTTTTTTGGCAAATTGTCTAGCTGTTGTTTTTGAACCCTAGCTCTGCGGGCACCTTAGGAAACCTAGCAAACCTATACATTTTTGAAAACAAGACACCCGGGGGAATCCAGGATGGGGTGACTTGACTGCCTCCCACCAGGGTCTGTTACCCAGAATCCCTTGCAAACCTAAAAAATTGTCAAAAAAACACATTTTCCCCATTTGTCTGCCGTGGAAAGTTCCGGAATCTGCGTGGATCCACAAATTTCCACCCAACCCGCGTTTCCCAAAGTCTTACAAGAAAAACTGTACCTCACTTGTGTGGGTCGGCCTAGTGCCCGCGACAGGAAACAGCACAAAACGCAACGTGGTCACACCTCAATTTCGCAGTGAAAAATGACCCACTTTTGGCAAAATGTCTAGCTGTAGTTTTTGAACCCTAGCTCTGCGGGCACCTTGGGAAACCTAGCAAACCTATACATTTTTGAAAACTAGACACCCAGGGGAATCCAGGATGCGGTGACTTGACTGCCTCCCACCAGGGTCTGTTACCCAGAATCCCTTGCGAACCTAAAAAATTGTCAAAAAAAACACATTTTCCCCACATTTCTATCGTGGAAAGTTCCGGAATATGCGTGGATCCACAAATTTCTACACACCCCATGTTCCCCTCAGTCTTACGAGAAAAATGGTACCTCACTTGTGTGGGTCGGCCTAGTTCCCGCGACAGGAAACGGCGCAATACGCAACGTGGTCACACCTCAATTTCGCAGTGAAAAATTACCCTTTTTTGGCAAAATGACTAGCTGTAGTTTTTGAACCCTAGCTCTGCGGGCACCTTGGGAAACCTAGCAATCCTATACATTTTTGAAAACTAGACACCCAGGGAAATCCAGGATGGGGTGACTTGACTGCCTCCCACCAGGGTCTGTTACCCAGAATCCCTTGCAAACCTAAAAAATTGTCAAAAAAAACACATTTTCCCCACATTTCTGTTGTGGAAAGTTCCGGAATCTGCGTGGATCCACAAATTTCCACCCACCCCGCGTTCCCCAAAGTCTTATGAGAAAAACGGTACCTCACTTGTGTGGGTCGGCCTAGTGCCTGCGACAGGAAACGGCGCAAAACGCAACATGGTCACACCTCACTTTCGAAGTAAAAAATAACCATTTTTTGGCAAAATGTCTAGATGTCGTTTTTGAACCCTAGCTCTGCGGGCACCATGGGAAACCTAGCAAACCTATACAATTTTGAAAACTAGACACCCAGGGGAATCCAGGATGGGGTGTCTTGACTGCCTCCCACCAGGGTCTGTTACCCAGAATACCTTGCAAACCTAAAAAATTGTCCAAAAAAACACATTTTCCCCACATTTCTGTCGTGGAAAGTTCCGGAATCTGCGTGGATCCGCAAATTTCCACCCCCCCCGCATTCCCCAAAGTCTTACGAGAAAAACAGTACCTCACTTGTGTGGGTCAGCCTAGTGCCCGCAACAGGAAACGGCGCAAATCACAACATGGTCACAATTCAATATCGCAGTGAAAAATGACCCTTTTTTGGCAAAATGTCTAGCTGTAGTTTTTGAAACCTAGCTCTGCGGGCACCTTGGGAAACCTAGCAAACCTATACATTTTTGAAAACTAGACACCCAGGGGAATCCAGGATACGGTGACTTGACTGCCTCCCACCAGGGTCTGTTACCCAGAATCCCTTGCAAACCTAAAAAATTGTCAAAAAAACACATTTTCCCCATATTTCTGCCGTGGAAAGTTCCGGAATCTGCGTGGATCCACAAATTTCCACCCACCCCGCATTCCTGTACCTCACTTGTGTGGGTTGGCCTAGTGCCCGCGACAGGAAACGGCGCAAAACGCAACGTGGTCACACCTCAATTTCTCATTGAAAAATGACCCTTTTTTGGCAAAATGACTAGCTGTAGTTTTTGAACCCTAGCTCTGCGGGCACCTTGGGAAACCTAGCAATCCTATACATTTTTGAAAACTAGACACCCAGGGGAATCCAGGATGGGGTGACTTGACTGCCTCCCACCAGGGTCTGTTACCCAGAATCCCTTGCAAACCTAAAAAATTGTCAAAAAAACACATTTTCCCCACATTTCTGTCATCGAAAGTTCCGGAATCTGCGTGGATCCACAAATTTCCACCCACCCCGCGTTCCCCAAAGTCTTACGAGAAAAAAGGTACCTCACTTGTGTGGGTCGGCCTAGTGCCCGCGACAGGAAACAGCGCAAAACGCAACGTGGTCACACCTAAATTTCTCATTGAAAAATGACCCTTTTTTTGCAAAATGACTAGCTGTAGTTTTTGAACCCTAGCTCTGCGGGCACCTTGGGAAACCTAGCAATCCTATACATTTTTGAAAACTAGACACGCAGGGGAATCCAGGATGGGGTGACTTGACTGCCTCCCACCAGGGTCTGTTACCCAGAATCCCTTGCAAACCTAAAAAATTGTCAAAAAAACACATTTTCCCCACATTTCTGTCATGGAAAGTTCCGGAATCTGCGTGGATCCACAAATTTCCACCCACCCAGCGTTCCCCAAAGTCTTACGAGAAAAACGGTACCTCACTTGTGTGGGTCGGCCTAGTGCCCGCGACAGGAAACAGCGCAAAACGCAACGTGGTCACACCTCAATTTCGCAGTGAAAAATGACCCTTTTTTGGCAAAATGTCTAGCTGTAGTTTTTGAACCCTAGCTCTGTGGGCACCTTGGGAAACTTAGCAAACCTATACATTTTTGAAAACTAGACTCCCAGGGGAATCCAGGATGGGGTGACTTGACTGCCTCCCACCAGGGTCTGTTACCCAGAATCCCTAGCAAACCTAAAATATGTCAAAAAAACACATTTTCCCCATATGTCTGCCGTGGAAAGTTCCGGAATCTGCGAGGATCCACAAATTTCCACCCACCCCGCGTTCCCCAAAGTCTTACAAGAAAAACTGTACCTCACTTGTGTGGGTCGGCCTAGTGCCCGCGACAGGAAACAGCGCAAAACGCAACGTGGTCACACCTCAATTTCGCAGTGAAAAATGACCCACTTTTGGCAAAAAGTCTAGCTGTAGTTTTTGAACCCTAGCTCTGCGGGCACCTTGGGAAACCTAGCAAACCTATACATTTTTGAAAACTAGACACCCAGGGGAATCCAGGATGGGGTGACTTGACGGCCTCCCACCAGGGTCTGTTACCCAGAATCCCTTGCAAACCTAAAAAATTGTCAAAAAAACACATTTTCCCCATATTTCTGTCATGGAAAGTTCCGGAATCTGCGTGGATCCACAAATTTCCACCCACCCCGCGTTCCCCAAAGTCTTACGAGAAAAACGGTACCTCACTTGTGTGGGTCGGGCTAGTGCCCGCGACAGGAAACAGCGCAAAACGCAACGTGGTCACACCTCAATTTCGCAGTGAAAAATGACCCTTTTTTGGCAAAATGTCTAGCTGTGGTTTTTGAACCCTAGCTCTGCGGGCACCTTGGGAAACTTAGCAAACCTATATATTTTTGAAAACTAGACACCCAGGGGAATCCAGAATGGGGTGACTTGACTGCCTCCCACCAGGGTCTGTTACCCAGAATCCCTTGCAAACCTAAAAAATTGTCAAAAAAAACACATTTTCCCCACATTTCTGTCGTGGAAAGTTCCGGAATCTGCGTGGATCCACAAATTTCCACCCACCGCGCGTTCCCCAAAGTCTTACGAGAAAAACGGTACCTCACTTGTGTGGGTCGGCCTAGTGCCCGCGACAGGAAACGGCGCAAAACGCAACATGGTCACACCTCAATTTCACCGTGAAAAATGACCCTTTTTTGGCAAATTGTCTAGCTGTTGTTTTTGAACCCTAGCTCTGCGGGCACCTTAGGAAACCTAGCAAACCTATACATTTTTGAAAACAAGACACCCGGGGGAATCCAGGATGGGGTGACTTGACTGCCTCCCACCAGGGTCTGTTACCCAGAATCCCTTGCAAACCTAAAAATTGTCAAAAAAACACATTTTCCCCATTTGTCTGCCGTGGAAAGTTCCGGAATCTGCGTGGATCCACAAATTTCCACCCAACCCGCGTTTCCCAAAGTCTTACAAGAAAAACTGTACCTCACTTGTGTGGGTCGGCCTAGTGCCCGCGACAGGAAACAGCACAAAACGCAACGTGGTCACACCTCAATTTCGCAGTGAAAAATGACCCACTTTTGGCAAAATGTCTAGCTGTAGTTTTTGAACCCTAGCTCTGCGGGCACCTTGGGAAACCTAGCAAACCTTTACATTTTTGAAAACTAGACACCCAGGGGAATCCAGGATGCGGTGACTTGACTGCCTCCCACCAGGGTCTGTGACCCAGAATCCCTTGCGAACCTAAAAAATTGTCAAAAAAAACACATTTTCCCCACATTTCTATCGTGGAAAGTTCCGGAATATGCGTGGATCCACAAATTTCTACACACCCCATGTTCCCCTCAGTCTTACGAGAAAAATGGTACCTCACTTGTGTGGGTCGGCCTAGTTCCCGCGACAGGAAACGGCGCAATACGCAACGTGGTCACACCTCAATTTCGCAGTGAAAAATTACCCTTTTTTGGCAAAATGACTAGCTGTAGTTTTTGAACCCTAGCTCTGCGGGCACCTTGGGAAACCTAGCAATCCTATACATTTTTGAAAACTAGACAACCAGGGAAATCCAGGATGGGGTGACTTGACTGCCTCCCACCAGGGTCTGTTACCCAGAATCCCTTGCAAACCTAAAAAATTGTCAAAAAAAACACATTTTCCCCACATTTCTGTCGTGGAAAGTTCCGGAATCTGCGTGGATCCACAAATTTCCACCCACCCCGCGTTCCCCAAAGTCTTATGAGAAAAACGGTACCTCACTTGTGTGGGTCGGCCTAGTGCCTGCGACAGGAAACGGCGCAAAAAGCAACATGGTCACACCTCAATTTCGCAGTGAAAAATGACCCTTTTTTGGCAAATTGTCTAGCTGTAGTTTTTGAACCCTAGCTCTGCGGGCACCTTGGGAAACCTAGCAAACCTATACATTTTTGAAAACTAGACACCCAGGGGAGTCCAGGATGCGGTGACTTGACTGCCTCCCACCAGGGTCTGTTACTCAGAATCCCTTGCAAACCTAAAAATTGTCAAAAAAACACATTTTCCCCATATGTCTGCCGTGGAAAGTTCCGGAATCTGCGAGGATCCACAAATTTCCACCCACCCCGCGTTCCCCAAAGTCTTACAAGAAAAACTGTACCTCACTTGTGTGGGTCGGCCTAGTGCCCGCGACAGGAAACGGCGCAAAACGCAACGTGGTCACACCTCAATTTCGCAGTAAAAAATGACCCACTTTTGGCAAAAAGTCTAGCTGTAGTTTTTGAACCCTAGCTCTGCGGGCACATTGGGAAACCTAGCAAACCTATACATTTTTTAAAACTAGACACCCAGGGGAATCCAGGATGGGGTGACTTGACTGCCTCCCACCAGGGTCTGTTACCCAGAATCCCTTGCAAACCTAAAAAATTGTCAAAAAAAACACATTTTCCCCACATTTCTGTCGTGGAAAGTTCCGGAATCTGCTTGGATCCACAAATTTCCACCCACCCCGCGTTCCCCAAAGTCTTACGAGAAAAACGGTACCTCACTTGTGTGGGTCGGCCTAGTGCCTGCGACAGGAAACGGCGCAAAACGCAACATGGTCACACCTCAATTTCGCAGTGAAAAATGACCCTTTTTTGGCAAATTGCCTAGCTGTAGTTTTTGAACCCTAGCTCTGCGGGCACCTTGGGAAACCTAGCAAACCTATACATTTTTGAAAACTAGACACCCAGGGGAGTCCAGGATGCGGTGACTTGACTGCCTCCCACCAGGGTCTGTTACCCAGAATCTCTTGCAAACCTAAAAAATTGTCAAAAAAACACATTTTCCCCATATTTCTGCCGTGGAAAGTTCCGGAATCTGCGTGGATCCACAAATTTCCACCCACCCCGCATTCCTGTACCTCACTTGTGTGGGTCGGCCTAGTGCCCGCGACAGGAAACGGCGCAAAACGCAACGTGGTCACACCTCAATTTCTCATTGAAAAATGACCCTTTTTTGGCAAAATGACTAGCTGTAGTTTTTGAACCCTAGCTCTGCGGGCACCTTGGGAAACCTAGCAATCCTATACATTTTTGAAAACTAGACACCCAGGGGATTCCAGGATGGGGTGACTTGACTGCCTCCCACCAGGGTCTGTTACCCAGAATCCCTTGCAAACCTAAAAAATTGTCAAAAAAACACATTTTCCCCACATTTCTGTCATGGAAAGTTCCGGAATCTGCGTGGATCCACAAATTTCCACCCACCCCGCGTCCCCCAAAGTCTTACGAGAAAAAAGGTACCTCACTTGTGTGGGTCGGCCTAGTGCCCGCGACAGGAAACAGCGCAAAACGCAACGTGGTCACACCTCAATTTCTCATTGAAAAATGACCCTTTTTTTGCAAAATGACTAGCTGTAGTTTTTGAACCCTAGCTCTGCGGGCACCTTGGGAAACCTAGCAATCCTATACATTTTTGAAAACTAGACACGCAGGGGAATCCAGGATGGGGTGACTTGACTGCCTCCCACCAGGGTCTGTTACCCAGAATCCCTTGCAAACCTAAAAAATTGTCAAAAAAACACATTTTCCCCACATTTCTGTCATGGAAAGTTCCGGAATCTGCGTGGATCCACAAATTTCCACCCACCCAGCGTTCCCCAAAGTCTTACGAGAAAAATGGTACCTCACTTGTGTGGGTCGGCCTAGTGCCCGCGACAGGAAACAGCGCAAAACGCAACGTGGTCACACCTCAATTTCGCAGTGAAAAATGACCCTTTTTTGGCAAAATGTCTAGCTGTAGTTTTTGAACCCTAGCTCTGCGGGAACCTTGGGAAACTTAGCAAACCTATACATTTTTGAAAACTAGACTCCCAGGGGAATCCAGAATGGGGTGACTTGACTGCCTCCCACCAGGGTCTGTTACCCAGAATCCCTAGCAAACCTAAAAATTGTCAAAAAAACACATTTTCCCCATATGTCTGCCGTGGAAAGTTCGGGAATCTGCGAGGATCCACAAATTTCCACCCCCCCCGCGTTCCCCAAAGTCTTACAAGAAAAACTGTACCTCACTTGTGTGGGTCGGCCTAGTGCCCGCGACAGGAAACGGCGCAAAACGCAACGTGGTCACACCTCAATTTCTCATTGAAAAATGACCCTTTTTTGGCAAAATGACTAGCTGTAGTTTTTGAACCCTAGCTCTGCTGGCACCTTGGGAAACCTAGCAATCCTATACATTTTTGAAAACTAGACACCCAGGGGAATCCAGGATGGGGTGACTTGACTGCCTCCCACCAGGGTCTGTTACCCAGAATCCCTTGCAAACCTAAAAAATTGTCAAAAAAACACATTTTCCCCACATTTCTGTCATGGAAAGTTCCGGAATCTGCGTGGATCCACAAATTTCCACCCACCCCGCGTTCCCCAAAGTTCTACGAGAAAAAAGGTACCTCACTTGTGTGGGTCGGCCTAGTGCCCACGACAGGAAACAGCGCAAAACGCAACGTGGTCACACCTCAATTTCTCATTGAAAAATGACCCTTTTTTTGCAAAATGACTAGCTGTAGTTTTTGAACCCTAGCTCTGCGGGCACCTTGGGAAACCTAGCAATCCTATACATTTTTGAAAACTAGACACGCAGGAGAATCCAGGATGGGGTGACTTGACTGCCTCCCACCAGGGTCTGTTACCCAGAAACCCTTGCAAACCTAAAAAATTGTCAAAAAAACACATTTTCCCCATATGTCTGTCGTGGAAAGTTCCGGAATCTGCATGGATCCGCAAATTTCCACCCCCCTCTGCATTCCCCAAAGTCTTATGAGAAAAACAGTACCTCACTTGTGTGGTTCAGCCTAGTGCCCGCAACAGGAAACGTCGCAAAACGCAACGTGGTCACACCTCAATTTCGAAGTAAAAAATAACCATTTTTTGGCAAAATGTCTAGATGTAGTTTTTGAACCCTAGCTCTGCGGGCACCATGGGAAACCTAGCAAACCTATACAATTTTGAAAACTAGACACCCAGGGGAATCCAGGATGGGGTGTCTTGACTGCCTCCCACCAGGGTCTGTTACCCAGAATACCTTGCAAACCTAAAAAATTGTCCAAAAAAACACATTTTCCCCACATTTCTGTCGTGGAAAGTTCCAGAATCTGCGTGGATCCGCAAATTTCCACCCCCCCCGCATTCCCCAAAGTCTTACGAGAAAAACAGTACCTCACTTGTGTGGGTCAGCCTAGTGCCCGCAACAGGAAACGGCGCAAATCACAACATGGTCACAATTCAATATCGCAGTGAAAAATGACCCTTTTTTGGCAAAATGTCTAGCTGTAGTTTTTGAAACCTAGCTCTGCGGGCACCTTGGGAAACCTAGCAAACCTATACATTTTTGAAAACTAGACACCCAGGGGAATCCAGGATACGGTGACTTGACTGCCTCCCACCAGGGTCTGTTACCCAGAATCCCTTGCAAACATAAAAAATTGTAAAAAAAACACATTTTCCCCATATTTCTGCCGTGGAAAGTTCCGGAATCTGCGTGGATCCACAAATTTCCACCCACCCCGCATTCCTGTACCTCACTTGTGTGGGTCGGCCTAGTGCCCGCGACAGGAAACGGCGCAAAACGCAACATGGTCACAATTCAATATCGCAGTAAAAAATGACCCTTTTTTGGCAAAATGACTAGCTGTAGTTTTTGAACCCTAGCTCTGCGGGCACCTTGGGAAACCTAGCAATCCTATACATTTTTTAAAACTAGACACCCAGGGGAATCCAGGATGGGGTGACTTGACTGCCTCCCACCAGGGTCTGTTACCCAGAATCCCTTGCAAACCTAAAAAATTGTCAAAAAAACACATTTTCCCCACATTTCTGTCATGGAAAGTTCCGGAATCTGCGTGGATCCACAAATTTCCACCCACCCAGCGTTCCCCAAAGTCTTACGAGAAAAACGGTACCTCACTTGTGTGGGTCGGCCTAGTGCCCGCGACAGGAAACAGCGCAAAACGCAACGTGGTCACACCTCAATTTCTCATTGAAAAATGACCCTTTTTCTGCAAAATGACTAGCTGTAGTTTTTGAACCCTAGCTCTGCGGGCACCTTGGGAAACCTAGCAATCCTATACATTTTTGAAAACTAGACACGCAGGGGAATCCAGGATGGGGTGACTTGACTGCCTCCCACCAGGGTCTGTTACCCAGAATCCCTTGCAAACCTAAAAAATTGTCAAAAAAACACATTTTCCCCACATTTCTGTCATGGAAAGTTCCGGAATCTGCGTGGATCCACAAATTTCCACCCACCCAGCGTTCCCCAAAGTCTTATGAGAAAAACGGTACCTCACTTGTGTGGGTCGGCCTAGTGCCCGCGACAGGAAACAGCGCAAAACGCAACGTGGTCACACCTCAATTTCGCAGTGAAAAATGACCCTTTTTTGGCAAAATGTCTAGCTGTAGTTTTTGAACCCTAGCTCTGCGGGCACCTTGGGAAACTTAGCAAACCTATACATTTTTGAAAACTAGACTCCCAGGGGAATCCAGGATGGGGTGACTTGACTGCCTCCCACCAGGGTCTGTTACCCAGAATCCCTAGCAAACCTAAAATATGTCAAAAAAACACATTTTCCCTATATGTCTGCCGTGGAAAGTTCCGGAATCTGCGAGGATCCACAAATTTCCACCCACCCCGCGTTCCCCAAAGTCTTACAAGAAAAACTGTACCTCACTTGTGTGGGTCGGCCTAGTGCCCGCGACAGGAAACAGCGCAAAACGCAACGTGGTCACACCTCAATTTCGCAGTGAAAAATTACCCACTTTTGGCAAAAAGTCTAGCTGTAGTTTTTGAACCCTAGCTCTGCGGGCACCTTGGGAAACCTAGCAAACCTATACATTTTTGAAAACTAGACACCCAGGGGAATCCAGGATGGGGTGACTTGACGGCCTCCCACCAGGGTCTGTTACCCAGAATCCCTTGCAAACCTAAAAAATTGTCAAAAAAACACATTTTTCCCACATTTCTGTCATGGAAAGTTCCGGAATCTGCGTGGATCCACAAATTTCCACCCACCCCGCGTTCCCCAAAGTCTTACGAGAAAAACGGTACCTCACTTGTGTGGGTCGGCCTAGTGCCCGCGACAGGAAACAGCGCAAAACGCAACGTGGTCACACCTCAATTTCGCAGTGAAAAATGACCCTTTTTTGGCAAAATGTCTAGCTGTGGTTTTTGAACCCTAGCTCTGCGGGCACCTTGGGAAACTTAGCAAACCTATACATTTTTGAAAACTAGACACCCAGGGGAATCCAGAATGGGGTGACTTGACTGCCTACAACCAGGGTCTGTTACCCAGAATCCCTTGCAAACCTAAAAAATTGTCAAAAAAAACACATTTTCCCCACATTTCTGTCGTGGAAAGTTCCGGAATCTGCGTGGATCCACAAATTTCCACCCACCCCGCGTTCCCCAAAGTCTTACGAGAAAAACGGTACCTCACTTGTGTGGGTCGGCCTAGTGCCCGCGACAGGAAACGGCGCAAAACGCAACATGGTCACACCTCAATTTCACCGTGAAAAATGACCCTTTTTTGGCAAATTGTCTAGCTGTTGTTTTTGAACCCTAGCTCTGCGGGCACCTTAGGAAACCTAGCAAACCTATACATTTTTGAAAACAAGACACCCGGGGGAATCCAGGATGGGGTGACTTGACTGCCTCCCACCAGGGTCTGTTACCCAGAATCCCTTGCAAACCTAAAAATTGTCAAAATAACACATTTTCCCCATTTGTCTGCCGTGGAAAGTTCCGGAATCTGCGTGGATCCACAAATTTCCACCCAACCCGCGTTTCCCAAAGTCTTACAAGAAAAACTGTACCTCACTTGTGTGGGTCGGCCTAGTGCCCGCGACAGGAAACAGCACAAAACGCAACGTGGTCACACCTCAATTTCGCAGTGAAAAATGACCCACTTTTGGCAAAATGTCTAGCTGTAGTTTTTGAACCCTAGCTCTGCGGGCACCTTGGGAAACCTAGCAAACCTATACATTTTTGAAAACTAGACACCCAGGGGAATCCAGGATGTGGTGACTTGACTGCCTCCCACCAGGGTCTGTTACCCAGAATCCCTTGCGAACCTAAAAAATTGTCAAAAAAAACACATTTTCCCCACATTTCTGTCGTGGAAAGTTCCGGAATATGCGTGGATCCACAAATTTCTACACACCCCATGTTCCCCTCAGTCTTACGAGAAAAATGGTACCTCACTTGTGTGGGTCGGCCTAGTTCCCGCGACAGGAAACGACGCAATACGCAACGTGGTCACACCTCAATTTCGCAGTGAAAAATTACCCTTTTTTGGCAAAAAGTCTAGCTGTAGTTTTTGAACCCTAGCTCTGCGGGCACCTTGGGAAACCTAGCAAACCTATACATTTTTGAAAACTAGACACCCAGGGGAATCCAGGATGGGGTGACTTGACGGCCTCCCACCAGGGTCTGTTACCCAGAATCCCTTGCAAACCTAAAAAATTGTCAAAAAAACACATTTTTCCCACATTTCTGTCATGGAAAGTTCCGGAATCTGCGTGGATCCACAAATTTCCACCCACCCCGCGTTCCCCAAAGTCTTACGAGAAAAACGGTACCTCACTTGTGTGGGTCGGCCTAGTGCCCGCGACAGGAAACAGCGCAAAACGCAACGTGGTCACACCTCAATTTCGCAGTGAAAAATGACCCTTTTTTGGCAAAATGTCTAGCTGTGGTTTTTGAACCCTAGCTCTGCGGGCACCTTGGGAAACTTAGCAAACCTATACATTTTTGAAAACTAGACACCCAGGGGAATCCAGAATGGGGTGACTTGACTGCCTACAACCAGGGTCTGTTACCCAGAATCCCTTGCAAACCTAAAAAATTGTCAAAAAAAACACATTTTCCCCACATTTCTGTCGTGGAAAGTTCCGGAATCTGCGTGGATCCACAAATTTCCACCCACCCCGCGTTCCCCAAAGTCTTACGAGAAAAACGGTACCTCACTTGTGTGGGTCGGCCTAGTGCCCGCGACAGGAAACGGCGCAAAACGCAACATGGTCACACCTCAATTTCACCGTGAAAAATGACCCTTTTTTGGCAAATTGTCTAGCTGTTGTTTTTGAACCCTAGCTCTGCGGGCACCTTAGGAAACCTAGCAAACCTATACATTTTTGAAAACAAGACACCCGGGGGAATCCAGGATGGGGTGACTTGACTGCCTCCCACCAGGGTCTGTTACCCAGAATCCCTTGCAAACCTAAAAATTGTCAAAATAACACATTTTCCCCATTTGTCTGCCGTGGAAAGTTCCGGAATCTGCGTGGATCCACAAATTTCCACCCAACCCGCGTTTCCCAAAGTCTTACAAGAAAAACTGTACCTCACTTGTGTGGGTCGGCCTAGTGCCCGCGACAGGAAACAGCACAAAACGCAACGTGGTCACACCTCAATTTCGCAGTGAAAAATGACCCACTTTTGGCAAAATGTCTAGCTGTAGTTTTTGAACCCTAGCTCTGCGGGCACCTTGGGAAACCTAGCAAACCTATACATTTTTGAAAACTAGACACCCAGGGGAATCCAGGATGTGGTGACTTGACTGCCTCCCACCAGGGTCTGTTACCCAGAATCCCTTGCGAACCTAAAAAATTGTCAAAAAAAACACATTTTCCCCACATTTCTGTCGTGGAAAGTTCCGGAATATGCGTGGATCCACAAATTTCTACACACCCCATGTTCCCCTCAGTCTTACGAGAAAAATGGTACCTCACTTGTGTGGGTCGGCCTAGTTCCCGCGACAGGAAACGACGCAATACGCAACGTGGTCACACCTCAATTTCGCAGTGAAAAATTACCCTTTTTTGGCAAAATGACTAGCTGTAGTTTTTGAACCCTAGCTCTGCGGGCACCTTGGGAAACCTAGCAATCCTATACATTTTTGAAAACTAGACACCCAGGGGAATCCAGGATGGGGTGACTTGACTGCCTCCCACCAGGGTCTGTTACCCAGAATCACTTGCAAACCTAAAAAATTGTCAAAAAAAACACATTTTCCCCACATTTCTGTCGTGGAAAGTTCCGGAATCTGCGTGGATCCACAAATTTCCACCCACCCCGCGTTCCCCAAAGTCTTATGAGAAAAACGGTACCTCACTTGTGTGGGTCGGCCTAGTGCCCGCGACAGGAAACGGCGCAAAACGCAACGTGGTCACACCTCAATTTCGCAGTGAAAAATGACCCTTTTTTGGCAAAATGTCTAGCTGTGGTTTTTGAACCCTAGCTCTGCGGGCACCTTGGGAAACTTAGCAAACCTATACATTTTTGAAAACTAGACACCCAGGGGAATCCAGAATGGGGTGACTTGACTGCCTCCCACCAGGGTCTGTTACCCAGAATCCCTTGCAAACCTAAAAAATTGTCAAAAAAAACACATTTTCCCCACATTTCTGTCGTGGAAAGTTCCGGAATCTGCGTGGATCCACAAATTTCCACCCACCCCGCGTTCCCCAAAGTCTTACGAGAAAAACGGTACCTCACTTGTGTGGGTCGGCCTAGTGCCCGCGACAGGAAACGGCGCAAAACGCAACATGGTCACACCTCAATTTCACCGTGAAAAATGACCCTTTTTTGGCAAATTGTCTAGCTGTTGTTTTTGAACCCTAGCTCTGCGGGCACCTTAGGAAACCTAGCAAACCTATACATTTTTGAAAACAAGACACCCGGGGGAATCCAGGATGGGGTGACTTGACTGCCTCCCACCAGGGTCTGTTACCCAGAATCCCTTGCAAACCTAAAAATTGTCAAAAAAACAAATTTTCCCCATTTGTCTGCCGTGGAAAGTTCCGGAATCTGCGTGGATCCACAAATTTCCACCCAACCCGCGTTTCCCAAAGTCTTACAAGAAAAACTGTACCTCACTTGTGTGGGTCGGCCTAGTGCCCGCGACAGGAAACAGCACAAAACGCAACGTGGTCACACCTCAATTTCGCAGTGAAAAATGACCCACTTTTGGCAAAATGTCTAGCTGTAGTTTTTGAACCCTAGCTCTGCGGGCACCTTGGGAAACCTAGCAAACCTATACATTTTTGAAAACTAGACACCCAGGGGAATCCAGGATGCGGTGACTTGACTGCCTCCCACCAGGGTCTGTTACCCAGAATCCCTTGCGAACCTAAAAAATTGTCAAAAAAAACACATTTTCCCCACATTTCTGTCGTGGAAAGTTCCGGAATATGCGTGGAAGCACAAATTTCTACACACCCCATGTTCCCCTCAGTCTTACGAGAAAAATGGTACCTCACTTGTGTGGGACGGCCTAGTTCCCGCGACAGGAAACGACGCAATACGCAACGTGGTCACACCTCAATTTCGCAGTGAAAAATTACCCTTTTTTGGCAAAATGACTAGCTGTAGTTTTTGAACCCTAGCTCTGCGGGCACCTTGGGAAACCTAGCAATCCTATACATTTTTGAAAACTAGACACCCAGGGGAATCCAGGATGGGGTGACTTGACTGCCTCCCACCAGGGTCTGTTACCCAGAATCCCTTGCAAACCTAAAAAATTGTCAAAAAAAACACATTTTCCCCACATTTCTGTCGTGGAAAGTTCCGGAATCTGCGTGGATCCACAAATTTCCACCCACCCCGCGTTCCCCAAAGTCTTATGAGAAAAACGGTACCTCACTTGTGTGGGTCGGCCTAGTGCCTGCGACAGGAAACGGCGCAAAACGCAACATGGTCACACCTCAATTTCGCAGTGAAAAATGACCCTTTTTTGGCAAATTGTCTAGCTGTAGTTTTTGAACCCTAGCTCTGCGGGCACCTTGGGAAACCTAGCAAACCTATACATTTTTGAAAACTAGACACCCAGGGGAGTCCAGGATGCGGTGACTTGACTGCCTCCCACCATAGTCTGTTACTCAGAATCCCTTGCAAACCTAAAAATTGTAAAAAAAACAAATTTTCCCGATATGTCTGCCGTGGAAATATCCGGAATCTGCGAGGATCCACAAATTTCCACCCACCCCGCGTTCCCCAAAGTATTACGAGAAAAACGGTACCTCACTTGTGTGGGTCGGCCTAGTTCCCGCGACAGGAAACGGCGCAAAACGCAACGTGGTCACACCTCAATTTCGCAGTGAAAAATGACCATTTTTTGGCAAAATGACTAGCTGTAGTTTTTGAACCCTAGCTCTGCGGGCACCTTGGGAAACCTAGCAATCCTATACATTTTTGAAAACTAGACACCCAGGGGAATCCAGGATGGGGTGACTTGACTGCCTCCCACCAGGGTCTGTTACCCAGAATCCCTTGCAAATTTAACAATTTGTCAAAAAAACACATTTTCCCCACATTTCTGTCATGGAAAGTTCCGGAATCTGCGTGGATCCACAAATTTCCACCCACCCCGCGTTTCCCAAAGTCTTACAAGAAAAACTGTACCTCACTTGTGTGGGTCGGCCTAGTGCCTGCGACAGGAAACGGCGCAAAACGCAACATGGTCACACCTCAATTTCGCAGTGAAAAATGACCCTTTTTTGGCAAATTGTCTAGCTGTAGTTTTTGAACCCTAGCTCTGCGGGCACCTTGGGAAACCTAGCAAACCTATACATTTTTGAAAACTAGACACCCAGGGGAGTCCAGGATGCGGTGACTTGACTGCCTCACACCATAGTCTGTTACTCAGAATCCCTTGCAAACCTAAAAATTGTAAAAAAACCATATTTTCCCCATATGTCTGCCGTGGAAAGTTCCGGAATCTGCGAGGATCCACAAATTTCCACCCACCCCGCGTTCCCCAAAGTCTTACAAGAAAAACTGTACCTCACTTGTGTGGGTCGGCCTAGTTCCCGCGACAGGAAACGGCGCAAAACGCAACGTGGTCACACCTCAATTTCGCAGTGAAAAATGACCCTTTTTTGGCAAAATGTCTAGCTGTAGTTTTTGAACCCTAGCTCTGCGGGCACCTTGGGAAACCTAGCAATCCTATACATTTTTGAAAACTAGACACCCAGGGGAATCCAGGATGGGGTGACTTGACTACCTCCCACCAGGGTCTGTTACCCAGAATCCCTTGCAAACCTAAAAAATTGTCAAAAAAACACATTTTCCCCACATTTCTGTCATGGAAAGTTCAGGAATCTGCGTGGATCCACAAATTTCCACCTACCCCGCGTTCCCCAAAGTCTTATGAGAAAAACGGTACCTCACTTGTGTGGGTCGGCCTAGTGCCCGCGACAGGAAACAGCGCAAAACGCAACATGGTCACACCTCAATTTCGCAGTGAAAAATGACCCTTTTTTGGCAAAATGTCTAGCTGTAGTTTTTGAACCCTAGCTCTGCGGGCACCTTGGGAAACTTAGTAAACCTATACATTTTTGAAAACTAGACACCCAGGGGAATCCAGAATGGGGTGACTTGACTGCCTCCCACCAGGGTCTGTTACCCAGAATCCCTTGCAAACCTAAAAAATTGTCAAAAAAAACACATTTTCCCCACATTTCTGTCGTGGAAAGTTCCAGAATCTGCGTGGATCCACAAATTTCCACCCACCCCGCGTTCCCCAAAGTCTTACGAGAAAAACGGTACCTCACTTGTGTGGGTCGGCCTAGTGCCCGCGACAGGAAACGGTGCAAAATGCAACATGGTCACACCTCAATTTCGCCGTGAAAAATGACCCTTTTTTGGCAAATTGTCTAGCTGTTGTTTTTGAACCCTAGCTCTGCGGGCACCTTGGGAAACCTAGCAAACCTATACATTTTTGAAAACAAGACACCCGGGGGAATCCAGGATGGGGTGACTTGACTGCCTCCCACCAGGGTCTGTTACCCAGAATCCCTTGCGAACCTAAAAAATTGTCCAAAAAAACACATTTTCCCCACATTTCTGTCGTGGAAAGTTCCGGAATATGCGTGGATCCACAAATTTCTACCCACCCCATGTTCCCCTCAGTCTTACGAGAAAAACGGTACCTCACTTGTGTGGGTCGGCCTAGTTCCCGCGACAGGAAACGGCGCAATACGCAACGTGGTCACACCTCAATTTCGCAGTGAAAAATTACCCTTTTTTGGCAAAATGACTAGCTGTAGTTTTTGAACCCTAGCTCTGCGGGCACCTTGGGAAACCTAGCAATCCTATACATTTTTGAAAACTAGACACCCAGGGGAATCCAGGATGGGGTGACTTGACTGCCTCCCACCAGGGTCTGTTACCCAGAATCCCTTGCAAACCTAAAAAATTGTCAAAAAAACCAAATTTTCCCCACATTCCTGTCGTGGAAAGTTCCGGAATCTGCGTGGATCCACAAATTTCCACCCACCCCGCGTTCCCCAAAGTCTTACAAGAAAATTGGTACCTCACTTGTGTGGGTCGGCCTAGTGCCCGCGACAGGAAACGGCGCAAAACGCAACGTGGTCACACCTCAATTTCGCAGTGAAAAATTACCCTTTTTTGGCAAAATGACTAGCTGTAGTTTTTGAACCCTAGCTCTGCGGGCACCTTGGGAAACTTAGCAAACCTATACATTTTTGAAAACTAGACACCCAGGGGAATCCAGAATGGGGTGACTTGACTGCCTCCCACCAGGGTCTGTTACCCAGAATCCCTTGCAAACCTAAAAATTGTCAAAAAAACACATTTTCCCCATATGTCTGCCGTGGAAAGTTCCGGAATCTGCGAGGATCCACAAATTTCCACCCACCCCGCGTTCCCCAAAGTCTTACAAGAAAAACTGTACCTCACTTGTGTGGGTCGGCCTAGTGCCCGCCACAGGAAACGGCGCAAAACGCAACGTGGTCACACCTCAATTTCGCAGTGAAAAATGACCCACTTTTGGCAAAAAGTCTAGCTGTAGTTTTTGAACCCTAGCTCTGCGGGCACATTGGGAAACCTAGTAAACCTATACATTTTTTAAAACTAGACACCCAGGGGAATCCAGGATGGGGTGACTTGACTGCCTCCCACCAGGGTCTGTTACCCAGAATCCCTTGCAAACCTAAAAAATTGTCAAAAAAACCACATTTTCCCCACATTTCTGTTGTGGAAAGTTCCGGAATCTGCGTGGATCCACAAATTTCCACCCACCCCACGTTCCCCAAAGTCTTACGAGAAAAACAGTACCTCACTTGTGTGGGTCGGCCTAGTGCCTGCGACAGGAAACGGCGCAAAACGCAACATGGTCACACCTCAATTTCGCAGTGAAAAATGACCCTTTTTTGGCAAATTGTCTAGCTGTAGTTTTTGAACCCTAGCTCTGCGGGCACCTTGGGAAACCTAGCAAACCTATACATTTTTGAAAACTAGACACCCAGGGGAGTCCAGGATGCGGTGACTTGACTGCCTCCCACCATAGTCTGTTACTCAGAATCCCTTGCAAACCTAAAAATTGTAAAAAAAACACATTTTCCCCATATGTCTGCCGTGGAAAGTTCCGGAATCTGCGAGGATCCACAAATTTCCACCCACCCCGCGTTCCCCAAAGTCTTACAAGAAAAACTGTACCTCACTTGTGTGGGTCGGCCTAGTTCCCGCGACAGGAAACGGCGCAAAACGCAACGTGGTCACACCTCAATTTCGCAGTGAAAAATTACCCTTTTTTGGCAAAATGACTAGCTGTAGTTTTTGAACCCTAGCTCTGCGGGCACCTTGGGAAACCTAGCAATCCTATACATTTTTTAAAACTAGACACCCAGGGGAATCCAGGATGGGGTGACTTGACTGCCTCCCACCAGGGTCTGTTACCCAGAATCCCTTGCAAACCTAAAAAATTGTCAAAAAAACACATTTTCCCCACATTTCTGTCATGGAAAGTTCCGGAATCTGCGTGGATCCACAAATTTCCACCCACCCCGCGTTCCCCAAAGTCTTACGAGAAAAAAGGTACCTCACTTGTGTGGGTCGGCCTAGTGCCCGCGACAGGAAACAGCGCAAAACACAACGTGGTCACACCTCAATTTCTCATTGAAAAATGACCCTTTTTTTGCAAAATGACTAGCTGTAGTTTTTGAACCCTAGCTCTGCGGGCACCTTGGGAAACCTAGCAATCCTATACATTTTTGAAAACTAGACACGCAGGGGAATCCAGGATGGGGTGACTTGACTGCCTCCCACCAGGGTCTGTTACCCAGAATCCCTTGCAAACCTAAAAAATTGTCAAAAAAACACATTTTCCCCACATTTCTGTCATGGAAAGTTCCGGAATCTGCGTGGATCCACAAATTTCCACCCACCCAGCGTTCCCCAAAGTCTTACGAGAAAAACGGTACCTCACTTGTGTGGGTCGGCCTAGTGCCTGCGACAGGAAACGGCGCAAAACGCAACATGGTCACACCTCAATTTTGCAGTGAAAAATGACCCTTTTTTGGCAAATTGTCTAGCTGTAGTTTTTGAACCCTAGCTCTGCGGGCACCTTGGGAAACCTAGCAAACCTATACATTTTTGAAAACAAGACACCCGGGGGAATCCAGGATGGGGTGACTTGACTGCCTCCCACCAGGGTCTGTTACCCAGAATCCCTTGCAAACCTAAAAATTGTCAAAAAAACACATTTTCCCCATATGTCTGCCGTGGAAAGTTCCGGAATCTGCGAGGATCCACAAATTTCCACCCACCCCGCGTTCCCCAAAGTCTTACAAGAAAAACTGTACCTCACTTGTGTGGGTCGGCCTAGTGCCCGCCACAGGAAACGGCGCAAAACGCAACGTGGTCACACCTCAATTTCGCAGTGAAAAATGACCCACTTTTGGCAAAAAGTCTTCCTGTAGTTTTTGAACCCTAGCTCTGCGGGCACATTGGGAAACCTAGTAAACCTATACATTTTTTAAAACTAGACACCCAGGGGAATCCAGGATGGGGTGACTTGACTGCCTCCCACCAGGGTCTGTTACCCAGAATCCCTTGCAAACCTAAAAAATTGTCAAAAAAACCACATTTTCCCCACATTTCTGTCGTGGAAAGTTCCGGAATCTGCGTGGATCCACAAATTTCCACCCACCCCACGTTCCCCAAAGTCTTACGAGAAAAACAGTACCTCACTTGTGTGGGTCGGCCTAGTGCCTGCGACAGGAAACGGCGCAAAACGCAACATGGTCACACCTCAATTTCGCAGTGAAAAATGACCCTTTTTTGGCAAATTGTCTAGCTGTAGTTTTTGAACCCTAGCTCTGCGGGCACCTTGGGAAACCTAGCAAACCTATACATTTTTGAAAACTAGACACCCAGGGGAGTCCAGGATGCGGTGACTTGACTGCCTCCCACCATAGTCTGTTACTCAGAATCCCTTGCAAACCTAAAAATTGTAAAAAAAACACATTTTCCCCATATGTCTGCCGTGGAAAGTTCCGGAATCTGCGAGGATCCACAAATTTCCACCCACCCCGCGTTCCCCAAAGTCTTACAAGAAAAACTGTACCTCACTTGTGTGGGTCGGCCTAGTTCCCGCGACAGGAAACGGCGCAAAACGCAACGTGGTCACACCTCAATTTCGCAGTGAAAAATTACCCTTTTTTGGCAAAATGACTAGCTGTAGTTTTTGAACCCTAGCTCTGCGGGCACCTTGGGAAACCTAGCAATCCTATACATTTTTGAAAACTAGACACCCAGGGGAATCCAGGATGGGGTGACTTGACTGCCTCCCACCAGGGTCTGTTACCCAGAATCCCTTGCAAACCTAAAAAATTGTCAAAAAAACACATTTTCCCCACATTTCTGTCATGGAAAGTTCCGGAATCTGCGTGGATCCACAAATTTCCACCCACCCCGCGTTCCCCAAAGTCTTACGAGAAAAAAGGTACCTCACTTGTGTGGGTCGGCCTAGTGCCCGCGACAGGAAACAGCGCAAAACACAACGTGGTCACACCTCAATTTCTCATTGAAAAATGACCCTTTTTTTGCAAAATGACTAGCTGTAGTTTTTGAACCCTAGCTCTGCGGGCACCTTGGGAAACCTAGCAATCCTATACATTTTTGAAAACTAGACACGCAGGGGAATCCAGGATGGGGTGACTTGACTGCCTCCCACCAGGGTCTGTTACCCAGAATCCCTTGCAAACCTAAAAATTGTAAAAAAAAACACATTTTCCCCACATTTCTGTCATGGAAAGTTCCGGAATCTGCGTGGATCCACAAATTTCCACCCACCCAGCGTTCCCCAAAGTCTTACGAGAAAAACGGTACCTCACTTGTGTGGGTCGGCCTAGTGCCTGCGACAGGAAACGGCGCAAAACGCAACATGGTCACACCTCAATTTTGCAGTGAAAAATGACCCTTTTTTGGCAAATTGTCTAGCTGTAGTTTTTGAACCCTAGCTCTGCGGGCACCTTGGGAAACCTAGCAATCCTATACATTTTTGAAAACTAGACACCCAGGGGAATCCAGGATGGGGTGACTTGACTGCCTCCCACCAGGGTCTGTTACCCAGAATCCCTTGCAAACCTAAAAAATTGTCAAAAAAAACACATTTTCCCCACATTTCTGTTGTGGAAAGTTCCTGAATCTGCGTGGATCCACAAATTTCCACCCACCCCGCGTTCCCCAAAGTCTTACAAGAAAAACGGTACCTCACTTGTGTGGGTCGGCCTAGTGCCTGCGACAGGAAACGGCGCAAAACGCAACGTGGTCACACCTCAATTTCGCAGGGAAAAATTACCATTTTTTGGCAAAATGACTAGCTGTAGTTTTTGAACCCTAGCTCTGCGGGCACCTTGGGAAACTTAGCAAACCTATACATTTTTTAAAACTAGACACCCAGGGGAATCCAGAATGGGGTGACTTGACTGCCTCCCACCAGGGTCTGTTACCCAGAATCCCTTGCAAACCCAAAAATTGTCAAAAAAACACATTTTCCCCATATGTCTGCCGTGGAAAGTTCCGGAATCTGCGAGGATCCACAAATTTCCACCCACCCCGCGTTCCCCAAAGTCTTACAAGAAAAACTGTACCTCACTTGTGTGGGTCGGCCTAGTGCCCGCGACAGGAAACAGCGCAAAACGCAACGTGGTCACACCTCAATTTCGCAGTGAAAAATGACCCACTTTTGGCAAAAAGTCTAGCTGTAGTTTTTGAACCCTAGCTCTGCGGGCACATTGGGAAACCTAGTAAACCTATACATTTTTTAAAACTAGACACCCAGGGGAATCCAGGATGGGGTGACTTGACTGCCTCCCACCAGGGTCTGTTACCCAGAATCCCTTGCAAACCTAAAAAATTGTCAAAAAAACCACATTTTCCCCACATTTCTGTCGTGGAAAGTTCCGGAATCTGCGTGGATCCACAAATTTCCACGCACCCCACGTTCCCCAAAGTCTTACGAGAAAAACGGTACCTCACTTGTGTGGGTCGGCCTAGTGCCTGCGACAGGAAACGGCGCAAAACGCAACATGGTCACACCTCAATTTCGCAGTGAAAAATGACCCTTTTTTGGCAAATTGTCTAGCTGTAGTTTTTGAACCCTAGCTCTGCGGGCACCTTGGGAAACCTAGCAAACCTATACATTTTTGAAAACTAGACACCCAGGGGAGTCCAGGATGCGGTGACTTGACTGACTCCCACCATAGTCTGTTACTCAGAATCCCTTGCAAACCTAAAAATTGTAAAAAAAACACATTTTCCCCATATGTCTGCCGTGGAAAGTTCCGGAATCTGCGAGGATCCACAAATTTCCACCCACCCCGCGTTCCCCAAAGTCTTACAAGAAAAACTGTACCTCACTTGTGTGGGTCGGACTAGTTCCCGCGACAGGAAACGGCGAAAAACGCAACGTGGTCACAACTCAATTTCGCAGTGAAAAATGACCCTTTTTTGGCAAAATGACTAGCTGTAGTTTTTGAACCCTAGCTCTGCGGGAACCTTGGGAAACCTAGGAATCCTATACATTTTTGAAAACTAGACACCCAGGGGAATCCAGGATGGGGTGACTTGACTGCCTCCCACCAGGGTCTGTTACGCAGAATCCCTTGCAAACCTAAACAATTGTCAAAAAAACACATTTTCCCCACATTTCTGTCATGGAAAGTTCCGGAATCTGCGAGGATCCACAAATTTCCACCCCCCCGCGTTCCCCAAAGTCTTACAAGAAAAACTGTACCTCACTTGTGTGGGTCGGCCTAGTGCCCGCGACAGGAAACGGCGCAAAACGCAACGTGGTCACACCTCAATTTCTCATTGAAAAATGACCCTTTTTTTGCAAAAGGACTAGCTGTAGTTTTTGAACCCTAGCTCTGCGGGCACCTTGGGAAACCTAGCAATCCTATACATTTTTTAAAACTAGACACGCAGGGGAATCCAGGATGGGGTGACTTGACTGCCTCCCACCAGGGTCTGTTACCCAGAATCCCTTGCAAACCTAAAAAATTGTCAAAAAAACACATTTTCCCCACATTTCTGTCATGGAAAGTTCCGGAATCTGCGTGGATCCACAAATTTCCACCCACCCAGCGTTCCCCAAAGTCTTACGAGAAAAACGGTACCTCACTTGTGTGGGTCGGCCTAGTGCCCGCGACAGGAAACAGCGCAAAACGCAACGTGGTCACACCTCAATTTCGCAGTGAAAAATGACCCTTTTTTGGCAAATTGTCTAGCTGTTGTTTTTGAACCCTAGCTCTGCGGGCACCTTGGGAAACCTAGCAAACCTATACATTTTTGAAAACAAGACACCCGGGGGAATCCAGGATGGGGTGACTTGACTGCCTCCCACCAGGGTCTGTTACCCAGAATCCCTTGCAAACCTAAAAATTGTCAAAAAAACACATTTTCCCCATTTGTCTGCCGTGGAAAGTTCCGGAATCTGCGTGGATCCACAAATTTCCACCCAACCCGCGTTTCCCAAAGTCTTACAAGAAAAACTGTACCTCACTTGTGTGGGTCGGCCTAGTGCCCGTGACAGGAAACAGCACAAAACGCAACGTGGTCACACCTCAATTTCGCAGTGAAAAATGACCCACTTTTGGCAAAATGTCTAGCTGTAGTTTTTGAACCCTAGCTCTGCGGGCACCTTGGGAAACCTAGCAAACCTATACATTTTTGAAAACTAGACACCCAGGGGAATCCGGGATGCGGTGACTTGACTGCCTCCCACCAGGGTCTGTTACCCAGAATCCCTTGCAAACCTAACAAATTGTCAAAAAAAACACATTTTCCCCACATTTCTGTCGTGGAAAGTTCCGGAATATGCGTGGATCCACAAATTTCTACACACCCCATGTTCCCCTCAGTCTTACGAGAAAAATGGTACCTCACTTGTGTGGGTCGGCCTAGTTCCCGCGACAGGAAACGGCGCAATACGCAACGTGGTCACACCTCAATTTCGCAGTGAAAAATTACCCTTTTTTGACAAAATGACTAGCTGTAGTTTTTGAACCCTAGCTCTGCGGGCACCTTGGGAAACCTAGCAATCCTATACATTTTTGAAAACTAGACACCCAGGGGAATCCAGGATGGGGTGACTTGACTGCCTCCCACCAGGGTCTGTTACCCAGAATCCCTTGCAAACCTAAAAAATTGTCAAAAAAAACAAATTTTCCCCACATTTCTGTCGTGGAAAGTTCCGGAATCTGCGTGGATCCACAAATTTCCACCCACCCCGCGTTCCCCAAAGTCTTACGAGAAAAACGGTACCTCACTTGTGTGGGTCGGCCTAGTGCCCGCGACAGGAAACGGTGCAAAACGCAACGTGGTCACACCTCAATTTCGCAGTGAAAAATGACCCTTTTTTGGCAAAATGACTAGCTGTAGTTTTTGAACCCTAGCTCTGCGGGCACATTGGGAAACCTAGCAAACCTATACATTTTTTAAAACTAGACACCCAGGGGAATGCAGGATGGGGTGACTTGACTGCCTCCCACCAGGGTCTGTTACCCAGAATCCCTTGCAAACCTAAAAAATTGTCAAAAAAAACACATTTTCCCCACATTTCTGTCGTGGAAAGTTCCGGAATCTGCGTGGATCCACAAATTTCCACCCACCCCGCGTTCCCCAAAGTCTTACGAGAAAAACGGTACCTAACTTGTGTGGGTCGGCCTAGTGCCTGTGACAGGAAACGGCGCAAAACGCAACATGGTCACACCTCAATTTCGCAGTGAAAAATGACCCTTTTTTGGCAAATTGTCTAGCTGTAGTTTTTGAACCCTAGCTCTGCGGGCACCTTGGGAAACCTAGCAAACCTATACATTTTTGAAAACTAGACACCCAGGGGAGTCCAGGATGCGGTGACTTGACTGCCTCCCACCATAGTCTGTTACTCAGAATCCCTTGCAAACCTAAAAATTGTAAAAAAAAACACATTTTCCCGATATGTCTGCCGTGGAAAGTTCCGGAATCTGCGAGGATCCACAAATTTCCACCCACCCCGCGTTCCCCAAAGTCTTACAAGAAAAACTGTACCTCACTTGTGTGGGTCGGCCTAGTTCCCGCGACAGGAAACGGCGCAAAACGCAACGTGGTCACTCCTCAATTTCGCAGTGAAAAATGACCCTTTTTTGGCAAAATGACTAGCTGTAGTTTTTGAACCCTAGCTCTGCGGGCACCTTGGGAAACCTAGCAATCCTATACATTTTTGAAAACTAGACACCCAGGGGAATCCAGGATGGGGTGACTTGACTGCCTCCCACCAGGGTCTGTTACCCAGAATCCCTTGCAAACCTAACAAATTGTCCAAAAAACACATTTTCCCCACATTTCTGTCATGGAAAGTTCCGGAATCTGCGTGGATCCACAAATTTCCACCCACCCCGCGTTCCCCAAAGTCTTACGAGAAAAACAGTACCTCACTTGTGTGGGTCAGCCTAGTGCCCGCGACAGGAAACGGTGCAAAACGCAACGTGGTCACACATCAATTTCGCAGTGAAAAATGACCCTTTTTTGGCAAAATGACTAGCTGTAGTTTTTGAACCCTAGCTCTGCGGGCACCTTGGGAAACTTAGCAAACCTATACATTTTTGAAAACTAGACACCCAGGGGAATCCAGAATGGGGTGACTTGACTGCCTCCCACCAGGGTCTGTTACCCAGAATCCCTTGCAAACCTAAAAAATTGTCAAAAAAACACATTTTCCCCATATGTCTGCCGTGGAAAGTTCCGGAATCTGCGAGGATCCACAAATTTCCACCCACCCCGCGTTCCCCAAAGTCTTACAAGAAAAACTGTACCTCACTTGTGTGGGTCGGCCTAGTGCCCGCGACAGGAAACGGCGCAAAACGCAACGTGGTCACACCTCAATTTCGCAGTGAAAAATGACCCAATTTTGGCAAAAAGTCTAGCTGTAGTTTTTGAACCCTAGCTCTGCGAGCACATTGGGAAACCTAGCAAACCTATACATTTTTTAAAACTAGACACCCAGGGGAATCCAGGATGGGGTGACTTGACTGCCTCCCACCAGGGTCTGTTACCCAGAATCCCTTGTAAACCTAAAAAATTATCAAAAAAAACACATTTTCCCCACATTTCTGTCGTGGAAAGTTCCGGAATCTGCGTGGATCCACAAATTTCCACCCACCCCGCGTTCCCCAAAGTCTTACGAGAAAAACGGTACCTCACTTGTGTGGGTCGGCCTAGTGCCTGCGACAGGAAACGGCACAAAACGCAACATGGTCACACCTCAATTTCGCAGTGAAAAATGACCCTTTTTTGGCAAATTGTCTAGCTGTAGTTTTTGAACCCTAGCTCTGCGGGCACCTTGGGAAACCAAGCAAACCTATACATTTTTGAAAACTAGACACCCAGGGGAGTCCAGGATGCGGTGACTTGACTGCCTCACACCATAGTCTGTTACTCAGAATCCCTTGCAAACCTAAAAATTGTAAAAAAAACACATTTTCCCCATATGTCTGCCGTGGAAAGTTCCGGAATCTGCGAGGATCCACAAATTTCCACCCACCCCGCGTTCCCCAAAGTCTTACAAGAAAAACTGTACCTCACTTGTGTGGGTCGGCCTAGTGCCCGCGACAGGAAATGGCGCAAAACGCAACGTGGTCACACCTCAATTTCGCAGTGAAAAATGACCCACTTTTGGCAAAAAGTCTAGCTGTAGTTTTTGAACCCTAGCTCTGCGGGCACATTGGGAAACCTAGTAAACCTATAAATTTTTTAAAACTAGACACCCAGGGGAATCCAGGATGGGGTGACTTGACTGCCTCCCACCAGGGTCTGTTACCCAGAATCCCTTGCAAACCTAAAAAATTGTCAAAAAAACACATTTTCCCCATATGTCTGCCGTGGAAAGTTCCGGAATCTGCGAGGATCCACAAATTTCCACCCACCCCGCGTTCCCCAAAGTCTTACAAGAAAAACTGTACCTCACTTGTGTGGGTCGGCCTAGTGCCCGCGACAGGAAACGGCGCAAAACGCAACGTGGTCACACCTCAATTTCGCAGTGAAAAATGACCCACTTTTGGCAAAAAGTCTAGCTGTAGTTTTTGAACCCTAGCTCTGCGAGCACATTGGGAAACCTAGCAAACCTATACATTTTTTAAAACTAGACACCCAGGGGAATCCAGGATGGGGTGACTTGACTGCCTCCCACCAGGGTCTGTTACCCAGAATCCCTTGTAAACCTAAAAAATTATCAAAAAAAACACATTTTCCCCACATTTCTGTCATGGAAAGTTCCGGAATCTGCGTGGATCCACAAATTTCCACCCACCCCGCGTTCCCCAAAGTCTTACAAGAAAAACGGTACCTCACTTGTGTGGGTCGGCCTAGTGCCTGCGACAGGAAACGGCGCAAAACGCAACATGGTCACACCTCAATTTCGCAGTGAAAAATGACCCTTTTTTGGCAAATTGTCTAGCTGTAGTTTTTGAACCCTAGCTCTGCGGGCACCTTGGGAAACCTAGCAAACCTATACATTTTTGAAAACTAGACACCCAGGGGAGTCCAGGATGCGGTGACTTGACTGCCTCACACCATAGTCTGTTACTCAGAATCCCTTGCAAACCTAAAAATTGTAAAAAAAACACATTTTCCCCATATGTCTGCCGTGGAAAGTTCCGGAATCTGCGAGGATCCACAAATTTCCACCCACCCCGCGTTCCCCAAAGTCTTACAAGAAAAACTGTACCTCACTTGTGTTGGTCGGCCTAGTTCCCGCGACAGGAAACGGCGCAAAACGCAACGTGGTCACACCTCAATTTCGCAGTGAAAAATGACCCTTTTTTGGCAAAATGACTAGCTGTAGTTTTTGAACCCTAGCTCTGCGGGCACCTTGGGAAACCTAGCAATCCTATACATGTTTGAAAACTAGACACCCAGGGGAATCCAGGATGGGGTGACTTGACTGCCTCCCACCAGGGTCTGTTACCCAGAATCCCTTGCAAACCTAAAAAATTGTCAAAAAAACACATTTCCCCACATTTCTGTCATGGAAAGTTCCGGAATCTGCGTGGATCCACAAATTTCCACTCACCCCGCGTTCCCCAAAGTCTTACGAGATAAACGGTACCTCACTTGTGTGGGTCGGCCTAGTGCCCGCGACAGGAAACAGCGCAAAACGCAACGTGGTCACACCTCAATTTCGCAGTGAAAAATGACCCTTTTTTGGCAAAATGTCTAGCTGTAGTTTTTGAACCCTAGCTCTGCGGGCACCTTGGGAAACTTAGTAAACCTATACATTTTTGAAAACTAGACACCCAGGGGAATCCAGAATGGGGTGACTTGACTGCCTCCCACCAGGGTCTGTTACCCAGAATCCCTTGCAAACCTAAAAATTTGTCAAAAAAACCACATTTTCCCCACATTTCTGTCGTGGAAATTTCCAGAATCTGCGTGGATCCACAAATTTCCACCCACCCCGCGTTCCCCAAAGTCTTACGAGAAAAACGGTACCTCACTTGTGTGGGTCGGCCTGGTGCCCGCGACAGGAAACGGCGCAAAACGCAACATGGTCACACCTCAATTTCGCCGTGAAAAATGACCCTTTTTTGGCAAATTGTCTAGCTGTTGTTTTTGAACCCTAGCTCTGCGGGCACCTTGGGAAACCTAGCAAACCTATACATTTTTGAAAACAAGACACCCGGGGGAATCCAGGATGGGGTGACTTGACTGCCTCCCACCAGGGTCTGTTACCCAGAATCCCTTGCAAACCTAAAAATTGTCAAAAAAACACATTTTCCCTATTTGTCTGCCGTGGAAAGTTCCGGAATCTGCGAGGATCCACAAATTTCCACCCACCCCGCGTTCCCCAAAGTCTTACAAGAAAAACTGTACCTCACTTGTGTGGGTCGGCCTAGTGCCCGCAACAGGAAACAGCACAAAACGCAACGTGGTCACACCTCAATTTCGCAGTGAAAAATGACCCTTTTTTGGCAAAATGTCTAGCTGTAGTTTTTGAACCCTAGCTCTGCGGGCACCTTGGGAAACCTAGAAAACCTATACATTTTTGAAAACTAGACACCCAGGGGAATCCAGGATGCGGTGACTTGACTGCCTCCCACCAGGGTCTGTTACCCAGAATCCCTTGCGAACCTAAAAAATTGTCCAAAAAAACACATTTTCCCCACATTTCTGTCGTGGAAAGTTCCGGAATATGCGTGGATCCACAAATTTCTACACACCCCATGTTCCCCTCAGTCTTACGAGAAAAATGGTACCTCACTTGTGTGGGTCGGCCTAGTTCCCGCGACAGGAAACGGCGCAATACGCAACGTGGTCACACCTCAATTTCGCAGTGAAAAATTACCCTTTTTTGGCAAAATGACTAGCTGTAGTTTTTGAACCCTAGCTCTGCGGGCACCTTGGGAAACCTAGCAATCCTATACATTTTTGAAAACTAGACACCCAGGGGAATCCAGGATGGGGTGACTTGACTGCCTCCCACCAGGGTCTGTTACCCAGAATCCCTTGCAAACCTAAAAAATTGTCAAAAAAAACAAATTTTCCCCACATTTCTGTCGTGGAAAGTTCCGGAATCTGCATGGATCCACAAATTTCCACCCACCCCGCGTTCCCCAAAGTCTTACGAGAAAAACGGTACCTCACTTGTGTGGGTCGGCCTAGTGCCCGCGACAGGAAACGGTGCAAAACGCAACGTGGTCACACCTCAATTTCGCAGTGAAAAATGACCCTTTTTTGGCAAAATGACTAGCTGTAGTTTTTGAACCCTAGCTCTGCGGGCACATTGGGAAACCTAGCAAACCTATACATTTTTTAAAACTAGACACCCAGGGGAATGCAGGATGGGGTGACTTGACTGCCTCCCACCAGGGTCTGTTACCCAGAATCCCTTGCAAACCTAAAAAATTGTCAAAAAAAACACATTTTCCCCACATTTCTGTCGTGGAAAGTTCCGGAATCTGCGTGGATCCACAAATTTCCACCCACCCCGCGTTCCCCAAAGTCTTACGAGAAAAACGGTACCTCACTTGTGTGGGTCGGCCTAGTGCCTGTGACAGGAAACGGCGCAAAACGCAACATGGTCACACCTCAATTTCGCAGTGAAAAATGACCCTTTTTTGGCAAATTGTCTAGCTGTAGTTTTTGAACCCTAGCTCTGCGGGCACCTTGGGAAACCTAGCAAACCTATACATTTTTGAAAACTAGACACCCAGGGGAGTCCAGGATGCGGTGACTTGACTGCCTCCCACCATAGTCTGTTACTCAGAATCCCTTGCAAACCTAAAAATTGTAAAAAAAAACACATTTTCCCGATATGTCTGCCGTGGAAAGTTCCGGAATCTGCGAGGATCCACAAATTTCCACCCACCCCGCGTTCCCCAAAGTCTTACAAGAAAAACTGTACCTCACTTGTGTGGGTCGGCCTAGTTCCCGCGACAGGAAACGGCGCAAAACGCAACGTGGTCACTCCTCAATTTCGCAGTGAAAAATGACCCTTTTTTGGCAAAATGACTAGCTGTAGTTTTTGAACCCTAGCTCTGCGGGCACCTTGGGAAACCTAGCAATCCTATACATTTTTGAAAACTAGACACCCAGGGGAATCCAGGATGGGGTGACTTGACTGCCTCCCACCAGGGTCTGTTACCCAGAATCCCTTGCAAACCTAACAAATTGTCCAAAAAACACATTTTCCCCACATTTCTGTCATGGAAAGTTCCGGAATCTGCGTGGATCCACAAATTTCCACCCACCCCGCGTTCCCCAAAGTCTTACGAGAAAAACAGTACCTCACTTGTGTGGGTCGGCCTAGTGCCCGCGACAGGAAACGGTGCAAAACGCAACGTGGTCACACATCAATTTCGCAGTGAAAAATGACCCTTTTTTGGCAAAATGACTAGCTGTAGTTTTTGAACCCTAGCTCTGCGGGCACCTTGGGAAACTTAGCAAACCTATACATTTTTGAAAACTAGACACCCAGGGGAATCCAGAATGGGGTGACTTGACTGCCTCCCACCAGGGTCTGTTACCCAGAATCCCTTGCAAACCTAAAAATTGTCAAAAAAACACATTTTCCCCATATGTCTGCCGTGGAAAGTTCCGGAATCTGCGAGGATCCACAAATTTCCACCCACCCCGCGTTCCCCAAAGACTTACAAGAAAAACTGTACCTCACTTGTGTGGGTCGGCCTAGTGCCCGCGACAGGAAACGGCGCAAAACGCAACGTGGTCACACCTCAATTTCGCAGTGAAAAATGACCCACTTTTGGCAAAAAGTCTAGCTGTAGTTTTTGAACCCTAGCTCTGCGGGCACATTGGGAAACCTAGTAAACCTATACATTTTTTAAAACTAGACACCCAGGGGAATCCAGGATGGGGTGACTTGACTGCCTCCCACCAGGGTCTGTTACCCAGAATCCCTTGCAAACCTAATAAATTGTCAAAAAAACACATTTTCCCCATATGTCTGCCGTGGAAAGTTCCGGAATCTGCGAGGATCCACAAATTTCCACCCACCCCGCGTTCCCCAAAGTCTTACAAGAAAAACTGTACCTCACTTGTGTGGGTCGGCCTAGTGCCCGCGACAGGAAACGGCGCAAAACGCAACGTGGTCACACCTCAATTTCGCAGTGAAAAATGACCCACTTTTGGCAAAAAGTCTAGCTGTAGTTTTTGAACCCTAGCTCTGCGAGCACATTGGGAAACCTAGCAAACCTATACATTTTTTAAAACTAGACACCCAGGGGAATCCAGGATGGGGTGACTTGACTGCCTCCCACCAGGGTCTGTTACCCAGAATCCCTTGTAAACCTAAAAAATTATCAAAAAAAACACATTTTCCCCACATTTCTGTCGTGGAAAGTTCCGGAATCTGCGTGGATCCACAAATTTCCACCCACCCCGCGTTCCCCAAAGTCTTACGAGAAAAACGGTACCTCACTTGTGTGGGTCGGCCTAGTGCCTGCGACAGGAAACGGCGCAAAACGCAACATGGTCACACCTCAATTTCGCAGTGAAAAATGACCCTTTTTTGGCAAATTGTCTAGCTGTAGTTTTTGAACCCTAGCTCTGCGGGCACCTTGGGAAACCTAGCAAACCTATACATTTTTGAAAACTAGACACCCAGGGGAGTCCAGGATGCGGTGACTTGACTGCCTCACACCATAGTCTGTTACTCAGAATCCCTTGCAAACCTAAAAATTGTAAAAAAAACACATTTTCCCCATATGTCTGCCGTGGAAAGTTCCGGAATCTGCGAGGATCCACAAATTTCCACCCACCCCGCGTTCCCCAAAGTCTTACAAGAAAAACTGTACCTCACTTGTGTGGGTCGGCCTAGTGCCCGCGACAGGAAACGGCGCAAAACGCAACGTGGTCACACCTCAATTTCGCAGTGAAAAATGACCCACTTTTGGCAAAAAGTCTAGCTGTAGTTTTTGAACCCTAGCTCTGCGGGCACATTGGGAAACCTAGTAAACCTATAAATTTTTTAAAACTAGACACCCAGGGGAATCCAGGATGGGGTGACTTGACTGCCTCCCACCAGGGTCTGTTACCCAGAATCCCTTGCAAACCTAAAAAATTGTCAAAAAAACACATTTTCCCCATATGTCTGCCGTGGAAAGTTCCGGAATCTGCGAGGATCCACAAATTTCCACCCACCCCGCGTTCCCCAAAGTCTTACAAGAAAAACTGTACCTCACTTGTGTGGGTCGGCCTAGTGCCCGCGACAGGAAACGGCGCAAAACGCAACGTGGTCACACCTCAATTTCGCAGTGAAAAATGACCCACTTTTGGCAAAAAGTCTAGCTGTAGTTTTTGAACCCTAGCTCTGCGAGCACATTGGGAAACCTAGCAAACCTATACATTTTTTAAAACTAGACACCGAGGGGAATCCAGGATGGGGTGACTTGACTGCCTCCCACCAGGGTCTGTTACCCAGAATCCCTTGTAAACCTAAAAAATTATCAAAAAAAACACATTTTCCCCACATTTCTGTCATGGAAAGTTCCGGAATCTGCGTGGATCCACAAATTTCCACCCACCCCGCGTTCCCCAAAGTCTTACAAGAAAAACGGTACCTCACTTGTGTGGGTCGGCCTAGTGCCTGCGACAGGAAACGGCGCAAAACGCAACATGGTCACACCTCAATTTCGCAGTGAAAAATGACCCTTTTTTGGCAAATTGTCTAGCTGTAGTTTTTGAACCCTAGCTCTGCGGACACCTTGGGAAACCTAGCAAACCTATACATTTTTGAAAACTAGACACCCAGGGGAGTCCAGGATGCGGTGACTTGACTGCCTCACACCATAGTCTGTTACTCAGAATCCCTTGCAAACCTAAAAATTGTAAAAAAAACACATTTTCCCCATATGTCTGCCGTGGAAAGTTCCGGAATCTGCGAGGATCCACAAATTTCCACCCACCCCGCGTTCCCCAAAGTCTTACAAGAAAAACTGTACCTCACTTGTGTTGGTCGGCCTAGTTCCCGCGACAGGAAACGGCGCAAAACGCAACGTGGTCACACCTCAATTTCGCAGTGAAAAATGACCCTTTTTTGGCAAAATGACTAGCTGTAGTTTTTGAACCCTAGCTCTGCGGGCACCTTGGGAAACCTAGCAATCCTATACATGTTTGAAAACTAGACACCCAGGGGAATCCAGGATGGGGTGACTTGACTGCCTCCCACCAGGGTCTGTTACCCAGAATCCCTTGCAAACCTAAAAAATTGTCAAAAAAACACATTTCCCCACATTTCTGTCATGGAAAGTTCCGGAATCTGCGTGGATCCACAAATTTCCACCCACCCCGCGTTCCCCAAAGTCTTACGAGAAAAACGGTACCTCACTTGTGTGGGTCGGCCTAGTGCCCGCGACAGGAAACAGCGCAAAACGCAACGTGGTCACACCTCAATTTCGCAGTGAAAAATGACCCTTTTTTGGCAAAATGTCTAGCTGTAGTTTTTGAACCCTAGCTCTGCGGGCACCTTGGGAAACTTAGTAAACCTATACATTTTTGAAAACTAGACACCCAGGGGAATCCAGAATGGGGTGACTTGACTGCCTCCCACCAGGGTCTGTTACCCAGAATCCCTTGCAAACCTAAAAATTTGTCAAAAAAACCACATTTTCCCCACATTTCTGTCGTGGAAATTTCCAGAATCTGCGTGGATCCACAAATTTCCACCCACCCCGCGTTCCCCAAAGTCTTACGAGAAAAACGGTACCTCACTTGTGTGGGTCGGCCTAGTGCCCGCGACAGGAAACGGCGCAAAACGCAACATGGTCACACCTCAATTTCGCCGTGAAAAATGACCCTTTTTTGGCAAATTGTCTAGCTGTTGTTTTTGAACCCTAGCTCTGCGGGCACCTTGGGAAACCTAGCAAACCTATACATTTTTGAAAACAAGACACCCGGGGGAATCCAGGATGGGGTGACTTGACTGCCTCCCACCAGGGTCTGTTACCCAGAATCCCTTGCAAACCTAAAAATTGTCAAAAAAACACATTTTCCCTATTTGTCTGCCGTGGAAAGTTCCGGAATCTGCGAGGATCCACAAATTTCCACCCACCCCGCGTTCCCCAAAGTCTTACAAGAAAAACTGTACCTCACTTGTGTGGGTCGGCCTAGTGCCCGCAACAGGAAACAGCACAAAACGCAACGTGGTCACACCTCAATTTCGCAGTGAAAAATGACCCTTTTTTGGCAAAATGTCTAGCTGTAGTTTTTGAACCCTAGCTCTGCGGGCACCTTGGGAAACCTAGAAAACCTATACATTTTTGAAAACTAGACACCCAGGGGAATCCAGGATGCGGTGACTTGACTGCCTCCCACCAGGGTCTGTTACCCAGAATCCCTTGCGAACCTAAAAAATTGTCCAAAAAAACACATTTTCCCCACATTTCTGTCGTGGAAAGTTCCGGAATATGCGTGGATCCACAAATTTCTACCCACCCCATGTTCCCCTCAGTCTTACGAGAAAAACGGTACCTCACTTGTGTGGGTCGGCCTAGTTCCCGCGACAGGAAACGGCGCAATACGCAACGTGGTCACACCTCAATTTCGCAGTGAAAAATTACCCTTTTTTGGCAAAATGACTAGCTGTAGTTTTTGAACCCTAGCTCTGCGGGCACCTTGGGAAACCTAGCAATCCTATACATTTTTGAAAACTAGACACCCAGGGGAATCCAGGATGGGGTGACTTGACTGCCTCCCACCAGGGTCTGTTACCCAGAATCCCTTGCAAACCTAAAAAATTGTCAAAAAAACCAAATTTTCCCCACATTTCTGTCGCTGAAAGTTCCGGAATCTGCGTGGATCCACAAATTTCCACCCACCCCGCGTTCCCCAAAGTCTTACAAGAAAAACGGTACCTCACTTGTGTGGGTCGGCCTAGTGCCCGCGACAGGAAACGGCGCAAAACGCAACATGGTCACACCTCAATTTCGCCGTGAAAAATGACCCTTTTTTGGCAAATTGTCTAGCTGTTGTTTTTGAACCCTAGCTCTGCGGGCACCTTGGGAAACCTAGCAAACCTATACATTTTTGAAAACTAGACACCCAGGGGAATCCAGGATGGGGTGACTTGACTGCCTCCCACCAGGGTCTGTTACCCAGAATCCCTTGCAAACCTAAAAAATTGTCAGAAAAAACAAATTTTCCCCACATTTCTGTCGTGGAAAGTTCCGGAATCTGCGTGGATCCACAAATTTCCACCCACCCCGCGTTCCCCAAAGTCTTACGAGAAAAACGGTACCTCACTTGTGTGGGTCGGCCTAGTGCCTGTGACAGGAAACGGCGCAAAACGCAACATGGTCACACCTCAATTTCGCAGTGAAAAATGACCCTTTTTTGGCAAATTGTCTAGCTGTAGTTTTTGAACCCTAGCTCTGCGGGCACCTTGGGAAACCTAGCAAACCTATACATTTTTGAAAACTAGACACCCAGGGGAGTCCAGGATGCGGTGACTTGACTGCCTCCCACCATAGTCTGTTACTCAGAATCCCTTGCAAACCTAAAAATTGTAAAAAAAACCACATTTTCCCGATATGTCTGCCGTGGAAAGTTCCGGAATCTGCGAGGATCCACAAATTTCCACCCACCCCGCGTTCCCCAAAGTCTTACAAGAAAAACTGGACCTCACTTGTGTGGGTCGGCCTAGTTCCCGCGACAGGAAACGGCGCAAAACGCAACGTGGTCACTCCTCAATTTCGCATTGAAAAATGACCCTTTTTTGGCAAAATGACTAGCTGTAGTTTTTGAACCCTAGCTCTGCGGGCACCTTGGGAAACCTAGCAATCCTATACATTTTTGAAAACTAGACACCCAGGGGAATCCAGGATGGGGTGACTTGACTGCCTCCCACCAGGGTCTGTTACCCAGAATCCCTTGCAAACCTAACAAATTGTCCAAAAAACACATTTTCCCCACATTTCTGTCATGGAAAGTTCCGGAATCTGCGTGGATCCACAAATTTCCACCCACCCCGCGTTCCCCAAAGTCTTACGAGAAAAACGGTACCTCACTTGTGTGGGTCGGCCTAGTGCCCGCGACAGGAAACGGCGCAAAACGCAACGTGGTCACACCTCAATTTCGCAGTGAAAAATGACCCACTTTTGGCAAAAAGTCTAGCTGTAGTTTTTGAACCCTAGCTCTGCGGGCACATTGGGAAACCTAGTAAACCTATATATTTTTTAAAACTAGACACCCAGGGGAATCCAGGATGGGGTGACTTGACTGCCTCCCACCAGGGTCTGTTACCCAGAATCCCTTGTAAACCTAAAAAATTATAAAAAAAAACACATTTTCCCCACATTTCTGTCGTGGAAAGTTCCGGAATCTGCGTGGATCCACAAATTTCCACCCACCCCGCGTTCCCCAAAGTCTTACGAGAAAAACGGTACCTCACTTGTGTGGGTCGGCCTAGTGCCTGCGACAGGAAACGGCGCAAAACGCAACATGGTCACACCTCAATTTCGCAGTGAAAAAAGACCCTTTTTTGGCAAATTGTCTAGCTGTAGTTTTTGAACCCTAGCTCTGCGGGCACCTTGGGAAACCTAGCAAACCTATACATTTTTGAAAACTAGACACCCAGGGGAGTCCAGGATGCGGTGACTTGACTGCCTCACACCATAGTCTGTTACTCAGAATCCCTTGCAAACCTAAAAATTGTAAAAAAAACACATTTTCCCCATATGTCTGCCGTGGAAAGTTCCGGAATCTGCGAGGATCCACAAATTTCCACCCACCCCGCGTTTCCCAAAGTCTTACAAGAAAAACTGTACCTCACTTGTGTGGGTCGGCCTAGTGCCCGCGACAGGAAACGGCGCAAAACGCAACGTGGTCACACCTCAATTTCGCAGTGAAAAATGACCCACTTTTGGCAAAAAGTCTAGCTGTAGTTTTTGAACCCTAGCTCTGCGGGCACATTGGGAAACCTAGTAAACCTATACATTTTTTAAAACTAGACACCCAGGGGAATCCAGGATGGGGTGACTTGACTGCCTCCCACCAGGGTCTGTTACCCAGAATCCCTTGCAAACCTAAAAAATTGTCAAAAAAACACATTTTCCCCATATGTCTGCCGTGGAAAGTTCCGGAATCTGCGAGGATCCACAAATTTCCACCCACCCCGCGTTCCCCAAAGTCTTACAAGAAAAACTGTACCTCACTTGTGTGGGTCGGCCTAGTGCCCGCGACAGGAAACGGCGCAAAACGCAACGTGGTCACACCTCAATTTCGCAGTGAAAAATGACCCACTTTTGGCAAAAAGTCTAGCTGTAGTTTTTGAACCCTAGCTCTGCGAGCACATTGGGAAACCTAGCAAACCTATACATTTTTGAACACTAGACACCCAGGGGAATCCAGGATGGGGGGACTTGACTGCCTCCCACCAGGGTCTGTTACCCAGAATCCCTTGTAAACCTAAAAAATTATCAAAAAAAACACTTTTTCCCCACATTTCTGTCGTGGAAAGTTCCGGAATCTGCGTGGATCCACAAATTTCCACCCACCCCGCGTTCCCCAAAGTCTTACAAGAAAAACGGTACCTCACTTGTGTGGGTCGGCCTAGTGCCTGCGACAGGAAACGGCGCAAAACGCAACATGGTCACACCTCAATTTCGCAGTGAAAAATGACCCTTTTTTGGCAAATTGTCTAGCTGTAGTTTTTGAACCCTAGCTCTGCGGGCACCTTGGGAAACCTAGTAAACCTATACATTTTTGAAAACTAGACACCCAGGGGAGTCCAGGATGCGGTGACTTGACTGCCTCACACCATAGTCTGTTACTCAGAATCCCTTGCAAACCTAAAAATTGTAAAAAAAACACATTTTCCCCATATGTCTGCCGTGGAAAGTTCCGGAATTTGCGAGGATCCACAAATTTCCACCCACCCCGCGTTCCCCAAAGTCTTACAAGAAAAACTGTACCTCACTTGTGTTGGTCGGCCTAGTTCCCGCGACAGGAAACGGCGCAAAACGCAACGTGGTCACACCTCAATTTCGCAGTGAAAAATGACCCTTTTTTGGCAAAATGACTAGCTGTAGTTTTTGAACCCTAGCTCTGCGGGCACCTTGGGAAACCTAGCAATCCTATACATTTTTGAAAACTAGACACCCAGGGGAATCCAGGATGGGGTGACTTGACTGCCTCCCACCAGGGTCTGTTACCCAGAATCCCTTGCAAACCTAAAAATTTGTCAAAAAAACCACATTTTCCCCACATTTCTGTCGTGGAAATTTCCAGAATCTGCGTGGATCCACAAATTTCCACCCACCCCGCGTTCCCCAAAGTCTTACGAGAAAAACGGTACCTCACTTGTGTGGGTCGTCCTAGTGCCCGCGACAGGAAACGGCGCAAAACGCAACATGGTCACACCTCAATTTCGCCGTGAAAAATGACCCTTTTTTGGCAAATTGTCTAGCTGTTGTTTTTGAACCCTAGCTCTGCGGGCACCTTGGGAAACCTAGCAAACCTATACATTTTTGAAAACAAGACACCCGGGGGAATCCAGGATGGGGTGACTTGACTGCCTCCCACCAGGGTCTGTTACCCAGAATCCCTTGCAAACCTAAAAATTGTCAAAAAAACACATTTTCCCAATTTGTCTGCCGTGGAAAGTTCCGGAATCTGCGTGGATCCACAAATTTCCACCCAACCCGCGTTTCCCAAAGTCTTACAAGAAAAACTGTACCTCACTTGTGTGGGTCGGCCTAGTGCCCGCGACAGGAAACAGCACAAAACGCAACGTGGTCACACCTCAATTTCGCAGTGAAAATGACCCACTTTTGGCAAAATGTCTAGCTGTAGTTTTTGAACCCTAGCTCTGCGGGCACCTTGGGAAACCTATAAAACCTATACATTTTTGAAAACTAGACACCCAGGGGAATCCAGGATGCGGTGACTTGACTGCCTCCCACCAGGGTCTGTTACCCAGAATCCCTTGCGAACCTAAAAAATTGTCCAAAAAAACACATTTTCCCCACATTTCTGTCGTGGAAAGTTCCGGAATATGCGTGGATCCACAAATTTCTACCCACCCCATGTTCCCCTCAGTCTTACGAGAAAAACGGTACCTCACTTGTGTGGGTCGGCCTAGTTCCCGCGACAGGAAACGGCGCAATACGCAACGTGGTCACACCTCAATTTCGCAGTGAAAAATTACCCTTTTTTGGCAAAATGACTAGCTGTAGTTTTTGAACCCTAGCTCTGCGGGCATCTTGGGAAACCTAGCAATCCTATACATTTTTGAAAACTAGACACCCAGGGGAATCCAGGATGGGGTGACTTGACTGCCTCCCACCAGGGTCTGTTACCCAGAATCCCTTGCAAACCTAAAAAATTGTCAAAAAAACCAAATTTTCCCCACATTTCTGTCGCTGAAAGTTCCGGAATCTGCGTGGATCCACAAATTTCCACCCACCCCGCGTTCCCCAAAGTCTTACAAGAAAAACGGTACCTCACTTGTGTGGGTCGGCCTAGTGCCCGCGACAGGAAACGGCGCAAAACGCAACGTGGTCACACCTCAATTTCGCAGTGAAAAATTACCCTTTTTTGGCAAAATGACTAGCTGTAGTTTTTGAACCCTAGCTCTGCGGGCACCTTGGGAAACTTAGCAAACCTATACATTTTTGAAAACTAGACACCCAGGGGAATCCAGAATGGGGTGACTTGACTGCCTCCCACCAGGGTCTGTTACCCAGAATCCCTTGCAAACCTAAAAATTGTCAAAAAAACACATTTTCCCCATATGTCTGCCGTGGAAAGTTCCGGAATCTGCGAGGATCCACAAATTTCCACCCACCCCGCGTTCCCCAAAGTCTTACAAGAAAAACTGTACCTCACTTGTGTGGGTCGGCCTAGTGCCCGCGACAGGAAACGGCGCAAAACGCAACGTGGTCACACCTCAATTTCGCAGTGAAAAATGACCCTTTTTTGGCAAAATGACTAGCTGTAGTTTTTGAACCCTAGCTCTGCGGGCACCTTGGGAAACCTAGCAAACCTATACATTTTTTAAAACTAGACACCCAGGGGAGTCCAGGATGCGGTGACTTGACTGCCTCACACCATAGTCTGTTACTCAGAATCCCTTGCAAACCTAAAAATTGTAAAAAAAACACATTTTCCCCATATGTCTGCCGTGGAAAGTTCCGGAATCTGCGAGGATCCACAAATTTCCACCCACCCCGCGTTCCCCAAAGTCTTACAAGAAAAACTGTACCTCACTTGTGTGGGTCGGCCTAGTGCCCGCGACAGGAAACGGCGCAAAACGCAACGTGGTCACACCTCAATTTCGCAGTGAAAAATGACCCACTTTTGGCAAAAAGTCTAGCTGTAGTTTTTGAACCCTAGCTCTGCGAGCACATTGGGAAACCTAGCAAACCTATACATTTTTGAAAACTAGACACCCAGGGGAATCCAGGATGGGGTGACTTGATTGCCTGCCACCAGGGTCTGTTACCCAGAATCCCTTGTAAACCTAAAAAATTATCAAAAAAAACACTTTTTCCCCACATTTCTGTCGTGGAAAGTTCCGGAATCTGCGTGGATCCACAAATTTCCACCCACCCCGCGTTCCCCAAAGTCTTACAAGAAAAACGGTACCTCACTTGTGTGGGTCGGCCTAGTGCCTGCGACAGGAAACGGCGCAAAACGCAACATGGTCACACCTCAATTTCGCAGTGAAAAATGACCCTTTTTTGGCAAATTGTCTAGCTGTAGTTTTTGAACCCTAGCTCTGCGGGCACCTTGGGAAACCTAGCAAACCTATACATTTTTGAAAACTAGACACCCAGGGGAGTCCAGGATGCGGTGACTTGACTGCCTCACACCATAGTCTGTTACTCAGAATCCCTTGCAAACCTAAAAATTGTAAAAAAAAACACATTTTCCCCATATGTCTGCCGTGGAAAGTTCCGGAATCTGCGAGGATCCACAAATTTCCACCCACCCCGCGTTCCCCAAAGTCTTACAAGAAAAACTGTACCTCACTTGTGTTGGTCGGCCTAGTTCCCGCGACAGGAAACGGCGCAAAACGCAACGTGGTCACACCTCAATTTCGCAGTGAAAAATGACCCTTTTTTGGCAAAATGACTAGCTGTAGTTTTTGAACCCTAGCTCTGCGGGCACCTTGGGAAACCTAGCAATCCTATACATTTTTGAAAACTAGACACCCAGGGGAATCCAGGATGGGGTGACTTGACTGCCTCCCACCAGGGTCTGTTACCCAGAATCCCTTGCAAACCTAAAAAATTGTCAAAAAAACACATTTCCCCACATTTCTGTCATGGAAAGTTCCGGAATCTGCGTGGATCCACAAATTTCTACCCACCCCACGTTCCCCAAAGTCTTACGAGAAAAACGGTACCTCACTTGTGTGGGTCGGCCTAGTGCCCGCGACAGGAAACAGCGCAAAACGCAACGTGGTCACACCTCAATTTCGCAGTGAAAAATGACCCTTTTTTGGCAAAATGTCTAGCTGTAGTTTTTGAACCCTAGCTCTGCGGGCACCTTGGGAAACTTAGTAAACCTATACATTTTTGAAAACTAGACACCCAGGGGAATCCAGAATGGGGTGACTTGACTGCCTCCCACCAGGGTCTGTTACCCAGAATCCCTTGCAAACCTAAAAATTTGTCAAAAAAACCACATTTTCCCCACATTTCTGTCGTGGAAATTTCCAGAATCTGCGTGGATCCACAAATTTCCACCCACCCCGCGTTCCCCAAAGTCTTACGAGAAAAACGGTACCTCACTTGTGTGGGTCGGCCTAGTGCCCGCGACAGGAAACGGCGCAAAACGCAACATGGTCACACCTCAATTTCGCTGTGAAAAATGACCCTTTTTTGGCAAATTGTCTAGCTGTTGTTTTTGAACCCTAGCTCTGCGGGCACCTTGGGAAACCTAGCAAACCTATACATTTTTGAAAACAAGACACCCGGGGGAATCCAGGATGGGGTGACTTGACTGCCTCCCACCAGGGTCTGTTACCCAGAATCCCTTGCAAACCTAAAAATTGTCAAAAAAACACATTTTCCCAATTTGTCTGCCGTGGAAAGTTCCGGAATCTGCGTGGATCCACAAATTTCCACCCAACCCGCGTTTCCCAAAGTCTTACAAGAAAAACTGTACCTCACTTGTGTGGGTCGGCCTAGTGCCCGCGACAGGAAACAGCACAAAACGCAACGTGGTCACACCTCAATTTCGCAGTGAAAATGACCCACTTTTGGCAAAATGTCTAGCTGTAGTTTTTGAACCCTAGCTCTGCGGGCACCTTGGGAAACCTATAAAACCTATACATTTTTGAAAACTAGACACCCAGGGGAATCCAGGATGCGGTGACTTGACTGCCTCCCACCAGGGTCTGTTACCCAGAATCCCTTGCGAACCTAAATAATTGTCCAAAAAAACACATTTTCCCCACATTTCTGTCGTGGAAAGTTCCGAAATATGCGTGGATCCACAAATTTCTACCCACCCCATGTTCTCCTCAGTCTTACGAGAAAAACGGTACCTCACTTGTGTGGGTCGGCCTAGTTCCCGCGACAGGAAACGGCGCAATACGCAACGTGGTCACACCTCAATTTCGCAGTGAAAAATTACCCTTTTTTGGCAAAATGACTAGCTGTAGTTTTTGAACCCTAGCTCTGCGGGCATCTTGGGAAACCTAGCAATCCTATACATTTTTGAAAACTAGACACCCAGGGGAATCCAGGATGGGGTGACTTGACTGCCTCCCACCAGGGTCTGTTACCCAGAATCCCTTGCAAACCTAAAAAATTGTCAAAAAAACCAAATTTTCCCCACATTTCTGTCGCTGAAAGTTCCGGAATCTGCGTGGATCCACAAATTTCCACCCACCCCGCGTTCCCCAAAGTCTTACAAGAAAAACGGTACCTCACTTGTGTGGGTCGGCCTAGTGCCCGCGACAGGAAACGGCGCAATACGCAACGTGGTCACACCTCAATTTCGCAGTGAAAAATTACCCTTTTTTGGCAAAATGACTAGCTGTAGTTTTTGAACCCTAGCTCTGCGGGCACCTTGGGAAACTTAGCAAACCTATACATTTTTGAAAACTAGACACCCAGGGGAATCCAGAATGGGGTGACTTGACTGCCTCCCACCAGGGTCTGTTACCCAGAATCCCTTGCAAACCTAAAAATTGTCAAAAAAACACATTTTCCCCATATGTCTGCCGTGGAAAGTTCCGGAATCTGCGAGGATCCACAAATTTCCACCCACCCCGCGTTCCCCAAAGTCTTACAAGAAAAACTGTACCTCACTTGTGTGGGTCGGCCTAGTGCCCGCGACAGGAAACGGCGCAAAACGCAACGTGGTCACACCTCAATTTCGCAGTGAAAAATGACCCACTTTTGGCAAAAAGTCTAGCTGTAGTTTTTGAACCCTAGCTCTGCGGGCACATTGGGAAACCTAGTAAACCTATACATTTTTTAAAACTAGACACCCAGGGGAATCCAGGATGGGGTGACTTGACTGCCTCCCACCAGGGTCTGTTACCCAGAATCCCTTGCAAACCTAAATAATTGTCAAAAAAAACACATTTTCCCCACATTTCTGTCGTGGAAAGTTCCGGAATCTGCGTGGATCCACAAATTTCCACCCACCCCACGTTCCCCAAAGTCTTATGAGAAAAACGGTACCTCACTTGTGTGGGTCGGCCTAGTGCCTGCGACAGGAAACGGCGCAAAACGCAACATGGTCACACCTCAATTTCGCAGTGAAAAATGACCCTTTTTTGGCAAATTGTCTAGCTGTAGTTTTTGAACCCTAGCTCTGCGGGCACCTTGGGAAACCTAGCAAACCTATACATTTTTGAAAACTAGACACCCAGGGGAGTTCAGGATGCGGTGACTTGACTGCCTCCCACCATAGTCTGTTACTCAGAATCCCTTGCAAACCTAAAAATTTTAAAAAAAACACATTTTCCCCATATGTCTGCCGTGGAAAGTTCCGGAATCTGCGAGGATCCACAAATTTCCACCCACCCCGCGTTCCCCAAAGTCTTACAAGAAAAACTGTACCTCACTTGTGTGGGTCGGCCTAGTTCCCGCGACAGGAAACTGCGCAAAACGCAACGTGGTCACACCTCAATTTCGCAGTGAAAAATGACCCTTTTTTGGCAAAATGACTAGCTGTAGTTTTTGAACCCTAGCTCTGCGGGAACCTTGGGAAACCTAGCAATCCTATACATTTTTGAAAACTAGACACCCAGGGGAATCCAGGATGGGGTGACTTGACTGCCTCCCACCAGGGTCTGTTACCCAGAATCCCTTGCAAACCTAAAAAATTGTCAAAAAAACACATTTTCCCCACATTTCTGTCATGGATAGTTCCTGAATCTGCGTGGATCCACAAATTTCCACCCACCCCGCGTTCCCCAAAGTATTACGAGAAAAACGGTACCTCACTTGTGTGGGTCGGCCTAGTGCCCGCGACAGGAAACAGCGCAAAACGCAATGTGGTCCCACCTCAATTTCGCAGTGAAAAATGACCCTTTTTTGGCAAAATGTCTAGCTGTAGTTTTTGAAACCTAGCTCTGCGGGCACCTTGGGAAACTTAGCAAACCTATACATTTTTGAAAACTAGACACCCAGGGGAATCCAGAATGGGGTGACTTGACTGCCTCCCACCAGGGTCTGTTACCCAGAATCCCTTGCAAACCTAAAAATTGTCAAAAAAACACATTTTCCCCATATGTCTGCCGTGGAAAGTTCCGGAATCTGCGAGGATCCACAAATTTCCACCCACCCCGCGTTCCCCAAAGTCTTACAAGAAAAACTGTACCTCACTTGTGTGGGTCGGCCTAGTGCCCGCGACAGGAAACGGCGCAAAACACAACGTGGTCACACCTCAATTTCGCAGTGAAAAATGACCCACTTTTGGCAAAATGTCTAGCTGTAGTTTTTGAACCCTAGCTCTGCGGGCACCTTGGGAAACCTATAAAACCTATACATTTTTGAAAACTAGACACCCAGGGGAATCCAGGATGCGGTGACTTGACTGCCTCCCACCAGGGTCTGTTACCCAGAATCCCTTGCGAACCTAAAAAATTGTCCAAAAAAACACATTTTCCCCACATTTCTGTCGTGGAAAGTTCCGGAATATGCGTGGATCCACAAATTTCTACCCACCCCATGTTCCCCTCAGTCTTACGAGAAAAACAGTACCTCACTTGTGTGGGTCGGCCTAGTTCCCGCGACAGGAAACGGCGCAATACGCAACGTGGTCACACCTCAATTTCGCAGTGAAAAATTACCCTTTTTTGGCAAAATGACTAGCTGTAGTTTTTGAACCCTAGCTCTGCGGGCATCTTGGGAAACCTAGCAATCCTATACATTTTTGAAAACTAGACACCCAGGGGAATCCAGGATGGGGTGACTTGACTGCCTCCCACCAGGGTCTGTTACCCAGAATCCCTTGCAAACCTAAAAAATTGTCAAAAAAACCAAATTTTCCCCACATTTCTGTCGCTGAAAGTTCCGGAATCTGCGTGGATCCACAAATTTCCACCCACCCCGCGTTCCCCAAAGTCTTACAAGAAAAACGGTACCTCACTTGTGTGGGTCGGCCTAGTGCCCGCGACAGGAAACGGCGCAAAACGCAACGTGGTCACACCTCAATTTCGCAGTGAAAAATTACCCTTTTTTGGCAAAATGACTAGCTGTAGTTTTTGAACCCTAGCTCTGCGGGCACCTTGGGAAACTTAGCAAACCTATACATTTTTGAAAACTAGACACCCAGGGGAATCCAGAATGGGGTGACTTGATTGCCTCCCACCAGGGTCTGTTACCCAGAATCCCTTGCAAACCTAAAAATTGTCAAAAAAACACATTTTCCCCATATGTCTGCCGTGGAAAGTTCCGGAATCTGCGAGGATCCACAAATTTCCACCCACCCCGCGTTCCCCAAAGTCTTACAAGAAAAACTGTACCTCACTTGTGTGGGTCGGCCTAGTGCCCGCGACAGGAAACGGCGCAAAACGCAACGTGGTCACACCTCAATTTCGCAGTGAAAAATGACCCACTTTTGGCAAAAAGTCTAGCTGTAGTTTTTGAACCCTAGCTCTGCGGGCACATTGGGAAACCTAGTAAACCTATACATTTTTTAAAACTAGACACCCAGGGGAATCCAGGATGGGGTGACTTGACTGCCTCCCACCAGGGTCTGTTACCCAGAATCCCTTGCAAACCTAAAAAATTGTCAAAAAAACCACATTTTCCCCACATTTCTGTCGTGGAAAGTTCCGGAATCTGCGTGGATCCACAAATTTCCACCCACCCCACGTTCCCCAAAGTCTTATGAGAAAAACAGTACCTCACTTGTGTGGGTCGGCCTAGTGCCTGCGACAGGAAACGGCGCAAAACGCAACATGGTCACACCTCAATTTCGCAGTGAAAAATGACCCTTTTTTGGCAAATTGTCTAGCTGTAGTTTTTGAACCCTAGCTCTGCGGGCACCTTGGGAAACCTAGCAAACCTATACATTTTTGAAAACTAGACACCCAGGGGAGTTCAGGATGCGGTGACTTGACTGCCTCCCACCATAGTCTGTTACTCAGAATCCCTTGCAAACCTAAAAATTTTAAAAAAAACACATTTTCCCCATATGTCTGCCGTGGAAAGTTCCGGAATCTGCGAGGATCCACAAATTTCCACCCACCCCGCGTTCCCCAAAGTCTTACAAGAAAAACTGTACCTCACTTGTGTGGGTCGGCCTAGTTCCCGCGACAGGAAACTGCGCAAAACGCAACGTGGTCACACCTCAATTTCGCAGTGAAAAATGACCCTTTTTTGGCAAAATGACTAGCTGTAGTTTTTGAACCCTAGCTCTGCGGGAACCTTGGGAAACCTAGCAATCCTATACATTTTTGAAAACTAGACACCCAGGGGAATCCAGGATGGGGTGACTTGACTGCCTCCCACCAGGGTCTGTTACCCAGAATCCCTTGCAAACCTAAAAAATTGTCAAAAAAACACATTTTCCCCACATTTCTGTCATGGATAGTTCCTGAATCTGCGTGGATCCACAAATTTCCACCCACCCCGCGTTCCCCAAAGTATTACGAGAAAAACGGTACCTCACTTGTGTGGGTCGGCCTAGTGCCCGCGACAGGAAACAGCGCAAAACGCAATGTGGTCCCACCTCAATTTCGCAGTGAAAAATGACCCTTTTTTGGCAAAATGTCTAGCTGTAGTTTTTGAAACCTAGCTCTGCGGGCACCTTGGGAAACTTAGCAAACCTATACATTTTTGAAAACTAGACACCCAGGGGAATCCAGAATGGGGTGACTTGACTGCCTCCCACCAGGGTCTGTTACCCAGAATCCCTTGCAAACCTAAAAATTGTCAAAAAAACACATTTTCCCCATATGTCTGCCGTGGAAAGTTCCGGAATCTGCGAGGATCCACAAATTTCCACCCACCCCGCGTTCCCCAAAGTCTTACAAGAAAAACTGTACCTCACTTGTGTGGGTCGGCCTAGTGCCCGCGACAGGAAACGGCGCAAAACACAACGTGGTCACACCTCAATTTCGCAGTGAAAAATGACCCACTTTTGGCAAAAAGTCTAGCTGTAGTTTTTGAACCCTAGCTCTGCGGGCACATTGGGAAACCTAGCAAACCTATACATTTTTTAAAACTAGACACCCAGGGGAATCCAGGATGGGGTGACTTGACTGCCTCCCACCAGGGTCTGTTACCCAGAATCCCTTGCAAACCTAAAAAATTGTCAAAAAAACCACATTTTCCCCACATTTCTGTCGTGGAAAGTTCCGGAATCTGCGTGGATCCACAAATTTCCACCCACCCCGCGTTCCCCAAAGTCTTACGAGAAAAACGGTACCTCACTTGTGTGGGTTGGCCTAGTGCCTGCGACAGGAAACGGCGCAAAACGCAACATGGTCACACCTCAATTTCACAGTGAAAAATGACCCTTTTTTGGCAAATTGTCTAGCTGTAGTTTTTGAACCCTAGCTCTGCGGGCACCTTGGGAAACCTAGCAAACCTATACATTTTTGAAAACTAGACACCCAGGGGAGTCCAGGATGTGGTGACTTGACTGCCTCCCACCATAGTCTGTTACTCAGAATCCCTTGCAAACCTAAAAATTGTCAAAAAAACCACATTTTCCCCATATGTCTGCCGTGGAAAGTTCCGGAATCTGCGAGGATCCACAAATTTCCACCCACCCCGCGTTCCCCAAAGTCTTACAAGAAAAACTGTACCTCACTTGTGTGGGTCGGCCTAGTTCCCGCGACAGGAAACGGCGCAAAACGCAACGTGGTCACACCTCAATTTCGCAGTGAAAAATGACCCTTTTTTGGCAAAATGACTAGCTGTAGTTTTTGAACCCTAGCTCTGCGGGCACCTTGGGAAACCTAGCAATCCTATACATTTTTGAAAACTAGACACCCAGGGGAATCCAGGATGGGGTGACTTGACTGCCTCCCACCAGGGTCTGTTACCCAGAATCCCTTGCAAACCTAAAAAATTGTCAAAAAAACACATTTTCCCCACATTTCTGTCATGGAAAGTTCCGGAATCTGCGTGGATCCACAAATTTCCACCCACCCCGCGTTCCCCAAAGTCTTACGAGAAAAACGGTACCTCACTTGTGTGGGTCGGCCTAGTGCCCGCGACAGGAAACAGCGCAAAACGCAACGTGGTCACACCTCAATTTCGCAGTGAAAAATGACCCTTTTTTGGCAAAATGTCTAGCTGTAGTTTTTGAACCCTAGCTCTGCGGGCACCTTGGGAAACTTAGTAAACCTATACATTTTTGAAAACTAGACACCCAGGGGAATCCAGGATGGGGTGACTTGACTGCCTCCCACCAGGGTCTGTTACCCAGAATCCCTTGCAAACCTAACAAATTGTCCAAAAAACATATTTTCCCCACATTTCTGTCATGGAAAGTTCCGGAATCTGCGTGGATCCACAAATTTCCACCCACCCCGCGTTCCCCAAAGTCTTACGAGAAAAACGGTACCTCACTTGTGTGGGTCGGCCTAGTGCCCGCGACAGGAAACGGTGCAAAACGCAACGTGGTCACACCTCAATTTCGCAGTGAAAAATGACCCTTTTTTGGCAAAATGACTAGCTGTAGTTTTTGAACCCTAGCTCTGCGGGCACCTTGGGAAACTTAGCAAACCTATACATTTTTGAAAACTAGACACCCAGGGGAATCCAGAATGGGGTGACTTGACTGCCTCCCACCAGGGTCTGTTACCCAGAATCCCTTGCAAACCTAAAAATTGTCAAAAAAACACATTTTCCCCATATGTCTGCCGTGGAAAGTTCCGGAATCTGCGAGGATCCACAAATTTCCACCCACCCCGCGTTCCCCAAAGTCTTACAAGAAAAACTGTACCTCACTTGTGTGGGTCGGCCTAGTGCCCGCGACAGGAAACGGCGCAAAACGCAACGTGGTCACACCTCAATTTCGCAGTGAAAAATGACCCACTTTTGGCAAAAAGTCTAGCTGTAGTTTTTGAACCCTAGCTCTGCGGGCACATTGGGAAACCTAGTAAACCTATACATTTTTTAAAACTAGACACCCAGGGGAATCCAGGATGGGGTGACTTGACTGCCTCCCACCAGGGTCTGTTACCCAGAATCCCTTGCAAACCTAAAAAATTGTCAAAAAAACACATTTTCCCCATATGTCTGCCGTGGAAAGTTCCGGAATCTGCGAGGATCCACAAATTTCCACCCACCCCGCGTTCCCCAAAGTCTTACAAGAAAAACTGTACCTCACTTGTGTGGGTCGGCCTAGTGCCCGCGACAGGAAACGGCGCAAAACGCAACGTGGTCACACCTCAATTTCGCAGTGAAAAATGACCCACTTTTGGCAAAAAGTCTAGCTGTAGTTTTTGAACCCTAGCTCTGCAAGCACATTGGGAAACCTAGCAAACCTATACATTTTTTAAAACTAGACACCCAGGGGAATCCAGGATGGGGTGACTTGACTGCCTCCCACCAGGGTCTGTTACCCAGAATCCCTTGTAAACCTAAAAAATTATCAAAAAAAACACATTTTCCCCACATTTCTGTCGTGGAAAGTTCCGGAATCTGCGTGGATCCACAAATTTCCACCCACCCCGCGTTCCCCAAAGTCTTACGAGAAAAACGGTACCTCACTTGTGTGGGTCGGCCTAGTGCCTGCGACAGGAAACGGCGCAAAACGCAACATGGTCACACCTCAATTTCGCAGTGAAAAATGACCCTTTTTTGGCAAATTGTCTAGCTGTAGTTTTTGAACCCTAGCTCTGCGGGCACCTTGGGAAACCTAGCAAACCTATACATTTTTGAAAACTAGACACCCAGGGGAGTCCAGGATGCGGTGACTTGACTGCCTCACACCATAGTCTGTTACTCAAAATCCCTTGCAAACCTAAAAATTGTAAAAAAAACACATTTTCCCCATATGTCTGCCGTGGAAAGTTCCGGAATCTGCGAGGATCCACAAATTTCCACCCACCCCGCGTTCCCCAAAGTCTTACAAGAAAAACTGTACCTCACTTGTGTGGGTCGGCCTAGTGCCCGCGACAGGAAACAGCGCAAAACGCAACGTGGTCACACCTCAATTTCGCAGTGAAAAATGACCCACTTTTGGCAAAAAGTCTAGCTGTAGTTTTTGAACCCTAGCTCTGCGGGCACATTGGGAAACCTAGTAAACCTATACATTTTTGAAAACTAGACACCCAGGGGAATCCAGGATGGGGTGACTTGACTGCCTCCCACCAGGGTCTGTTACCCAGAATCCCTTGCAAACCTAAAAAATTGTCAAAAAAACACATTTCCCCACATTTCTGTCATGGAAAGTTCCGGAATCTGCGTGGATCCACAAATTTCTACCCACCCCGCGTTCCCCAAAGTCTTACGAGAAAAACGGTACCTCACTTGTGTGGGTCGGCCTAGTGCCCGCGACAGGAAACAGCGCAAAACGCAACGTGGTCACACCTCAATTTCGCAGTGAAAAATGACCCTTTTTTGGCAAAATGTCTAGCTGTAGTTTTTGAACCCTAGCTCTGCGGGCACCTTGGGAAACTTAGTAAACCTATACATTTTTGAAAACTAGACACCCAGGGGAATCCAGAATGGGGTGACTTGACTGCCTCCCACCAGGGTCTGTTACCCAGAATTCCTTGCAAACCTAAAAATTTGTCAAAAAAACCACATTTTCCCCACATTTCTGTCGTGGAAATTTCCAGAATCTGCGTGGATCCACAAATTTCCACCCACCCCGCGTTCCCCAAAGTCTTACGAGAAAAACGGTACCTCACTTGTGTGGGTCGGCCTAGTGCCCGCGACAGGAAACGGCGCAAAACGCAACATGGTCACACCTCAATTTCGCCGTGAAAAATGACCCTTTTTTGGCAAATTGTCTAGCTGTTGTTTTTGAACCCTAGCTCTGCGGGCACCTTGGGAAACCTAGCAAACCTATACATTTTTGAAAACAAGACACCCGGGGGAATCCAGGATGGGGTGACTTGACTGCCTCCCACCAGGGTCTGTTACCCAGAATCCCTTGCAAACCTAAAAATTGTCAAAAAAACACATTTTCCCAATTTGTCTGCCGTGGAAAGTTCCGGAATCTGCGTGGATCCACAAATTTCCACCCAACCCGCGTTTCCCAAAGTCTTACAAGAAAAACTGTACCTCACTTGTGTGGGTCGGCCTAGTGCCCGCGACAGGAAACAGCACATAACGCAACGTGGTCACACCTCAATTTCGCAGTGAAAATGACCCACTTTTGGCAAAATGTCTAGCTGTAGTTTTTGAACCCTAGCTCTGCGGGCACCTTGGGAAACCTAGAAAACCTATACATTTTTGAAAACTAGACACCCAGGGGAATCCAGGATGCGGTGACTTGACTGCCTCCCACCAGGGTCTGTTACCCAGAATCCCTTGCGAACCTAAAAAATTGTCCAAAAAAACACATTTTCCCCACATTTCTGTCGTGGAAAGTTCCGGAATATGCGTGGATCCACAAATTTCTACCCACCCCATGTTCCCCTCAGTCTTACGAGAAAAACGGTACCTCACTTGTGTGGGTCGGCCTAGTTCCCGCGACAGGAAACGGCGCAATACGCAACGTGGTCACACCTCAATTTCGCAGTGAAAAATTACCCTTTTTTGGCAAAATGACTAGCTGTAGTTTTTGAACCCTAGCTCTGCGGGCACCTTGGGAAACCTAGCAATCCTATACATTTTTGAAAACTAGACACCCAGGGGAATCCAGGATGGGGTGACTTGACTGCCTCCCACCAGGGTCTGTTACCCAGAATCCCTTGCAAACCTAAAAAATTGTCAAAAAAACCAAATTTTCCCCACATTTCTGTCGCTGAAAGTTCCGGAATCTGCGTGGATCCACAAATTTCCACCCACCCCGCGTTCCCCAAAGTCTTACAAGAAAAAAGGTACCTCACTTGTGTGGGTCGGCCTAGTGCCCGCGACAGGAAACGGCGCAAAACGCAACGTGGTCACACCTCAATTTCGCAGTGAAAAATTACCCTTTTTTGGCAAAATGACTAGCTGTAGTTTTTTAACCCTAGCTCTGCGGGCACCTTGGGAAACTTAGCAAACCTATACATTTTTGAAAACTAGACACCCAGGGGAATCCAGAATGGGGTGACTTGACTGCCTCCCACCAGGGTCTGTTACCCAGAATCCCTTGCAAACCTAAAAATTGTCAAAAAAACACATTTTCCCCATATGTCTGCCGTGGAAAGTTCCGGAATCTGCGAGGATCCACAAATTTCCACCCACCCCGCGTTCCCCAAAGTCTTACAAGAAAAACTGTACCTCACTTGTGTGGGTCGGCCTAGTGCCCGCGACAGGAAACGGCGCAAAACGCAACGTGGTCACACCTCAATTTCGCAGTGAAAAATGACCCACTTTTGGCAAAAAGTCTAGCTGTAGTTTTTGAACCCTAGCTCTGCGGGCACATTGGGAAACCTAGTAAACCTATACATTTTTTTAAACTAGACACCCAGGGGAATCCAGGATGGGGTGACTTGACTGCCTCCCACCAGGGTCTGTTACCCAGAATCCCTTGCAAACCTAAAAAATTGTCAAAAAAACACATTTTCCCCACATTTCTGTCGTGGAAAGTTCCGGAATCTGCGTGGATCCACAAATTTCCACCCACTCCACGTTCCCCAAAGTCTTATGAGAAAAACGGTACCTCACTTGTGTGGGTCGGCCTAGTGCCTGCGACAGGAAACGGCGCAAAACGCAACATGGTCACACCTCAATTTCGCAGTGAAAAATGACCCTTTTTTGGCAAATTGTCTAGCTGTAGTTTTTGAACCCTAGCTCTGCGGGCACCTTGGGAAACCTAGCAAACCTATACATTTTTGAAAACTAGACACCCAGGGGAGTTCAGGATGCGGTGACTTGACTGCCTCCCACCATAGTCTGTTACTCAGAATCCCTTGCAAACCTAAAAATTGGAAAAAACCACATTTTCCCCATATGTCTGCCGTGGAAAGTTCCGGAATCTGTGAGGATCCACAAATTTCCACCCACCCCGCGTTCCCCAAAGTCTTACAAGAAAAACTGTACCTCACTTGTGTGGGTCGGCCTAGTTCCCGCGACAGGAAACGGCGCAAAACGCAACGTGGTCACACCTCAATTTCGCAGTGAAAAATGACCCTTTTTTGGCAAAATGACTAGCTGTAGTTTTTGAACCCTAGCTCTGCGGGAACCTTGGGAAACCTAGCAATCCTATACATTTTTGAAAACTAGACACGCAGGGGAATCCAGGATGGGGTGACTTGACTGCCTCCCACCAGGGTCTGTTACCCAGAATCCCTTGCAAACCTAAAAAATTGTCAAAAAAACAAATTTTCCCCACATTTCTGTCATGGAAAGTTCCTGAATCTGCGTGGATCCACAAATTTCCACCCACCCCGCGTTCCCCAAAGTATTACGAGAAAAACGGTACCTCACTTGTGTGGGTCGGCCTAGTGCCCGCGACAGGAAACAGCGCAAAACGCAATGTGGTCCCACCTCAATTTCGCAGTGAAAAATGACCCTTTTTTGGCAAAATGTCTAGCTGTAGTTTTTGAAACCTAGCTCTGCGGGCACCTTGGGAAACTTAGCAAACCTATACATTTTTGAAAACTAGACACCCAGGGGAATCCAGAATGGGGTGACTTGACTGCCTCCCACCAGGGTCTGTTACCCAGAATCCCTTGCAAACCTAAAAAGTGTCAAAAAAACACATTTTCCCCATATGTCTGCCGTGGAAAGTTCCGGAATCTGCGAGGATCCACAAATTTCCACCCACCCCGCGTTCCCCAAAGTCTTACAAGAAAAACTGTACCTCACTTGTGTGGGTCGGCCTAGTGCCCGCGACAGGAAACGGCGCAAAACACAACGTGGTCACACCTCAATTTCGCAGTGAAAAATGACCCACTTTTGGCAAAAAGTCTAGCTGTAGTTTTTGAACCCTAGCTCTGCGGGCACATTGGGAAACCTAGCAAACCTATACATTTTTTAAAACTAGACACCCAGGGGAATCCAGGATGGGGTGACTTGACTGCCTCCCACCAGGGTCTGTTACCCAGAATCCCTTGCAAACCTAAAAAATTGTCAAAAAAACCACATTTTCCCCACATTTCTGTCGTGGAAAGTTCCGGAATCTGCGTGGATCCACAAATTTCCACCCACCCCGCGTTCCCCAAAGTCTTACGAGAAAAACGGTACCTCACTTGTGTGGGTCGGCCTAGTGCCTGCGACAGGAAACGGCGCAAAACGCAACATGGTCACACCTCAATTTCACAGTGAAAAATGACCCTTTTTTGGCAAATTGTCTAGCTGTAGTTTTTGAGCCCTAGCTCTGCGGGCACCTTGGGAAACCTAGCAAACCTATACATTTTTGAAAACTAGACACCCAGGGGAGTCCAGGATGTGGTGACTTGACTGCCTCCCACCATAGTCTGTTACTCAGAATCCCTTGCAAACCTAAAAATTGTCAAAAAAACCACATTTTCCCCATATGTCTGCCGTGGAAAGTTCCGGAATCTGCGAGGATCCACAAATTTCCACCCACCCCGCGTTCCCCAAAGTCTTACAAGAAAAACTGTACCTCACTTGTGTGGGTCGGCCTAGTTCCCGCGACAGGAAACAGCGCAAAACGCAACGTGGTCACACCTCAATTTCGCAGTGAAAAATGACCCTTTTTTGGCAAAATGACTAGCTGTAGTTTTTGAACCCTAGCTCTGCGGGCACCTTGGGAAACCTAGCAATCCTATACATTTTTGAAAACTAGACACCCAGGGGAATCCAGGATGGGGTGACTTGACTGCCTCCCACCAGGGTCTGTTACCCAGAATCCCTTGCAAACCTAAAAAATTGTCAAAAAAACACATTTTCCCCACATTTCTGTCATGGAAAGTTCCGGAATCTGCGTGGATCCACAAATTTCCACCCACCCCGCGTTCCCCAAAGTCTTACGAGAAAAACGGTACCTCACTTGTGTGGGTCGGCCTAGTGCCCGCGACAGGAAACAGCGCAAAACGCAACGTGGTCACACCTCAATTTCGCAATGAAAAATGACCCTTTTTTGGCAAAATGTCTAGCTGTAGTTTTTGAACCCTAGCTCTGCGGGCACCTTGGGAAACTTAGTAAACCCATACATTTTTGAAAACTAGACACCCAGGGGAATCCATAATGGGGTGACTTGACTGCCTCCCACCAGGGTCTGTTACCCAGAATCCCTTGCAAACCTAAAAAATTGTCAAAAAAACCACATTTTCCCCACATTTCTGTCGTGGAAAGTTCCAGAATCTGCGTGGATCCACAAATTTCCACCCACCCCGCGTTCCCCAAAGTCTTACGAGAAAAACGGTACCTCACTTGTGTGGGTCGGCCTAGTGCCCGCGACAGGAAACGGCGCAAAACGCAACATGGTCACACCTCAATTTCGCCGTGAAAAATGACCCTTTTTTGGCAAATTGTCTAGCTGTTGTTTTTGAACCCTAGCTCTGCGGGCACCTTGGGAAACCTAGCAAACCTATACATTTTTGAAAACAAGACACCCAGGGGAATCCAGGATGGGGTGACTTGACTGCCTCCCACCAGGGTCTGTTACCCAGAATCCCTTGCAAACCTAAAAATTGTCAAAAAAATACATTTTCCCCATTTGTCTGCCGTGGAAAGTTCCGGAATCTGCGTGGATCCTCAAATTTCTACCCAACCCGCGTTTCCCAAAGTCTTACAAGAAAAACTGTACCTCACTTGTGTGGGTCGGCCTAGTGCCCGCGACAGGAAACAGCACAAAACGCAACGTGGTCACACCTCAATTTCGCAGTGAAAATGACCCACTTTTGGCAAAATGTCTAGCTGTAGTTTTTGAACCCTAGCTCTGCGGGCACCTTGGGAAACCTAGAAAACCTATACATTTTTGAAAACTAGACACCCAGGGGAATCCAGGATGCGGTGACTTGACTGCCTCCCACCAGGGTCTGTTACCCAGAATCCCTTGCGAACCTAAAAAATTGTCCAAAAAAACACATTTTCCCCACATTTCTGTCGTGGAAAGTTCCGGAATATGCGTGGATCCACAAATTTCTACCCACCCCATGTTCCCCTCAGTCTTACGAGAAAAACGGTACCTCACTTGTGTGGGTCGGCCTAGTTCCCGCGACAGGAAACAGCGCAATACGCAACGTGGTCACACCTCAATTTCGCAGTGAAAAATTACCCTTTTTTGGCAAAATGACTAGCTGTAGTTTTTGAACCCTAGCTCTGCGGGCACCTTGGGAAACCTAGCAATCCTATACATTTTTGAAAACTAGACACCCAGGGGAATCCAGGATGCGGTGACTTGACTGCCTCCCACCAGGGTCTGTTACCCAGAATCCCTTGCGAACCTAAAAAATTGTCCAAAAAAACACATTTTCCCCACATTTCTGTCGTGGAAAGTTCCGGAATATGCGTGGATCCACAAATTTCTACCCACCCCATGTTCCCCTCAGTCTTACGAGAAAAACGGTACCTCACTTGTGTGGGTCAGCCTAGTTCCCGCGACAGGAAACAGCGCAATACGCAACGTGGTCACACCTCAATTTCGCAGTGAAAAATTACCCTTTTTTGGCAAAATGACTAGCTGTAGTTTTTGAACCCTAGCTCTGCGGGCACCTTGGGAAACCTAGCAATCCTATACATTTTTGAAAACTAGACACCCAGGGGAATCCAGGATGGGGTGACTTGACTGCCTCCCACCAGGGTCTGTTACCCAGAATCCCTTGCAAACCTAAAAAATTGTCAAAAAAAACAAATTTTCCCCACATTTCTGTCGTGGAAAGTTCCGGAATCTGCGTGGATCCACAAATTTCCACCCACCCCGCGTTCCCTAAAGTCTTACAAGAAAAATGGTACCTCACTTGTGTGGGTCGGCCTAGTGCCCGCGACAGGAAACGGCGCAAAACGCAACGTGGTCACACCTCAATTTCGCAGTGAAAAATTACCCTTTTTTGGCAAAATGACTAGCTGTAGTTTTTGAACCCTAGCTCTGCGGGCACCTTGGGAAACTTAGCAAACCTATACATTTTTGAAAACTAGACACCCAGGGGAATCCAGAATGGGGTGACTTGACTGCCTCCCACCAGGGTCTGTTACCCAGAATCCCTTGCAAACCTAAAAATTGTCAAAAAAACACATTTTCCCCATATGTCTGCCGTGGAAAGTTCCGGAATCTGCGAGGATCCACAAATTTCCACCCACCCCGCGTTCCCCAAAGACTTACAAGAAAAACTGTACCTCAGTTGTGTGGGTCGGCCTAGTGCCCGCGACAGGAAACGGCGCAAAACGCAACGTGGTCACACCTCAATTTCGCAGTGAAAAATGACCCACTTTTGGCAAAAAGTCTAGCTGTAGTTTTTGAACCCTAGCTCTGCGGGCACATTGGGAAACCTAGCAAACCTATACATTTTTTAAAACTAGACACCCAGGGGAATCCAGGATGGGGTGACTTGACTGCCTCCCACCAGGGTCTGTTACCCAGAATCCCTTGCAAACCTAAAAAATTGTCAAAAAAACCACATTTTCCCCACATTTCTGTCGTGGAAAGTTCCGGAATCTGCGTGGATCCACAAATTTCCACCCACCCCCCGTTCCCCAAAGTCTTACGAGAAAAACGGTACCTCACTTGTGTGGGTCGGCCTAGTGCCTGCGACAGGAAACGGCGCAAAACGCAACATGGTCACACCTCAATTTTGCAGTGAAAAATGACCCTTTTTTTGGCAAATTGTCTAGCTGTAGTTTTTGAACCCTAGCTCTGCGGGCACCTTGGGAAACCTAGCAAACCTATACATTTTTGAAAACTAGACACCCAGGGGAGTCCAGGATGCGGTGACTTGACTGCCTCCCACCATAGTCTGTTACTCAGAATCCCTTGCAAACCTAAAAATTGTAAAAAAAACACATTTTCCCCATATGTCTGCCGTGGAAAGTTCCGGAATCTGCGAGGATCCACAAATTTCCACCCACCCCGCGTTCCCCAAAGTCTTACAAGAAAAACTGTACCTCACTTGTGTGGGTCGGCCTAGTTCCCGCGACAGGAAACGGCGCAAAACGCAACGTGGTCACACCTCAATTTCGCAGTGAAAAATGACCCTTTTTTGGCAAAATGACTAGCTGTAGTTTTTGAACCCTAGCTCTGCGGGCACCTTGGGAAACCTAGCAATCCTATACATTTTTGAAAACTAGACACCCAGGGGAATCCAGGATGGGGTGACTTGACTGCCTCCCACCAGGGTCTGTTACCCAGAATCCCTTGCAAACCTAAAAAATTGTCAAAAAAACACATTTTCCCCACATTTCTGTCATGGAAAGTTCCGGAATCTGCGTGGATCCACAAATTTCCACCCACCCCGCGTTCCCCAAAGTCTTACGAGAAAAACGGTACCTCACTTGTGTGGGTCGGCCTAGTGCCCGCGACAGGAAACAGCGCAAAACGCAACGTGGTCACACCTCAATTTCGCAGTGAAAAATGACCCTTTTTTGGCAAAATGTCTAGCTGTAGTTTTTGAACCCTAGCTCTGCGGGCACCTTGGGAAACTTAGTAAACCTATACATTTTTGAAAACTAGACACCCAGGGGAATCCAGAATGGGGTGATTTGACTGCCTCCCACCAGGGTCTGTTACCCAGAATCCCTTGCAAACCTAAAAAATTGTCAAAAAAAACACATTTTCCCCACATTTCTGTCGTGGAAAGTTCCAGAATCTGCGTGGATCCACAAATTTCCACCCACCCCGCGTTCCCCAAAGTCTTACGAGAAAAACGGTACCTCACTTGTGTGGGTCGGCCTAGTGCCCGCGACAGGAAACGGCGCAAAATGCAACATGGTCACACCTCAATTTCGCCGTGAAAAATGACCCTTTTTTGGCAAATTGTCTAGCTGTGGTTTTTGAACCCTAGCTCTGCGGGCACCTTGGGAAACCTAGCAAACCTATACATTTTTGAAAACAAGACACCCGGGGGAATCCAGGATGGGGTGACTTGACTGCCTCCCACCAGGGTCTGTTACCCAGAATCCCTTGCAAACCTAAAAATTGTCAAAAAAACACATTTTCCCCATTTGTCTGCCGTGGAAAGTTCCGGAATCTGCGTGGATCCACAAATTTCTAGGGGTGGGCGGAATTTGCGTAATTGCGTTACGCAAATCTCCGCGAAACGGTAAAAAATCTCCGCGAACACGCAGAAATTCCGCGAACACGCGGAATTGCTTGTTCGCGATGCTTTTTTCCTGTTCGCAATTGCTGTTTGCGTGCTCGAGGAGAAATATCTCGCGAACATGCATTTTGAGAACGCAAACAAGCAAAAATTTCGCGAAATCGCGGAAAGCATACTTTTGAGCAATTTCGCGTTCTCCGCGGAACGCGAAATTACGCAAATTCCGCAAATTCCGCGAGCGGAACGGAATTTGCCGCCCAGGCCTACAAATTTCCACCCAACCCGCGTTTCCCAAAGTCTTACAAGAAAAACTGTACCTCACTTGTGTGGGTCGGCCCAGTGCCCGCGACAGGAAACAGCACAAAACGCAACGTGGTCACACCTCAATTTCGCAGTGAAAAATGACCCACTTTTGGCAAAATGTCTAGCTGTAGTTTTTGAGCCCTAGCTCTGCGGGCACCTTGGGAAACCTAGAAAACCTATACATTTTTGAAAACTAGACACCCAGGGGAATCCAGGATGCGGTGACTTGACTGCCTCCCACCAGGGTCTGTTACCCAGAATCCCTTGCGAACCTAAAAAATTGTCCAAAAAAACATATTTTCCCCACATTTCTGTCGTGGAAAGTTCCGGAATATGCGTGGATCCACAAATTTCTACCCACCCCATGTTCCCCTCAGTCTTACGAGAAAAACGGTACCTCACTTGTGTGGGTCGGCCTAGTTCCCGCGACAGGAAACGGCGCAATACGCAACGTGGTCACACCTCAATTTCGCAGTGAAAAATTTACCCTTTTTTGGCAAAATGACTAGCTGTAGTTTTTGAACCCTAGCTCTGCGGGCACCTTGGGAAACCTAGCAATCCTATACATTTTTGAAAACTAGACACCCAGGGGAATCCAGGATGGGGTGACTTGACTGCCTCCCACCAGGGTCTGTTACCCAGAATCCCTTGCAAACCTAAAAAATTGTCAAAAAAAACAAATTTTCCCCACATTTCTGTCGTGGAAAGTTCCGGAATCTGCGTGGATCCACAAATTTCCACCCACCCCGCGTTCCCCAAAGTCTTACAAGAAAAACGGTACCTCACTTGTGTGGGTCGGCCTAGTGCCCGCGACAGGAAACGGCGCAAAACGCAACGTGGTCACACCTCAATTTCGCAGTGAAAAATTACCCTTTTTTGGTAAAATGACTAGCTGTAGTTTTTGAACCCTAGCTCTGCGGGCACCTTGGGAAACTTAGCAAACCTATACATTTTTTAAAACTAGACACCCAGGGGAATTCAGAATGGGGTGACTTGACTGCCTCCCACCAGGGTCTGTTACCCAGAATCCCTTGCAAACCTAAAAATTGTCAAAAAAACACATTTTCCCCATATGTCTGCCGTGGAAAGTTCCGGAATCTGCGAGGATCCACAAATTTCCACCCACCCCGCGTTCCCCAAAGTCTTACAAGAAAAACTGTACCTCACTTGTGTGGGTCGGCCTAGTGCCTGCGACAGGAAACGGCGCAAAACGCAACGTGGTAACACCTCAATTTCGCAGTGAAAAATGACCCACTTTTGGCAAAAAGTCTAGCTGTAGTTTTTGAACCCTAGCTCTGCGGGCACATTTAGAAACCTAGTAAACCTATACATTTTTTAAAACTAGACACCCAGGGGAATCCAGGATGGGGTGACTTGACTGCCTCCCACCAGGGTCTGTTACCCAGAATCCCTTGCAAACCTAAAAAATTGTCAAAAAAACCACATTTTCCCCACATTTCTGTCGTGGAAAGTTCCGGAATCTGCGTGGATCCACAAATTTCTACCCACCCCACGTTCCCCAAAGTCTTACGAGAAAAACGGTACCTCACTTGTGTGGGTCGGCCTAGTGCCTGCGACAGGAAACGGCGCAAAACGCAACATGGTCACACCTCAATTTCGCAGTGAAAAATGACCCTTTTTTGGCAAATTGTCTAGCTGTAGTTTTTGAACCCTAGCTCTGCGGGCACCTTGGGAAACCTAGCAAACCTATACATTTTTGAAAACTAGACACCCAGGGGAGTCCAGGATGCGGTGACTTGACTGCCTCCCACCATAGTCTGTTACTCAGAATCCCTTGCAAACCTAAAAATTGTAAAAAAAACCACATTTTCCCCATATGTCTGCCGTGGAAAGTTCCGGAATCTGCGAGGATCCACAAATTTCCACCCACCCCGCGTTCCCCAAAGTCTTACAAGAAAAACTGTACCTCACTTGTGTGGGTCGGCCTAGTTCCCGCGACAGGAAACGGCGCAAAACGCAACGTGGTCACACCTCAATTTCGCAGTGAAAAATGACCCTTTTTTGGCAAAATGACTAGCTGTAGTTTTTGAACCCTAGCTCTGCGGGCACCTTGGGAAACCTAGCAATCCTATACATTTTTGAAAACTAGACACCCAGGGGAATCCAGGATGGGGTGACTTGACTGCCTCCCACCAGGGTCTGTTACCCAGAATCCCTTGCAAACCTAAAAAATTGTCAAAAAAACACATTTTCCCCACATTTCTGTCATGGAAAGTTCCGGAATCTGCGTGGATACACAAATTTCCACCCACCCCGCGTTCCCCAAAGTCTTACGAGAAAAACGGTACCTCACTTGTGTGGGTCGGCCTAGTGCCCGCGACAGGAAACAGCGCAAAACGCAACGTGGTCACACCTCAATTTCGCAGTGAAAAATGACCCTTTTTTGGCAAAATGTCTAGCTGTAGTTTTTGAACCCTAGCTCTGCGGGCACCTTGGGAAACTTAGTAAACCTATACATTTTTGAAAACTAGACACCCAGGGGAATCCAGAATGGGGTGACTTGACTGCCTCCCACCAGGGTCTGTTACCCAGAATCCCTTGCAAACCTAAAAAATTGACAAAAAAACCACATTTTCCCCACATTTCTGTCGTGGAAAGTTCCAGAATCTGTGTGGATCCACAAATTTCCACCCACCCCGCGTTCCCCAAAGTCTTACGAGAAAAACGGTACCTCACTTGTGTGGGTCGGCCTAGTGCCCGCGACAGGAAACGGCGCAAAACGCAACATGGTCACACCTCAATTTCGCCGTGAAAAATGACCCTTTTTTGGCAAATTGTCTAGCTGTTGTTTTTGAACCCTAGCTCTGCGGGCACCTTGGGAAACCTAGCAAACCTATACATTTTTGAAAACAAGACACCCGGGGGAATCCAGGATGGGGTGACTTGACTGCCTCCCACCAGGGTCTGTTACCCAGAATCCCTTGCAAACCTAAAAATTGTCAAAAAAACACATTTTCCCCATTTGTCTGCCGTGGAAAGTTCCGGAATCTGCGTGGATCCACAAATTTCCACCCAACCCGCGTTTCCCAAAGTCTTACAAGAAAAACTGTACCTCACTTGTGTGGGTCGGCCTAGTGCCCGCGACAGGAAACAGCACAAAACGCAACGTGGTCACACCTCAATTTCGCAGTGAAAAATGACCCACTTTTGGCAAAATGTCTAGCTGTAGTTTTTGAACCCTAGCTCTGCAGGCACCTTGGGAAACCTAGAAAACCTATACATTTTTGAAAACTAGACACCCAGGGGAATCCAGGATGCGGTGACTTGACTGCCTCCCACCAGGGTCTGTTACCCAGAATCCCTTGCGAACCTAAAAAATTCTCCAAAAAAACACATTTTCCCCACATTTCTGTCGTGGAAAGTTCCGGAATATGCGTGGATCCACAAATTTCTACCCACCCCATGTTCCCCTCAGTCTTACGAGAAAAACGGTACCTCACTTGTGTGGGTCGGCCTAGTTCCCGCGACAGGAAACGGCGCAATACGCAACGTGGTCACACCTCAATTTCGCAGTGAAAAATTTACCCTTTTTTGGCAAAATGACTAGCTGTAGTTTTTGAACCCTAGCTCTGCGGGCACCTTGGGAAACCTAGCAATCCTATACATTTTTGAAAACTAGACACCCAGGGGAATCCAGCATGGGGTGACTTGACTGCCTCCCACCAGGGTCTGTTACCCAGAATCCCTTGCAAACCTAAAAAATTGTCAAAAAAAACAAATTTTCCCCACATTTCTGTCGTGGAAAGTTCCGGAATCTGCGTGGATCCACAAATTTCCACCCACCCCGCGTTCCCCAAAGTCTTACAAGAAAAACGGTACCTCACTTGTGTGGGTCGGCATAGTGCCCGCGACAGGAAACGGCGCAAAACGCAACGTGGTCACACCTCAATTTCGCAGTGAAAAATTACCCTTTTTTGGCAAAATGACTAGCTGTAGTTTTTGAACCCTAGCTCTGCGGGCACCTTGAGAAACTTAGCAAACCTATACATTTTTGAAAACTAGACACCCAGGGGAATCCAGAATGGGGTGACTTGACTGCCTCCCACCAGGGTCTGTTACCCAGAATCCCTTGCAAACCTAAAAATTGTCAAAAAAACACATTTTCCCCATATGTCTGCAGTGGAAAGTTCCGGAATCTGCGAGGATCCACAAATTTCCACCCACCCCGCGTTCCCCAAAGTCTTACAAGAAAAACTGTACCTCACTTGTGTGGGTCGGCATAGTGCCCGCGACAGGAAACGGCGCAAAACGCAACGTGGTCACACCTCAATTTCGCAGTGAAAAATGACCCACTTTTGGCAAAAAGTCTAGCTGTAGTTTTTGAACCCTAGCTCTGCGGGCACATTGGGAAACCTAGTAAACCTATACATTTTTTAAAACTAGACACCCAGGGGAATCCAGGATGGGGTGACTTGACTGCCTCCCACCAGGGTCTGTTACCCAGAATCCCTTGCAAACCTAAAAAATTGTCAAAAAAAACACATTTTCCCCACATTTCTGTCGTGGAAAGTTCCGGAATCTGCGTGGATCCACAAATTTCCACCCACCCCACGTTCCCCAAAGTCTTACGAGAAAAACGGTACCTCACTTGTGTGGGTCGGCCTAGTGCCTGCGACAGGAAACGGCGCAAAACGCAACATGGTCACACCTCAATTTCGCAGTGAAAAATGACCCTTTTTTGGCAAATTGTCTAGCTGTAGTTTTTGAACCCTAGCTCTGCGGGCACCTTGGGAAACCTAGCAAACCTATACATTTTTGAAAACTAGACACCCAGGGGAGTCCAGGATGCGGTGACTTGACTGCCTCCCACCATAGTCTGTTACTCAGAATCCCTTGCAAACCTAAAAATTGTAAAAAAAACACATTTTCCCCATATGTCTGCCGTGGAAAGTTCCGGAATCTGCGAGGATCCACAAATTTCCACCCACCCCGCGTTCCCCAAAGTCTTACAAGAAAAACTGTACCTCACTTGTGTGGGTCGGCCTAGTTCCCGCGACAGGAAACGGCGCAAAACGCAACGTGGTCACACCTCAATTTCGCAGTGAAAAATGACCCTTTTTTGGCAAAATGACTAGCTGTAGTTTTTGAACCCTAGCTCTGCGGGAACCTTGGGAAACCTAGCAATCCTATACATTTTTGAAAACTAGACACCCAGGGGAATCCAGGATGGTGTGACTTGACTGCCTCCCACCAGGGTCTGTTACCCAGAATCCCTTGCAAACCTAAAAAATTGTCAAAAAAACACATTTTCCCCACATTTCTGTCATGGAAAGTTCCGGAATCTGCGTGGATCCACAAATTTCCACCCACCCCGCGTTCCCCAAAGTATTACGAGAAAAACGGTACCTCACTTGTGTGGGTCGGCCTAGTGCCCGCGACAGGAAACAGCGCAAAACGCAATGTGGTCCCACCTCAATTTCGCAGTGAAAAATGACCCTTTTTTGGCAAAATGTCTAGCTGTAGTTTTTGAAACCTAGCTCTGCGGGCACCTTGGGAAACTTAGCAAACCTATACATTTTTGAAAACTAGACACCCAGGGGAATCCAGAATGGGGTGACTTGACTGCCTCCCACCAGGGTCTGTTACCCAGAATCCCTTGCAAACCTAAAAATTGTCAAAAAAACACATTTTCCCCATATGTCTGCCGTGGAAAGTTCCGGAATCTGCGAGGATCCACAAATTTCCACCCACCCCGCGTTCCCCAAAGTCTTACAAGAAAAACTGTACCTCACTTGTGTGGGTCGGCCTAGTGCCCGCGACAGGAAACGGCGCAAAACGCAACGTGGTCACACCTCAATTTCGCAGTGAAAAATGACCCACTTTTGGCAAAAAGTCTAGCTGTAGTTTTTGAACCCTAGCTCTGCGGGCACATTGGGAAAGCTAGCAAACCTATACATTTTTGAAAACTAGACACCAAGGGGAATCCAGGATGGGGTGACTTGACTGCCTCCCACCAGGGTCTGTTACCCAGAATCCCTTGCAAACCTAAAAAATTGTCAAAAAAACCACATTTTCCCCACATTTCTGTCGTGGAAAGTTCCGGAATCTGCGTGGATCCACAAATTTCCACCCACCCCGCGTTCCCCAAAGTCTTACGAGAAAAACGGTACCTCACTTGTGTGGGTCGGCCTAGTGCCTGCGACAGGAAACGGCGCAAAACGCAACATGGTCACACCTCAATTTCGCAGTGAAAAATGACCCTTTTTTGGCAAATTGTCTAGCTGTAGTTTTTGAACCCTAGCTCTGCGGGCACCTTGGGAAACCTAGCAAACCTATACATTTTTGAAAACTAGACACCCAGGGGAGTCCAGGATGCGGTGACTTGACTGCCTCCCACCATAGTCTGTTACTCAGAATCCCTTGCAAACCTAAAAATTGTAAAAAAAACACATTTTCCCGATATGTCTGCCGTGGAAATATCCGGAATCTGCGAGGATCCACAAATTTCCACCCACCCCGCGTTCCCCAAAGTATTACGAGAAAAACAGTACCTCACTTGTGTGGGTCGGCCTAGTGCCCGCGACAGGAAACAGCGCAAAACGCAATGTGGTCCCACCTCAATTTCGCAGTGAAAAAATGACCCTTTTTTGGCAAAATGTCTAGCTGTAGTTTTTGAACTCTAGCTCTGCGGGCACCTTGGGAAATGTAGGAGAGTAGGGTCTGCTATCCTATGGTCACCCCAAATTTTTGCTTTTTGCTTCACTGGTTTTTGACATATTGAGGCTGTGGGCCTGCCAATCAGACCCCCAGCCTGCTGTTCTCTCTACTAAATTACAACTATGCACCCTAGGTGCATAACCAATTGGAAGTGGATCACCCTGTCAGCCCCTGTACCAGTGTACACTAGGTACCCAGGGCATTGGTGTACCCAAGGCCTGCCAAGGGCTGCAGCATGTATTATGCCACCCCAGGCTTGGCCTAACAATCTGACACAACTGGCTGATCACTCAGCTGGGGTAAGTTGGTGTAATCACCTCTAACTTAGGTGTAGTATACCTATACCTAACCTTAAATGGGACACCTGGTAACCTATAAGTCACTCCTATGGCAGGCCTTAACAATCCTGAAGGCAGAGTGCTTGGTTCCATGTGAGATGGTGCTCTGGCATGAGCTGAGCCTGTCTGCAGTGGTCGGAACAACTTCCTTCTACTGTTTCCAGATATCGTCATACCATATACTCTTAAGTGCATTATGAACCTCGCGGTTAAATGCTATCTTTGGTTTGGCTTTATCAAAACATGTCGAGTAAGGTGTCATACGAATTGGAATACTAACCCCTCGCCAATTCTGGCGACGGGGTTAGCATTCCACCCTTCTAGAGGGACACGACATGTACAGTACCTGAAACCCGGGTAAAATCAGACATAGCCTCAGCTCCACAAAATGGATGCTGCCACCACAGACACAAGTCTGCCCTCCTGCTGCTGGGAGTCCTTCCAGCTTGGGAGGTGTGGACAAAGGGTTTCCTGCCAGGGGAGGTGCGTGCACCACCCCCGACAGGATTTTGTGTATTGGTCAGGTAGGGCTTGAAAGAAACCAGACATGCCTGTGGCTCACAAGGAGCCTCGGTGCATATGCCAGTTCAAACCGGTCCTGGGGCACACCAGTCCCGGGCCTGGGGCGAGCTGGACAAAGGATTGGGGGTGTAACCACCCCCCTTCCTGGTCCCACCCATAGGGAGGGACCTAGCAGGTAGTCCGGCCCCTAGAATCCGCTTAAAGGTAGGAGCTGTGTCCTAAGACTTCAGACATCCTGGAATCAACTTGAAACTAAGAAGAAGACGGGAACTTCGACATTCTGCTGCACAGAAGACTGAAGAAAATCTCCCCTGTGGTCAGGGAGTGACCACCTTGCTAACGCAAGCACCATCCAGCGAATCACCGTCTGCTTTGCCGCCGCCTCCCGCCGGAGCCCGAGCCCAGAGACTGACAAGACCTGGACCTCCAGACCTCTCACCGCCCGATCCACAGTCCCTGAAAAGAGGAGACCCGTGGAGGCACCGAGACACGTGGAGCCAGCCATCTTGGAACGACTACGACAAGCTGACAAGTGCAACAACCGAGGCTCCCTCCAAGTTGTGCTTTGGGTCCTGAGAAGCCCAACCCTCGAGCAGCATCTGCACCAAAGGTGAGCCCTCCAGCATCTCCACGATCTGCGTGGGGCCCTTCTGCATTTTGCCACTCGACGCGCCTAACCGGTTGCTGGCCCGCTGGCTAGTGGCCATCTTGGCGACGAAATCTACGACAAACACCGCTGGTCTGGTTGCTCCAGACTGGCCCTTGCTCCCCTCCAAAGGAGCAATCCCTCTGACCTTGCTGGTCAGAACCAACAGCTGATTTCCGAATCCTCCTGCAATTGCTTTTGCCAAGGCTTGTTTGCTTCGATCAAGTCGCTGACACCGCTGACAGCGAGAACCTGCGTGGGACAGCTCGTGAGCCGACTCCTGGACGTCGTTGACCTTCAGGGACCACGTGGCTGCGGAGACAAGCTACCCCTCATCACCTGTTTGCACCCGACATTGCCTGGTACCCACCTGGTGCCACGCTGGTCACTGGCTAGTGACTGTGAACACTGTCCCCTCTGCTTACAGGTCTTCAACATCTCCGATCCACTCTTGGATCCACTGCATCTCTCCCGGACCGACCGCCTGCAGCATCTTTGTCTTCAAGCTCCACGGAACAGATAGAAGAAACCCGACGCACTTTGAGGCCTATGCACCCGCTTCCTGTGGGTGAGGTAAAGCTGGTACTCCGGTGCCCATGTGTAGTAATACATCTCTAGTGCCTGTGTTCCAAATCTTAAGTTCCTAGTCAACCCGGAAGATCTCCTTTGCAGTAACTTTGTACTTTTTACGCACCCATTGAAACCTATGGGAGCACGCGTGTGACTATTTGCTCTGCACACGCCACCCGTGGACCTCCTGGTCACTAACTGACGTTAGCTCCTTGTAGGCCCAGCGATTCTAGAGGCCCTAGGCCTTTTTCCTTTTCTGTTCGTGGTACTTATACCACTATTTTAGTATATGGTTTGAGTGGCCACCAGGGCCTATCCATATAACGTGCAACTTCTGTGTATTCTGTGATAATCTTGTTTGACGATTTGTGCTCCTGTGCTCATAAAGAGACTAGGGGTTACTTTGAGAAATAAATACATATATATTTTGAATATATATCTGTGTGGTGTCCTTTCATTGGTATAAAAGGGGGTTACATTTGGTAAAACAGCTGGCTTAACACGCTTCACGAGTTTAGCCTCAAAGACTGCTTAGCCTACGCTACCACTAGGGCAGCTAGTCCGAAAAGGTTGACTTACAACCACACCATAAGGGTTGCTTGGCATGGTACAAGGTGATCACTTTAACTAGTGAGCATCATGTACCAGGCCAACTTCTCACATTGGTGAGCAGCGGTTGGATTTGAGCTTGCTGTGTTTTACCATTGTAATCTCTTGGTTACCAATTGAAAGATCACATAGGTACCTGTAGGTACATATTAAAACAAGATTAGATATACATAAGTTCTACTGAACTTAGTTGTTGTAGAGCAAAGGGAGTAGCACACCCTGACTACAACTACTAGATAGGTTTAGTAGGTAAACCCAAGTGTAGGTAGATTGCAACACATCCACCCACACTTAAGAGCAATGGCTGGGGCAGAGGGGTCCACTGTACCCATCTCTGTTTAGAGTGACCCCCCGAGGGCACCATCCATCTTTGCTACCCTTAATCAGAATGAGCTCAGGCAGTTGGCAACTCTTAGGGGCCTTAAACAGCCCAAGAACCCTACCTCTGCTGTGCTCAGAGCACTCTTGCAAGAGGATGAGAATCAAAGAGAGCTCAAGAGAGCTTCCCAGTTAGCCCCCTTAGGGACAGGAACAGGAGGCCCCCCTTCTGAAGATGCCACTGAGGTACCCCTTTCCAATAGCCATCCCTTAGATGAAAACCATACTACAGGGGAGGAAAGTGGTGAGGATACAGAAAGTAGTGATGATGAAGGGAGAACTAGCACAGTGCCAAGTATTATACTTGGCCCAGCTAAACTAAGGCTATTGGGGACTGACAATGGGTTCACCCCATTGGATCTCCCCAGTGGACTTAACACAGGGCTTGGGAGGCAAAGGAATCGCTCAGGTGACTCCAATGCTTCTCATGGCTCTAGAGGCTCTCAAGGTCACTCCAGGAAAAGGATGACCACCCCTCAGAGGAGGGAACATGAGGCCAGAATGCAAGAAGCCCAGCTGAGGATCAGGAAGCAGGAGCTAGAAGTAGCCCTGATGGAAGAGAAACTGAGCAAGGCTAGACAGCATAAAGAGAGTGGGTCTATACCCACTGGTGGCAGCATTGTCCCTAAGGACAAAGATAGGGTTTTCGATAATAGAAACCTGTCTAAGGTTGTGCCCCCCTACAAAAGTGGGGATGACATCCACAAGTGGATAACTGCTCTTGAGAGAGCCTGCAAAGTACAGCAGGTTCCTGAAGACCAGTGGGCAGCAATCCTCTGGCTCTCCTTTGAGGGAAGAGGCAGAGACAGACTCCTCACTGTTAGAGAAGAGGATGTCAGAAACTACAGAGTCCTGAAGAGTGTTCTAGTTGATGGGTTAGGCTTAACCACTGAGCAGTACAGGTTAATGTTCAGAGACACCCAAAAGACACAGACTCAGGACTGGTCTGAATACATTGAATGTGCCACTAAGGCTTTGGAGGGTTGGTTGCTGGGAAGTAAGGTATCTGATTTTACAGGATTGTATAATTTGATGATGAGAGAACAGATTTTAAATAACTGTCAAAACCAGCAACTGCATCAACACTTGGTTGACTCTGATCTGACCTCTCCCCAAGAATTGGGAAAGAAGGCAGACAAATGGGTCAGAACCAGGGTTAAGCAAAAGAACCAGAACCAGGGCCAAGGGGGTGATCAGAAGAAAACAGACCAAAAGGGTGGAGATCAGAAATCTAAAGACCAGAAGTCTTCAACAGGGCCCCAAACTACTGCTAAGGAGGGTGGGTCCCAACAACAGTCCAAGAAGAAGAAAGAAGGTCAAAAGAAACCCTGGTGCAATCATTGCAAAAATACAACTCACTGGACTAGTGATTGCAAAAAGGGTGGAGCCCCCAACACTGTTGCCCCTAAGGCATCTGCTCCCAGTACTACTGTTAGCAGTGTTGGTCCCCAGACAAAGGGTGTAGTGGGAATCACTATGGGAACTGAAGGAGATTCTGACTTAGACAGAACCCTTACACAGGCAGTCTTGATCTGTGATGGGGACATTGATTTGTCCCTGACTGTGAGCCCCAGTAACCTGGGCAAGTACAGACAGACTCCTTTAATTAATGACAAAGTGGCTCAAGCCTACAGGGACACATGTGCCAGTGTCACTATGGTGACACCAGGCTTTGTGGACCCTGGACAGTACATACCAGGTGAGAACTACCTGGTGACCAATGCCAGCAATGCCACTACTTCACATAGTGTGGCAGTTGTTAACTTCTCATGGGGAGGGGTAACTGGCCTCAAAAGGGTTGTGGTTAGTGCAGACCTCCCAGTAGAATGTTTGTTGGGCAATGACCTAGAGAGTTCTCTATGGTCAGAAGTGGAGTACAGGACTCATGCAGAGATGTTAGGTATATCATCACATGTCCTTGCTGTGACCAGGTCACAGGCCAAAAAGTGCCTCACTGAACCTCAGGTCTTGGATCCTGGAACAATGGACCAAGCACCTACCAAGAAGAAGAACAGGAGGATCAAGGCTGTGCCTTCCCCCCTGCCTCAGAGTGATGATCAGCCTTCCCAGGAAGCTGATCTAGAGGACCCTGAAGGAACTGTCCCTGAAGAGCTTGAACCTGATCAGGTTGAGTTTCTGGGGACAGGGGGACCTTCAAGGGCTGACTTGAGGCAGGCTCAGTTATCCTGTCCCTCTCTTGAACCCCTCAGACAGCTGGCTGCTGCTGAGGCTGCTGGGAATGCTCAAGGTACCCATAAAGTGTATTGGGATGAAGGGCTCCTTTATTCAGAGGCTAGAGACCCCAAGCCTGGTGCTACCAGGAGGTTGGTCATACCTCTGCAATTTAGGGGCTTCCTTCTTACCTTGGCCCATGACATTCCTTTAGCAGGACACTTAGGCCAGAACAAGACTTGGGACAGGCTTGTCCCTCACTTTCACTGGCCTCATATGAATGAAGATACAAAGGAGTTTTGTCGCTCCTGTGTCACCTGCCAAGCCAGTGGCAAATCAGGTGGCACAACAAAGGCCCCCCTAATACCACTACCTGTGGTGGGGGTCCCCTTTGAAAGAGTGGGAATAGACATAGTGGGTCCCATGGATCCTCCCACTGCATCTGGGCACAGATTTATACTGGTGGTAGTGGATCATGCCACCAGGTATCCAGAGGCAATTCCCCTTAGGACCACTACAGCTCCTGTTGTGGCCAGGGCCCTGCTAGGAGTATTCTCCAGAGTGGGGTTTCCTAAGGAGGTAGTATCTGACAGAGGTACCAACTTTATGTCAGGATACTTGACAGCTATGTGGAAGGAATGTGGTGTCAACTACAAGTTCACCACCCCTTATCACCCACAATGCAATGGGCTTGTTGAGAGATTCAACAAGACCCTAAAGGGTATGATCAAAGGATTACCTGAAAAGCTCAGGCGAAGATGGGACATCCTTCTACCCTGCCTTCTGTTTGCTTACAGAGAGGTCCCACAAAAAGGAGTTGGCTACAGCCCCTTTGAATTGTTGTTTGGGCACCCTGTGAGAGGCCCACTGTGTTTGGTGAAGGAAGGATGGGAGTTACCTCTCAAAAAGCCTAAGCTAGACATAGTGGACTATGTACTTGGTCTCCGCTCCAGGATGGCTGAGTATATGGAGAAGGCATCCAAAAACCTTGAGGCAAGCCAGGCCTTACAGAAAGCTTGGCATGACCAAAAGGCTGTCTTGGTTGAGTATCAGCCAGGACAGAAGGTATGGGTGTTGGAGCCAGTGGCCCCAGCAGCACTCCAAGACAAATGGTCTGGACCCCATACAATCCTGGAAAAGAAGGGAGAGGTCACCTACTTGGTGGACCTAGGAACTCCCAGGAGTCCCCACAGGGTACTCCATGTTAACAGGCTTAAAGCATATGTTGACAGGGCAGACATGGGCTTGCTCATGGCTACAGATGAGGGACAGGAGGAAGAGAGTGACCCTCTCCCAGACCTGTTGTCTCAGAACCCTGAAGATGGCTCAGTTGAAGGAGTGACCCTTGGAGGCAACCTCACTGCCCATCAGCAGACTGAATGTAGACAGGTTCTACAATCATTTTCACATATGTTTTCCTTGATACCTAGTCAAACTGACTGGTGTACCCATGTTGTGGACACTGGTGACAGTCTGCCTGTAAAGAACAAACTTTACAGACAACCTGACCACGTCAGGGACTGTATAAAGGCTGAGGTACATAAAATGCTGGAATTAGGTGTCATTGAACCCTCAGAGAGCCCCTGGGCTAGCCCAGTGGTTCTGGTCCCCAAACCTCACACCAAAGATGGCAAGAGAGAGATGAGGTTCTGTGTGGATTACAGAGGACTCAATGCTGTCACCAGGACAGATGCACACCCTATTCCAAGGGCAGATGAGCTCATAGACAAACTAGCTTCTGCAAAGTTTTTGAGCACATTTGACTTAACAGCTGGCTATTGGCAAATCAGATTAGCTGAGGAGTCTAAGGCCAAAACAGCATTCTCAACCCCAGGTGGGCATTATCAGTTTGTGGTGATGCCCTTTGGTCTGAAGAATGCACCTGCCACCTTCCAAAGGCTGGTGAACCAAGTCCTTACTGGGTTGGATGACTTTTGTGCAGCATATCTTGATGACATTGCTGTCTTTAGCTCCACCTGGGAGGATCACCTGATCCACCTGAAGAAGGCTCTTGAGGCCCTGCAGAGGGCAGGCCTCACTATCAAGGCTACTAAGTGCCAGATAGGGCAGAGTAAGGTTGTATATTTGGGCCACCTTGTAGGTGGAGGCCAAGTTCAACCACTGGAGAGTAAGATACAATCCATCAAGGACTGGTCCCCTCCAACCACCCAGACTCAAGTTCGAGCTTTCTTGGGCTTGACTGGGTACTAGGCCTGGGCGGCAAATTCCGTTCCGCTCGCGGAATTTGCGGAATTTGCGTAATTTCGCGTTCCGCGGAGAACGCGAAATTGCCCAAAAGTCTGCTTTCCGCGATTTCGCGAAATTTTTGCTTGTTCGCGTTCTCAAAATGCATGTTTGCGAGATATTTCTCCTCGAGCACGCAAACAGCAATTGCGAACAGGAAAAAAGCATCGCGAACAAGCAATTCCGCGTGTTCGCGGAATTTCTGCGTGTTCGCGGAGATTTTTTACCGTTTCGCGGAGATTTGCGTAACGCAATTACGCAAATTCCGCCCACCCCTACTGGGTACTACAGGAAGTTTGTTAAGAACTATGGGTCCATTGTGACTCCTCTTAATGATCTGACATCCAAGAAGATGCCCAAAAAGGTTCAGTGGACAGTAAGCTGTCAAAAGGCATTTGATGACCTGAAGGAGGCCATGTGCTCTGCACCTATCCTGAAAAGTCCTGACTACTCCAAAGAGTTTATTGTCCAAACAGATGCTTCTGAGTTGGGTGTGGGAGCTGTGCTGTCACAACTTAATGTAGATGGTCAAGACCAACCCATTGCTTTTATTAGCAGAAGGTTGACCCCCAGAGAGAAGAATTGGTCAGCTATTGAGAGGGAGGCCTTTGCTGTGGTGTGGGCCCTGAAGAAGCTGAGGCCATACTTGTTTGGCACTCACTTCAAGATTCAGACCGACCATAAGCCCCTCTTGTGGCTAAATCAGATGAAGGGTGAAAACCCCAAACTGCTTAGGTGGTCCATTTCCCTACAGGGGATGGACTTTACAGTGGAGCACCGGCCAGGTACTGACCATGGGAATGCAGATGGTCTCTCCAGGTACTTCCACTTAGGACATGAAGACGAGACTGGTCAAGGCTAGTTTAATGTCCCAGCGTTTGGGGGGGGGTTGTGTAGGAGAGTAGGGTCTGCTATCCTATGGTCACCCCAAATTTTTGCTTTTTGCTTCACTGGTTTTTGACATATTGAGGCTGTGGGCCTGCCAATCAGACCCCCAGCCTGCTGTTCTCTCTACTAAATTACAACTATGCACCCTAGGTGCATAACCAATTGGAAGTGGATCACCCTGTCAGCCCCTGTACCAGTGTACACTAGGTACCCAGGGCATTGGTGTACCCAAGGCCTGCCAAGGGCTGCAGCATGTATTATGCCACCCCAGGCTTGGCCTAACAATCTGACACAACTGGCTGATCACTCAGCTGGGGTAAGTTGGTGTAATCACCTCTTACTTAGGTGTAGTATACCTATACCTAACCTTAAATGGGACACCTGGTAACCTATAAGTCACTCCTATGGCAGGCCTTAACAATCCTGAAGGCAGAGTGCTTGGTTCCATGTGAGATGGTGCTCTGGCATGAGCTGAGCCTGTCTGCAGTGGTCGGAACAACTTCCTTCTACTGTTTCCAGATATCGTCATACCATATACTCTTAAGTGCATTATGAACCTCGCGGTTAAATGCTATCTTTGGTTTGGCTTTATCAAAACATGTCGAGTAAGGTGTCATACGAATTGGAATACTAACCCCTCGCCAATTCTGGCGACGGGGTTAGCATTCCACCCTTCTAGAGGGACACGACATGTACAGTACCTGAAACCCGGGTAAAATCAGACATAGCCTCAGCTCCACAAAATGGATGCTGCCACCACAGACACAAGTCTGCCCTCCTGCTGCTGGGAGTCCTTCCAGCTTGGGAGGTGTGGACAAAGGGTTTCCTGCCAGGGGAGGTGCGTGCACCACCCCCGACAGGATTTTGTGTATTGGTCAGGTAGGGCTTGAAAGAAACCAGACATGCCTGTGGCTCACAAGGAGCCTCGGTGCATATGCCAGTTCAAACCGGTCCTGGGGCACACCAGTCCCGGGCCTGGGGCGAGCTGGACAAAGGATTGGGGGTGTAACCACCCCCCTTCCTGGTCCCACCCATAGGGAGGGACCTAGCAGGTAGTCCGGCCCCTAGAATCCGCTTAAAGGTAGGAGCTGTGTCCTAAGACTTCAGACATCCTGGAATCAACTTGAAACTAAGAAGAAGACGGGAACTTCGACATTCTGCTGCACAGAAGACTGAAGAAAATCTCCCCTGTGGTCAGGGAGTGACCACCTTGCTAACGCAAGCACCATCCAGCGAATCACCGTCTGCTTTGCCGCCGCCTCCCGCCGGAGCCCGAGCCCAGAGACTGACAAGACCTGGACCTCCAGACCTCTCACCGCCCGATCCACAGTCCCTGAAAAGAGGAGACCCGTGGAGGCACCGAGACACGTGGAGCCAGCCATCTTGGAACGACTACGACAAGCTGACAAGTGCAACAACCGAGGCTCCCTCCAAGTTGTGCTTTGGGTCCTGAGAAGCCCAACCCTCGAGCAGCATCTGCACCAAAGGTGAGCCCTCCAGCATCTCCACGATCTGCGTGGGGCCCTTCTGCATTTTGCCACTCGACGCGCCTAACCGGTTGCTGGCCCGCTGGCTAGTGGCCATCTTGGCGACGAAATCTACGACAAACACCACTGGTCTGGTTGCTCCAGACTGGCCCTTGCTCCCCTCCAAAGGAGCAATCCCTCTGACCTTGCTGGTCAGAACCAACAGCTGATTTCCGAATCCTCCTGCAATTGCTTTTGCCAAGGCTTGTTTGCTTCGATCAAGTCGCTGACACCGCTGACAGCGAGAACCTGCGTGGGACAGCTCGTGAGCCGACTCCTGGACGTCGTTGACCTTCAGGGACCACGTGGCTGCGGAGACAAGCTACCCCTCATCACCTGTTTGCACCCGACATTGCCTGGTACCCACCTGGTGCCACGCTGGTCACTGGCTAGTGACTGTGAACACTGTCCCCTCTGCTTACAGGTCTTCAACATCTCCGATCCACTCTTGGATCCACTGCATCTCTCCCGGACCGACCGCCTGCAGCATCTTTGTCTTCAAGCTCCACGGAACAGATAGAAGAAACCCGACGCACTTTGAGGCCTATGCACCCGCTTCCTGTGGGTGAGGTAAAGCTGGTACTCCGGTGCCCATGTGTAGTAATACATCTCTAGTGCCTGTGTTCCAAATCTTAAGTTCCTAGTCAACCCGGAAGATCTCCTTTGCAGTAACTTTGTACTTTTTACGCACCCATTGAAACCTATGGGAGCACGCGTGTGACTATTTGCTCTGCACACGCCACCCGTGGACCTCCTGGTCACTAACTGACGTTAGCTCCTTGTAGGCCCAGCGATTCTAGAGGCCCTAGGCCTTTTTCCTTTTCTGTTCGTGGTACTTATACCACTATTTTAGTATATGGTTTGAGTGGCCACCAGGGCCTATCCATATAACGTGCAACTTCTGTGTATTCTGTGATAATCTTGTTTGACGATTTGTGCTCCTGTGCTCATAAAGAGACTAGGGGTTACTTTGAGAAATAAATACATATATATTTTGAATATATATCTGTGTGGTGTCCTTTCATTGGTATAAAAGGGGGTTACATTTGGTAAAACAGCTGGCTTAACACGCTTCACGAGTTTAGCCTCAAAGACTGCTTAGCCTACGCTACCACTAGGGCAGCTAGTCCGAAAAGGTTGACTTACAACCACACCATAAGGGTTGCTTGGCATGGTACAAGGTGATCACTTTAACTAGTGAGCATCATGTACCAGGCCAACTTCTCACATTGGTGAGCAGCGGTTGGATTTGAGCTTGCTGTGTTTTACCATTGTAATCTCTTGGTTACCAATTGAAAGATCACATAGGTACCTGTAGGTACATATTAAAACAAGATTAGATATACATAAGTTCTACTGAACTTAGTTGTTGTAGAGCAAAGGGAGTAGCACACCCTGACTACAACTACTAGATAGGTTTAGTAGGTAAACCCAAGTGTAGGTAGATTGCAACACATCCACCCACACTTAAGAGCAATGGCTGGGGCAGAGGGGTCCACTGTACCCATCTCTGTTTAGAGTGACCCCCCGAGGGCACCATCCATCTTTGCTACCCTTAATCAGAATGAGCTCAGGCAGTTGGCAACTCTTAGGGGCCTTAAACAGCCCAAGAACCCTACCTCTGCTGTGCTCAGAGCACTCTTGCAAGAGGATGAGAATCAAAGAGAGCTCAAGAGAGCTTCCCAGTTAGCCCCCTTAGGGACAGGAACAGGAGGCCCCCCTTCTGAAGATGCCACTGAGGTACCCCTTTCCAATAGCCATCCCTTAGATGAAAACCATACTACAGGGGAGGAAAGTGGTGAGGATACAGAAAGTAGTGATGATGAAGGGAGAACTAGCACAGTGCCAAGTATTATACTTGGCCCAGCTAAACTAAGGCTATTGGGGACTGACAATGGGTTCACCCCATTGGATCTCCCCAGTGGACTTAACACAGGGCTTGGGAGGCAAAGGAATCGCTCAGGTGACTCCAATGCTTCTCATGGCTCTAGAGGCTCTCAAGGTCACTCCAGGAAAAGGATGACCACCCCTCAGAGGAGGGAACATGAGGCCAGAATGCAAGAAGCCCAGCTGAGGATCAGGAAGCAGGAGCTAGAAGTAGCCCTGATGGAAGAGAAACTGAGCAAGGCTAGACAGCATAAAGAGAGTGGGTCTATACCCACTGGTGGCAGCATTGTCCCTAAGGACAAAGATAGGGTTTTCGATAATAGAAACCTGTCTAAGGTTGTGCCCCCCTACAAAAGTGGGGATGACATCCACAAGTGGATAACTGCTCTTGAGAGAGCCTGCAAAGTACAGCAGGTTCCTGAAGACCAGTGGGCAGCAATCCTCTGGCTCTCCTTTGAGGGAAGAGGCAGAGACAGACTCCTCACTGTTAGAGAAGAGGATGTCAGAAACTACAGAGTCCTGAAGAGTGTTCTAGTTGATGGGTTAGGCTTAACCACTGAGCAGTACAGGTTAATGTTCAGAGACACCCAAAAGACACAGACTCAGGACTGGTCTGAATACATTGAATGTGCCACTAAGGCTTTGGAGGGTTGGTTGCTGGGAAGTAAGGTATCTGATTTTACAGGATTGTATAATTTGATGATGAGAGAACAGATTTTAAATAACTGTCAAAACCAGCAACTGCATCAACACTTGGTTGACTCTGATCTGACCTCTCCCCAAGAATTGGGAAAGAAGGCAGACAAATGGGTCAGAACCAGGGTTAAGCAAAAGAACCAGAACCAGGGCCAAGGGGGTGATCAGAAGAAAACAGACCAAAAGGGTGGAGATCAGAAATCTAAAGACCAGAAGTCTTCAACAGGGCCCCAAACTACTGCTAAGGAGGGTGGGTCCCAACAACAGTCCAAGAAGAAGAAAGAAGGTCAAAAGAAACCCTGGTGCAATCATTGCAAAAATACAACTCACTGGACTAGTGATTGCAAAAAGGGTGGAGCCCCCAACACTGTTGCCCCTAAGGCATCTGCTCCCAGTACTACTGTTAGCAGTGTTGGTCCCCAGACAAAGGGTGTAGTGGGAATCACTATGGGAACTGAAGGAGATTCTGACTTAGACAGAACCCTTACACAGGCAGTCTTGATCTGTGATGGGGACATTGATTTGTCCCTGACTGTGAGCCCCAGTAACCTGGGCAAGTACAGACAGACTCCTTTAATTAATGACAAAGTGGCTCAAGCCTACAGGGACACATGTGCCAGTGTCACTATGGTGACACCAGGCTTTGTGGACCCTGGACAGTACATACCAGGTGAGAACTACCTGGTGACCAATGCCAGCAATGCCACTACTTCACATAGTGTGGCAGTTGTTAACTTCTCATGGGGAGGGGTAACTGGCCTCAAAAGGGTTGTGGTTAGTGCAGACCTCCCAGTAGAATGTTTGTTGGGCAATGACCTAGAGAGTTCTCTATGGTCAGAAGTGGAGTACAGGACTCATGCAGAGATGTTAGGTATATCATCACATGTCCTTGCTGTGACCAGGTCACAGGCCAAAAAGTGCCTCACTGAACCTCAGGTCTTGGATCCTGGAACAATGGACCAAGCACCTACCAAGAAGAAGAACAGGAGGATCAAGGCTGTGCCTTCCCCCCTGCCTCAGAGTGATGATCAGCCTTCCCAGGAAGCTGATCTAGAGGACCCTGAAGGAACTGTCCCTGAAGAGCTTGAACCTGATCAGGTTGAGTTTCTGGGGACAGGGGGACCTTCAAGGGCTGACTTGAGGCAGGCTCAGTTATCCTGTCCCTCTCTTGAACCCCTCAGACAGCTGGCTGCTGCTGAGGCTGCTGGGAATGCTCAAGGTACCCATAAAGTGTATTGGGATGAAGGGCTCCTTTATTCAGAGGCTAGAGACCCCAAGCCTGGTGCTACCAGGAGGTTGGTCATACCTCTGCAATTTAGGGGCTTCCTTCTTACCTTGGCCCATGACATTCCTTTAGCAGGACACTTAGGCCAGAACAAGACTTGGGACAGGCTTGTCCCTCACTTTCACTGGCCTCATATGAATGAAGATACAAAGGAGTTTTGTCGCTCCTGTGTCACCTGCCAAGCCAGTGGCAAATCAGGTGGCACAACAAAGGCCCCCCTAATACCACTACCTGTGGTGGGGGTCCCCTTTGAAAGAGTGGGAATAGACATAGTGGGTCCCATGGATCCTCCCACTGCATCTGGGCACAGATTTATACTGGTGGTAGTGGATCATGCCACCAGGTATCCAGAGGCAATTCCCCTTAGGACCACTACAGCTCCTGTTGTGGCCAGGGCCCTGCTAGGAGTATTCTCCAGAGTGGGGTTTCCTAAGGAGGTAGTATCTGACAGAGGTACCAACTTTATGTCAGGATACTTGACAGCTATGTGGAAGGAATGTGGTGTCAACTACAAGTTCACCACCCCTTATCACCCACAATGCAATGGGCTTGTTGAGAGATTCAACAAGACCCTAAAGGGTATGATCAAAGGATTACCTGAAAAGCTCAGGCGAAGATGGGACATCCTTCTACCCTGCCTTCTGTTTGCTTACAGAGAGGTCCCACAAAAAGGAGTTGGCTACAGCCCCTTTGAATTGTTGTTTGGGCACCCTGTGAGAGGCCCACTGTGTTTGGTGAAGGAAGGATGGGAGTTACCTCTCAAAAAGCCTAAGCTAGACATAGTGGACTATGTACTTGGTCTCCGCTCCAGGATGGCTGAGTATATGGAGAAGGCATCCAAAAACCTTGAGGCAAGCCAGGCCTTACAGAAAGCTTGGCATGACCAAAAGGCTGTCTTGGTTGAGTATCAGCCAGGACAGAAGGTATGGGTGTTGGAGCCAGTGGCCCCAGCAGCACTCCAAGACAAATGGTCTGGACCCCATACAATCCTGGAAAAGAAGGGAGAGGTCACCTACTTGGTGGACCTAGGAACTCCCAGGAGTCCCCACAGGGTACTCCATGTTAACAGGCTTAAAGCATATGTTGACAGGGCAGACATGGGCTTGCTCATGGCTACAGATGAGGGACAGGAGGAAGAGAGTGACCCTCTCCCAGACCTGTTGTCTCAGAACCCTGAAGATGGCTCAGTTGAAGGAGTGACCCTTGGAGGCAACCTCACTGCCCATCAGCAGACTGAATGTAGACAGGTTCTACAATCATTTTCACATATGTTTTCCTTGATACCTAGTCAAACTGACTGGTGTACCCATGTTGTGGACACTGGTGACAGTCTGCCTGTAAAGAACAAACTTTACAGACAACCTGACCACGTCAGGGACTGTATAAAGGCTGAGGTACATAAAATGCTGGAATTAGGTGTCATTGAACCCTCAGAGAGCCCCTGGGCTAGCCCAGTGGTTCTGGTCCCCAAACCTCACACCAAAGATGGCAAGAGAGAGATGAGGTTCTGTGTGGATTACAGAGGACTCAATGCTGTCACCAGGACAGATGCACACCCTATTCCAAGGGCAGATGAGCTCATAGACAAACTAGCTTCTGCAAAGTTTTTGAGCACATTTGACTTAACAGCTGGCTATTGGCAAATCAGATTAGCTGAGGAGTCTAAGGCCAAAACAGCATTCTCAACCCCAGGTGGGCATTATCAGTTTGTGGTGATGCCCTTTGGTCTGAAGAATGCACCTGCCACCTTCCAAAGGCTGGTGAACCAAGTCCTTACTGGGTTGGATGACTTTTGTGCAGCATATCTTGATGACATTGCTGTCTTTAGCTCCACCTGGGAGGATCACCTGATCCACCTGAAGAAGGCTCTTGAGGCCCTGCAGAGGGCAGGCCTCACTATCAAGGCTACTAAGTGCCAGATAGGGCAGAGTAAGGTTGTATATTTGGGCCACCTTGTAGGTGGAGGCCAAGTTCAACCACTGGAGAGTAAGATACAATCCATCAAGGACTGGTCCCCTCCAACCACCCAGACTCAAGTTCGAGCTTTCTTGGGCTTGACTGGGTACTAGGCCTGGGCGGCAAATTCCGTTCCGCTCGCGGAATTTGCGGAATTTGCGTAATTTCGCGTTCCGCGGAGAACGCGAAATTGCCCAAAAGTCTGCTTTCCGCGATTTCGCGAAATTTTTGCTTGTTCGCGTTCTCAAAATGCATGTTTGCGAGATATTTCTCCTCGAGCACGCAAACAGCAATTGCGAACAGGAAAAAAGCATCGCGAACAAGCAATTCCGCGTGTTCGCGGAATTTCTGCGTGTTCGCGGAGATTTTTTACCGTTTCGCGGAGATTTGCCTAACGCAATTACGCAAATTCCGCCCACCCCTACTGGGTACTACAGGAAGTTTGTTAAGAACTATGGGTCCATTGTGACTCCTCTTAATGATCTGACATCCAAGAAGATGCCCAAAAAGGTTCAGTGGACAGTAAGCTGTCAAAAGGCATTTGATGACCTGAAGGAGGCCATGTGCTCTGCACCTATCCTGAAAAGTCCTGACTACTCCAAAGAGTTTATTGTCCAAACAGATGCTTCTGAGTTGGGTGTGGGAGCTGTGCTGTCACAACTTAATGTAGATGGTCAAGACCAACCCATTGCTTTTATTAGCAGAAGGTTGACCCCCAGAGAGAAGAATTGGTCAGCTATTGAGAGGGAGGCCTTTGCTGTGGTGTGGGCCCTGAAGAAGCTGAGGCCATACTTGTTTGGCACTCACTTCAAGATTCAGACCGACCATAAGCCCCTCTTGTGGCTAAATCAGATGAAGGGTGAAAACCCCAAACTGCTTAGGTGGTCCATTTCCCTACAGGGGATGGACTTTACAGTGGAGCACCGGCCAGGTACTGACCATGGGAATGCAGAAGGTCTCTCCAGGTACTTCCACTTAGGACATGAAGACGAGACTGGTCAAGGCTAGTTTAATGTCCCAGCGTTTGGGGGGGGGTTGTGTAGGAGAGTAGGGTCTGCTATCCTATGGTCACCCCAAATTTTTGCTTTTTGCTTCACTGGTTTTTGACATATTGAGGCTGTGGGCCGGCCAATCAGACCCCCAGCCTGCTGTTCTCTCTACTAAATTACAACTATGCACCCTAGGTGCATAACCAATTGGAAGTGGATCACCCTGTCAGCCCCTGTACCAGTGTACACTAGGTACCCAGGGCATTGGTGTACCCAAGGCCTGCCAAGGGCTGCAGCATGTATTATGCCACCCCAGGCTTGGCCTAACAATCTGACACAACTGGCTGATCACTCAGCTGGGGTAAGTTGGTGTAATCACCTCTTACTTAGGTGTAGTATACCTATACCTAACCTTAAATGGGACACCTGGTAACCTATAAGTCACTCCTATGGCAGGCCTTAACAATCCTGAAGGCAGAGTGCTTGGTTCCATGTGAGATGGTGCTCTGGCATGAGCTGAGCCTGTCTGCAGTGGTCGGAACAACTTCCTTCTACTGTTTCCAGATATCGTCATACCATATACTCTTAAGTGCATTATGAACCTCGCGGTTAAATGCTATCTTTGGTTTGGCTTTATCAAAACATGTCGAGTAAGGTGTCATACGAATTGGAATACTAACCCCTCGCCAATTCTGGCGACGGGGTTAGCATTCCACCCTTCTAGAGGGACACGACATGTACAGTACCTGAAACCCGGGTAAAATCAGACATAGCCTCAGCTCCACAAAATGGATGCTGCCACCACAGACACAAGTCTGCCCTCCTGCTGCTGGGAGTCCTTCCAGCTTGGGAGGTGTGGACAAAGGGTTTCCTGCCAGGGGAGGTGCGTGCACCACCCCCGACAGGATTTTGTGTATTGGTCAGGTAGGGCTTGAAAGAAACCAGACATGCCTGTGGCTCACAAGGAGCCTCGGTGCATATGCCAGTTCAAACCGGTCCTGGGGCACACCAGTCCCGGGCCTGGGGCAAGCTGGACAAAGGATTGGGGGTGTAACCACCCCCCTTCCTGGTCCCACCCATAGGGAGGGACCTAGCAGGTAGTCCGGCCCCTAGAATCCGCTTAAAGGTAGGAGCTGTGTCCTAAGACTTCAGACATCCTGGAATCAACTTGAAACTAAGAAGAAGACGGGAACTTCGACATTCTGCTGCACAGAAGACTGAAGAAAATCTCCCCTGTGGTCAGGGAGTGACCACCTTGCTAACGCAAGCACCATCCAGCGAATCACCGTCTGCTTTGCCGCCGCCTCCCGCCGGAGCCCGAGCCCAGAGACTGACAAGACCTGGACCTCCAGACCTCTCACCGCCCGATCCACAGTCCCTGAAAAGAGGAGACCCGTGGAGGCACCGAGACACGTGGAGCCAGCCATCTTGGAACGACTACGACAAGCTGACAAGTGCAACAACCGAGGCTCCCTCCAAGTTGTGCTTTGGGTCCTGAGAAGCCCAACCCTCGAGCAGCATCTGCACCAAAGGTGAGCCCTCCAGCATCTCCACGATCTGCGTGGGGCCCTTCTGCATTTTGCCACTCGACGCGCCTAACCGGTTGCTGGCCCGCTAGCTAGTGGCCATCTTGGCGACGAAATCTACGACAAACACCGCTGGTCTGGTTGCTCCAGACTGGCCCTTGCTCCCCTCCAAAGGAGCAATCCCTCTGACCTTGCTGGTCAGAACCAACAGCTGATTTCCGAATCCTCCTGCAATTGCTTTTGCCAAGGCTTGTTTGCTTCGATCAAGTCGCCGACACCGCCGACAGCGAGAGCCTGCGTGGGACAGCTCGTGAGCCGAGTCCTGGACGTCGTCGACCTTCAGGGACCACGTGGCTGCAGAGACAAGCTACCCCTCATCACCTGTTTGCACCCAACATTGCCTGGTACCCACCTGGTGCCACGCTGGTCACTGGCTAGTGACTGTGAACACTGTCCCCTCTGCTTACAGGTCTTCAACATCTCCGATCCACTCTTGGATCCACTGCATCTCTCCCGGACCGACCGCCTGCAGCATCTTTGTCTTCAAGCTCCACGGAACAGATAGAAGAAACCCGACGCACTTTGAGGCCTATGCACCCGCTTCCTGTGGGTGAGGTAAAGCTGGTACTCCGGTGCCCATGTGTAGTAATACATCTCTAGTGCCTGTGTTCCAAATCTTAAGTTCCTAGTCAACCCGGAAGATCTCCTTTGCAGTAACTGTGTACTTTTTACGCACCCATTGAAACCTATGGGAGCACGCGTGTGACTATTTGCTCTGCACACGCCACCCGTGGACCTCCTGGTCACTAACTGACGTTAGCTCCTTGTAGGCCCAGCGATTCTAGAGGCCCTAGGCCTTTTTCCTTTTCTGTTCGTGGTACTTATACCACTATTTTAGTATATGGTTTGAGTGGCCACCAGGGCCTATCCATATAACGTGCAACTTCTGTGTATTCTGTGATAATCTTGTTTGACGATTTGTGCTCCTGTGCTCATAAAGAGACTAGGGGTTACTTTGAGAAATAAATACATATATATTTTGAATATATATCTGTGTGGTGTCCTTTCATTGGTATAAAAGGGGGTTACATTTGGTAAAACAGCTGGCTTAACACGCTTCACGAGTTTAGCCTCAAAGACTGCTTAGCCTACGCTACCACTAGGGCAGCTAGTCCGAAAAGGTTGACTTACAACCACACCATAAGGGTTGCTTGGCATGGTACAAGGTGATCACTTTAACTAGTGAGCATCATGTACCAGGCCAACTTCTCACAGGAAACTTAGCAAACCTATACATTTTTTAAAACTAGACTCCCAGGGGAATCCAGGATGGGGTGACTTGACTGCCTCCCACCAGGGTCTGTTACCCAGAATCCCTAGCAAACCTAAAAATTGTCAAAAAAACACATTTTCCCCATATGTCTGCAGTGGAAAGTTCCGGAATCTGCGAGGATCCACAAATTTCCACCCACCCCGCGTTCCCCAAAGTCTTACAAGAAAAACTGTACCTCACTTGTGTGGGTCGGCCTAGTGCCCGCGACAGGAAACAGCGCAAAACGCAACGTGGTCACACCTCAATTTCGCAGTGAAAAATGACCCACTTTTGGCAAAAAGTCTAGCTGTAGTTTTTGAACCCTAGCTCTGCGGGCACCTTGGGAAACCTAGCAAACCTATACATTTTTGAAAACTAGACACCCAGGGGAGTCCAGGATGCGGTGACTTGACTGCCTCCCACCATAGTCTGTTACTCAGAATCCCTTGCAAACCTAAAAATTGTAAAAAACCCACATTTTCCCCATATGTCTGCCGTGGAAAGTTCCGGAATCTGCGAGGATCCACAAATTTCCACCCACCCCGCGTTCCCCAAATTCTTACAAGAAAAACTGTACCTCACTTGTGTGGGTCGGCCTAGTTCCCGCGACAGGAAACGGCGCAAAACGCAACGTGGTCACACCTCAATTTCGCAGTGAAAAATGACCCTTTTTTGGCAAAATGACTAGCTGTAGTTTTTGAACCCTAGCTCTGCGGGCACCTTGGGAAACCTAGCAATCCTATACATTTTTGAAAACTAGACACCCAGGGGAATCCAGGATGGGGTGACTTGACTGCCTCCCACCAGGGTCTGTTACCCAGAATCCCTTGCAAACCTAAAAAATTGTCAAAAAAACACATTTTCCCCACATTTCTATCATGGAAAGTTCCGGAATCTGCGTGGATCCACAAATTTCCACCCACCCCGCGTTCCCCAATGTCTTACGAGAAAAACGGTACCTCACTTGTGTGGGTCGGCCTAGTGCCCGCGACAGGAAACAGCGCAAAACACAACGTGGTCACACCTCAATTTCGCAGTGAAAAATGACCCTTTTTTGGCAAAATGTCTAGCTGTAGTTTTTGAACCCTAGCTCTGCGGGCACCTTGGGAAACTTAGTAAACCTATACATTTTTGAAAACTAGACACCCAGGGGAATCCAGAATGGGGTGACTTGACTGCCTCCCACCAGGGTCTGTTACCCAGAATCCCTTGCAAACCTAAAAAATTGTCAAAAAAACCACATTTTCCCCACATTTCTGTCGTGGAAAGTTCCAGAATCTGCGTGGATCCACAAATTTCCACCCACCCCGTGTTCCCCAAAGTCTTACAAGAAAAACTGTACCTCACTTGTGTGGGTCGGCCTAGTGCCTGCGACAGGAAACGGCGCAAAACGCAACATGGTCACACCTCAATTTCGCAGTGAAAAATGACCCTTTTTTGGCAAATTGTCTAGCTGTAGTTTTTGAACCCTAGCTCTGCGGGCACCTTGGGAAACCTAGCAAACCTATACATTTTTGAAAACTAGACACCCAGGGGAGTCTAGGATGCGGTGACTTGACTGCCTCCCACCATAGTCTGTTACTCAGAATCCCTTGCAAACCTAAAAATTGTAAAAAAAACACATTTTCCCGATATGTCTGCCGTGGAAATATCCGGAATCTGCGAGGATCCACAAATTTCCACCCACCCCGCGTTCCCCAAAGTATTACGAGAAAAACGGTACCTCACTTGTGTGGGTCGGCCTAGTGCCCGCGACAGGAAACAGCGCAAAACGCAATGTGGTCCCACCTCAATTTCGCAGTGAAAAATGACCCTTTTTTGGCAAAATGTCTAGCTGTAGTTTTTGAACCCTAGCTCTGCGGGCACCTTGGGAAACTTAGCAAACCTATACATTTTTTAAAACTAGACTCCCAGGGGAATCCAGGATGGGGTGACTTGACTGCCTCCCACCAGGGTCTGTTACCCAGAATCCCTAGCAAACCTAAAAATTGTCAAAAAAACACATTTTCCCCATATGTCTGCAGTGGAAAGTTCCGGAATCTGCGAGGATCCACAAATTTCCACCCACCCCGCGTTCCCCAAAGTCTTACAAGAAAAACTGTACCTCACTTGTGTGGGTCGGCCTAGTGCCCGCGACAGGAAACAGCGCAAAACGCAACGTGGTCACACCTCAATTTCGCAGTGAAAAATGACCCACTTTTGGCAAAAAGTCTAGCTGTAGTTTTTGAACCCTAGCTCTGCGGGCACCTTGGGAAACCTAGCAAACCTATACATTTTTGAAAACTAGACACACAGGGGAGTCCAGGATGCGGTGACTTGACTGCCTCCCACCATAGTCTGTTACTCAGAATCCCTTGCAAACCTAAAAATTGTAAAAAAAACACATTTTCCCCATATGTCTGCCGTGAAAAGTTCCGGAATCTGCGAGGATCCACAAATTTCCACCCACCCCGCGTTCCCCAAAGTCTTACAAGAAAAACTGTACCTCACTTGTGTGGGTCGGCCTAGTTCCCGCGACAGGAAACGGTGCAAAACGCAACGTGGTCACACCTCAATTTCGCAGTGAAAAATGACCCTTTTTTGGCAAAATGACTAGCTGTAGTTTTTGAACCCTAGCTCTGCGGGCACCTTGGGAAACCTAGCAATCCTATACATTTTTGAAAACTAGACACCCAGGGGAATCCAGGATGGGGTGACTTGACTGCCTCCCACAAGGGTCTGTTACCCAGAATCCCTTGCAAACCTAAAAAATTGTCAAAAAAACACATTTTCCCCACATTTCTATCATGGAAAGTTCCGGAATCTGCGTGGATCCACAAATTTCCACCCACCCCGCGTTCCCCAAAGTCTTACGAGAAAAACGGTACCTCACTTGTGTGGGTCGGCCTAGTGCCCGCGACAGGAAACAGCGCAAAACGCAACGTGGTCACACCTCAATTTCGCAGTGAAAAATGACCCTTTTTTGGCAAAATGTCTAGCTGTAGTTTTTGAACCCTAGCTCTGCGGGCACCTTGGGAAACTTAGCAAACCTATACATTTTTTAAAACTAGACTCCCAGGGGAATCCAGGATGGGGTGACTTGACTGCCTCCCACCAGGGTCTGTTACCCAGAATCCCTAGCAAACCTAAAAATTGTCAAAAAAACACATTTTCCCCATATGTCTGCAGTGGAAAGTTCCGGAATCTGCGAGGATCCACAAATTTCCACCCACCCCGCGTTCCCCAAAGTCTTACAAGAAAAACTGTACCTCACTTGTGTGGGTCGGCCTAGTGCCCGCGACAGGAAACAGCGCAAAACGCAACGTGGTCACACCTCAATTTCGCAGTGAAAAATGACCCACTTTTGGCAAAAAGTCTAGCTGTAGTTTTTGAACCCTAGCTCTGCGGGCACCTTGGGAAACCTAGCAAACCTATACATTTTTGAAAACTAGACACCCAGGGGAGTCCAGGATGCGGTGACTTGACTGCCTCCCACCATAGTCTGTTACTCAGAATCCCTTGCAAACCTAAAAATTGTAAAAAAAAACACATTTTCCCCATATGTCTGCCGTGGAAAGTTCCGGAATCTGCGAGGATCCACAAATTTCCACCCACCCCGCGTTCCCCAAAGTCTTACAAGAAAAACTGTACCTCACTTGTGTGGGTCGGCCTAGTTCCCGCAACAGGAAACGGCGCAAAACACAACGTGGTCACACCTCAATTTCGCAGTGAAAAATGACCCTTTTTTGGCAAAATGACTAGCTGTAGTTTTTGAACCCTAGCTCTGCGGGCACCTTGGGAAACCTAGCAATCCTATACATTTTTGAAAACTAGACACCCAGGGGAATCCAGGATGGGGTGACTTGACTGCCTCCCACCAGGGTCTGTTACCCAGAATCCCTTGCAAACCTAAAAAATTGTCAAAAAAACACATTTTCCCCACATTTCTATCATGGAAAGTTCCGGAATCTGCGTGGATCCACAAATTTCCACCCACCCCGCGTTCCCCAAAGTCTTACGAGAAAAACGGTACCTCACTTGTGTGGGTCGGCCTAGTGCCCGCGACAGGAAACAGCGCAAAACGCAACGTGGTCACACCTCAATTTCGCAGTGAAAAATGACCCTTTTTTGCCAAAATGTCTAGCTGTAGTTTTTGAACCCTAGCTCTGCGGGCACCTTGGGAAACTTAGTAAACCTATACATTTTTGAAAACTAGACACCCAGGGGAATCCAGAATGGGGTGACTTGACTGCCTCCCACCAGGGTCTGTTACCCAGAATCCCTTGCAAACCTAAAAAATTGTCAAAAAAAACACATTTTCCCCACATTTCTGTCGTGGAAAGTTCCAGAATCTGCGTGGATCCACGAATTTCCACCCACCCCGTGTTCCCCAAAGTCTTATGAGAAAAACGGTACCTCACTTGTGTGGGTCGGCCTAGTGCCCGCGACAGGAAACGGCGCAAAACGCAACATGGTCACACCTCAATTTCGCCGTGAAAAATGACCCTTTTTTGGCAAATTGACTAGCTGTTTTTTTTTAACCCTAGCTCTGCGGGCACCTTGGGAAACCTAGCAAACCTATACATTTTTTAAAACAAGACACCCGGGGGAATCCAGGATGGGGTGACTTGACTGCCTCCCACCAGGGTCTGTTACCCAGAATCCCTTGCAAACCTAAAAATTGTCAAAAAAACACATTTTCCCCATTTGTCTGCCGTGGAAAGTTCCGGAATCTGCGTGGATCCACAAATTTCCACCCAACCCGCGTTTCCCAAAGTCTTACAAGAAAAACTGTACCTCACTTGTGTGGGTCGGCCTAGTGCCCGCGACAGGAAACAGCACAAAACGCAACGTGGTCACACCTCAATTTCGCAGTGAAAAATGACCCACTTTTGGCAAAATGTCTAGCTGTAGTTTTTGAACCCTAGCTCTGCGGGCACCTTGGGAAACCTAGAAAACCTATACATTTTTGAAAACTAGACACCCAGGGGAATCCAGGATGTGGTGACTTGACTGCCTCCCACCAGGGTCTGTTACCCAGAATCCCTTGCGAACCTAAAAAATTGTCCAAAAAAACACATTTTCCCCACATTTCTGTCGTGGAAAGTTCCAGAATCTGCGAGGATCCACAAATTTCCACCCACCCCGCGTTCCCCAAAGTCTTACAAGAAAAACTGTACCTCACTTGTGTGGGTCAGCCTAGTGCCCGCGACAGGAAACAGCGCAAAACGCAACGTGGTCACACCTCAATTTCGCAGTGAAAAATGACCCACTTTTGGCAAAAAGTCTAGCTGTAGTTTTTGAACCCTAGCTCTGCGGGCACCTTGGGAAACCTAGCAAACCTATACATTTTTGAAAACTAGACACCCAGGGGAGTCCAGGATGCGGTGACTTGACTGCCTCCCACCATAGTCTGTTACTCAGAATCCCTTGCAAACCTAAAAATTGTAAAAAAAACACATTTTCCCCATATGTCTGCCGTGGAAAGTTCCGGAATCTGCGAGGATCCACAAATTTCCACCCACCCCGCGTTCCCCAAAGTCTTACAAGAAAAACTGTACCTCACTTGTGTGGGTCGGCCTAGTTCCCGCGACAGGAAACGGCGCAAAACGCAACGTGGTCACACCTCAATTTCGCAGTGAAAAATGACCCTTTTTTGGCAAAATGACTAGCTGTAGTTTTTGAACCCTAGCTCTGCGGGCACCTTGGGAAACCTAGCAATCCTATACATTTTTGAAAACTAGACACCCAGGGGAATCCAGGATGGGGTGACTTGACTGCCTCCCACCAGGGTCTGTTACCCAGAATCCCTTGCAAACCTAAAAAATTGTCAAAAAAACACATTTTCCCCACATTTCTGTCATGGAAAGTTCCGGAATCTGCGTGGATCCACAAATTTCCACCCACCCCGCGTTCCCCAAAGTCTTACGAGAAAAACGGTACCTCACTTGTGTGGGTCGGCCTAGTGCCCGCGACAGGACACAGCGCAAAACGCAAAGTGGTCACACCTCAATTTCGCAGTGAAAAATGACCCTTTTTTGGCAAAATGTCTAGCTGTAGTTTTTGAACCCTAGCTCTGCGGGCACCTTGGGAAACCTAGCAAACCTATACATTTTTGAAAACAAGACACCCAGGGAAAATCCAGGATGGGGTGACTTGACTGCCTCCCAACAGGGTCTGTTACCCAGAATCCCCTGCAAACCTAAAAATTGTCAAAAAAACACATTTTCCCCATTTGTCTGCCGTGGAAAGTTCTGGAATCTGCGTGGATCCACAAATTTCCACCCAACCCGCGTTTCCCAAAGTCTTACAAGAAAAACTGTACCTCACTTGTGTGGGTCGGCCTAGTGCCCGCGACAGGAAACAGCACAAAACGCAACGTGGTCACACCTCAATTTCGCAGTGAAAAATGACCCACTTTTGGCAAAATGTCTAGCTGTAGTTTTTGAACCCTAGCTCTGCGGGCACCTTGGGAAACCTAGAAAACCTATACATTTTTGAAAACTAGACACCCAGGGGAATCCAGGATGCGGTGACTTGACTGCCTCCCACCAGGGTCTGTTACCCAGAATCCCTTGCGAACCTAAAAAATTGTCCAAAAAAACACATTTCCCCACATTTCTGTCGTGGAAAGTTCCGGAATATGCGTGGATCCACAAATTTCTACCCACCCCATGTTCCCCTCAGTCTTACGAGAAAAACGGTACCTCACTTGTGTGGGTCGGCCTAGTTCCCGCGACAGGAAACGGCGCAATACGCAACGTGGTCACACCTCAATTTCGCAGTGAAAAATTACCCTTTTTTGGCAAAATGACTAGCTGTAGTTTTTGAACCCTAGCTCTGCGGGCACCTTGGGAAACCTAGCAATCCTATACATTTTTGAAAACTAGACACCCAGGGGAATCCAGGATGGGGTGACTTGACTGCCTCCCACCAGGGTCTGTTACCCAGAATCCCTTGCAAACCTAAAAAATTGTCAAAAAAACTACATTTTCCCCACATTTCTGTCGTGGAAAGTTCCGGAATCTGCGTGGATCCACAAATTTCCACCCACCCCGCGTTCCCCAAAGTCTTACAAGAAAAACGGTACCTCACTTGTGTGGGTCGGCCTAGTGCCCGTGACAGGAAACGGCGCAAAACGCAACGTGGTCACACCTCAATTTCGCAGTGAAAAATTACCCTTTTTTGGCAAAATGACTAGCTGTAGTTTTTGAACCCTAGCTCTGCGGGCACCTTGGGAAACTTAGCAAACCTATACATTTTTGAAAACTAGACACCTAGGGGAATCCAGAATGGGGTGACTTGACTGCCTCCCACCAGGGTCTGTTACCCAGAATCCCTTGCAAACCTAAAAAATTGTCAAAAAAAACACATTTTCCCCACATTTCTGTCGTGGAAAGTTCCGGAATCTGCGTGGATCCACAAATTTCCACCCACCCCACGTTCCCCAAAGTCTTACGAGAAAAACGGTACCTCACTTGTGTGGGTCGGCCTAGTGCCTGCGACAGGAAACGGCGCAAAACGCAACATGGTCACACCTCAATTTCGCAGTGAAAAATGACACTTTTTTGGCAAATTGTCTAGCTGTAGTTTTTGAACCCTAGCTCTGCGGGCACCTTGGGAAACCTAGCAAACCTATACATTTTTGAAAACTAGACACCCAGGGGAGTCCAGGATGTGGTGACTTGACTGCCTCCCACCATAGTCTGTTACTCAGAATCCCTTGCAAACCTAAAAATTGTAAAAAAAACACATTTTCCCCATATGTCTGCCGTGGAAAGTTCCGGAATCTGCGAGGATCCACAAATTTCCACCCACCCCGCGTTCCCCAAAGTCTTACAAGAAAAACTGTACCTCACTTGTGTGGGTCGGCCTAGTTCCCGCGACAGGAAACGGCGCAAAACGCAACGTGGTCACACCTCAATTTCGCAGTGAAAAATGACCCACTTTTGGCAAAAAGTCTAGCTGTAGTTTTTGAACCCTAGCTCTGCGGGCACATTGGGAAATGTTAGAAATGAGGGGGCTCTGGTTGGCGCAGGTGTGAACCCACAACAAGCAGGGACCCTTTACTTCTTGTCAGGGCGAAGGATGACTCCCCAGAATAACCCCTGCTCACCCTCTAGGTGCGTGGCGCGAGCAGTCTAGGCTAAGTCTCAGGCGTACACGGTTAAGCAAATGCAATTACACATACAGTAAACCCCTTGCATGCACCACAAAACGGACACCAATCAGGAAGTATATAAAAATAAGCTTTTATGTAGATTCAGCAGATTCAAATACAAGGCCCAGTAACGTTGAACTGATGGGGCCACAATTCTTGAAAATACGGTCAAGTTCTCTTTGTTTTATGGAAAGTTCTTTAGGCGGGCACAAGGTAACTGTAGGCCTCAGCGTACTTTGTGCTGAGGCAGCGCCCAGGAAGCACACAGCAGATGACAGGGAAATAGGAACGTTGCGGACCCTGGATCCGATGCGAGCTCGCGGTCGAGTTCGTAAGTACAGTACCTTGTTTCTTGACGCAAAGGCGGGTGCGGGATTTCAGCGGCTCTTCGACAGAAGAGCGAGGCGGCGTCCGGGGCTCCCACACTTCACGAGGGTGTCTGATCTTCAGGCTCACGACAAGAGCGGGGTGTTGCAGGTGGCGGGTGAACAAAGCGGGGCAGCCGGGCACGCAGATGCGTCCGGGCGGTCCGAGGCTTGGAGATGCTTACAACGCCGATTCCGGCGGGAGGGTGAAGGTGCACAGCGAGCCTCCACGAGCGAGGTGACGGGGCAGCCCAGCACAGCGTAGGGGGAGCGGCTCCGATCGAGTGAGGCTCTTCCCAAGGCGGGGACGGCTAAGCAGTCCTGGTCACGGCTCAGGGAGGGACTGGGCACGAGGGTCACAGCTCCGGCGAGGGAAAGGACACCACAGTCCAGCAGCAGGCGAGTGAAGATCAGGTAGAGCCCAATGGTCCTGGGGCTCAGTTCAGGGGGCAAGCTCAGTTCCAAGCCCTTGGAGATCGTTTTGGAAAAGCACAAGTCTTGAAAGTAAAAGTAAAGTAAAAGTCTTCAGCAACAGTTTCTCTTCTCTCCTTTGGCAGCAAGGTCACCACTGCAGGCCAATCCCCCAGGATAGGGACAGTCTTCCTCCTACAGCTTTCCCGGTGCCTCCTCCTCAGGCAGAGATTCTTCTTGGTCAAAAGCGGATCTAGTTTCTTAGGAGCAGGGCTCCTCCATTTATACCACAAATCTTTTGTTCTCCCAGGCCAGGGGGGCCCTTGCCTAGTTCAGCCCGGTTTCTGAGCACTTTGTTTACGTGATGCAGGCTTCTCCTTTCAGAGTGCAGGGCAGAGTCATCAGACGCTCCACAGGGGGTGGAGCCGGCATCGAGGTAGCGGAGCACTGTCCTATTCAGAACCTAGGAGCACTCCTCCCACCCATCTACCTGTCGATCGTCCTATTCATACCAGGCTACCTAGCCCTGCCCATCTGGGTTCCCCCAGCCCTGTCACTCACACCAGCCAGACATCAGATACACAACACGCAGAGGCGGCTGAAAGGTTTAGGCAAGCAAAGGCCAACTTTCTAAAAGCGGCATTTGCAAACCCGGAATATTAAAATAAACCTTGCGAAAAGATGTACCTTATTATTCCGAGTTCAGGCATACTAAACTCGATCTCCTACCATGTTCCCTGGGTCGGTTAGGATCATAGAGTGTAATAATCCAGGCCGCCCATACTGGCCTATGAGAACAGGGTAGCCTTGCAGTAGTGAACAACAAGATGGCGGTAATTCACTACTAGGACATGCCACGCATCCGGGCTTGTCCTACCTCAGGCTTACAACGCACCCTGCCCGCGGGCCTACCAGAGGGGTGACTAACATGCAGCTAAGGGAAGGTTTTGGGGACTGGCAAGTGTGGGCACTTGTCGGTCGGCGTGTCAGTACCAGACCGCACGCAGGTTCTGCGATGGCAGACCTTAGACGTATTTTACCGGCCGCTTCTGTGGGTGGCACAACCCGTGCTGCAAGCCCACCAGCGGTGTTCGTATTTACATGCCCTGGCGCCCCTGGCGCACTGTACTGGGGTCTGATAGTAAACCAAACAATCCAATCATGGAATCCAACCAACATATACAATTTACATAGGGAGCACTCGCACCGTGACACTGGTTGGCAGTGGCACAGCGCGCTGAGCGGCCAACACCATAAAAACACATAGGGCACAGCGACAAAAAGAGGAAGGGAGACTCACGCCAAGGTGCCAGGTCTAACACGAAACCTAGCAAACCTATACATTTTTTAAAACTAGACACCCGGGGGAATCCAGGATGGGGTGACTTGACTGCCTCCCACCAGGGTCTGTTACCCAGAATCCCTTGCAAACCTAAAAAATTGTAAAAAAAAACACATTTTCCCCACATTTCTGTCGTGGAAAGTTCCGGAATCTGCGTGGATTCACAAATTTCCACCCACCCCACGTTCCCCAAAGTCTTACGAGAAAAACTGTACCTCACTTGTGTGGGTCGGCCTAGTGCCCGCGACAGGAAACGGCACAAAACCCAACGTGGTCACACCTCAATTTCGCAGTGAAAAATGACCCTTTTTTGGCAAATTGTCTAGCTGTTGTTTTTGAACCCTAGCTCTGCGGGCACCTTGGGAAACCTAGCAAACCTATACATTTTTTAAAACTAGACACCCAGGGGAATCCAGGATGGGGTGACTTGACTGCCTCCCACCAGGGTCTGTTACCCAGAATCCCTTGCAAACCTAAAACAGTGTAAAAAAAAACAAATTTTCCCCACATTTCTGTGGTGGAAAGTTCCGGAATCTGTGTGGATCCACAAATTTCCACCCACCCCGTGTTCCCCAAAGTCTTACGAGAAAAACGGTACCTCACTTGTGTGGGTCGGCCTAGTGCCCGCAACAGGAAACGGCGCAAAACGCAACATGGTCACACCTCAATTTCGCAGTGAAAAATGACCCTTTTTTGGCAAATTGTCTAGCTGTAGTTTTTGAACCCTAGCTCTGCGGGCACCTTGGGAAACCTAGCAAACCTATACATTTTTGAAAACTAGACACCCGGGGGAATCCAGGATGGTGTGACTTGACTGCCTCCCACCAGGGTCTGTTACCCAGAATCCCTTGCAAACCTAAAAAATTGTCAAAAAAACCACATTTTCCCCACATTTCTGTCGTGGAAAGTTCCGGAATATGCGTGGATCCACAAATTTCTACCCACCCCATGTTCCCCTCAGTCTTACGAGAAAATTGGTACCTCACTTGTGTGGGTCGGCCTAGTTCCCGCGACAGGAAACGGCGCAATACGCAACGTGGTCACACCTCAATTTCGCGGTGAAAAATTACCCTTTTTTGGCAAAATGACTAGCTGTAGTTTTTGAACCCTAGCTCTGCGGGCACCTTGGAAAACCTAGCAATCCTATACATTTTTGAAAACTAGACACCCAGGGGAATCCAGGATGGGGTGACTTGACCCGGGAACTTCCACTCGAGCCCAGTCTCGCTACGGAGAACCAGCTGACCCTTCAGATTACCCACCATTGGCGTGAACAGTCTTGGCTCTCCGTTTTCCAGCACGAAGGATTCTTTACTCGCGGCGAATTTTCTGCCGCTTTTCCCATACCAGGACCTATCCAGTTCCTGGCTTAATTCCCAGGAATTCCACTGCTCCACTACCTAAGACTGGATTTCCGCTGTCCGGCCACACGGAATGAGTGCTCGTAGACTTAACTCTCCACCATCTTCAATCTTGACGGTTCCTATAGTCCTATTACGCTAATTCCAGAAATTCCCTTGTGGCACAGGAGATCCTTTTAGCTCATTCACCTGCTGTAACTCTCGCTCTCCAGCGGTATATTGCACAGCATACTTTCCCAGGCATTTCATCAATCGGTTAGTCCTGAAGAGATCCCACCACTACTTTGGGGATCGAAACGTCGTCGACACACATCTCTAATCTCCTAATAATACATTGTAAATTTTATTTGAGTACGAGATGTTGTTCAATTGTGACTTTCAATAACCTTTATTCTCACAAACACAAAAAGTCACATTTTAAGTCACTTGCCTGCGGCTAGGAAATCGGCTGATTTCCTTTTACAACTCACGGGCTGCTCACTTATTTCACCACATGTATTTTGGTTCGTAGCAATTGTATTATATCTGAATCATTTTTTGAATAAAACATATAATCCAATTTTTGATTGGAAAATTGTGAGATTATACCTATCTTTAAATTGAATGGGACCTTGTTTCTTAAAAATACCTTGGGAAACCTAGCAAACCTATACATTTTTGAAAACTAGACACCCAGGGAAATCCAGGATGGGGTGACTTGACTTCCTCCCACCAGGGTCTGTTACCCAGAATCCCTTGGAAACCTAAAAATTGTCAAAAAAACACATTTTCCCTATTTGTCTGCCGTGGAAAGTTCCGGAATCTGCGAGGATCCACAAATTTCCACCCACCCCGCGTTCCCCAAAGTCTTACAAAAAAAACTGTACCTCACTTGTGTGGGTCGGCCTAGTGCCCGCAACAGGAAACAGCACAAAACGCAACGTGGTCACACCTCAATTTCGCAGTGAAAAATGACCCTTTTTTGGCAAAATGTCTAGCTGTAGTTTTTGAACCCTAGCTCTGCGGGCACCTTGGGAAACCTAGCAAACCTATACATTTTTGAAAACTAGACAGCCAGGGAAATCCAGGATGGGGTGACTTGACTGCCTCCCACCAGGATCTGTTACCCAGAATCCCTTGCAAACCTAAAAAATTGTCAAAAAAACACATTTTCCCCACATTTCTGCCGTGGAAAGTCCCGGAATCTGCGTGGATCCACAAATTTCCACCCACCCCACGTTCCCCAAAGTCTTACAAGAAAAACTGTACCTCACTTGTATGGGTCGGCCTAGTGCCCGCGACAGGAAACGGTGCAAAACGCAACATGGTCACACCTCAATTTCGCATTGAAAAATGACCCTTTTTTGGCAAAATGACTAGCTGTAGTTTTTGAACCCTAGTTCTGCGGGCACCTTGGGAAACCTAGCAAACCTATACATTTTTGAAAACTAGACACCCAGGGGAATCCAGGATGGGGTGACTTGACTGCCTCCCACCAGGGTCTGTTACCCAGTATCCCTTGCAAACCTAAAAAATTGTCAAAAAAACCACATTTTTTCCACATTTCTGTCGTGGAAAGTTCCGGAATATGCGTGGATCCACAAATTTCTACCCACCCCATGTTCCCCTCAGTCTTACGAGAAAGACAGTACCTCACTTGTGTGGGTCGGCCTAGTTCCCGCGAGAGGAAACGGCGCAATACGCAACGTGGTCACACCTCAATTTCGCAGTGAAAAATGACCCTTTTTTGGCAAATTGTCTAGCTGTAGTTTTTGAACCCTAGCTCTGCGGGCACCTTGGGAAACCTAGCAAACCTATACATTTTTGAAAACAAGACACCCGGGGGAATCCAGGATGGGGTGACTTGACTGCCTCCCACCAGGGTCTGTTACCCAGAATCCCTTGCAAACCTAAAAAATTGTCAAAAAAACCACATTTTCTCCACATTTCTGTCGTGGAAAGTTCCGGAATCTGCGAGGATCCACAAATTTCCACCCACCCCACGTTCCCCAAAGTCTTACAAGAAAAACTGTACCTCACTTGTGTGGGTCGGCCTAGTGCCCGCGACAGGAAACAGCACAAAATTGCAACGTGGTCACACCTCAATTTCGCAGTGAATAATGACCCACTTTTGGCAAAATGTCTAGCTGTAGTTTTTGAACCCTAGCTCTGCGGGCACATTGGGAAACCTAGCAAACCTATACATTTTTTAAAACTAGACACCCAGGGGAATCCAGGATGGGGTGACTTGACTGCCTCCCACCAGGGTCTGTTACCCAGAATCCCTTGCAAACCTAAAAAAGTGTCAAAAAAACCACATTTTCCCCACATTTCTGTCGTGGAAAGTTCCGGAATCTGCGAGGATCCACAAATTTCCACCCAACCCGCGTTTCCCAAAGTCTTACAAGAAAAACTGTACCTCACTTGTGTGGGTCGGCCTAGTGCCCGCGACAGGAAACAGCACAAAACGCAACGTGGTCACACCTCAATTTCGCAGTGAAAAATGACCCACTTTTGGCAAAATGTCTAGCTGTAGTTTTTGAACCCTAGCTCTGCGGGCACCTTGGGAAACCTAGCAAACCTATACATTTTTGAAAACTAGACACCCAGGGGAATCCATGATGCGGTGACTTTACTGCCTCCCACCAGGGTCTGTTACCCAGAATCCCTTGCGAACCTAAAAAATTGTCAAAAAAACACATTTTCCCCACATTTCTGTCGTGGAAAGTTCCGGAATATGCGTGGATCCACAAATTTCTACCCACCCCATGTTCCCCTCAGTCTTACGAGAAAAACGGTACCTCACTTGTGTGGGTCGGCCTAGTTCCCGCGACAGGAAACGGCGCAATACGCAACGTGGTCACACCTCAATTTCGCAGTGTAAAATTACCCTTTTTTGGCAAAATGACTAGCTGTAGTTTTTGAACCCTAGCTCTGCGGGCACCTTGGGAAACCTAGCAATCCTATACATTTTTGAAAACTAGACACCCAGGGGAATCCAGGATGGGGTGACTTGACTGCCTCCCACCAGGGTCTGTTACCCAGAATCCCTTGCAAACCTAAAAAATTGTCAAAAAAACACATTTTCCCCACATTTCTGTCATGGAAAGTTCCGGAATCTGCGTGGATCCACAAATTTCCACCCACCCCGCGTTCCCCAAAGTCTTACGAGAAAAACGGTACCTCACTTGTGTGGGTCGGCCTAGTGCCCGCGACAGGAAACAGCACAAAACGCAACGTGGTCACACCTCAATTTCGCAGTGAAAAATGACCCTTTTTTGGCAAAATGTCTAGCTGTAGTTTTTGAACCCTAGCTCTGCGGGCACCTTGGGAAACTTAGCAAACCTATACATTTTTGAAAACTAGACACCCAGGGGAATCCAGAATGGGGTGACTTGACTGCCTCCCACCAGGGTCTGTTACCCAGAATCCCTTGCAAACCTAAAAAAGTGTCAAAAAAAACACATTTTCCCCACATTTCTGTCGTGGAAAGTTCCGGAATCTGCGTGGATCCACAAATTTCCACCCACCCCGCGTTCCCCAAAGTCTTACGAGAAAAACAGTACCTCACTTGTGTGGGTCGGCCTAGTGCCCGCGACAGGAAACGGCGCAAAATGCAACATGGTCACACCTCAATTTCGCAGTGAAAAATGACCCTTTTTTGGCAAATTGTCTAGCTGTAATTTTTGAACCCTAGCTCTGCGGGCACCTTGGGAAACCTAGCAAACCTATATATTTTTGAAAACAAGACACCCGGGGGAATCCAGGATGGGGTGACTTGACTGCCTCCCACCAGGGTCTGTTACCCAGAATCCCTTGCAAACCTAAAAATTGTCAAAAAAACACATTTTCCCCATTTGTCTGCCGTGGAAAGTTCCGGAATCTGCGAGGATCCACAAATTTCCACCCAACCCGCGTTTCCCAAAGTCTTACAAGAAAAACTGTACCTCACTTGTGTGGGTCGGCCTAGTGCCCGCGACAGGAAACAGCACAAAACGCAACGTGGTCACACCTCAATTTCGCAGTGAAAAATGACCCACTTTTGGCAAAATGTCTAGCTGTAGTTTTTGAACCCTAGCTCTGCGGGCACCTTGGGAAACCTAGCAAACCTATACATTTTTGAAAACTAGACACCCAGGGGAATCCATGATGCGGTGACTTTACTGCCTCCCACCAGGGTCTGTTACCCAGAATCCCTTGCGAACCTAAAAAATTGTCAAAAAAACACATTTTCCCCACATTTCTGTCGTGGAAAGTTCCGGAATATGCGTGGATCCACAAATTTCTACCCACCCCATGTTCCCCTCAGTCTTACGAGAAAAACGGTACCTCACTTGTGTGGGTCGGCCTAGTTCCCGCGACAGGAAACGGCGCAATACGCAACGTGGTCACACCTCAATTTCGCAGTGTAAAATTACCCTTTTTTGGCAAAATGACTAGCTGTAGTTTTTGAACCCTAGCTCTGCGGGCACCTTGGGAAACCTAGCAATCCTATACATTTTTGAAAACTAGACACCCAGGGGAATCCAGGATGGGGTGACTTGACTGCCTCCCACCAGGGTCTGTTACCCAGAATCCCTTGCAAACCTAAAAAATTGTCAAAAAAACACATTTTCCCCACATTTCTGTCATGGAAAGTTCCGGAATCTGCGTGGATCCACAAATTTCCACCCACCCCGCGTTCCCCAAAGTCTTACGAGAAAAACGGTACCTCACTTGTGTGGGTCGGCCTAGTGCCCGCGACAGGAAACAGCGCAAAACGCAACGTGGTCACACCTCAATTTCGCAGTGAATAATGACCCACTTTTGGCAAAATGTCTAGCTGTAGTTTTTGAACCCTAGCTCTGCGGGCACCTTGGGAAACTTAGCAAACCTATACATTTTTGAAAACTAGACACCCAGGGGAATCCAGAATGGGGTGACTTGACTGCCTTCCACCAGGGTCTGTTACCCAGAATCCCTTGCAAACCTAAAAATTGTCAAAAAAACACATTTTCCCCATATGTCTGCCGTGGAAAATTCCGGAATCTGCGAGGATCCACAAATTTCCACCCACCCCGCGTTCCCCAAAGTCTTACAAGAAAAACTGTACCTCACTTGTGTGGGTCGGCCTAGTGCCCGCGACAGGAAACAGCGCAAAACGCAACGTGGTCACACCTCAATTTTGCAGTGAAAAATGACCCACTTTTGGCAAAAAGTCTAGCTGTAGTTTTTGAACCCTAGCTCTGCGGGCACATTGGGAAACATAGCAAACCTATACATTTTTGAAAACTAGACACCCAGGGGAATCCAGGATGCAGTGACTTGACTGCCTCCCACCAGGGTCTGTTACCCAAAATCCCTTGCGAACCTAAAAAATTGTCAAAAAAAACACATTTTCCCCACATTTCTGTCGTGGAAAGTTCCGGAATCTGCGTGGATCCACAAATTTCCACCCACCCCGCGTTCCCCAAAGTCTTACGAGAAAAATTGTACCTCACTTGCGTGGGTCGGCCTAGTGCCCGCGACAGGAAACGGCGCAAAACGCAACATTGTCACACTTCAATTTCGCAGTGAAAAATGACACTTTTTTGCCAAAATGTCTAGCTGTAGTTTTTGAACCCTAGTTCTGCGGGCACCTTGGGAAACTTAGCAAACCTATACATTTTTAAAAACTAGACACCCAGGGGAATCCAGAATGGGGTGACTTGACTGCCTCCCACCAGGGTCTGTTACCCAGAATCCCTTGCAAACCTAAAAATTGTCAAAAAACCAAACACATTTTCCCCATATGTCCGCCGTGGAAAGTTCCGGAATCTGCGAGGATCCACAAATTTCCACCCACCCCGCGTTCCCCAAAGTCTTACAAGAAAAACTGTACCTCACTTGTGTGGGTCGGCCTAGTGCCCGCGACAGGAAACAGCGCAAAACGCAACGTGGTCACACCTCAATTTCGCAGTGAAAAATGACCCACTTTTGGCAAAAAGTCTAGCTGTAGTTTTTGAACCCTAGCTCTGCGGGCACATTGGGAAACCTAGCAAACCTATACATTTTTTAAAACTAGACACCCAGGGGAATCCAGGATGGGGTGACTTGACTGCCTCCCACCAGGGTCTGTTACCCAGAATCCCTTGCAAACCTAAAAAATTGTCAAAAAAACCACATTTTCCCCACATTTCTGTCGTGGAAAGTTCCGGAATCTGCGTGGATTCACAAATTTCCACCCACCCCACGTTCCCCAAAGTCTTACGAGAAAAACAGTACCTCACTTGTGTGGGTCGGCCTAGTGCCCGCGACAGGAAACGGCGCAAAACGCAACGTGGTCACACCTCAATTTCGCAGTGAAAAATGACCCTTTTTTGGCAAAATGTCTAGCTGTAGTTTTTGAACCCTAGCTCTGCGGGCACATTGGGAAACCTAGCAAACCTATACATTTTTTAAAACTAGACACCCAGGGGAATCCAGGATGGGGTGACTTGACTGCCTCCCACCAGGGTCTGTTACCCAGAATCCCTTGCAAACCTAAAAAATTGTCAAAAAAACACATTTTCCCCACATTTCTGTCGTGGAAAGTTCCGGAATATGCGTGGATCCACAAATTTCTACCCACCCCATGTTCCCCTCAGTCTTACGAGAAAAACGGTACCTCACTTGTGTGGGTCGGCCTAGTTCCCGCGACAGGAAACGGCGCAATACGCAACGTGGTCACACCTCAATTTCGCAGTGTAAAATTACCCTTTTTTGGCAAAATGACTAGCTGTAGTTTTTGAACCCTAGCTCTGCGGGCACCTTGGGAAACCTAGCAATCCTATACATTTTTGAAAACTAGACACCCAGGGGAATCCAGGATGGGGTGACTTGACTGCCTCCCACCAGGGTCTGTTACCCAGAATCCCTTGCAAACCTAAAAAATTGTCAAAAAAACACATTTTCCCCACATTTCTGTCATGGAAAGTTCCGGAATCTGCGTGGATCCACAAATTTCCACCCACCCCGCGTTCCCCAAAGTCTTACGAGAAAAACGGTACCTCACTTGTGTGGGTCGGCCTAGTGCCCGCGACAGGAAACAGCACAAAACGCAACGTGGTCACACCTCAATTTCGCAGTGAAAAATGACCCTTTTTTGGCAAAATGTCTAGCTGTAGTTTTTGAACCCTAGCTCTGCGGGCACCTTGGGAAACTTAGCAAACCTATACATTTTTGAAAACTAGACACCCAGGGGAATCCAGAATGGGGTGACTTGACTGCCTCCCACCAGGGTCTGTTACCCAGAATCCCTTGCAAACCTAAAAAAGTGTCAAAAAAACCACATTTTCCCCACATTTCTGTCGTGGAAAGTTCCGGAATCTGCGTGGATCCACAAATTTCCACCCACCCCGCGTTCCCCAAAGTCTTACGAGAAAAACAGTACCTCACTTGTGTGGGTCGGCCTAGTGCCCGCGACAGGAAACGGCGCAAAACGCAACATGGTCACACCTCAATTTCGCAGTGAAAAATGACCCTTTTTTGGCAAATTGTCTAGCTGTAATTTTTGAACCCTAGCTCTGCGGGCACCTTGGGAAACCTAGCAAACCTATATATTTTTGAAAACAAGACACCCGGGGGAATCCAGGATGGGGTGACTTGACTGCCTCCCACCAGGGTCTGTTACCCAGAATCCCTTGCAAACCTAAAAATTGTCAAAAAAACACATTTTCCCCATTTGTCTGCCGTGGAAAGTTCCGGAATCTGCGAGGATCCACAAATTTCCACCCAACCCGCGTTTCCCAAAGTCTTACAAGAAAAACTGTACCTCACTTGTGTGGGTCGGCCTAGTGCCCGCGACAGGAAACAGCACAAAACGCAACGTGGTCACACCTCAATTTCGCAGTGAAAAATGACCCACTTTTGGCAAAATGTCTAGCTGTAGTTTTTGAACCCTAGCTCTGCGGGCACCTTGGGAAACCTAGCAAACCTATACATTTTTGAAAACTAGACACCCAGGGGAATCCATGATGTGGTGACTTTACTGCCTCCCACCAGGGTCTGTTACCCAGAATCCCTTGCGAACCTAAAAAATTGTCAAAAAAACACATTTTCCCCACATTTCTGTCGTGGAAAGTTCCGGAATATGCGTGGATCCACAAATTTCTACCCACCCCATGTTCCCCTCAGTCTTACGAGAAAAACGGTACGTCACTTGTGTGGGTCGGCCTAGTTCCCGCGACAGGAAACGGCGCAATACGCAACGTGGTCACACCTCAATTTCGCAGTGTAAAATTACCCTTTTTAGGCAAAATGACTAGCTGTAGTTTTTGAACCCTAGCTCTGCGGGCACCTTGGGAAACCTAGCAATCCTATACATTTTTGAAAACTAGACACCCAGGGGAATCCAGGATGGGGTGACTTGACTGCCTCCCACCAGGGTCTGTTACCCAGAATCCCTTGCAAACCTAAAAAATTGTCAAAAAAACACATTTTCCCCACATTTCTGTCATGGAAAGTTCCGGAATCTGCGTGGATCCACAAATTTCCACCCACCCCGCGTTCCCCAAAGTCTTACGAGAAAAACGGTACCTCACTTGTGTGGGTCGGCCTAGTGCCCGCGACAGGAAACAGCGCAAAACGCAACGTGGTCACACCTCAATTTCGCAGTGAAAAATGACCCTTTTTTGGCAAAATGTCTAGCTGTAGTTTTTGAACCCTAGCTCTGCGGGCACCTTGGGAAACTTAGCAAACCTATACATTTTTGAAAACTAGACACCCAGGGGAATCCAGAATGGGGTGACTTGACTGCCTTCCACCAGGGTCTGTTACCCAGAATCCCTTGCAAACCTAAAAATTGTCAAAAAAACACATTTTCCCCATATGTCTGCCGTGGAAAATTCCGGAATCTGCGAGGATCCACAAATTTCCACCCACCCCGCGTTCCCCAAAGTCTTACAAGAAAAACTGTACCTCACTTGTGTGGGTCGGCCTAGTGCCCGCGACAGGAAACAGCGCAAAACGCAACGTGGTCACACCTCAATTTTGCAGTGAAAAATGACCCACTTTTGGCAAAAAGTCTAGCTGTAGTTTTTGAACCCTAGCTCTGCGGGCACATTGGGAAACATAGCAAACCTATACATTTTTGAAAACTAGACACCCAGGGGAATCCAGGATGCAGTGACTTGACTGCCTCCCACCAGGGTCTGTTACCCAAAATCCCTTGCGAACCTAAAAAATTGTCAAAAAAAACACATTTTCCCCACATTTCTGTCGTGGAAAGTTCCGGAATCTGCGTGGATCCACAAATTTCCACCCACCCCGCGTTCCCCAAAGTCTTACGAGAAAAATTGTACCTCACTTGCGTGGGTCGGCCTAGTGCCCGCGACAGGAAACGGCGCAAAACGCAACATTGTCACACTTCAATTTCGCAGTGAAAAATGACACTTTTTTGCCAAAATGTCTAGCTGTAGTTTTTGAACCCTAGTTCTGCGGGCACCTTGGGAAACTTAGCAAACCTATACATTTTTGAAAACTAGACACCCAGGGGAATCCAGAATGGGGTGACTTGACTGCCTCCCACCAGGGTCTGTTACCCAGAATCCCTTGCAAACCTAAAAATTGTCAAAAAACCAAACACATTTTCCCCATATGTCCGCCGTGGAAAGTTCCGGAATCTGCGAGGATCCACAAATTTCCACCCACCCCGCGTTCCCCAAAGTCTTACAAGAAAAACTGTACCTCACTTGTGTGGGTCGGCCTAGTGCCCGCGACAGGAAACAGCGCAAAACGCAACGTGGTCACACCTCAATTTCGCAGTGAAAAATGACCCACTTTTGGCAAAAAGTCTAGCTGTAGTTTTTGAACCCTAGCTCTGCGGGCACATTGGGAAACCTAGCAAACCTATACATTTTTTAAAACTAGACACCCAGGGGAATCCAGGATGGGGTGACTTGACTGCCTCCCACCAGGGTCTGTTACCCAGAATCCCTTGCAAACCTAAAAAATTGTCAAAAAAACCACATTTTCCCCACATTTCTGTCGTGGAAAGTTCCGGAATCTGCGTGGATTCACAAATTTCCACCCACCCCACGTTCCCCAAAGTCTTACGAGAAAAACAGTACCTCACTTGTGTGGGTCGGCCTAGTGCCCGCGACAGGAAACGGCGCAAAACGCAACGTGGTCACACCTCAATTTCGCAGTGAAAAATGACCCTTTTTTGGCAAAATGTCTAGCTGTAGTTTTTGAACCCTAGCTCTGCGGGCACATTGGGAAACCTAGCAAACCTATACATTTTTTAAAACTAGACACCCAGGGGAATCCAGGATGGGGTGACTTGACTGCCTCCCACCAGGGTCTGTTACCCAGAATCCCTTGCAAACCTAAAAAATTGTCAAAAAAACACATTTTCCCCACATTTCTGTCGTGGAAAGTTCCGGAATATGCGTGGATCCACAAATTTCTACCCACCCCATGTTCCCCTCAGTCTTACGAGAAAAACGGTACCTCACTTGTGTGGGTCGGCCTAGTTCCCGCGACAGGAAACGGCGCAATACGCAACGTGGTCACACCTCAATTTCGCAGTGTAAAATTACCCTTTTTTGGCAAAATGACTAGCTGTAGTTTTTGAACCCTAGCTCTGCGGGCACCTTGGGAAACTTAGCAAACCTATACATTTTTGAAAACTAGACACCCAGGGGAATCCAGAATGGGGTGACTTGACTGCCTCCCACCAGGGTCTGTTACCCAGAATCCCTTGCAAACCTAAAAAAGTGTCAAAAAAACCACATTTTCCCCACATTTCTGTCGTGGAAAGTTCCGGAATCTGCGTGGATCCACAAATTTCCACCCACCCCGCGTTCCCCAAAGTCTTACGAGAAAAACAGTACCTCACTTGTGTGGGTCGGCCTAGTGCCCGCGACAGGAAACGGCGCAAAACGCAACATGGTCACACCTCAATTTCGCAGTGAAAAATGACCCTTTTTTGGCAAATTGTCTAGCTGAAATTTTTGAACCCTAGCTCTGCGGGCACCTTGGGAAACCTAGCAAACCTATATATTTTTGAAAACAAGACACCCGGGGGAATCCAGGATGGGGTGACTTGACTGCCTCCCACCAGGGTCTGTTACCCAGAATCCCTTGCAAACCTAAAAATTGTCAAAAAAACACATTTTCCCCATTTGTCTGCCGTGGAAAGTTCCGGAATCTGCGAGGATCCACAAATTTCCACCCAACCCGCGTTTCCCAAAGTCTTACAAGAAAAACTGTACCTCACTTGTGTGGGTCGGCCTAGTGCCCGCGACAGGAAACAGCACAAAACGCAACGTGGTCACACCTCAATTTCGCAGTGAAAAATGACCCACTTTTGGCAAAATGTCTAGCTGTAGTTTTTGAACCCTAGCTCTGCGGGCACCTTGGGAAACCTAGCAAACCTATACATTTTTGAAAACTAGACACCCAGGGGAATCCATGATGCGGTGACTTTACTGCCTCCCACCAGGGTCTGTTACCCAGAATCCCTTGCGAACCTAAAAAATTGTCAAAAAAACACATTTTCCCCACATTTCTGTCGTGGAAAGTTCCGGAATATGCGTGGATCCACAAATTTCTACCCACCCCATGTTCCCCTCAGTCTTACGAGAAAAACGGTACCTCACTTGTGTGGGTCGGCCTAGTTCCCGCGACAGGAAACGGCGCAATACGCAACGTGGTCACACCTCAATTTCGCAGTGTAAAATTACCCTTTTTTGGCAAAATGACTAGCTGTAGTTTTTGAACCCTAGCTCTGCGGGCACCTTGGGAAACCTAGCAATCCTATACATTTTTGAAAACTAGACACCCAGGGGAATCCAGGATGGGGTGACTTGACTGCCTCCCACCAGGGTCTGTTACCCAGAATCCCTTGCAAACCTAAAAAATTGTCAAAAAAACACATTTTCCCCACATTTCTGTCATGGAAAGTTCCGGAATCTGCGTGGATCCACAAATTTCCACCCACCCCGCGTTCCCCAAAGTCTTACGAGAAAAATTGTACCTCACTTGCGTGGGTCGGCCTAGTGCCCGCGACAGGAAACGGCGCAAAACGCAACATTGTCACACTTCAATTTCGCAGTGAAAAATGACACTTTTTTGCCAAAATGTCTAGCTGTAGTTTTTGAACCCTAGTTCTGCGGGCACCTTGGGAAACTTAGCAAACCTATACATTTTTGAAAACTAGACACCCAGGTGAATCCAGAATGGGGTGACTTGACTGCCTCCCACCAGGGTCTGTTACCCAGAATCCCTTGCAAACCTAAAAATTGTCAAAAAACCAAACACATTTTCCCCATATGTCCGCCGTGGAAAGTTCCGGAATCTGCGAGGATCCACAAATTTCCACCCACCCCGCGTTCCCCAAAGTCTTACAAGAAAAACTGTACCTCACTTGTGTGGGTCGGCCTAGTGCCCGCGACAGGAAACAGCGCAAAACGCAACGTGGTCACACCTCAATTTCGCAGTGAAAAATGACCCACTTTTGGCAAAATGTCTAGCTGTAGTTTTTGAACCCTAGCTCTGCGGGCACCTTGGGAAACTTAGCAAACCTATACATTTTTGAAAACTAGACACCCAGGGGAATCCAGAATGGGGTGACTTGACTGCCTTCCTCCAGGGTCTGTTACCCAGAATCCCTTGCAAACCTAAAAATTGTCAAAAAAACACATTTTCCCCATATGTCTGCCGTGGAAAATTCCGGAATCTGCGAGGATCCACAAATTTCCACCCACCCCGCGTTCCCCAAAGTCTTACAAGAAAAACTGTACCTCACTTGTGTGGGTCGGCCTAGTGCCCGCGACAGGAAACAGCGCAAAACGCAACGTGGTCACACCTCAATTTTGCAGTGAAAAATGACCCACTTTTGGCAAAAAGTCTAGCTGTAGTTTTTGAACCCTAGCTCTGCGGGCACATTGGGAAACATAGCAAACCTATACATTTTTGAAAACTAGACACCCAGGGGAATACAGGATGAAGTGACTTGACTGCCTCCCACCAGGGTCTGTTACCCAAAATCCCTTGCGAACCTTAAAAATTGTCAAAAAAACCACATTTTCCCCACATTTCTGTCGTGGAAAGTTCCGGAATCTGCGTGGATCCACAAATTTCCACCCACCCCGCGTTCCCCAAAGTCTTACAAGAAAAACTGTACCTCACTTGTGTGGGTCGGCTTAGTGCCTGCGACAGGAAACGGCGCAAAACGCAACGTGGTCACACCTCAATTTCGCATTGAAAAATGACCCTTTTTTGGCAAAATGACTAGCTGTAGTTTTTGAACCCTAGCTCTGCGGGCACCTTGGGAAACCTAGCAAACCTATACATTTTTTAAAACTAGACACCCAGGGGAATCCAGGATGGGATGACTTGACTGCCTCCCACCAGGGTCTGTTACCCAGAATCCCTTGCAAACCTAAAACAGTGTAAAAAAAAACAAATTTTCCCCACATTTCTGTGGTGGAAAGTTCCGGAATCTGTGTGGATCCAAAAATTTCCACCCACCCCGTGTTCCCCAAAGTCTTACGAGAAAAACGGTACCTCACTTGTGTGGGTCGGCCTAGTGCCCGCAACAGGAAACGGCGCAAAACGCAACATGGTCACACCTCAATTTCGCAGTGAAAAATGACCCTTTTTTGGCAAAATGACTAGCTGTAGTTTTTGAACCCTAGTTCTGCGGGCACCTTGGGAAACCTAGCAAACCTATACATTTTTTAAAACTAGACACCCAGGGGAATCCAGGATGGGGTGACTTGACTGCCTCCCACCAGGGTCTGTTACCCAGAATCCCTTGCAAACCTAAAAAATTGTCCAAAAAAACAAATTTTCCCCACATTTCTGTCGTGGAAAGTTCTGGAATCTGCGTGGATCCACAACTTTCCACCCACCCCGCGTTCCCCAAAGTCTTACGAGAAAAACGGTACCTCACTTGTGTGGGTCGGCCTAGTGCCCGCGACAGGAAACAGCGCAAACCGCAACGTGGTCACACCTCAATTTCGCAGTGAAAAATGACCCTTTTTTGGCAAAATGTCTAGCTGTAGTTTTTGAACCCTAGCTCTGCGGGCACCTTGGGAAACCTAGCAAACCTATACATTTTTGAAAACTAGACACCCAGGGAAATCCAGGATGGGGTGACTTGACTGCCTCCCACCAGGATCTGTTACCCAGAATCCCTTGCAAACCTAAAAAATTGTCAAAAAAACACATTTTCCCCACATTTCTGCCGTGGAAAGTCCCGGAATCTGCGTGGATCCACAAATTTCCACCCACCCCACGTTCCCCAAAGTCTTACAAGAAAAACTGTACCTCACTTGTATGGGTCGGCCTAGTGCCCGCGACTGGAAACGGTGCAAAACGCAACATGGTCACACTTCAATTTCGCATTGAAAAATGACCCTTTTTTGGCAAAATGACTAGCTGTAGTTTTTGAACCCTAGTTCTGCGGGCACCTTGGGAAACCTAGCAAACCTATACATTTTTTAAAACTAGACACCCAGGGGAATCCAGGATGGGGTGACTTGACTGCCTCCCACCAGGGTCTGTTACCCAGAATCCCTTGCAAACCTAAAAAATTGTCAAAAAAAACACATTTTCTCCACATTTCTGTCGTGGAAAGTTCTGGAATCTGCGTGGATCCACAAATTTCCACCCACCCCGCGTTCCCCAAAGTCTTACGAGAAAAACAGTACCTCACTTGTGTGGGTCGGCCTAGTGCCCGCGACAGGAAACGGCGCAAAACGCAACATGGTCACACCTCAATTTCGCAGTGAAAAATGACCCTTTTTTGGCAAATTGTCTAGCTGTAGTTTTTGAACCCTAGCTCTGCGGGCACCTTGGGAAACTTAGCAAACCTATACATTTTTGAAAACAAGACACCCGGGGGAATCCAGGATGGGGTGACTTGACTTCCTCCCACCAGGGTCTGTTACCCAGAATCCCTTGGAAACCTAAAAATTGTCAAAAAAACACATTTTCCCTATTTGTCTGCCGTGGAAAGTTCCGGAATCTGCGAGGATCCACAAATTTCCACCCACCCCGCGTTCCCCAAAGTCTTACAAGAAAAACTGTACCTCACTTGTGTGGGTCGGCCTAGTGCCCGCAACAGGAAACAGCACAAAACGCAACGTGGTCACACCTCAATTTCGCATTGAAAAATGACCCTTTTTTGGCAAAATGACTAGCTGTAGTTTTTGAACCCTAGTTCTGCGGGCACCTTGGGAAACCTAGCAAACCTATACATTTTTTAAAACTAGACACCCAGGGGAATCCAGGATGGGGTGACTTGACTGCCTCCCACCAGGGTCTGTTACCCAGAATCCCTTGCAAACCTAAAAAATTGTCAAAAAAAACACATTTTCTCCACATTTCTGTCGTGGAAAGTTCTGGAATCTGCGTGGATCCACAAATTTCCACCCACCCCGCGTTCCCCAAAGTCTTACGAGAAAAACAGTACCTCACTTGTGTGGGTCGGCCTAGTGCCCGCGACAGGAAACGGCGCAAAACGCAACGTGGTCACACCTCAATTTCGCAGTGAAAAATTACCCTTTTTTGGCAAAATGACTAGCTGTAGTTTTTGAACCCTAGCTCTGCGGGCACCTTGGGAAACTTAGCAAACCTATACATTTTTGAAAACTAGACACCCAGGGGAATCCAGAATGGGGTGACTTGACTGCCTCCCACCAGGGTCTGTTACCCAGAATCCCTTGGAAACCTAAAAATTGTCAAAAAAACACATTTTCCCTATTTGTCTGCCGTGGAAAGTTCCGGAATCTGCGAGGATCCACAAATTTCCACCCACCCCGCGTTCCCCAAAGTCTTACAAGAAAAACTGTACCTCACTTGTGTGGGTCGGCCTAGTGCCCGCAACAGGAAACAGCACAAAACGCAACGTGGTCACACCTCAATTTCGCAGTGAAAAATGACCCACTTTTGGCAAAATGTCTAGCTGTAGTTTTTGAACCCTAGCTCTGCGGGCACCTTGGGACATGTTAGAACCGGCGGTCTCTAGTTGGCAGAGGTATACACTTCTGACAAATAGGGACCAACCAACTCTAGTCAGGGAAAGGGGATTACACACTCAGATAACCCCTGCTACCCCCTTGGTAGCTTGGCAGAGCAGACAGGCTTATCTCAGAGGCGGTGTGTTAAGCATTTATGACCACATACAGTAATAAAGTGAATACACTACAGATGGACACGACACAGAAGTTATTATAAAAATAGTATTTTTATATAAGGCTTAGCACAAGACCAAATAACGACAAAAATATACCACAGTCTTAATAAATACTCTTTGGAAGAAAAAAAATAATAGTTCAAATAAGGTTTCTTCTTGGCAAATAGTTCTTTAGCAAAGTATTCTTCTGAGCACAGTTCTTTGGCAACAATGTAACCCCCACAGGAGTCACACGACGTCGAGTCTACAAGATTCCCAAGGTTCGGCGTCGACCGCGAGGAGCGCTACGTCGAGCCTGGAGTTGCAACAGACCCCACAAGTACAGTACCTTGAGAAACGAAGAAAACGATGATCCACGGCGTCGAGATCGGCGTCGAGGTCGTGCCTCGGAGTCGGGTCAATCCGCAGCGGCGTCGAGGGATGTCGGGCCGGAGCAGCGCTCACGGCGTCGAGAAGGGCGTCGAGTCGATGCGATCAGCAGCGGCGTCGGGACGGGGTCGCTTGGAGGTAGAGCCGATACTCACTCCTCACTGGCGTCGATACCGGCGTCGAGACGGGATCACTTGGAGCCGGGGCCGATACCCACTGCTCACTGGCGTTGCTGCTGGCGTCGATCGGGCCCGGCGTCCGGCGTCGAAGGCTCGGGACACTGGAGCCGTTACTCACGATGTCGAGCTGGATTCGGCGGCGTCGGCGGCGTCGAGACTGCAGATTTTCCCTTGTGTACTGGAACAACACTTTCCAGCAATTCAGCAAATGGTGAAGTCCTTTGGCCCTGTGACTTCAGCAGGAGACTGGCACTCTTCCAGCCCTTGGAGATTTCCTAGCAAGTGTTCAGAGAGTACACACCAAGTTCCTCTCTCCTTGTTCCTTGGCAAAAATAAAGAAGCAGCTTTCAGGTTCCTCCACAGCAAAACAGCACTCTGGCAGAAAGGGGAGGCAAGTCCTTAGATCAGCAGGCTTCTTGTCCTTGGTACAGGTTTCCTTGTCAGAAGTGATCTGAGTTCTTGGTTCAGGGGTCCTTCTCTTATACCCCTTTTTCCCTTTGTTCCCTTTGTCCAAGCAGGGCGATTCCCACCATCTCAGGTTTGTTGTGGGTGTTGCCAGGCAGAGGCACCTGGCCTATTCACTGGGCAGGGCAGAGTCCTCAGCCGCCCAGCAGGAGGCGGAGCCAGTATTGTCACTGGTAGGAGCAGGGCTATCAGTCGCCCAGCAGGAGGCGGGGCCAGTATTGTGTCAGGCAGGGCAGGCTACTCTTCCCTCACTCTACGTGTAAACGCCCCATTCCCCCCACACTGACTCACTCAGACCTCTGGAGCCACTCAGCCCCTGACACACACACCAGACCAGCAGAGACCGGTAGATAGTTGGACAAGAAAATAGCCACTTTCTAAAAGTGCTATTTTCAAACATAGAATTTAAAAACCATCCATCCTAAAGGGTGTGTTATTAAATTCTGAGTTCAGGGATACTAAACTCGACTTGCTACCATGCTCCCTGAGTCAGATAGATTATAATGGAGTTAATAATCAGTCTGCCCAGTCTGGCCTATTGGAGGCAGGTAGCCCTTCAATAGTGAAAAACGAAAATGGCTGTAATTCACTATTAGGTCATGCCACACACATCAGGGCATGACCTACCTTTTACCAACAATGCACCCTGCCCTAGGGCCTACCATAGAGGTGTCTGAAAGGTGGCAAAGTGAAGGTTTAGAGACTGGCAAGTAGGTTTCCTTACCAAGTCGACATGGCAGTCAGGGACTGCACGCAGGCGCTGCGGTGGCAGGCCTGAGACACATTTTACACGCTGCTTCTGTGGGTGGCACAACCAGTGCTGCAAGCCCACCAGCAGCAGTTAACTTACACGCCCTTGGCACACGCAGTGCACTAGACTAGGGTCTGAACAGTAAGTCAACCAAGCCAATCATGGTAACACCAATCAATGTAACAATTTAACATAGGGAGCACTTGCACTGTGGCACTGATCAGCAGTGGCACAGTGCCCAAAGCAATAATCCAGCAAAAACATCGTAAACGGAGGAGGCAAACAGAAAAAAATGGAGGAGAGACTCATGCCAATGATGCCAGGTCTAACACGTGTCCCCTCCAGCTGAAATGTGGGGAGAACTACCCTTCACCCAGGGAGTCCTCATCACTAAGGCGGAAAAATCTGGACAGACCATCAGCATTGGCGTGATCTGTACCAGGGCGGTGTTCCACCGTAAAGTCCATCCCCTGTAGGGAAATGGACCACCTCAACAGCTTTGGGTTCTCACCCCTCATCTGCATTAACCATCTGAGGGGCCTGTGGTCCGTCTGAACCCGGAAGTGAGACCCAAACAAGTAGGGTCTTAGCTTCTTCAGCGCCCAGACCACAGCAAATGCCTCACGCTCTATCGCACTCCACCTTTGTTCCCTGGGAAGTAACCTCCGGCTGATGAAGGCTACAGGTAAGTCTCGGCCCTCCTCATTCATCTGTGCTAGAACAGCCCCCACACCATGCTCTGAAGCGTCCGTCTGGACAATGAATTCTTTTGAAAAGTCGGGTGCCTGGAGGACCGGTGCTGTACACATTGCAGTTTTCAGGGTGTCAAAGGCTTTCTGACAGGCGTCAGTCCAGATCACAAGTCTCGGCTGCTTCCTGGAAGTCAGCGAGGTCAAGGGGTGCACAATGTTGCCATACCCCTTGACAAACCTCCTGTAGTAACCCGTGAGACCCAAGAAGGCTCTCACCTGAGTCTGGGTTTTGGGCGGTTCCCAAGCCAGGATGGTATCTATCTTGGGTTGCAGGGGGGCCACCTTGCCGCTCCCTACTTGGTGCCCCAAGTACACCACTGAACCCTGCCCAATCTGGCACTTACTAGCCTTGATTGTGAGGCCTGCTCTGCGCAGGGCCAACAACACTTCCCGGAGGTGGCGCAAGTGTTCCTCCCAGCTGGCGCTGAACACTGCTATATCGTCCAGGTAGGCGGCGCTGAAATCTTCCAGCCCGGCCAATACCTGGTTAACCAACCTCTGGAATGTGGCAGGGGCATTCTTCATCCCAAAGGGCATCACACGGAACTGGTAGTGCCCATCTGGTGTGGAGAATGCAGACCTCTCTTTTGCCCCATCAGTCAAGGCGATCTGCCAGTACCCAGACGTTAGATCAAACGTACTAAGGTACCGGGCAGCCCCCAACCGATCGATGAGCTCATCAGCTCTGGGGATGGGGTGCGCGTCAGTCTTGGTGACCGAATTGAGTCCTCGGTAATCCACACAGAACCGAAGTTCTGGTGAAGCACCAGGCGCTGCAGCCTTTGGGACCAAGACCACTGGGCTGGCCCAAGGACTGCTAGAGGACTCAACCACCCCTAAGGCAAACATCTTGGAGACCTCCTCCTTGATGTATGCTCTGACCTTGTCAGTCACCCTGTAGGCCTTGTGCCTCACAGGAGTGCTGTCCCCGGTGTCCACATCATGGACACACCACTGAGTGACACCAGGGATTAAGGAGAACAGATCAGGGAATTGTACCAACAGATGGCGACAATCTTGCTGCTGCTCAGGGGTCAGTGTGTCAGAGAGGACAACACCATCCACTGACCCATCTTTTTCTTTTGCACACAGGAGGTCAGGAAGAGGCTCACTCTCCTCCTCCATCCCAGCATCTGTGGCAAGGAGCATGCCCACTTCGGACCTTTCTAAGTGGGGCTTCAACCGGTTGACATGCAGGACCCTTAAGGGGTTCCTGGGAGATTTCAAGTCCACCAAGTAGGTGACATCGCTCTTCTTCTCCACAACCTCAAACGGTCCAGTCCACCTGTCCTTGAGCGCACAAGGTTCCACAGGGGCCATGACCCAAACTTCCTGACCAGGTTGAAGCTCAACCAGAGTGGCATTCTGATCGTACCACCGCTTCATCTCTTCCTGGCTGGCCTCCAGATTTGCCTGAGCAAGATCTCTGAAGCGCCGAGTCTGGTTCCTAAAGGCCAGCATGTAACTATATACATCCTGGGGAGGTTTCCTGGGAGATTGCTCCCAGCCTTCTTTGACCAGACTCAAAGGTCCTCTTACCGGGTGACCATACAAAAGCTCAAAGGGGCTGAACCCTAGAGACTTCTGTGGCACCTCACGGTAAGCAAACAGCAGGCATGGCAAGAGGACGTCCCATTTACGCCTCATTGGTTCTTCAAGACCCATGATCATGCCTTTTAGGGTCCGGTTGAATCTCTCAACCAGCCCATTACCTTGAGGGTGGTAAGGAGTGGTAAACTTGTAGGTTACCCCACACTCCTTCCACAGAGACTTCATATAATTTGAAATGAAGTTGGTGCCCCGGTCTGACACCACCTCTCTGGGGAACCCCATGCGGGAGAAAACACCCATCAGTGCCCGTCCCACCACGGGGGCCGTCACTGTTCGGAGAGGGATGGCTTCCGGGTACCGGGTGGCATGGTCCACCAAGACCAGGATAAACCTGTTGCCCATGGCTGTCTTGGGGTCCAGTGGCCCCACAATGTCAATTCCCACTCGCTCAAAGGGGGTACTGACGACGGGAAAAGGTTGGAGGGGAGCCTTCTGCTTCCGCCCACTTTTCACACTTGCCTGGCAAGTTTGACATGTCCTACAATGGATATCTGAATCCCTTCTCATCTGGGGCCAATAAAAATGGGTGACAAGCCTGTCATAGGTCTTGTCCTGCCCCAGATGTCCAGCTAACGGAACGTCATGAGCCAACCCCAGTAGGAAGGCTCTGAAGCGCTGGGGTACCACCAGCACACGGGCTGACCCAGGCTCAGCAGCCTTAGGCTCGCTATACAGGAGGTCGTTCTCCCAGTAGACCCAGTAGCCAAAGGTGGGCAGGGTCCCCAGCAGAAGAGTGGGGGGGACAGGGGTAAACAGAGGGAGTTTCAGAAAGGGCCCCAAAGTAATCCCCAAGGGAACCAAGGGAAGGGTTCCCAGCCTCCCCCTGTAAAGAAGCCAGAGGCCCCGACAGGTAAACCTGTTCACAGGGGCCCCATGACCTGCTATGCCTGTAAGCAGGTGGGACACCGTTATTATGATCCCCAGTGTCCCATGAAGGATTCGAATGCACCGCCGCGTGCACCCCCTCGTCAGGTGGCGAGTGTAGCCCTGGGAGGGGAGGAGATGGGTGCCCCCGGTGGGTGGGGTCCCGCAGAAATGTCCCTGGTCTCTTTAGGAGACGTGGAAATGGTCCCTCCAACCCCTCTGCCTAGTAACACTAAGAAATATAGGCAGTGGGTGACCATTAATGGCCATAGGGTGGAAGCTCTCAGAGACACCGGAGCGAGTGTGACAGCTGTCAAGTGTCACTTGGTGTCCAGAGAGCAGGTGGTCCCGCATGCATTCTACCCCGTTGTAGCTGCTGACAACTCACAGAGTCAGTGTGAGGTAGCTCAAGTTCCCTTTGAGTGGGGGGGGGTCTCAGGTACTCTTCAGGTTGCTGTGAGGCCCGCCATGCCTGTTGATTGTCTCCTGGGCAATGATTTGGAGGACTCCCCTTGGGCTAAGGTGGAGAGAAAAGCGCATCTGGAAATGTTGGGTCTGCCTGAGTGGGTGTGTGCGACCACCCGGTCCATGTCAGTCAGTAAGGGTGTTGATGGGGCCCTGGAGCCTGAAAGTACGGCCCAGGTCCCAACCGTGAAGAGAAGAGGCAGGGGGCGCGGGAAACCGTCCCCCATCGTTCCCGCGGTCCAGGAGGGAGCAGACCCTGAGGGGGATGCCCTGGAACCGACAGGAGAACAAGTGGCCGAACTGGGAGACCTGCCCGAGCTGACCCATTGGCAGCAGGATGGTGGTCCCTCCAGGGAGGAATTTTGTGCTGAACAGAAAGTGTGCCCTTCTCTTGTGGGTATGAGGCAGCAGGCCTCAGCCCAAACGACAGGTGATCAGGTGAACCCTAGCTCTGCGGGCACCCTGGGTAACCTAGCAATCCTATACATTTTTGAAAACTAGATACCCAGGGGAATCCAGGATGCGGTGACTTGACTGCCTCCCACCAGGGTCTGTTACCCAGAATCCCTTGCGAACCTAAAAAATTGTCAAAAAAAATACATTTTCCCCACATTTCTGTCGTGGAAAGTTCCGGAATATGCGTGGATCCACAAATTTCTACCCACCCCATGTTCCCCTCAGTCTTACGAGAAAAACGGTACCTCACTTGTGTGGGTCAGCCTAGTGCCCGCGACTGGAAACGGTGCAAAACGCAACATGGTCACACCTCAATTTCGCATTGAAAAATGACCCTTTTTTGGCAAAATGACTAGCTGTAGTTTTTGAACCCTAGTTCTGCGGGCACCTTGGGAAACCTAGCAAACCTATACATTTTTGAAAACTAGACACCCAGGGGAATCCAGAATGGGGTGACTTGACTGCCTCCCACCAGGGTCTGTTACCCAGAATCCCTTGCAAACCTAAAAATTGTCAAAAAACCAAACACATTTTCCCCATATGTCCGCCGTGGAAAGTTCCGGAATCTGCGAGGATCCACAAATTTCCACCCACCCCGCGTTCCCCAAAGTCTTACAAGAAAAACTGTACCTCACTTGTGTGGGTCGGCCTAGTGCCCGCGACAGGAAACAGCGCAAAACGCAACGTGGTCACACCTCAATTTCGCAGTGAAAAATGACCCACTTTTGGCAAAAAGTCTAGCTGTAGTTTTTGAACCCTAGCTCTGCGGGCACATTGGGAAACCTAGCAAACCTATACATTTTTTAAAACTAGACACCCAGGGGAATCCAGGATGGGGTGACTTGACTGCCTCCCACCAGGGTCTGTTACCCAGAATCCCTTGCAAACCTAAAAAATTGTCAAAAAAACCACATTTTCCCCACATTTCTGTCGTGGAAAGTTCCGGAATCTGCGTGGATTCACAAATTTCCACCCACCCCACGTTCCCCAAAGTCTTACGAGAAAAACAGTACCTCACTTGTGTGGGTCGGCCTAGTGCCCGTGACAGGAAACGGCGCAAAACGCAACGTGGTCACACCTCAATTTCGCAGTGTAAAATTACCCTTTTTTGGCAAAATGACTAGCTGTAGTTTTTGAACCCTAGCTCTGCGGGCACCTTGGGAAACCTAGCAATCCTATACATTTTTGAAAACTAGACACCCAGGGGAATCCAGGATGGGGTGACTTGACTGCCTCCCACCAGGGTCTGTTACCCAGAATCCCTTGCAAACCTAAAAAATTGTCAAAAAAACACATTTTCCCCACATTTCTGTCATGGAAAGTTCCGGAATCTGCGTGGATCCACAAATTTCCACCCACCCCGCGTTCCCCAATGTCTTACGAGAAAAACGGTACCTCACTTGTGTGGGTCGGCCTAGTGCCCGCGACAGGAAACAGCGCAAAACGCAACGTGGTCACACCTCAATTTCGCAGTGAAAAATGACCCTTTTTTGGCAAAATGTCTAGCTGCAGTTTTTGAACCCTAGCTCTGCGGGCACCTTGGGAAACTTAGCAAACCTATACATTTTTGAAAACTAGACACCCAGGGGAATCCAGAATGGGGTGACTTGACTGCCTTCCACCAGGGTCTGTTACCGAGAATCCCTTGCAAACCTAAAAATTGTCAAAAAAACACATTTTCCCCATATGTCTGCCGTGGAAAATTCCGGAATCTGCGAGGATCCACAAATTTCCACCCACCCCGCGTTCCCCAAAGTCTTACAAGAAAAACTGTACCTCACTTGTGTGGGTCGGCCTAGTGCCCGCGACAGGAAACAGCGCAAAACGCAACGTGGTCACACCTCAATTTTGCAGTGAAAAATGACCCACTTTTGGCAAAAAGTCTAGCTGTAGTTTTTGAACCCTAGCTCTGCAGGCACATTGGGAAACATAGCAAACCTATACATTTTTGAAAACTAGACACCCAGGGGAATACAGGATGCAGTGACTTGACTGCCTCCCACCAGGGTCTGTTACCCAAAATCCCTTGCGAACCTTAAAAATTGTCAAAAAAACCACATTTTCCCCACATTTCTGTCGTGGAAAGTTCCGGAATCTGCGTGGATCCACAAATTTCCACCCACCCCGCGTTCCCCAAAGTCTTACAAGAAAAACTGTACCTCACTTGTGTGGGTCGGCTTAGTGCCTGCGACAGGAAACGGCGCAAAACGCAACGTGGTCACACCTCAATTTCGCATTGAAAAATGACCCTTTTTTGGCAAAATGACTAGCTGTAGTTTTTGAACCCTAGCTCTGCGGGCACCTTGGGAAACCTAGCAAACCTATACATTTTTTAAAACTAGACACCCAGGGGAATCCAGGATGGGATGACTTGACTGCCTCCCACCAGGGTCTGTTACCCAGAATCCCTTGCAAACCTAAAACAGTGTAAAAAAAAACAAATTTTCCCCACATTTCTGTGGTGGAAAGTTCCGGAATCTGTGTGGATCCAAAAATTTCCACCCACCCCGTGTTCCCCAAAGTCTTACGAGAAAAACGGTACCTCACTTGTGTGGGTCGGCCTAGTGCCCGCAACAGGAAACGGCGCAAAACGCAACATGGTCACACCTCAATTTCGCAGTGAAAAATGACCCTTTTTTGGCAAATTGTCTAGCTGTAGTTTTTGAACCCTAGCTCTGCGGGCACCTTGGGAAACCTAGCAAACCTATACATTTTTGAAAGCTAGACACCCGGGGGAATCCAGGATGGTGTGACTTGACTGCCTCCCACCAGGATCTGTTACCCAGAATCCCTTGCAAACCTAAAAAGTTGTCAAAAAAACCACATTTTCCCCACATTTCTGTCGTGGAAAGTTCCGGAATATGCGTGGATCCAAAAACTTCTACCCACCCCATGTTCCCCTCAGTCTTACGAGAAAAACGGTACCTCACTTGTGTGGGTCGGCCTAGTTCCCGCGACAGGAAACGGCGCAATACGCAACGTGGTCACACCTTAATTTTGCGGTGAAAAATTACCCTTTTTTGGCAAAATGACTAGCTGTAGTTTTTGAACCCTAGCTCTGCGGGCACCTTGGGAAACCTAGCAATCCTATACATTTTTGAAAACTAGACACCCAGGGGAATCCAGGATGGGGTGACTTGACTGCCTCCCACCAGGGTCTGTTACCCAGAATCCCTTGCAAACCGAAAAAATTGTCCAAAAAAACAAATTTTCCCCACATTTCTGTCGTGGAAAGTTCTGGAATCTGCGTGGATCCACAACTTTCCACCCACCCCGCGTTCCCCAAAGTCTTACGAGAAAAACGGTACCTCACTTGTGTGGGTCGGCCTAGTGCCCGCGACAGGAAACAGCGCAAACCGCAACGTGGTCACACCTCAATTTCGCAGTGAAAAATGACCCTTTTTTGGCAAAATGTCTAGCTGTAGTTTTTGAACCCTAGCTCTGCGGGCACCTTGGGAAACCTAGCAAACCTATACATTTTTGAAAACTAGACACCCAGGGAAATCCAGGATGGGGTGACTTGACTGCCTCCCACCAGGATCTGTTACCCAGAATCCCTTGCAAACCTAAAAAATTGTCAAAAAAACACATTTTCCCCACATTTCTGCCGTGGAAAGTCCCGGAATCTGCGTGGATCCACAAATTTCCACCCACCCCACGTTCCCCAAAGTCTTACAAGAAAAACTGTACCTCACTTGTATGGGTCGGCCTAGTGCCCGCGACTGGAAACGGTGCAAAACGCAACATGGTCACACCTCAATTTCGCATTGAAAAATGACCCTTTTTTGGCAAAATGACTAGCTGTAGTTTTTGAACCCTAGTTCTGCGGGCACCTTGGGAAACCTAGCAAACCTATACATTTTTTAAAACTAGACACCCAGGGGAATCCAGGATGGGGTGACTTGACTGCCTCCCACCAGGGTCTGTTACCCAGAATCCCTTGCAAACCTAAAAAATTGTCAAAAAAACCACATTTTCTCCACATTTCTGTCGTGGAAAGTTCTGGAATCTGCGTGGATCCACAAATTTCCACCCACCCCGCGTTCCCCAAAGTCTTACGAGAAAAACAGTACCTCACTTGTGTGGGTCGGCCTAGTGCCCGCGACAGGAAACGGCGCAAAACGCAACATGGTCACACCTCAATTTCGCAGTGAAAAATGACCCTTTTTTGGCAAATTGTCTAGCTGTAGTTTTTGAACCCTAGCTCTGCGGGCACCTTGGGAAACCTAGCAAACCTATACATTTTTGAAAACTAGATACCCAGGGGAATCCAGGATGCGGTGACTTGACTGCCTCCCACCAGGGTCTGTTACCCAGAATCCCTTGCGAACCTAAAAAATTGTCAAAACAAATACATTTTCCCCACATTTCTGTCGTGGAAAGTTCCGGAATATGCGTGGATCCACAAATTTCTACCCACCCCATGTTCCCCTCAGTCTTACGAGAAAAACGGTACCTCACTTGTGTGGGTCAGCCTAGTGCCCGCGACTGGAAACGGTGCAAAACGCAACATGGTCACACCTCAATTTCGCATTGAAAAATGACCCTTTTTTGGCAAAATGACTAGCTGTAGTTTTTGAACCCTAGTTCTGCGGGCACCTTGGGAAACCTAGCAAACCTATACATTTTTGAAAACTAGACACCCAGGGGAATCCAGAATGGGGTGACTTGACTGCCTCCCACCAGGGTCTGTTACCCAGAATCCCTTGCAAACCTAAAAATTGTCAAAAAACCAAACACATTTTCCCCATATGTCCGCCGTGGAAAGTTCCGGAATCTGCGAGGATCCACAAATTTCCACCCACCCCGCGTTCCCCAAAGTCTTACAAGAAAAACTGTACCTCACTTGTGTGGGTCGGCCTAGTGCCCGCGACAGGAAACAGCGCAAAACGCAACGTGGTCACACCTCAATTTCGCAGTGAAAAATGACCCACTTTTGGCAAAAAGTCTAGCTGTAGTTTTTGAACCCTAGCTCTGCGGGCACATTGGGAAACCTAGCAAACCTATACATTTTTTAAAACTAGACACCCAGGGGAATCCAGGATGGGGTGACTTGACTGCCTCCCACCAGGGTCTGTTACCCAGAATCCCTTGCAAACCTAAAAAATTGTCAAAAAAACCACATTTTCCCCACATTTCTGTCGTGGAAAGTTCCGGAATCTGCGTGGATTCACAAATTTCCACCCACCCCACGTTCCCCAAAGTCTTACGAGAAAAACAGTACCTCACTTGTGTGGGTCGGCCTAGTGCCCGTGACAGGAAACGGCGCAAAACGCAACGTGGTCACACCTCAATTTCGCAGTGTAAAATTACCCTTTTTTGGCAAAATGACTAGCTGTAGTTTTTGAACCCTAGCTCTGCGGGCACCTTGGGAAACCTAGCAATCCTATACATTTTTGAAAACTAGACACCCAGGGGAATCCAGGATGGGGTGACTTGACTGCCTCCCACCAGGGTCTGTTACCCAGAATCCCTTGCAAACCTAAAAAATTGTCAAAAAAACACATTTTCCCCACATTTCTGTCATGGAAAGTTCCGGAATCTGCGTGGATCCACAAATTTCCACCCACCCCGCGTTCCCCAATGTCTTACGAGAAAAACGGTACCTCACTTGTGTGGGTCGGCCTAGTGCCCGCGACAGGAAACAGCGCAAAACGCAACGTGGTCACACCTCAATTTCGCAGTGAAAAATGACCCTTTTTTGGCAAAATGTCTAGCTGCAGTTTTTGAACCCTAGCTCTGCGGGCACCTTGGGAAACTTAGCAAACCTATACATTTTTGAAAACTAGACACCCAGGGGAATCCAGAATGGGGTGACTTGACTGCCTTCCACCAGGGTCTGTTACCCAGAATCCCTTGCAAACCTAAAAATTGTCAAAAAAACACATTTTCCCCATATGTCTGCCGTGGAAAATTCCGGAATCTGCGAGGATCCACAAATTTCCACCCACCCCGCGTTCCCCAAAGTCTTACAAGAAAAACTGTACCTCACTTGTGTGGGTCGGCCTAGTGCCCGCGACAGGAAACAGCGCAAAACGCAACGTGGTCACACCTCAATTTTGCAGTGAAAAATGACCCACTTTTGGCAAAAAGTCTAGCTGTAGTTTTTGAACCCTAGCTCTGCGGGCACATTGGGAAACATAGCAAACCTATACATTTTTGAAAACTAGACACCCAGGGGAATACAGGATGCAGTGACTTGACTGCCTCCCACCAGGGTCTGTTACCCAAAATCCCTTGCGAACCTTAAAAATTGTCAAAAAAACCACATTTTCCCCACATTTCTGTCGTGGAAAGTTCCGGAATCTGCGTGGATCCACAAATTTCCACCCACCCCGCGTTCCCCAAAGTCTTACAAGAAAAACTGTACCTCACTTGTGTGGGTCGGCTTAGTGCCTGCGACAGGAAACGGCGCAAAACGCAACGTGGTCACACCTCAATTTCGCATTGAAAAATGACCCTTTTTTGGCAAAATGACTAGCTGTAGTTTTTGAACCCTAGCTCTGCGGGCACCTTGGGAAACCTAGCAAACCTATACATTTTTTAAAACTAGACACCCAGGGGAATCCAGGATGGGATGACTTGACTGCCTCCCACCAGGGTCTGTTACCCAGAATCCCTTGCAAACCTAAAACAGTGTAAAAAAAAACAAATTTTCCCCACATTTCTGTGGTGGAAAGTTCCGGAATCTGTGTGGATCCAAAAATTTCCACCCACCCCGTGTTCCCCAAAGTCTTACGAGAAAAACGGTACCTCACTTGTGTGGGTCGGCCTAGTGCCCGCAACAGGAAACGGCGCAAAACGCAACATGGTCACACCTCAATTTCGCAGTGAAAAATGACCCTTTTTTGGCAAATTGTCTAGCTGTAGTTTTTGAACCCTAGCTCTGCGGGCACCTTGGGAAACCTAGCAAACCTATACATTTTTGAAAGCTAGACACCCGGGGGAATCCAGGATGGTGTGACTTGACTGCCTCCCACCAGGATCTGTTACCCAGAATCCCTTGCAAACCTAAAAAGTTGTCAAAAAAACCACATTTTCCCCACATTTCTGTCGTGGAAAGTTCCGGAATATGCGTGGATCCAAAAACTTCTACCCACCCCATGTTCCCCTCAGTCTTACGAGAAAAACGGTACCTCACTTGTGTGGGTCGGCCTAGTTCCCGCGACAGGAAACGGCGCAATACGCAACGTGGTCACACCTCAATTTCGCGGTGAAAAATTACCCTTTTTTGGCAAAATGACTAGCTGTAGTTTTTGAACCCTAGCTCTGCGGGCACCTTGGGAAACCTAGCAATCCTATACATTTTTGAAAACTAGACACCCAGGGGAATCCAGGATGGGGTGACTTGACTGCCTCCCACCAGGGTCTGTTACCCAGAATCCCTTGCAAACCGAAAAAATTGTCCAAAAAAACAAATTTTCCCCACATTTCTGTCGTGGAAAGTTCTGGAATCTGCGTGGATCCACAACTTTCCACCCACCCCGCGTTCCCCAAAGTCTTACGAGAAAAACGGTACCTCACTTGTGTGGGTCGGCCTAGTGCCCGCGACAGGAAACAGCGCAAACCGCAACGTGGTCACACCTCAATTTCGCAGTGAAAAATGACCCTTTTTTGGCAAAATGTCTAGCTGTAGTTTTTGAACCCTAGCTCTGCGGGCACCTTGGGAAACCTAGCAAACCTATACATTTTTGAAAACTAGACACCCAGGGAAATCCAGGATGGGGTGACTTGACTGCCTCCCACCAGGATCTGTTACCCAGAATCCCTTGCAAACCTAAAAAATTGTCAAAAAAACACATTTTCCCCACATTTCTGCCGTGGAAAGTCCCGGAATCTGCGTGGATCCACAAATTTCCACCCACCCCACGTTCCCCAAAGTCTTACAAGAAAAACTGTACCTCACTTGTATGGGTCGGCCTAGTGCCCGCGACTGGAAACGGTGCAAAACGCAACATGGTCACACCTCAATTTCGCATTGAAAAATGACCCTTTTTTGGCAAAATGACTAGCTGTAGTTTTTGAACCCTAGTTCTGCGGGCACCTTGGGAAACCTAGCAAACCTATACATTTTTTAAAACTAGACACCCAGGGGAATCCAGGATGGGGTGACTTGACTGCCTCCCACCAGGGTCTGTTACCCAGAATCCCTTGCAAACCTAAAAAATTGTCAAAAAAACCACATTTTCTCCACATTTCTGTCGTGGAAAGTTCTGGAATCTGCGTGGATCCACAAATTTCCACCCACCCCGCGTTCCCCAAAGTCTTACGAGAAAAACAGTACCTCACTTGTGTGGGTCGGCCTAGTGCCCGCGACAGGAAACGGCGCAAAACGCAACATGGTCACACCTCAATTTCGCAGTGAAAAATGACCCTTTTTTGGCAAATTGTCTAGCTGTAGTTTTTGAACCCTAGCTCTGCGGACACCTTGGGAAACCTAGCAAACCTATACATTTTTGAAAACAAGGCACCCGGGGGAATCCAGGATGGGGTGACTTGACTTCCTCCCACCAGGGTCTGTTACCCAGAATCCCTTAGAAACCTAAAAATTGTCAAAAAAATACATTTTCCCTATTTGTCTGCCGTGGAAAGTTCCGGAATCTGCGAGGATCCACAAATTTCCACCCACCCCGCGTTCCCCAAAGTCTTACAAGAAAAACTGTACCTCACTTGTGTGGGTCGGCCTAGTGCCCGCAACAGGAAACAGCACAAAACGCAACGTGGTCACACCTCAATTTCGCAGTGAAAAATGACCCACTTTTGGCAAAATGTCTAGCTGTAGTTTTTGAACCCTAGCTCTGCGGGCACCTTGGGACACCTAGCAAACCTATACATTTTTGAAAACTAGACACCCAGGGGAATCCAGGATGCGGTGACTTGACTGCCTCCCACCAGGGTCTGTTACCCAGAATCCCTTGCGAACCTAAAAAATTGTCAAAAAAAATACATTTTCCCCACATTTCTGTCGTGGAAAGTTCCGGAATATGCGTGGATCCACAAATTTCTACCCACCCCATGTTCCCCTCAGTCTTACGAGAAAAACGGTACCTCACTAGTGTGGGTCAGCCTAGTTCCCGCGACAGGAAACGGCGCAATACGCAACGTGGTCACACCTCAATTTCGCAGTGAAAAATGACCCTTTTTTGGCAAATTGTCTAGCTGTAGTTTTTGAACCCTAGCTCTGCGGGCACCTTGGGAAACCTAGCAAACCTATACATTTTTGAAAACAAGACACCCAGGGGAATCCAGGATGGGGTGACTTGACTGCCTCCCACCAGGGTCTGTTACCCAGAATCCCTTGCAAACCTAAAAAATTGTCAAAAAAACCACATATTCTCCACATTTCTGTCGTGGAAAGTTCCGGAATCTGCGAGGATCCACAAATTTCCACCCACCCCGCGTTCCCCAAAGTCTTACAAGAAAAACTGTACCTCACTTGTGTGGGTCGTCCTAGTGCCCGCGACAGGAAACAGCACAAAATTGCAACGTGGTCACACCTCAATTTCGCAGTGAATAATGACCCACTTTTGGCAAAATGTCTAGCTGTAGTTTTTGAACCCTAGCTCTGCAGGCACCTTGGGACACCTAGCAAACCTATACATTATTGAAAACTAGACACCCAGGGGAATCCAGGATGCGGTGACTTGACTGCCTCCCACCAGGGTCTGTTACCCAGAATCCCTTGCGAACCAAAAAATTGTCAAAAAAACCACATTTTCCCTACATTTCTGTTGTGGAAAGTTCCGGAATATGCGTGGATCCACAAATTTCCACCCACCCCATGTTCCCCTCAGTCTTATGAGAAAAACGGTACCTCACTTGTGTGGGTCGGCCTAGTTCCCGCGACAGGAAACGGCGCAATACGCAACGTGGTCACACCTCAATTTCGCTGTGAAAAATTACCCTTTTTTGGCAAAATGACTAGCTGTAGTTTTTGAACCCTAGCTCTGCGGGCACCTTGGGAAACCTAGCAATCCTATAAATTTTTGAAAAGTAGATACCCAGGGGAATCCAGGATGGGGTGACTTGACTGCCTCCCACCAGGGTCTGGTATCCAGAATCCATTGCAAACCTAAAAAATTGTCAAAAAAACCACATTTTCCCCACATTTCTGTCGTGGAAAGTTCCGGAATCTGCGTGGATCCACAAATTTCCACCCACTCCGCGTTCCCCAAAGTCTTACGAGAAAAACGGTACCTCACTTGTGTGGGTCGGCCTAGTGCCCGCGACAGGAAACGGCGCAAAACGCAACATGGTCACACTTCAATTTCGCAGTGAAAAATGACACTTTTTTGTCAAAATGTCTAGCTGTAGTTTTTGAACCCTACTTCTGCGGGCACCTCGGGAAACCTAGCAAACCTATACATTTTTTTAAACTAGACACCCAGGGGAATCCAGGAAGGGGTGACTTGACTGCCTCCCACCAGGGTCTGTTACCCAGAATCCCTTGCAAACCTAAAAAATTGTCAAAAAAAACACATTTTCCCCACATTTCTGTCGTGGAAAGTTCCGGAATATGCGTGGATCCACAAATTTCCACCCACCCCATGTTCCCCTCAGTCTTACGAGAAAAACGGTACCTCACTTGTGTCGGTCAGCCTAGTTCCCGCGACAGGAAACGGCGCAATACTCAACGTGGTCACACCTCAATTTCGCAGTGAAAAATTACCCTTTTTTGGCAAAATGACTAGCTGTAGTTTTTGAACCCTAGCTCTGCGGGCACCTTGGGAAACCTAGCAATCCTATACATTTTTGAAAACTAGATACCCAGGAGAATCCAGGATGGGGTGACTTGACCGCCTCCCACCAGGGTCTGGTATCCAGAATCCATTGCAAACCTAAAAAATTGTCAAAAAAACCACATTTTCCCCACATTTCTGTCGTGGAAAGTTCCAGAATCTGCGTGGATCCACAAATTTCCACCCACCCCGCGTTCCCCAAAGTCTTACGAGAAAAACGGTACCTCACTTGTGTGGGTCGGTCTAGTGCCCGCGACAGGAAACAGCGCAAACCGCAACGTGGTCACACCTCATTTCGTAGTGAAAAATGACCCTTTTTTGGCAAAATGTCTAGCTGTAGTTTTTGAACCCTAGCTCTGCGGGCACCTTGGGAAACCTAGCAAACCTATACATTTTTGAAAACTAGACACCCAGGGGAATCCAGGATGGGGTGACTTGACTGCCTCCCACCAGGGTCTGTTATCCAGAATCCCTTGCAAACCTAAAAATTGTCGAAAAAAACCACACTTTCCCCATATGTCTGCCGTGGAAAGTTCCGGAATCTGCGAGGATCCACAAATTTCCACCCACCCCGCGTTCCCCAAAGTCTTATGAGAAAAACAGTACCTCACTTGTGTGGTTCGGCCTAGTGCCCGCGACAGGAAACAGCGCAAAACGCAACGTGGTCACACCTCAATTTCGCAGTGAAAAATGACCCTTTTTTGGCAAATTGTCTAGCTGTAGTTTTTGAACCCTAGCTCTGCGGGCACCTTGGGAAACCTAGCAAACCTATACATTTTTGAAAACTAGACACCCAGGGGAATCCAGGATGCGGTGACTTGACTGCGTCCCACCAGGGTCTGTTACCCAGAATCCCTTGCAAACCTAAAAAGTTGTCAAAAAAACACATTTTCCCCACATTTCTGCCGTGGAAAGTCGCGGAATCTGCGTGGATCCACAAATTTCCACCCACCCCACGTTCCCCAAAGTCTTACAAGAAAAACTGTACCTCACTTGTGTGGGTCGGCCTAGTGCCCGCGACAGGAAACGGCGCAAAACGCAACATGGTCACACCTCAATTTCGCAGTGAAAAATGACCCTTTTTTGGCAAATTGTCTAGCTGTAGTTTTTGAACCCTAGCTCTGCGGACACCTTGGGAAACCTAGCAAACCTATACATTTTTGAAAACAAGGCACCCGGGGGAATCCAGGATGGGGTGACTTGACTTCCTCCCACCAGGGTCTGTTACCCAGAATCCCTTAGAAACCTAAAAATTGTCAAAAAAATACATTTTCCCTATTTGTCTGCCGTGGAAAGTTCCGGAATCTGCGAGGATCCACAAATTTCCACCCACCCCGCGTTCCCCAAAGTCTTACAAGAAAAACTGTACCTCACTTGTGTGGGTCGGCCTAGTGCCCGCAACAGGAAACAGCACAAAACGCAACGTGGTCACACCTCAATTTCGCAGTGAAAAATGACCCACTTTTGGCAAAATGTCTAGCTGTAGTTTTTGAACCCTAGCTCTGCGGGCACCTTGGGACACCTAGCAAACCTATACATTTTTGAAAACTAGACACCCAGGGGAATCCAGGATGCGGTGACTTGACTGCCTCCCACCAGGGTCTGTTACCCAGAATCCCTTGCGAACCTAAAAAATTGTCAAAAAAAATACATTTTCCCCACATTTCTGTCGTGGAAAGTTCCGGAATATGCGTGGATCCACAAATTTCTACCCACCCCATGTTCCCCTCAGTCTTACGAGAAAAACGGTACCTCACTAGTGTGGGTCAGCCTAGTTCCCGCGACAGGAAACGGCGCAATACGCAACGTGGTCACACCTCAATTTCGCAGTGAAAAATGACCCTTTTTTGGCAAATTGTCTAGCTGTAGTTTTTGAACCCTAGCTCTGCGGGCACCTTGGGAAACCTAGCAAACCTATACATTTTTGAAAACAAGACACCCAGGGGAATCCAGGATGGGGTGACTTGACTGCCTCCCACCAGGGTCTGTTACCCAGAATCCCTTGCAAACCTAAAAAATTGTCAAAAAAACCACATATTCTCCACATTTCTGTCGTGGAAAGTTCCGGAATCTGCGAGGATCCACAAATTTCCACCCACCCCGCGTTCCCCAAAGTCTTACAAGAAAAACTGTACCTCACTTGTGTGGGTCGTCCTAGTGCCCGCGACAGGAAACAGCACAAAATTGCAACGTGGTCACACCTCAATTTCGCAGTGAATAATGACCCACTTTTGGCAAAATGTCTAGCTGTAGTTTTTGAACCCTAGCTCTGCAGGCACCTTGGGACACCTAGCAAACCTATACATTATTGAAAACTAGACACCCAGGGGAATCCAGGATGCGGTGACTTGACTGCCTCCCACCAGGGTCTGTTACCCAGAATCCCTTGCGAACCAAAAAATTGTCAAAAAAACCACATTTTCCCTACATTTCTGTTGTGGAAAGTTCCGGAATATGCGTGGATCCACAAATTTCCACCCACCCCATGTTCCCCTCAGTCTTATGAGAAAAACGGTACCTCACTTGTGTGGGTCGGCCTAGTTCCCGCGACAGGAAACGGCGCAATACGCAACGTGGTCACACCTCAATTTCGCTGTGAAAAATTACCCTTTTTTGGCAAAATGACTAGCTGTAGTTTTTGAACCCTAGCTCTGCGGGCACCTTGGGAAACCTAGCAATCCTATAAATTTTTGAAAAGTAGATACCCAGGGGAATCCAGGATGGGGTGACTTGACTGCCTCCCACCAGGGTCTGGTATCCAGAATCCATTGCAAACCTAAAAAATTGTCAAAAAAACCACATTTTCCCCACATTTCTGTCGTGGAAAGTTCCGGAATCTGCGTGGATCCACAAATTTCCACCCACTCCGCGTTCCCCAAAGTCTTACGAGAAAAACGGTACCTCACTTGTGTGGGTCGGCCTAGTGCCCGCGACAGGAAACGGCGCAAAACGCAACATGGTCACACTTCAATTTCGCAGTGAAAAATGACACTTTTTTGTCAAAATGTCTAGCTGTAGTTTTTGAACCCTACTTCTGCGGGCACCTCGGGAAACCTAGCAAACCTATACATTTTTTTAAACTAGACACCCAGGGGAATCCAGGAAGGGGTGACTTGACTGCCTCCCACCAGGGTCTGTTACCCAGAATCCCTTGCAAACCTAAAAAATTGTCAAAAAAAACACATTTTCCCCACATTTCTGTCGTGGAAAGTTCCGGAATATGCGTGGATCCACAAATTTCCACCCACCCCATGTTCCCCTCAGTCTTACGAGAAAAACGGTACCTCACTTGTGTCGGTCAGCCTAGTTCCCGCGACAGGAAACGGCGCAATACTCAACGTGGTCACACCTCAATTTCGCAGTGAAAAATTACCCTTTTTTGGCAAAATGACTAGCTGTAGTTTTTGAACCCTAGCTCTGCGGGCACCTTGGGAAACCTAGCAATCCTATACATTTTTGAAAACTAGATACCCAGGAGAATCCAGGATGGGGTGACTTGACCGCCTCCCACCAGGGTCTGGTATCCAGAATCCATTGCAAACCTAAAAAATTGTCAAAAAAACCACATTTTCCCCACATTTCTGTCGTGGAAAGTTCCAGAATCTGCGTGGATCCACAAATTTCCACCCACCCCGCGTTCCCCAAAGTCTTACGAGAAAAACGGTACCTCACTTGTGTGGGTCGGTCTAGTGCCCGCGACAGGAAACAGCGCAAACCGCAACGTGGTCACACCTCATTTCGTAGTGAAAAATGACCCTTTTTTGGCAAAATGTCTAGCTGTAGTTTTTGAACCCTAGCTCTGCGGGCACCTTGGGAAACCTAGCAAACCTATACATTTTTGAAAACTAGACACCCAGGGGAATCCAGGATGGGGTGACTTGACTGCCTCCCACCAGGGTCTGTTATCCAGAATCCCTTGCAAACCTAAAAATTGTCGAAAAAAAACACACTTTCCCCATATGTCTGCCGTGGAAAGTTCCGGAATCTGCGAGGATCCACAAATTTCCACCCACCCCGCGTTCCCCAAAGTCTTATGAGAAAAACAGTACCTCACTTGTGTGGTTCGGCCTAGTGCCCGCGACAGGAAACAGCGCAAAACGCAACGTGGTCACACCTCAATTTCGCAGTGAAAAATGACCCTTTTTTGGCAAATTGTCTAGCTGTAGTTTTTGAACCCTAGCTCTGCGGGCACCTTGGGAAACCTAGCAAACCTATACATTTTTGAAAACTAGACACCCAGGGGAATCCAGGATGCGGTGACTTGACTGCGTCCCACCAGGGTCTGTTACCCAGAATCCCTTGCAAACCTAAAAAGTTGTCAAAAAAACACATTTTCCCCACATTTCTGCCGTGGAAAGTCGCGGAATCTGCGTGGATCCACAAATTTCCACCCACCCCACGTTCCCCAAAGTCTTACAAGAAAAACTGTACCTCACTTGTATGGGTCGGCCTAGTGCCCGCGACAGGAAACGGTGCAAAACGCAACATGGTCACACCTCAATTTCGCATTGAAAAATGACCCTTTTTTGGCAAAATGACTAGCTGTAGTTTTTAAACCCTAGTTCTACGGGCACCTTGAGAAACCTAGCAAACCTATACATTTTTGAAAACTAGACACCCAGGGGAATCCAGGATGGGGTGACTTGACTGCCTCCCACCAGGGTCTGTTACCCAGAATCCCTTGCAAACCTAAAAATTGTCAAAAAAACACTTTTTCCCCATTTGTCTGCCGTGGAAAGTTCCGGAATCTGCGAGGATCCACAAATTTCCACCCACCCCGCGTTCCCCAAAGTCTTCCGAGAAAAACAGTACCTCACTTGTGTGGGTCGGCCTAGTGCCCGCGACAGGAAACGGCGCAAAACGCAACATGGTCACACCTCAATTTCGCAGTGAAAAATGACCCTTTTTTGGCAAATTGTCTAGCTGTAGTTTTTGAACCCTAGCTCTGCGGGCACCTTGGGAAACCTAGCAAACCTATACATTTTTGAAAAAAATACACCCGGGGGAATCCAGGATGGGGTGACTTGACTGCCTCCCACCAGGGTCTGTTACCCAGAATCCCTTGCAAACCTAAAAATTGTCAAAAAAACACATTTTCCCCATTTGTCTGCCGTGGAAAGTTCCGGAATCTGCGAGGATCCACAAATTTCCACCCACCCCGCGTTCCCCAAAGTCTTACAAGAAAAACTGTACCTCACTTGTGTGGGTCGGCCTAGTGCCCGCGACAGGAAACAGCGCAAAACGCAACGTGGTCACACGTCAATTTCGCAGTGAAAAATGACCCACTTTTGGCAAAATGTCTAGCTGTAGTTTTTGAACCCTAGCTCTGCGGGCACCTTGGGAAACTTAGCAAACCTATACATTTTTGAAAACTAGACACCCAGGGGAATCCAGGATGCAGTGACTTGACTGCCTCCCACCAGGGTCTGTTACCCAGAATCCCTTGCGAACCTAAAAAATTGTCAAAAAAACACATTTTCCCCACATTTCTGTCTTGGAAAGTTCTGGAATCTGCGTGGATCCACAGATTTCCACCCACCCCGCGTTCCCCAAAGTCTTACGAGAAAAATGGTACCTCACTTGTGTGGGTCGGCCTAGTGCCCGCGACAGGAAACGGCACAAAACGCAACATGGTCACACTTCAATTTCGCAGTGAAAAATGACACTTTTTTGCCAAAATGTCTAGCTGTAGTTTTTGAACCCTAGTTCTGCGGGCACCTTGGGAAACCTAGCAAACCTATACATTTTTTAAAACTAGACACCCAGGGGAATCCAGGAAGGGGTGACTTGACTGCCTCCCACCAGGGTCTGTTACCCAGAATCCCTTGAAAACCTAAAAAATTGTCAAAAAAAACACATTTTCCCCACATTTCTGTCGTGGAAAGTTCCGGAATATGCGTGGATCCACAAATTTCCACCCACCGCATGTTCCCCTCAGTCATACGAGAAAAACAGTACCTCACTTGTGTGGGTCGGCCTAGTTCCCGCGACAGGAAACGGCGCAATACGCAACGTGGTCACACCTCAATTTCGCAGTGAAAAATTACCCTTTTTTGGCAAAATGCCTAGCTGTAGTTTTTGAACCCTAGCTCTGCGGGCACCTTGGGAAACCTAGCAATCCTATACATTTTTGAAAACTAGATACCCATGGGAATCCAGGATGGGGTGACTTGACTGCCTCCCACCAGGGTCTGTTACCCAGAATCCCTTGCAAACCTAAAAAATTGTCCAAAAAACCACATTTTCCCCACATTTCTGTCGTGGAAAGTTCCGGAATCTGCGTGGATCCACAAATTTCTACCCACTCCGCGTTCCCCAAAGTGTTACGAGAAAAACGGTACCTCACTTGTGTGGGTCGGCCTAGTGCCCGCGACAGGAAACAGCGCAAACCGCAATGTGGTCACACCTCAATTTCGCAGTGAAAAATGACCCTTTTTTGGCAAAATGTCTAGCTGTAGTTTTTGAACCCTAGCTCTGCGGGCACCTTGGGAAACCTAGCAAACCTATACATTTTTGAAAACTAGACACCCAGGGGAATCCAGGATGGGGTGACTTGACTGCCTCCCACCAGGGTCTGTTACCCAGAATCCCTTGCAAACCTAAAACAGTGTAAAAAAAAACAAATTTTCCCCACATTTCTGTGGTGGAAAGTTCCGGAATCTGCGTGGATTCACAAATTTCCACCCACCCCGTGTTCCCCAAAGTCTTACGAGAAAAATGGTATCTCACTTGTGTGGGTCGGCCTAGTGGCCGTGACAGGAAACGGCGCAAAACGCAACATGGTCACACCTCAATTTCGCAGTGAAAAATGACCCTTTTTTGGCAAATTGTCTAGCTGTAGTTTTTGAACCCTAGCTCTGCGGGCACCTTGGGAAACCTAGCAAACCTATACATTTTTGAAAAAAAGACACCCGGGGGAATCCAGGATGGGGTGACTTGACTGCCTCCCACCAGGGTCTGTTACCCAGAATCCCTTGCAAACCTAAAAATTGCCAAAAAAACACATTTTCCCCATTTGTCTGCCGTGGAAAGTTCCGGAATCTGCGAGGATCCACAAATTTCCACCCACCCCGCGTTCCCCAAAGTCTTACAAGAAAAACTGTACCTCACTTGTGTGGGTCGGCCTAGTGCCCGCGACAGGAAACAGCGCAAAACGCAACGTGGTCACACCTCAATTTCGCAGTGAAAAATTACCCACTTTTGGCAAAATGTCTAGCTGTAGTTTTTGAACCCTAGCTCTGCGGGCACCTTGGGAAACCTAGCAAACCCATACATTTTTGAAAACTAGACACCCAGGGGAATCCAGGATGCGGTGACTTGACTGCCTCCCACCAGGGTCTGTTACCCAGAATCCCTTGCGAACCTAATAAATTGTCAAAAAAACACATTTTCCCCACATTTCTGTCTTGGAAAGTTCTGGAATCTGCGTGGATCCACAGATTTCCACCCACCCCGCGTTCCCCAAAGTCTTACGAGAAAAATGGTACCTCACTTGTGTGGGTCGGCCTAGTGCCCGCGACAGGAAACGGCACAAAACGCAACATGGTCACACTTCAATTTCGCAGTGAAAAATGACACTTTTTTGCCAAAATGTCTAGCTGTAGTTTTTGAACCCTAGTTCTGCGGGCACCTTGGGAAACCTAGCAAACCTATACATTTTTTAAAACTAGACACCCAGGGGAATCCAGGAAGGGGTGACTTGACTGCCTCCCACCAGGGTCTGTTACCCAGAATCCCTTGCAAACCTAAAAAATTTTTAAAAAAAACAAATTTTCCCCACATTTCTGTCGTGGAAAGTTCCAGAATATGCGTGGATCCACAAATTTCCACTCACCCCATGTTCCCCTCAGTCTTACGAGAAAAACGGTACCTCACTTGTGTGGGTCAGCCTAGTTCCCGCGACAGGAAACGGCGCAATACGCAACGTGGTCACACCTCAATTTCGCAGTGAAAAATGTAAATTTTTTTGGCAAAATGACTAGCTGTAGTTTTTGAACCCTAGCTCTGCGGGCACCCTGGGTAACCTAGCAATCCTATACATTTTTGAAAACTAGATACCCAGGGGAATCCAGGATGGGGTGACTTGACTGTCTCTCACCAGGGTCTGTTACCCAGAATCCCTTGCAAACCTAAAAAATTGTCAAAAAAACCACATTTTCCCCACATTTCTGTCGTGGAAAGTGCCGGAATCTGCGTGGATCCACAAATTTCCACCCACTCCGCGTTTCCCAAAGTCTTACGAGAAAAACGGTACCTCACTTGTGTGGGTCGGCCTAGTGCCCGCGACAGGAAACAGCGCAAACCGCAACGTGGTCACACCTCAATTTCGCAGTGAAAAATGACCCTTTTTTGGCAAAATGTCTAGCTGTAGTTTTTGAACCCTAGCTCTGCGGGCACCTTGGGAAACCTAGCAAACCTATACATTTTTGAAAACTAGACACCCAGGGGAATCCAGGATGGGGTGACTTTACTGCCTCCCACCAGGGTCAGTTACCCAGAATCCCTTGCAAACCTAAAACAGTGTAAAAAAACCCACATTGTCCCCACATTTCTGTCGTGGAAAGTTCCGGAATCTGCGTGGATCCACAAATTTCCACCCACCCCACGTTCCCCAAAGTCTTACGAGAAAAACAGTACCTCACTTGTGTGGGTCGGCCTAGTGCCCGCGACAGGAAACGGCGCAAAACGTAACATGGTCACACCTCAATTTCGCAGTGAAAAATGACCCTTTTTTGGCAAATTGTCTAGCTGTAGTTTTTGAACCCTAGCTCTGCGGGCACCTCGGGAAACCTAGCAAACCTATACATTTTTGAAAACAAGACACCCAGGGGAATCCAGGATGGGGTGACTTGACTTCCTCCCACCAGGGTCTGTTACCCAGAATCCCTTGCAAACCTAAAAATTGTCAAAAAAACACTTTTTCCCCATTTGTCTGCCGTGGAAAGTTCCGGAATCTGCGAGGATCCACAAATTTCCACCCACCCCGCGTTCCCCAAAGTCTTCCAAGAAAAACGGTACCTCACTTGTGTGGGTCGGCCTAGTGCCCGCGACAGGAAACAGCACAAAACGCAACGTGGTCACACCTCAATTTCGCAGTGAAAAATGACCCACTTTTGGCAAAATGTCTAGCTGTAGTTTTTGAACCCTAGCTCTGCGGGCACCTTGGGAAACCTAGCAAACCTATACATTTTTGAAAACTAGACACCCAGGGGAATCCAGGATGCAGTGACTTGACTGCCTCCCACCAGGGTCTGTTACCCAGAATCCCTTGCGAACCTAAAAAATTATCAAAAAAACACATTTTCCCCACATTTCTGTCGTGGAAAGTTCTGGAATCTGGGTGGATCCACAGATTTCCACCCACCCCGCGTTCCCCAAAGTCTTACGAGAAAAATGGTACCTCACTTGTGTGGGTCGGCCTAGTGCCCGCGACAGGAAAAGGCGCAAAACGCAACATGGTCACACTTCAATTTCGCAGTGAAAAATGACACTTTTTTGCCAAAATGTCTAGCTGTAGTTTTTGAACCCTAGTTCTGCGGGCACCTTGGGAAACCTAGCAAACCTATACATTTTTTAAAACTAGACACCCAGGGGAATCCAGAATGGGGTGACTTGACTGCCTCCCACCAGGGTCTGTTACCCAGAATCCCTTGCAAACCTAAAAAATTGTCCAAAAAAACACATTTTCCCCACATTTCTGTCGTGGAAAGTTCCGGAATCTGCGTGGATCCACAAATTTCTACCCACTCCGCGTTCCCCAAAGTGTTACGAGAAAAACGGTACCTCACTTGTGTGGGTCGGCCTAGTGCCCGCGACAGGAAACAGCAAAAAACGCAACGTGGTCACACCTCAATTTCGCAGTGAAAAATGACCCACTTTTGGCAAAATGTCTAGCTGTAGTTTTTGAACCCTAGCACTGCGGGCACCTTGGGACACCTAGCAAACCTATACATTTTTTTAAACTAGACACCCAGGGGAATCCAGGAAGGGGTGACTTGACTGCCTCCCACCAGGGTCTGTTACCCAGAATCCCTTGCAAACCTAAAAAATTGTCAAAAAAAACACATTTTCCCCACATTTCTGTCGTGGAAAGTTCCGGAATATGCGTGGATCCACAAATTTCCACCCACCCCATGTTCTCCTCAGTCTTACGAGAAAAACGGTACCTCACTTGTGTCGGTCAGCCTTGTTCCCGCGACAGGAAACGGCACAATACTCAACGTGGTCACACCTCAATTTCGCAGTGAAAAATTACCCTTTTTTGGCAAAATGACTAGCTGTAGTTTTTGAACCCTAGCTCTGCGGGCACCTTGGGAAACCTAGCAATCCTATAAATGTTTGAAAACTAGATACCCAGGAGAATCCAGGATGGGGTGACTTGACCGCCTCCCACCAGGGTCTGGTATCCAGAATCCATTGCAAACCTAAAAAATTGTCCAAAAAAACCACATTTTCCCCACATTTCTGTCGTGGAAAGTTCCGGAATCTGCGTGGATCCACAAATTTCCACCCACTCCACGTTCCCCAAAGTCTTATGAGAAAAACGGTACCTCACTTGTGTGGGTCGGTCTAGTGCCCGCGACAGGAAACAGCGCAAACCGCAACGTGGTCACACCTCATTTCGTAGTGAAAAATGACCCTTTTTTGGCAAAATGTCTAGCTGTAGTTTTTGAACCCTAGCTCTGCGGGCACCTTGGGAAACCTAGCAAACCTATACATTTTTGAAAACTAGACACCCAGGGGAATCCAGGATGGGGTGACTTGACTGCCTCCCACCAGGGTCTGTTATCCAGAATCCCTTGCAAACCTAAAAATTGTCGAAAAAAAACACACTTTCCCCATATGTCTGCCGTGGAAAGTTCCGGAATCTAAGAGGATCCACAAATTTCCACCCACCCCGCGTTTCCCAAAGTCTTATGAGAAAAACAGTACCTCACTTGTGTGGTTCGGCCTAGTGCCCGCGACAGGAAACAGCGCAAAACGCAACGTGGTCACACCTCAATTTCGCAGTGAAAAATGACCCTTTTTTGGCAAATTGTCTAGCTGTAGTTTTTAAACCCTAGTTCTACGGGCACCTTGGGAAACCTAGCAAACCTATACATTTTTGAAAACTAGACACCCAGGGGAATCCAGGATGGGGTGACTTGACTGCCTCCCACCAGGGTTTGTTACCCAGAATCCCTTGCAAACCTAAAAAATTGTCAAAAAAAACACATTTTCCCCACATTTCTGTCGTGGAAAGTTCCGGAATCTGCGTGGATCCACAAATTTCTACCCACTCCGCGTTCCCCAAAGTGTTACGAGAAAAACGGTACCTCACTTGTGTGGGTCGGCCTAGTGCCCGCGACAGGAAACAGCGCAAACCGCAATGTGGTCACACCTCAATTTCGCAGTGAAAAATGACCCTTTTTTGGCAAAATGTCTAGCTGTAGTTTTTGAACCCTAGCTCTGCGGGCACCTTGGGAAACCTAGCAAACCTATACATTTTTGAAAACTAGACACCCAGGGGAATCCAGGATGGGGTGACTTGACTGCCTCCCACCAGGGTCTGTTACCCAGAATCCCTTGCAAACCTAAAACAGTGTAAAAAAAAACAAATTTTCCCCACATTTCTGTGGTGGAAAGTTCCGGAATCTGCGTGGATTCACAAATTTCCACCCACCCCGTGTTCCCCAAAGTCTTACGAGAAAAATGGTATCTCACTTGTGTGGGTCGGCCTAGTGCCCGTGACAGGAAACGGCGCAAAACGCAACATGGTCACACCTCAATTTCGCAGTGAAAAATGACCCTTTTTTGGCAAAATGTCTAGCTGTAGTTTTTGAACCCTAGCTCTGCGGGCACCTTGGGAAACCTAGCAAACCTATACATTTTTGAAAACTAGACACCCAGGGGAATCCAGGATGCGGTGACTTGACTGCCTCCCACCAGGGTCTGTTACCCAGAATCCCTTGCGAACCTAAAAAATTGTCAAAAAAACACATTTTCCCCACATTTCTGTCTTGGAAAGTTCTGGAATCTGCGTGGATCCACAGATTTCCACCCACCCCGCGTTCCCCAAAGTCTTACGAGAAAAATGGTATCTCACTTGTGTGGGTCGGCCTAGTGCCCGTGACAGGAAACGGCACAAAACGCAACATGGTCACACTTCAATTTCGCAGTGAAAAATGACACTTTTTTGCCAAAATGTCTAGCTGTAGTTTTTGAACCCTAGTTCTGCGGGCACCTTGGGAAACCTAGCAAACCTATACATTTTTTAAAACTAGACACCCAGGGGAATCCAGGAAGGGGTGACTTGACTGCCTCCCACCAGGGTCTGTTACCCAGAATCCCTTGCAAACCTAAAATTTTTTTTAAAAAAACACATTTTCCCCACATTTCTGTCGTGGAAAGTTCCAGAATATGCGTGGATCCACAAATTTCCACTCACCCCATGTTCCCCTCAGTCTTACGAGAAAAACGGTACCTCACTTGTGTGGGTCAGCCTAGTTCCCGCGACAGGAAACGGCGCAATACGCAACGTGGTCACACCTCAATTTCGCAGTGAAAAGTTACAATTTTTTTGGCAAAATGACTAGCTGTAGTTTTTGAACCCTAGCTCTGCGGGCACCCTGGGAAACCTAGCAATCCTATACATTTTTGAAAACTAGATACCCAGGGGAATCCAGGATGGGGTGACTTGACTGTCTCTCACCAGGGTCTGTTACCCAGAATCCCTTGCAAACCTAAAAAATTGTCAAAAAAACCACATTTTCCCCACATTTCTGTCGTGGAAAGTTCCGGAATCTGCGTGGATCCACAAATTTCCACCCACTCCGCGTTTCCCAAAGTCTTACGAGAAAAACGGTACCTCACTTGTGTGGGTCGGCCTAGTGCCCGCGACAGGAAACAGCGCAAACCGCAACGTGGTCACACCTCAATTTCGCAGTGAAAAATGACCCTTTTTTGGCAAAATGTCTAGCTGTAGTTTTTGAACCCTAGCTCTGCGGGCACCTTGGGAAACCTAGCAAACCTATACATTTTTGAAAACTAGACACCCAGGGGAATCCAGGATGGGGTGACTTTACTGCCTCCCACCAGGGTCAGTTACCCAGAATCCCTTGCAAACCTAAAACAGTGTAAAAAAAAACACATTTTCCCCACATTTCTGTCGTGGAAAGTTCCGGAATCTGCGTGGATCCACAAATTTCCACCCACCCCACGTTCCCCAAAGTCTTACGCGAAAAACAGTACCTCACTTGTGTGGGTCGGCCTAGTGCCCGCGACAGGAAACGGCGCAAAACTTAACATGGTCACACCTCAATTTCGCAGTGAAAAATGACCCTTTTTTGGCAAATTGTCTAGCTGTAGTTTTTGAACCCTAGCTCTGCGGGCACCTCGGGAAACCTAGCAAACCTATACATTTTTGAAAACAAGACACCCAGGGGAATCCAGGATGGGGTGACTTGACTGCCTCCCACCAGGGTCTGTTACCCAGAATCCCTTGCAAACCTAAAAATTGTCAAAAAAACACTTTTTCCCCATTTGTCTGCCGTGGAAAGTTCCGGAATCTGCGAGGATCCACAAATTTCCACCCACCCCGCGTTCCCCAAAGTCTTCCGAGAAAAACAGTACCTCACTTGTGTGGGTCGGCCTAGTGCCCGCGACAGGAAACAGCACAAAACGCAACGTGGTCACACCTCAATTTCGCAGTGAAAAATGACCCACTTTTGGCAAAATGTCTAGCTGTAGTTTTTGAACCCTAGCTCTGCGGGCACCTTGGGAAACCTAGCAAACCTATACATTTTTGAAAACTAGACACCCAGGGGAATCCAGTATGCGGTGACTTGACTGCCTCCCACCAGGGTCTGTTACCCAGAATCCCTTGCGAACCTAAAAAATTGTCAAAAAAAACACATTTTCCCCACATTTCTGTCGTGGAAAGTTCCGGAATCTGCGTGGATCCACAAATTTCCACCCACCCCACGTTCCCCAAAGTCTTTCAAGAAAAACAGTACCTCACTTGTGTGGGTCGGCCTAGTGCCCGCGACAGGAAACGGCGCAAAACGCAACATGGTCACACTTCAATTTCGCAGTGAAAAATGACACTTTTTTGCCAAAATGACTAGCTGTAGTTTTTGAACCCTAGCTCTGCGGGCACCTTGGGAAACCTAGCAATCCTATAAATTTTTGAAAACTAGATACCCAGGGGAATCCAGGATGGGGTGACTTGACTGCCTCCCACCAGGGTCTGTTACCCAGAATCCCTTGCAAACCTAAAAAATTGTCAAAAAAAACACATTTTCCCCACATTTCTGTCGTGGAAAGTTCCGGAATATGCGTGGATCCACAAATTTCCACCCACCCCATGTTCCCCTCAGTCTAACGAGAAAAACGGTACCTCACTTGTGTGGGTCGGCCTAGTTCCCGCGACAGGAAACGGCGCAATACGCAACGTGGTCACACCTCAATTTCGAAATGAAAAATTACCCTTTTTTGACAAAATGACTAGCTGTAATTTTTGAACCCTAGCTCTGCGGGCACCTTGGGAAACCTAGCAATCCTATAAATTTTTGAAAACTAGATACCCAGGGGAATCCAGGATGGGGTGACTTGACTGCCTCCCACCAGGGTCTGGTACCCAGAATCCATTGCAAACCTAAAAAATTGTCAAAAAAAACACATTTTCCCCACATTTCTGTCGTGGAAAGATCCGGAATCTGCGTGGATCCACAAATTTCCACCCACTCCGTGTACCCCAAAGTCTTATGAGAAAAACGGTACCTCACTTGTGTGGGTCGGCCTAGTGCCCGCGACAGGAAACAGCGCAAACCGCAACGTGGTCACACCTCAATTTCGCAGTGAAAAATGACCCTTTTTTGGCAAAATGTCTAGCTGTAGTTTTTGAACCCTAGCTCTGCGGGCACCTTGGGAAACCTAGCAAACCTATACATTTTTGAAATCTAGACACCCAGGGGAATCCAGGATGGGGTGACTTGACTGCGTCCCACCAGGGTCTGTTACCCAGAATCCCTTGCAAACCTAAAACAGTGTAAAAAAAACACGTTTCCCCACATTTCTGTGGTGGAAAGTTCCGGAATCTGTGTGGATCCACAAATTTCCACCCACCCCGCGTTCCCCAAAGTCTTACGAGAAAAATGGTACCTCACTTGTGTGGGTCGGCCTAGTGCCCGCAACAGGAAACGGCGCAAAACGAACATGGTCACAATTCAATATCGCAGTGAAAAATGACCCTTTTTTGGCAAAATATCTAGCTGTAGTTTTTGAACCCTAGCTCTGCGGGCACCTTGGGAAACCTAGCAAACCTATACATTTTTGAAAACTAGACACCCAGGGGAATCCAGGATGCAGTGACTTGACTGCCTCCCACCAGGGTCTGTTACCCAGAATCCCTTGCAAACCTTAAAAATTGTCCAAAAAAACACATTTTCCCCACATTTCTGTAGTGGAAAGTTCCTGAATCTGCGTGGATCCACCCACCCCGCGTTCCCCAAAGTCGTACGAGAAAAATGGTACCTCACTTGTGTGGGTCGGCCTAGTGCCCACGACAGGAAACGGTGCAAAACGCAACGTGGTCACACCTCAATTTCGCAGTGAAAAATGACCCTTTTTTTGCAAAATGTCTAGCTGTAGTTTTTGAACCCTAGCTCTGCGGGCACCTTGGGAAACCTAGCAAACCTATACATTTTTGAAAACTAGACACCCAGGGGAATCCAGGATGCGGTGACTTGACTGCCTCCCACCAGGGTCCGTTACCCAGAATCCCTTGCGAACCTAAAAAATTGTCAAAAAAACACATTTTCCCCACATTTCTGTCTTGGAAAGTTCTGGAATCTGCGTGGATCCACAGATTTCCACCCACCCCGCGTTCCCCAAAGTCTTACGAGAAAAATGGTACCTCACTTGTGTGGGTCGGCCTAGTGCCCGCGACAGGAAACGGCACAAAACGCAACATGGTCACACCTCAATTTCGCAGTGAAAAATGACACTTTTTTGCCAAAATGTCTAGCTGTAGTTTTTGAACCCTAGTTCTGCGGGCACCTTGGGAAACCTAGCAAACCTATACATTTTTTAAAACTAGACACCCAGGGGAATCCAGGAAGGGGTGACTTGACTGCCTCCCACCAGGGTCTGTTACCCAGAATCCCTTGCAAACCTAAAAATTTTTTTTAAAAAACACATTTTCCCCACATTTCTGTAGTGGAAAGTTCCTGAATCTGCGTGGATCCACCCACCCCGCGTTCCCCAAAGTCGTACGAGAAAAATGGTACCTCACTTGTGTGGGTCGGCCTAGTGCCCACGACAGGAAACGGTGCAAAACGCAACGTGGTCACACCTCAATTTCGCAGTGAAAAATGACCCTTTTTTGGCAAAATGAATAGGTGTAGTTTTTTAATCCTAGCTCTGCGGGCACCTTGGGAAACCTAGCAATCCTATATGTTTTTGAAAACTAGACACCCAGAGGAATCCAGGATGGGGTGACTTGACTGCCTCCCACCAGGGTCTGTTACCCAGAATCCCTTGCAAACCTAAAAAATTGTCAAAAAAACACATTTTCCCCACATTTCTGCCGTGGAAAGTCCCGGAATCTGCGTGGATCCACAAATTTCCACGCACCCCGCGTTCCCCAAAGTCTTACGAGAAAAACAGTACCTCACTTGTGTGGGTCGGCCTAGTGCCCGCAACAGGAAACGGCGCAAAACGCAACATGGTCACAATTCAATATCGCAGTGAAAAATGACCCTTTTTTGGCAAAATATCTAGCTGTAGTTTTTGAACCCTAGCTCTGCGGGCACCTTGGGAAACTTAGCAAACCTATACATTTTTGAAAACTAGACACCCAGGGGAATCCAGAATGGGGTGACTTGACTGCCTCCCACCAGGGTCTGTTACCCAGAATCCCTTGCAAACCTAAAAAATTATCAAAAAAAAACACATTTTCCCCACATTTCTGTCGTGGAAAGTTCCGGAATCTGCGTGGATCCACAAATTTCCACCCACCCCGCGTTCCCCAAAGTCTTACGAGAAAAATTGTACCTCACTTGCGTGGGTCGGCCTAGTGCCCGCGACAGGAAACGGCGCAAAACGCAACATTGTCACACTTCAATTTCGCAGTGAAAAATGACACTTTTTTGCCAAAATGTCTAGCTGTAGTTTTTGAACCCTAGTTCTGCGGGCACCTTGGGAAACTTAGCAAACCTATACATTTTTGAAAACTAGACACCCAGGGGAATCCAGAATGGGGTGACTTGACTGCCTCCCACCAGGGTCTGTTACCCAGAATCCCTTGCAAACCTAAAAATTGTCAAAAAACCAAACACATTTTCCCCATATGTCCGCCGTGGAAAGTTCCGGAATCTGCGAGGATCCACAAATTTCCACCCACCCCGCGTTCCCCAAAGTCTTACAAGAAAAACTGTACCTCACTTGTGTGGGTCGGCCTAGTGCCCGCGACAGGAAACAGCGCAAAACGCAACGTGGTCACACCTCAATTTCGCAGTGAAAAATGACCCACTTTTGGCAAAATGTCTAGCTGTAGTTTTTGAACCCTAGCTCTGCGGGCACCTTAGGAAACTTAGCAAACCTATACATTTTTGAAAACTAGACACCCAGGGGAATCCAGGATGCAGTGACTTGACTGCCTCCCACCAGGGTCTGTTACCCAGAATCCCTTGCGAACCTAAAAAATTGTCAAAAAAACACATTTTCCCCACATTTCTGTCTTGGAAAGTTCTGGAATCTGCGTGGATCCACAGATTTCCACCTACCCCGCGTTCCCCAAAGTCTTACGAGAAAAATGGTACCTCACTTGTGTGGGTCGGCCTAGTGCCCGCGACAGGAAACGGCACAAAACGCAACATGGTCACACTTCAATTTCGCAGTGAAAAATGACACTTTTTTGCCAAAATGTCTAGCTGTAGTTTTTGAACCCTAGTTCTGCGGGCACCTTGGGAAACCTAGCAAACCTATACATTTTTTAAAACTAGACACCCAGGGGAATCCAGGAAGGGGTGACTTGACTGCCTCCCACCAGGGTCTGTTACCCAGAATCCCTTGAAAACCTAAAAAATTGTCAAAAAAAACACATTTTCCCCACATTTCTGTCATGGAAAGTTCCGGAATATGCGTGGATCCACAAATTTCCACCCACCGCATGTTCCCCTCAGTCTTACGAGAAAAACAGTACCTCACTTGTGTGGGTCGGCCTAGTTCCCGCGACAGGAAACGGCGCAATACGCAACGTGGTCACACCTCAATTTCGCAGTGAAAAATTACCCTTTTTTGGCAAAATGCCTAGCTGTAGTTTTTGAACCCTAGCTCTGCGGGCACCTTGGGAAACCTAGCAATCCTATACATTTTTGAAAACTAGATACCCAGGGGAATCCAGGATGGGGTGACTTGACTGCCTCCCACCAGGCTCTGTTACCCAGAATCCCTTGCAAACCTAAAAAATTGTCCAAAAAACCACATTTTCCCCACATTTCTGTCGTGGAAAGTTCCGGAATCTGCGTGGATCCACAAATTTCTACCCACTCCGCGTTCCCCAAAGTGTTACGAGAAAAACGGTACCTCACTTGTGTGGGTCGGCCTAGTGCCCGCGACAGGAAACAGCGCAAACCGCAATGTGGTCACACCTCAATTTCGCAGTGAAAAATGACCCTTTTTTGGCAAAATGTCTAGCTGTAGTTTTTGAACCCTAGCTCTGCGGGCACCTTGGGAAACCTAGCAAACCTATACATTTTTGAAAACTAGACACCCAGGGGAATCCAGGATGGGGTGACTTGACTGCCTCCCACCAGGGTCTGTTACCCAGAATCCCTTGCAAACCTAAAACAGTGTAAAAAAAAACAAATTTTCCCCACATTTCTGTGGTGGAAAGTTCCGGAATCTGCGTGGATTCACAAATTTCCACCCACCCCGTGTTCCCCAAAGTCTTACGAGAAAAATGGTATCTCACTTGTGTGGGTCGGCCTAGTGCCCGTGACAGGAAACGGCGCAAAACGCAACATGGTCACACCTCAATTTCACAGTGAAAAATGACCCTTTTTTGGCAAATTGTCTAGCTGTAGTTTTTGAACCCTAGCTCTGCGGGCACCTTGGGAAACCTAGCAAACCTATACATTTTTGAAAAAAAGACACCCGGGGGAATCCAGGATGGGGTGACTTGACTGCCTCCCACCAGGGTCTGTTACCCAGAATCCCTTGCAAACCTAAAAATTGCCAAAAAAACACATTTTCCCCATTTGTCTGCCGTGGAAAGTTCCGGAATCTGCGAGGATCCACAAATTTCCACCCACCCCGCGTTCCCCAAAGTGTTACAAGAAAAACTGTACCTCACTTGTGTGGGTCGGCCTAGTGCCCGCGACAGGAAACAGCGCAAAACGCAACGTGGTCACACCTCAATTTCGCAGTGAAAAATTACCCACTTTTGGCAAAATGTCTAGCTGTAGTTTTTGAACCCTAGCTCTGCGGGCACCTTGGGAAACCTAGCAAACCTATACATTTTTGAAAACTAGACACCCAGGGGAATCCAGGATGCGGTGACTTGACTGCCTCCCACCAGGGTCTGTTACCCAGAATCCCTTGCGAACCTAAAAAATTGTCAAAAAAACACATTTTCCCCACATTTCTGTCTTGGAAAGTTCTGGAATCTGCGTGGATCCACAGATTTCCACCCACCCCGCGTTCCCCAAAGTCTTACGAGAAAAATGGTACCTCACTTGTGTGGGTCGGCCTAGTGCCCGCGACAGGAAACGGCACAAAACGCAACATGGTCACACTTCAATTTCGCAGTGAAAAATGACACTTTTTTGCCAAAATGTCTAGCTGTAGTTTTTGAACCCTAGTTCTGCGGGAACCTTGGGAAACCTAGCAAACCTATACATTTTTTAAAACTAGACACCCAGGGGAATCCAGGAAGGGGTGACTTGACTGCCTCCCACCAGGGTCTGTTACCCAGAATCCCTTGCAAACCTAAAAATATTTTTAAAAAAACACATTTTCCCCACATTTCTGTCGTGGAAAGTTCCAGAATATGCGTGGATCCACAAATTTCCACTCACCCCATGTTCCCCTCAGTCTTACGAGAAAAACGGTACCTCACTTGTGTGGGTCAGCCTAGTTCCCGCGACAGGAAACGGCGCAATACGCAACGTGGTCACACCTCAATTTCGCAGTGAAAAATTACAATTTTTTTGGCAAAATGACTAGCTGTAGTTTTTGAACCCTAGCTCTGCGGGCACCCTGGGAAACCTAGCAATCCTATACATTTTTGAAAACTAGATACCCAGGGAAATCCAGGATGGGGTGACTTGACTGTCTCTCACCAGGGTCTGTTACCCAGAATCCCTTGCAAACCTAAAAAATTGTCAAAAAAAACACATTTTCCCCACATTTCTGTCGTGGAAAGTTCCGGAATCTGCGTGGATCCACAAATTTCCACCCACTCCGCGTTTCCCAAAGTCTTACGAGAAAAACGGTACCTCACTTGTGTGGGTCGGCCTAGTGCCCGCGACAGGAAACAGCGCAAACCGCAACGTGGTCACACCTCAATTTCGCAGTGAAAAATGACCCTTTTTTGGCAAAATGTCTAGCTGTAGTTTTTGAACCCTAGCTCTGCGGGCACCTTGGGAAACCTAGCAAACCTATACATTTTTGAAAACTAGACACCCAGGGGAATCCAGGATGGGGTGACTTTACTGCCTCCCACCAGGGTCAGTTACCCAGAATCCCTTGCAAACCTAAAACAGTGTAAAAAAAAACACATTTTCCCCACATTTCTGTCGTGGAAAGTTCCGGAATCTGCGTGGATCCACAAATTTCCACCCACCCCACGTTCCCCAAAGTCTTACGAGAAAAACAGTACCTCACTTGTGTGGGTCGGCCTAGTGCCCGCGACAGGAAACGGCGCAAAACTCAACATGGTCACACCTCAATTTCGCAGTGAAAAATGACCCTTTTTTGGCAAATTGTCTAGCTGTAGTTTTTGAACCCTAGCTCTGCGGGCACCTCGGGAAACCTAGCAAACCTATACATTTTTGAAAACAAGACACCCAGGGGAATCCAGGATGGGGTGACTTGACTGCCTCCCACCAGGGTCTGTTACCCAGAATCCCTTGCAAACCTAAAAATTGTCAAAAAAACACTTTTTCCCCATTTGTCTGCCGTGGAAAGTTCCGGAATCTGCGAGGATCCACAAATTTCCACCCACCCCGCGTTCCCCAAAGTCTTCCGAGAAAAACGGTACCTCACTTGTGTGGGTCGGCCTAGTGCCCGCGACAGGAAACAGCACAAAACGCAACGTGGTCACACCTCAATTTCGCAGTGAAAAATGACCCACTTTTGGCAAAATGTCTAGCTGTAGTTTTTGAACCCTAGCTCTGCGGGCACCTTGGGAAACCTAGCAAACCTATACATTTTTGAAAACTAGACACCCAGGGGAATCCAGTATGCGGTGACTTGACTGCCTCCCACCAGGGTCTGTTACCCAGAATCCCTTGCGAACCTAAAAAATTGTCAAAAAAAACACATTTTCCCCACATTTCTGTCGTGGAAAGTTCCGGAATCTGCGTGGATCCACAAATTTCCACCCACCCCACGTTCCCCAAAGTCTTTCAAGAAAAACAGTACCTCACTTGTGTGGGTCGGCCTAGTGCCCGCGACAGGAAACGGCGCAAAACGCAACATGGTCACACTTCAATTTCGCAGTGAAAAATGACACTTTTTTGCCAAAATGACTAGCTGTAGTTTTTGAACCCTAGCTCTGCGGGCACCTTGGGAAACCTAGCAATCCTATAAATTTTTGAAAACTAGATACCCAGGGGAATCCAGGATGGGGTGACTTGACTGCCTCCCACCAGGGTCTGTTACCCAGAATCCCTTGCAAACCTAAAAAATTGTCAAAAAAAACACATTTTCCCCACATTTCTGTCGTGGAAAGTTCCGGAATATGCGTGGATCCACAAATTTCCACCCACCCCATGTTCCCCTCAGTCTAACGAGAAAAACGGTACCTCACTTGTGTGGGTCGGCCTAGTTCCCGCGACAGGAAACGGCGCAATACGCAACGTGGTCACACCTCAATTTCGCAGTGAAAAATGACCCTTTTTTGGCAAAATGTCTAGCTGTAGTTTTTGAACCCTAGCTCTGCGGGCACCTTGGGAAACCTAGCAAACCTATACATTTTTGAAATCTAGACACCCAGGGGAATCCAGGATGGGGTGACTTGACTGCGTCCCACCAGGGTCTGTTACCCAGAATCCCTTGCAAACCTAAAACAGTGTAAAAAAAACACGTTTCCCCACATTTCTGTGGTGGAAAGTTCCGGAATCTGTGTGGATCCACAAATTTCCACCCACCCCGCGTTCCCCAAAGTCTTACGAGAAAAATGGTACCTCACTTGTGTGGGTCGGCCTAGTGCCCGCAACAGGAAACGGCGCAAAACGCAACATGGTCACAATTCAATATCGCAGTGAAAAATGACCCTTTTTTGGCAAAATATCTAGCTGTAGTTTTTGAACCCTAGCTCTGCGGGCACCTTGGGAAACCTAGCAAACCTATACATTTTTGAAAACTAGACACCCAGGGGAATCCAGGATGCAGTGACTTGACTGCCTCCCACCAGGGTCTGTTACCCAGAATCCCTTGCAAACCTAAAAAATTGTCCAAAAAAACACATTTTCCCCACATTTCTGTAGTGGAAAGTTCCTGAATCTGCGTGGATCCACCCACCCCGCGTTCCCCAAAGTCGTACGAGAAAAATGGTACCTCACTTGTGTGGGTCGGCCTAGTGCCCACGACAGGAAACGGTGCAAAACGCAACGTGGCACACCTCAATTTCGCAGTGAAAAATGACCCTTTTTTGGCAAAATGAATAGGTGTAGTTTTTTAATCCTAGCTCTGCGGGCACCTTGGGAAACCTAGCAATCCTATATGTTTTTGAAAACTAGACACCCAGAGGAATCCAGGATGGGGTGACTTGACTGCCTCCCACCAGGGTCTGTTACCCAGAATCCCTTGCAAACTTAAAAAATTGTCAAAAAAACACATTTTCCCCACATTTCTGCCGTGGAAAGTCCCGGAATCTGCGTGGATCCACAAATTTCCACGCACCCCGCGTTCCCCAAAGTCTTACGAGAAAAACAGTACCTCACTTGTGTGGGTCGGCCTAGTGCCCACAACAGGAAACGGCGCAAAACGCAACATGGTCACAATTCAATATCGCAGTGAAAAATGACCCTTTTTTGGCAAAATATCTAGCTGTAGTTTTTGAACCCTAGCTCTGCGGGCACCTTGGGAAACCTAGCAAACCTATACATTTTTGAAAACTAGACACCCAGGGGAATCCAGGATGTGGTGACTTGACTGCGTCCCACCAGGGTCTGTTACCCAGAATCCCTTGCAAACCTAAAAAGATGTCAAAAAAACACATTTTCCCCACATTTCTGCCGTGGAAAGTCGCGGAATCTGCGTGGATCCACAAATTTCCACCCACCGCATGTTCCCCTCAGTCTTACGAGAAAAACAGTACCTCACTTGTGTGGGTCGGCCTAGTTCCCGCGACAGGAAACGGCGCAATACGCAACGTGGTCACACCTCAATTTCGCAGTGAAAAATTACCCACTTTTGGCAAAATGTCTAGCTGTAGTTTTTGAACCCTAGCTCTGCGGGCACCTTGGGAAACCTAGCAAACCTATACATTTTTGAAAACTAGACACCCAGGGGAATCCAGGATGCAGTGACTTGACTGCCTCCCACCAGGGTCTGTTACCCAGAATCCCTTGCGAACCTAAAAAATTGTCAAAAAAACACATTTTCCCCACATTTCTGTCGTGGAAAGTTCTGGAATCTGCGTGGATCCACAGATTTCCACCCACCCCGCGTTCCCCAAAGTCTTACGAGAAAAATGGTACCTCACTTGTGTGGGTCGGCCTAGTGCCCGCGACAGGAAACGGCGCAAAACGCAACATGGTCACACTTCAATTTCGCAGTGAAAAATGACACTTTTTTGCCAAAATGTCTAGCTGTAGTTTTTGAACCCTAGTTCTGCGGGCACCTTGGGAAACCTAGCAAACCTATACATTTTTTAAAACTAGACACCCAGGGGAATCCAGGAAGGGGTGACTTGACTGCCTCCCACCAGGGTCTGTTACCCAGAACCCCTTGCAAACCTAAAAAATTGTCAAAAAAAACACATTTTCCCCACATTTCTGTCGTGGAAAGTTCCGGAATATGCGTGGATCCACAAATTTCCACCCACCCCATGTTCCCCTCAGTCTTACGAGAAAAACAGTACCTCACTTGTGTGGGTCGGCCTAGTTCCCGCGACAGGAAACGGCGCAATACGCAACGTGGTCACACCTCAATTTCGCAGTGAAAAATTACAATTTTTTGGGCAAAATGACTAGCTGTAGTTTTTGAACCCTAGCTCTGTGGGCACCCTGGGAAACCTAGCAATCCTATTCATTTTTGAAAACTAGATACCCAGGGGAATCCAGGATGGGGTGACTTGACTGCCTCCCACCAGGGTCTGTTACCCAGAATCCCTTGCAAACCTAAAAAATTGTCAAAAAAAACACATTTTCCCCACATTTCTGTCGTGGAAAGTTCCGGAATCTGCGTGGATCCACAAATTTCTACCCACTCCGCGTTCCCCAAAGTGTTACGAGAAAAACGGTACCTCACTTGTGTGGGTCGGCCTAGTGCCCGCGACAGGAAACAGCGCAAACCGCAATGTGGTCACACCTCAATTTCGCAGTGAAAAATGACCCTTTTTTGGCAAAATGTCTAGCTGTAGTTTTTGAACCCTAGCTCTGCGGGCACCTTGGGAAACCTAGCAAACCTATACATTTTTGAAAACTAGACACCCAGGGGAATCCAGGATGGGGTGACTTGACTGCCTCCCACCAGGGTCTGTTACCCAGAATCCCTTGCAAACCTAAAAAATTGTCAAAAAAAACAAATTTTCCCCACATTTCTGTGGTGGAAAGTTCCGGAATCTGCGTGGATCCACAAATTTCCACCCACCCCGTGTTCCCCAAAGTCTTACGAGAAAAATGGTACCTCACTTGTGTGGGTCGGCCTAGTGCCCGTGACAGGAAACGGCGCAAAACGCAACATGGTCACACCTCAATTTCGCAGTGAAAAATGACCCTTTTTTGGCAAATTGTCTAGCTGTAGTTTTTGAACCCTAGCTCTGCGGGCACCTTGGGAAACCGAGCAAACCTATACATTTTTGAAAAAAAGACACCCGGGGGGATCCAGGATGGGGTGACTTGACTGCCTCCCACCAGGGTCTGTTACCCAGAATCCCTTGCAAACCTAAAAATTGCCAATAAAACACATTTTCCCCATTTGTCTGCCGTGGAAAGTTCCGGAATCTGCGAGGATCCACAAATTTCCACCCACCCCGCGTTCCCCAAAGTCTTACAAGAAAAACTGTACCTCACTTGTGTGGGTCGGCCTAGTGCCCGCGACAGGAAACAGCGCAAAACGCAACGTGGTCACACCTCAATTTCGCAGTGAAAAATGACCCACTTTTGGCAAAATGTCTAGCTGTAGTTTTTGAACCCTAGCTCTGCGGGCACCTTGGGAAACCTAGCAAACCTATACATTTTTGAAAACTAGACACCCAGGGGAATCCAGGATGCGGTGACTTGACTGCCTCCCACCAGGGTCTGTTACCCAGAATCCCTTGCGAACCTAAAAAATTGTCAAAAAAAATACATTTTCCCCACATTTCTGTGGTGGAAAGTACCGGAATCTGCGTGGATCCACAAATTTCCACCCACCCCGCGTTCCCCAAAGTCTTACAAGAAAAACTGTACCTCACTTGTGTGGGTCGGCCTAGTTCCCGCGACAGGAAACGGCGCAATACGCAACGTGGTCACACCTCAATTTCGCAGTGAAAAATGACACTTTTTTGCCAAAATGTCTAGCTGTAGTTTTTGAACCCTAGTTCTGCGGGCACCTTGGGAAACCTAGCAAACCTATACATTTTTTAAAACTAGACACCCAGGGGAATCCAGGAAGGGGTGACTTGACTGCCTCCCACCAGGGTCTGTTACCCAGAATCCCTTGCAAACCTAAAATGTTTTTAAAAAAAACACATTTTCCCCACATTTCTGTCGTGGAAAGTTCCAGAATATGCGTAGATCCACAAATTTCCACTCACCCCATGTTCCCCTCAGTCTTACGAGAAAAACGGTACCTCACTTGTGTGGGTCGGCCTAGTTCCCGCGACAGGAAACGGCGCAATACGCAACGTGGTCACACCTCAATTTCGCAGTGAAAAATTACAATTTTTTGGGCAAAATGACTAGCTGTAGTTTTTGAACCCTAGCTCTGCGGGCACCCTGGGAAACCTAGCAATCCTATACATTTTTGAAAACTAGATACCCAGGGGAATCCAGGATGGGGTGACTTGACTGCCTCTCACCAGGGTCTGTTACCCAGAATCCCTTGCAAACCTAAAAAATTGTCAAAAAAACCACATTTTCCCAACATTTCTGTCGTGGAAAGTTCCGGAATCTGCGTGGATCCACAAATTTCCACCCACTCCGCGTTTCCCAAAGTCTTACGAGAAAAACGGTACCTCACTTGTGTGGGTCGGCCTAGTGCCCGCAACAGGAAACAGCGCAAACCGCAACGTGGTCACACCTCAATTTCGCAGTGAAAAATGACCCTTTTTTGGCAAAATGTCTAGCTGTAGTTTTTCAACCCTAGCTCTGCGGGCACCTTGGGAAACCTAGCAAACCTATACATTTTTGAAAACTAGACACCCAGGGGAATCCAGGATGGGGTGACTTTACTGCCTCCCACCAGGGTCTGTTACCCAGAATCCCTTGCGAACCTAAAAAATTGTCAAAAAAACACATTTTCCCCACATTTCTGTCTTGGAAAGTTCTGGAATCTGCGTGGATCCACAGATTTCCACCCACCCCGCGTTCCCCAAAGTCTTACGAGAAAAATGGTATCTCACTTGTGTGGGTCGGCCTAGTGCCCGTGACAGGAAACGGCACAAAACGCAACATGGTCACACTTCAATTTCGCAGTGAAAAATGACACTTTTTTGCCAAAATGTCTAGCTGTAGTTTTTGAACCCTAGTTCTGCGGGCACCTTGGGAAACCTAGCAAACCTATACATTTTTTAAAACTAGACACCCAGGGGAATCCAGGAAGGGGTGACTTGACTGCCTCCCACCAGGGTCTGTTACCCAGAATCCCTTGCAAACCTAAAATGTTTTTTAAAAAAACACATTTTCCCCACATTTCTGTCGTGGAAAGTTCCAGAATATGCGTAGATCCACAAATTTCCACTCACCCCATGTTCCCCTCAGTCTTACGAGAAAAACGGTACCTCACTTGTGTGGGTCGGCCTAGTTCCCGCGACAGGAAACGGCGCAATACGCAACGTGGTCACACCTCAATTTCGCAGTGAAAAATTACAATTTTTTGGGCAAAATGACTAGCTGTAGTTTTTGAACCCTGGCTCTGCGGGCACCCTGGGAAACCTAGCAATCCTATACATTTTTGAAAACTAGATACCCAGGGGAATCCAGGATGGGGTGACTTGACTGCCTCTCACCAGGGTCTGTTACCCAGAATCCCTTGCAAACCTAAAAAATTGTCAAAAAAACCACATTTTCCCAACATTTCTGTCGTGGAAAGTTCCGGAATCTGCGTGGATCCACAAATTTCCACCCACTCCGCGTTTCCCAAAGTCTTACGAGAAAAACGGTACCTCACTTGTGTGGGTCGGCCTAGTGCCCGCAACAGGAAACAGCGCAAACCGCAACGTGGTCACACCTCAATTTCGCAGTGAAAAATGACCCTTTTTTGGCAAAATGTCTAGCTGTAGTTTTTCAACCCTAGCTCTGCGGGCACCTTGGGAAACCTAGCAAACCTATACATTTTTGAAAACTAGACACCCAGGGGAATCCAGGATGGGGTGACTTTACTGCCTCCCACCAGGGTCAGTTACCCAGAATCCCTTGCAAACCTAAAACAGTGTAAAAAAAAACACATTTTCCCCACATTTCTGTCATGGAAAGTTCCGGAATCTGCGTGGATCCACAAATTTCCACCCACCCCACGTTCCCCAAAGTCTTACGAGAAAAACAGTACCTCACTTATGTGGGTCGGCCTAGTGCCCGCGACAGGAAACGGCGCAAAACGCAACATGGTCACACCTCAATTTCGCAGTGAAAAATGACCCTTTTTTGGCAAATTGTCTAGCTGTAGTTTTTGAACCCTAGCTCTGCGGGCACCTCGGGAAACCTAGCAAACCTATACATTTTTGAAAACAAGACACCCGGGGGAATCCAGGATGGGGTGACTTGACTGCCTCCCACCAGGGTCTGTTACCCAGAATCCCTTGCAAACCTAAAAATTGTCAAAAAAACACATTTTCCCCATTTGTCTGCCGTGGAAAGTTCCGGAATCTGCGAGGATCCACAAATTTCCACCCACCCCGCGTTCCCCAAAGTCTTCCGAGAAAAACGGTACCTCACTTGTGTGAGTCGGCCTAGTGCCCGCGACAGGAAACAGCACAAAACGCAACGTGGTCACACCTCAATTTCGCAGTGAAAAATGACCCACTTTTGGCAAAATGTCTAGCTGTAGTTTTTGAACCCTAGCTCTGCGGGCACCTTGGGAAACCTAGCAAACCTATACATTTTTGAAAACTAGACACCCAGGGGAATCCAGTATGCAGTGACTTGACTGCCTCCCACCAGGGTCTGTTACCCAGAATCCCTTGCGAACCTAAAAAATTGTCAAAAAAAACAAATTTTCCCCACATTTCTGTCGTGGAAAGTTCCGGAATCTGCGTGGATCCACAAATTTCCACCCACCCCACGTTCCCCAAAGTCTTTCGAGAAAAACAGTACCTCACTTGTGTGGGTCGGCCTAGTGCCCGCGACAGGAAACGGCGCAAAACGCAACATGGTCACACTTCAATTTCGCAGTGAAAAATGACACTTTTTTGCCAAAATGTCTAGCTGTAGTTTTTGAACCCTACTTTTGCGGGCACCTCGGGAAACCTAGCAAACCTATACATTTTTTTAAACTAGACACCCAGGGGAATCCAGGAAGGGGTGACTTGACTGCCTCCCACCAGGGTCTGTTACCCAGAATCCCTTGCAAACCTAAAAAATTGTCAAAAAAAACACATTTTCCCCACATTTCTGTCGTGGAAAGTTCCGGAATATGCGTGGATCCACAAATTTCCACCCACCCCATGTTCCCCTCAGTCTTACGAGAAAAACGGTACCTCACTTGTGTGGGTCGGCCAAGTTCCCGCGACAGGAAACGGTGCAATACGCAACGTGGTCACACCTCAATTTCGCAGTGAAAAATTACCCTTTTTTGACAAAATGACTAGCTGTAATTTTTGAACCCTAGCTCTGCGGGCACCTTGGGAAACCTAGCAATCCTATAAATTTTTGAAAACTAGATACCCAGGGGAATCCAGGATGGGGTGACTTGACTGCCTCCCACCAGGGTCTGTTACCCAGAATCCCTTGCAAACCTAAAAAATTGTCCAAAAAAACACATTTTCCCCACATTTCTGTAGTGGAAGGTTCCGGAATCTGCATGGATCCACCCACCCCGCGTTCCCCAAAGTTGTACGAGAAAAATGGTACCTCACTTGTGTGGGTCGGCCTAGTGCCCACGACAGGAAACGGTGCAAAACGCAACGTGGTCACACCTCAATTTCGCAGTGAAAAATGACCCTTTTTTGGCAAAATGAATAGCTGTAGTTTTTTAATCCTAGCTCTGCGGGCACCTTGGTAAACCTAGCAATCCTATATGTTTTTGAAAACTAGACACCCAGAGGAATCCAGGATGCGGTGACTTGACTGCCTCCCACCAGGGTCTGTTACCCAGAATCCCTTGCAAACCTAAAAAATTGTCAAAAAAAACAAATTTTCCCCACATTTCTGTCGTGGAAAGTTCCGGAATCTGCGTGGATCCACAAATTTCCACCCACTCCTTTCTCCCCAAAGTCTTACGAGAAAAACGGTACCTCACTTGTGTGGGTCGGCCTAGTGCCCGCGACAGGAAACAGCGCAAACCGCAACGTGGTCACACCTCAATTTCACAGTGAAAAATGACCCTTTTTTGGCAAAATGTCTAGCTGTAGTTTTTGAACCCTAGCTCTGCGGGCACCTTGGGAAACCTAGCAAACCTATACATTTTTTAAAACTAGACACCCAGGGGAATCCAGTATGGGGTGACTTGACTGCGTCCCACCAGGGTCTGTTACCCAGAATCCCTTGCAAACCTAAAACAGTGTAAAAAAACACATTTTCCCCACATTTCTGTGGTGGAAAGTTCCGGAATCTGTGTGGATCCACAAATTTCCACCCACCCCGCGTTCCCCAAAGTCTTACGAGAAAAATGGTACCTCACTTGTGTGGGTCGACCTAGTGCCCGCAACAGGAAACGGCGCAAAACGCAACATGGTCACAATTCAATATCGCAGTGAAAAATGACCCTTTTTTGGCAAAATATCTAGCTGTAGTTTTTGAACCCTAGCTCTGCGGGCACCTTGGGAAACCTAGCAAACCTATACATTTTTGAAAACTAGACACCCAGGGGAATCCAGGATGCAGTGACTTGACTGCCTCCCACCAGGGTCTGTTACCCAGAATCCCTTGCAAACCTAAAAAATTGTCCAAAAAAACACATTTTCCCCACATTTCTGTAGTGGAAAGTTCCGGAATCTGCGTGGATCCACCCGCCCCGCGTTCCCCAAAGTCGTACGAGAAAAATGGTACCTCACTTGTGTGGGTCGGCCTAGTGCCCACGACAGGAAACGGTGCAAAACGCAACGTGGTCACACCTCAATTTCGCAGTGAAAAATGACCCTTTTTTGGCAAAATGAATAGCTGTAGTTTTTTAATCCTAGCTCTGCGGGCACCTTGGGAAACCTAGCAATCCTATATGTTTTTGAAAACTAGACACCCAGAGGAATCCAGGATGGGGTGACTTGACTGCCTCCCACCAGGGTCTGTTACCCAGAATCCCTTGCAAACCTAAAAAATTGTCAAAAAAACACATTTTCCCCACATTTCTGCCGTGGAAAGTCCCGGAATCTGCGTGGATCCACAAATTTCCACGCACCCCGCGTTCCCCAAAGTCTTATGAGAAAAACGGTACCTCACTTGTGTGGGTCGGCCTAGTGCCCGCGACAGGAAACAGCGCAAAACGCAACGTGGTCACATCTCAATTTCGCAGTGAAAAATGACCCTTTTTTGGCAAAATGTCTAGCTGTAGTTTTTGAACCCTAGCTCTGCGGGCACCTTGGGAAACCTAGCAAACCTATACATTTTTGAAAACTAGACACCCAGGGGAATCCAGGATGGGGTGACTTGACTGCCTCCCACCAGGGTCTGTTACCCAGAATCCCATGCAAACCTAAAAATTGTCAAAAAAACACATTTTCCCCATTTGTCTGCCGTGGAAAGTTTCGGAATCTGCGAGGATCCACAAATTTCTACCCACCCCGCGTTCCCCAAAGTCTTACAAGAAAAACTGTACCTCACTTGTGTGGGTCGGCCTAGTGCCCGCGACAGGAAACCGCGCAAAACGCAACGTGGTCACACCTCAATTTCGCAGTGAAAAATGACCCACTTTTGGCAAAATGTCTAGCTGTAGTTTTTGAACCCTAGCTCTGCGGGCACCTTGGGAAACCTAACAAACCTATACATTTTTGAAAACTAGACACCCAGGGGAATCCAGGATGTGGTGACTTGACTGCCTCCCACCAGGGTCTGTTACCCTGAATCCCTTGCGAACCTAAAAAATTGTCAAAAAAAACACATTTTCCCCACATTTCTGTCGTGGAAAGTTCCGGAATCTGCGTGGATTCACAAATTTCCACCCACCCCATGTTCCCCAAAGTCTTACAAGAAAAACTGTACCTCACTTGTGTGGGTCGGCCTAGTGCCCGCGACAGGAAACGGTGCAAAACGCAACGTGGTCACACCTCAATTTCGCAGTGAAAAATGACCCTTTTTTGGCAAAATGAATAGCTGTAGTTTTTTAATCCTAGCTCTGCGGGCACCTTGGTAAACCTAGCAATCCTATATGTTTTTGAAAACTAGACACCCAGAGGAATCCAGGATGCGGTGACTTGACTGCCTCCCACCAGGGTCTGTTACCCAGAATCCCTTGCAAACCTAAAAAATTGTCAAAAAAAACAAATTTTCCCCACATTTCTGTCGTGGAAAGTTCCGGAATCTGCGTGGATCCACAAATTTCCACCCACTCCTTGTTCCCCAAAGTCTTATGAGAAAAACGGTACCTCACTTGTGTGGGTCGGCCTAGTGCCCGCGACAGGAAACGGCGCGAAACGCAACGTGGTCACACCTCAATTTCGCAGTGAAAAATGACCCTTTTTTGGCAAATTGTCTAGCTGTAGTTTTTGAACCCTAGCTCTGCGGGCACCTTGGGAAACCTAGCAAACCTATACATTTTTGAAAAAAAGACACCCGGGGGGATCCAGGATGGGGTGACTTGACTGCCTCCCACCAGGGTCTGTTACCCAGAATCCCTTGCAAACCTAAAAATTGCCAATAAAACACATTTTCCCCATTTGTCTGCCGTGGAAAGTTCCGGAATCTGCGAGGATCCACAAATTTCCACCCACCCCGCGTTCCCCAAAGTCTTACAAGAAAAACTGTACCTCACTTGTGTGGGTCGGCCTAGTGCCCGCGACAGGAAACAGCGCAAAACGCAACGTGGTCACACCTCAATTTCGCAGTGAAAAATGACCCACTTTTGGCAAAATGTCTAGCTGTAGTTTTTGAACCCTAGCTCTGCGGGCACCTTGGGAAACCTAGCAAACCTATACATTTTTGAAAACTAGACACCCAGGGGAATCCAGGATGCGGTGACTTGACTGCCTCCCACCAGGGTCTGTTACCCAGAATCCCTTGCGAACCTAAAAAATTGTCAAAAGAAATACATTTTCCCCACATTTCTGTGGTGGAAAGTACCGGAATCTGCGTGGATCCACAAATTTCCACCCACCCCGCGTTCCCCAAAGTCTTACAAGAAAAACTGTACCTCACTTGTGTGGGTCGGCCTAGTTCCCGCGACAGGAAACGGCGCAATACGCAACGTGGTCACACCTCAATTTCGCAGTGAAAAATGACACTTTTTTGCCAAAATGTCTAGCTGTAGTTTTTGAACCCTAGTTCTGCGGGCACCTTGGGAAACCTAGCAAACCTATACATTTTTTAAAACTAGACACCCAGGGGAATCCAGGAAGGGGTGACTTGACTGCCTCCCACCAGGGTCTGTTACCCAGAATCCCTTGCAAACCTAAATTTTTTTCAAAAAAAACACATTTTCCCCACATTTCTGTCGTGGAAAGTTCCAGAATATGCGTGGATCCACAAATTTCCACTCACCCCATGTTCCCCTCAGTCTTACGAGAAAAACGGTACCTCACTTGTGTGGGTCGGCCTAGTTCCCGCGACAGGAAACGGCGCAATACGCAACGTGGTCACACCTCAATTTCGCAGTGAAAAATTACAATTTTTTGGGCAAAATGACTAGCTGTAGTTTTTGAACCCTAGCTCTGCGGGCACCCTGGGAAACCTAGCAATCCTATACATTTTTGAAAACTAGATACCCAGGGGAATCCAGGATGGGGTGACTTGACTGCCTCCCACCAGGGTCTGTTACCCAGAATCCCTTGCAAACCTAAAAAATTGTCAAAAAAACCACATTTTCTCAACATTTCTGTCGTGGAAAGTTCCGGAATCTGCGTGGATCCACAAATTTCCACCCACTCCGCGTTTCCCAAAGTCTTACGAGAAAAACGGTACCTCACTTGTGTGGGTCGGCCTAGTGCCCGCAACAGGAAACAGCGCAAACCGCAACGTGGTCACACCTCAATTTCGCAGTGAAAAATGACCCTTTTTTGGCAAAATGTCTAGCTGTAGTTTTTCAACCCTAGCTCTGCGGGCACCTTGGGAAACCTAGCAAACCTATACATTTTTGAAAACTAGACACCCAGGGGAATCCAGGATGGGGTGACTTTACTGCCTCCCACCAGGGTCAGTTACCCAGAATCCCTTGCAAACCTAAAACAGTGTAAAAAAAAACACATTTTCCCCACATTTCTGTCATGGAAAGTTCCGGAATCTGCGTGGATCCACAAATTTCCACCCACCCCACGTTCCCCAAAGTCTTACGAGAAAAACAGTACCTCACTTATGTGGGTCGGCCTAGTGCCCGTGACAGGAAACGGCGCAAAACGCAACATGGTCACACCTCAATTTCGCAGTGAAAAATGACCCTTTTTTGGCAAATTGTCTAGCTGTAGTTTTTGAACCCTAGCTCTGCGGGCACCTCGGGAAACCTAGCAAACCTATACATTTTTGAAAACAAGACACCCGGGGGAATCCAGGATGGGGTGACTTGACTGCCTCCCACCAGGGTCTGTTACCCAGAATCCCTTGCAAACCTAAAAATTGTCCAAAAATTACATTTTCCCCATTTGTCTGCCGTGGAAAGTTCCGGAATCTGCGAGGATCCACAAATTTCCACCCACCCCGCGTTCCCCAAAGTCTTCCGAGAAAAACGGTACCTCACTTGTGTGGGTCGGCCTAGTGCCCGCGACAGGAAACAGCACAAAACGCAACGTGGTCACACCTCAATTTCGCAGTGAAAAATGACCCACTTTTGGCAAAATGTCTAGCTGTAGTTTTTGAACGCTAGCTCTGCGGGCACCTTGGGAAACCTAGCAAACCTATATATTTTTGAAAACTAGACACCCAGGGGAATCCAGTATGTGGTGACTTGACTGCCTCCCACCAGGGTCTGTTACCCAGAATCCCTTGCGAACCTAAAAAATTGTCAAAAAAAACAAATTTTCCCCACATTTCTGTCGTGGAAAGTTCCGGAATCTGCGTGGATCCACAAACTTCCACCCACCCCACGTTCCCCAAAGTCTTTCGAGAAAAACAGTACCTCACTTGTGTGGGTCGGCCTAGTGCCCGCGACAGGAAACGGCGCAAAACGCAACATGGTCACACTTCAATTTCGCAGTGAAAAATGACACTTTTTTGCCAAAATGTCTAGCTGTAGTTTTTGAACCCTACTTTTGCGGGCACCTCGGGAAACCTAGCAAACCTATACATTTTTTTAAACTAGACACCCAGGGGAATCCAGGAAGGGGTGACTTGACTGCCTCCCACCAGGGTCTGTTACCCAGAATCCCTTGCAAACCTAAAAAATTGTCAAAAAAAACACATTTTCCCCACATTTCTGTCGTGGAAAGTTCCGGAATATGCGTGGATCCACAAATTTCCACCCACCCCATGTTCCCCTCAGTCTTACGAGAAAAACGGTACCTCACTTGTGTGGGTCGGCCAAGTTCCCGCGACAGGAAACGGTGCAATACGCAACGTGGTCACACCTCAATTTCGCAGTGAAAAATTACCCTTTTTTGACAAAATGACTAGCTGTAATTTTTGAACCCTAGCTCTGCGGGCACCTTGGGAAACCTAGCAATCCTATAAATTTTTGAAAACTAGATACCCAGGGGAATCCAGGATGGGGTGACTTGACTGCCTCCCACCAGGGTCTGGTACCCAGAATCCATTGCAAACCTAAAAATATGTCAAAAAAACCACATTTTCCCCACATTTCTGTCGTGGAAAGTTCCGGAATCTGCGTGGATCCACAAATTTCCACCCACTCCGTGTTCCCCAAAGTCTTACGAGAAAAACAGTACCTCACTTGTGTGGGTCGGCCTAGTGCCCGCGACAGGAAACAGCGCAAACCGCAACGTGGTCACACCTCAATTTCACAGTGAAAAATGACCCTTTTTTGGCAAAATGTCTAGCTGTAGTTTTTGAACCCTAGCTCTGCGGGCACCTTGGGAAACCTAGCAAACCTATACATTTTTGAAAACTAGACACCCAGGGGAATCCAGGATGCAGTGACTTGACTGCCTCCCACCAGGGTCTGTTACCCAGAATCCCTTGCAAACCTAAAAAATTGTCCAAAAAAACACATTTTCCCCACATTTCTGTAGTGGAAGGTTCCGGAATCTGCGTGGATCCACCCACCCCGCGTTCCCCAAAGTTGTACGAGAAAAATGGTACCTCACTTGTGTGGGTCGGCCTAGTGCCCACGACAGGAAACGGTGCGAAACGCAACGTGGTCACACCTCAATTTCGCAGTGAAAAATGACCCTTTTTTGGCAAAATGAATAGCTGTAGTTTTTTAATCCTAGCTCTGCGGGCACCTTGGTAAACCTAGCAATCCTATATGTTTTTGAAAACTATTCACCCAGAGGAATCCAGGATGCGGTGACTTGACTGCCTCCCACCAGGGTCTGTTACCCAGAATCCCTTGCAAACCTAAAAAATTGTCAAAAAAAACAAATTTTCCCCACATTTCTGTCGTGGAAAGTTCCGGAATCTGCGTGGATCCACAAATTTCCACCCACTCCTTTCTCCCCAAAGTCTTACGAGAAAAACGGTACCTCACTTGTGTGGGTCGGCCTAGTGCCTGCGACAGGAAACAGCGCAAACCGCAACGTGGTCACACCTCAATTTCACAGTGAAAAATGACCCTTTTTTGGCAAAATGTCTAGCTGTAGTTTTTGAACCCTAGCTCTGCGGGCACCTTGGGAAACCTAGCAAACCTATACATTTTTTAAAACTAGACACCCAGGGGAATCCAGTATGGGGTGACTTGACTGCGTCCCACCAGGGTCTGTTACCCAGAATCCCTTGCAAACCTAAAACAGTGTAAAAAAACACATTTTCCCCACATTTCTGTGGTGGAAAGTTCCGGAATCTGTGTGGATCCACAAATTTCCACCCACCCCGCGTTCCCCAAAGTCTTACGAGAAAAATGGTACCTCACTTGTGTGGGTCGACCTAGTGCCCGCAACAGGAAACGGCGCAAAACGCAACATGGTCACAATTCAATATCGCAGTGAAAAATGACCCTTTTTTGGCAAAATATCTAGCTGTAGTTTTTGAACCCTAGCTCTGCGGGCACCTTGGGAAACCTAGCAAACCTATACATTTTTGAAAACTAGACACCCAGGGGAATCCAGGATGCAGTGACTTGACTGCCTCCCACCAGGGTCTGTTACCCAGAATCCCTTGCAAACCTAAAAAATTGTCCAAAAAAACACATTTTCCCCACATTTCTGTAGTGGAAAGTTCCGGAATCTGCGTGGATCCACCCGCCCCGCGTTCCCCAAAGTCGTACGAGAAAAATGGTACCTCACTTGTGTGGGTCGGCCTAGTGCCCACGACAGGAAACGGTGCAAAACGCAACGTGGTCACACCTCAATTTCGCAGTGAAAAATGACCCTTTTTTGGCAAAATGAATAGCTGTAGTTTTTTAATCCTAGCTCTGCGGGCACCTTGGGAAACCTAGCAATCCTATATGTTTTTGAAAACTAGACACCCAGAGGAATCCAGGATAGGGTGACTTGACTGCCTCCCACCAGGGTCTGTTACCCAGAATCCCTTGCAAACCTAAAAAATTGTCAAAAAACACATTTTCCCCACATTTCTGCCGTGGAAAGTCCCGGAATCTGCGTGGATCCACAAATTTCCACGCACCCCGCGTTCCCCAAAGTCTTATGAGAAAAACGGTACCTCACTTGTGTGGGTCGGCCTAGTGCCCGCGACAGGAAACAGCGCAAAACGCAACGTGGTCACATCTCAATTTCGCAGTGAAAAATGACCCTTTTTTGGCAAAATGTCTAGCTGTAGTTTTTGAACCCTAGCTCTGCGGGCACCTTGGGAAACCTAGCAAACCTATACATTTTTGAAAACTAGACACCCAGGGGAATCCAGGATGGGGTGACTTGACTGCCTCCCACCAGGGTCTGTTACCCAGAATCCCATGCAAACCTAAAAATTGTCAAAAAAACACATTTTCCCCATTTGTCTGCCGTGGAAAGTTTCGGAATCTGCGAGGATCCACAAATTTCTACCCACCCCTCGTTCCCCAAAGTCTTACAAGAAAAACTGTACCTCACTTGTGTGGGTCGGCCTAGTGCCCGCGACAGGAAACAGCGCAAAACGCAACGTGGTCACACCTCAATTTCGCAGTGAAAAATGACCCACTTTTGGCAAAATGTCTAGCTGTAGTTTTTGAACCCTAGCTCTGCGGGCACCTTGGGAAACCTAACAAACCTATACATTTTTGAAAACTAGACACCCAGGGGAATCCAGGATGTGGTGACTTGACTGCCTCCCACCAGGGTCTGTTACCCAGAATCCCTTGCGAACCTAAAAAATTGTCAAAAAAAACACATTTTCCCCACATTTCTGTCGTGGAAAGTTCCGGAATCTGCGTGGATTCACAAATTTCCACCCACCCCACGTTCCCCAAAGTCTTACAAGAAAAACTGTACCTCACTTGTGTGGGTCGGCCTAGTGCCCGCGACAGGAAACGGTGCAAAACGCAACGTGGTCACACCTCAATTTCGCAGTGAAAAATGACCCTTTTTTGGCAAAATGAATAGCTGTAGTTTTTTAATCCTAGCTCTGCGGGCACCTTGGTAAACCTAGCAATCCTATATGTTTTTGAAAACTAGACACCCAGAGGAATCCAGGATGCGGTGACTTGACTGCCTCCCACCAGGGTCTGTTACCCAGAATCCCTTGCAAACCTAAAAAATTGTCAAAAAAAACAAATTTTCCCCACATTTCTGTCGTGGAAAGTTCCGGAATCTGCGTGGATCCACAAATTTCCACCCACTCCTTGTTCCCCAAAGTCTTACGAGAAAAACGGTACCTCACTTGTGTGGGTCGGCCTAGTGCCCGCGACAGGAAACAGCGCAAACCGCAACGTGGTCACACCTCAATTTCACAGTGAAAAATGACCCTTTTTTGGCAAAATGTCTAGCTGTAGTTTTTGAACCCTAGCTCTGCGGGCACCTTGGGAAACCTAGCAAACCTATACATTTTTTAAAACTAGACACCCAGGGGAATCCAGTATGGGGTGACTTGACTGCGTCCCACCAGGGTCTGTTACCCAGAATCCCTTGCAAACCTAAAACAGTGTAAAAAAACACATTTTCCCCACATTTCTGTGGTGGAAAGTTCCGGAATCTGTGTGGATCCACAAATTTCCACCCACCCCGCGTTCCCCAAAGTCTTACGAGAAAAATGGTACCTCACTTGTGTGGGTCGACCTAGTGCCCGCAACAGGAAACGGCGCAAAACGCAACATGGTCACAATTCAATATCGCAGTGAAAAATGACCCTTTTTTGGCAAAATATCTAGCTGTAGTTTTTGAACCCTAGCTCTGCGGGCACCTTGGGAAACCTAGCACACCTATACATTTTTGAAAACTAGACACCCAGGGGAATCCAGGATGCAGTGACTTGACTGCCTCCCACCAGGGTCTGTTACCCAGAATCCCTTGCAAACCTAAAAAATTGTCCAAAAAAACACATTTTCCCCACATTTCTGTAGTGGAAAGTTCCGGAATCTGCGTGGATCCACCCGCCCCGCGTTTCCCAAAGTCGTACGAGAAAAATGGTACCTCACTTGTGTGGGTCGGCCTAGTGCCCACGACAGGAAACGGTGCAAAACGCAACGTGGTCACACCTCAATTTCGCAGTGAAAAATGACCCTTTTTTGGCAAAATGAATAGCTGTAGTTTTTTAATCCTAGCTCTGCGGGCACCTTGGTAAACCTAGCAATCCTATATGTTTTTGAAAACTAGACACCCAGAGGAATCCAGGATGCGGTGACTTGACTGCCTCCCACCAGGGTCTGTTACCCAGAATCCCTTGCAAACCTAAAAAATTGTCAAAAAAAACAAATTTTCCCCACATTTCTGTCGTGGAAAGTTCCGGAATCTGCGTGGATCCACAAATTTCCACCCACTCCTTGTTCCCCAAAGTCTTACGAGAAAAACGGTACCTCACTTGTGTGGGTCGGCCTAGTGCCCGCGACAGGAAACAGCGCAAACCGCAACGTGGTCACACCTCAATTTCACAGTGAAAAATGACCCTTTTTTGGCAAAATGTCTAGCTGTAGTTTTTGAACCCTAGCTCTGCGGGCACCTTGGGAAACCTAGCAAACCTATACATTTTTTAAAACTAGACACCCAGGGGAATCCAGTATGGGGTGACTTGACTGCGTCCCACCAGGGTCTGTTACCCAGAATCCCTTGCAAACCTAAAACAGTGTAAAAAAACACATTTTCCCCACATTTCTGTGGTGGAAAGTTCCGGAATCTGTGTGGATCCACAAATTTCCACCCACTCCTTGTTCCCCAAAGTCTTACGAGAAAAACGGTACCTCACTTGTGTGGGTCGGCCTAGTGCCCACTACAGGAAACGGCGCAAAACGCAACATGGTCACAATTCAATATCGCAGTGAAAAATGACCCTTTTTTGGCAAAATATCTAGCTGTAGTTTTTGAACCCTAGCTCTGCGGGCACCTTGGGAAACCTAGCAAACCTATACATTTTTGAAAACTAGACACCCAGGGGAATCCAGGATGCAGTGACTTGACTGCCTCCCACCAGGGTCTGTTACCCAGAATCCCTTGCAAACCTAAAAAATTGTCCAAAAAAACACATTTTCCCCACATTTCTGTAGTGGAAAGTTCCGGAATCTGCGTGGATCCACCCGCCCCGCGTTCCCCAAAGTCGTACGAGAAAAATGGTACCTCACTTGTGTGGGTCGGCCTAGTGCCCACGACAGGAAACGGTGCAAAACGCAACGTGGTCACACCTCAATTTCGCAGTGAAAAATGACCCTTTTTTGGCAAAATGAATAGCTGTAGTTTTTTAATTCTAGCTCTGCGGGCACCTTGGGAAACCTAGCAATCCTATATGTTTTTGAAAACTAGACACCCAGAGGAATCCAGGATGGGGTGACTTGACTGCCTCCCACCAGGGTCTGTTACCCAGAATCCCTTGCAAACCTAAAAAATTGTCAAAAAAACACATTTTCCCCACATTTCTGCCGTGGAAAGTCCCGGAATCTGCGTGGATCCACAAATTTCCACGCACCCCGCGTTCCCCAAAGTCTTATGAGAAAAACGGTACCTCACTTGTGTGGGTCGGCCTAGTGCCCGCGACAGGAAACAGCGCAAAACGCAACGTGGTCACATCGCAATTTCGCAGTGAGAAATGACCCTTTTTTGGCAAAATGTCTAGCTGTAGTTTTTGAACCCTAGCTCTGCGGGCACCTTGGGAAACCTAGCAAACCTATACATTTTTGAAAACTAGACACCCAGGGGAATCCAGGATGGGGTGACTTGACTGCCTCCCACCAGGGTCTGTTACCCAGAATCCCTTGCAAACCTAAAAATTGTCAAAAAAACACATTTTCCCCATTTGTCTGCCGTGGAAAGTTTCGGAATCTGCGAGGATCCACAAATTTCTACCCACCCCGCGTTCCCCAAAGTCTTACAAGAAAAACTGTACCTCACTTGTGTGGGTCGGCCTAGTGCCCGCGACAGGAAACAGCGCAAAACGCAACGTGGTCACACCTCAATTTCGCAGTGAAAAATGACCCACTTTTGGCAAAATGTCTAGCTGTAGTTTTTGAACCCTAGCTCTGCGGGCACCTTGGGAAACCTAACAAACCTATACATTTTTGAAAACTAGACACCCAGGGGAATCCAGGATGTGGTGACTTGACTGCCTCCCACCAGGGTCTGTTACCCAGAATCCCTTGCGCACCTAAAAAATTGTCAAAAAAAACACATTTTCCCCACATTTCTGTCGTGGAAAGTTCCGGAATCTGCGTGGATTCACAAATTTCCACCCACCCCACGTTCCCCAAAGTCTTACAAGAAAAACTGTACCTCACTTGTGTGGGTCGGCCTAGTGCCCGCGACAGGAAACAGCGCAAAACGCAACGTGGTCACACCTCAATTTCGCAGTGAAAAATGACACTTTTTTGCCAAAATGTGTAGCTGTAGTTTTTGAACCCTAGTTCTGCGGGCACCTTGGGAAACCTAACAAACCTATACATTTTTTAAAACTAGACACCCAGGGGAATCCAGGAAGGGGTGACTTCACTGCCTCCCACCAGGGTCTGTTACCCAGAATCCCTTGCAATCCTAAACAATTGTCAAAAAAACCACATTTTCCCCACATTTCTGTCGTGGAAAGTTCCGGAATATGCGTGGATCCACAAATTTCCACCCACAACATGTTCCCCTCAGTCTTACGAGAAAAACGGTACCTCACTTGTGTGGGTCGGCCTAGTTCCCGTGACAGGAAACGGCGCAATACGCAACGTAGTCACACCTCAATTTTGCAGTGAAAAATTACCCTTTTTTGTCAAAATGACTAGCTGTAGTTTTTTAACCCTATCTCTGCGGGCACCTTGGGAAACCTAGCAATCCTATAAATTTTTGAAAACTAGATACCCAGGGGAATACAGGATGGGGTGACTTGACTGCCTCCCACCAGGGTCTGTTACCCAGAATCTCTTGCAAACCTAAAAAATTGTCAAAAGAACACATTTTCCCCACATTTCTGTCGTGGAAAGTTCCGGAATCTGCATGGATCCACAAATTTCCACCCACTCTGCGTTCCCCAAAGTCTTACGATAAAAACGGTACCTCACTTGTGTGGGTCGGCCTAGTGCCCGCGACAGGAAACAGCGCAAACCGCAACGTGGTCACACCTCAATTTCGCAGTGAAAAATGACCCTTTTTTGGCAAAATGTCTAGCTGTAGTTTTTGAGCCCTAGCTCTGCGGGCACATTGGGAAACATAGCAAACCTATACATTTTTGAAAACTAGACACCCAGGGGAATCCAGGATGGGGTGACTTGACTGCCTCCCACCAGGGTCTGTTACCCAGAATCCCTTGCAAACCTAAAACAGTGTAAAAAAAACACATTTTCCCCACATTTCTGTGGTGGAAAGTTCCGGAATCTGTGTGGATGCACAAATTTCCACCCACCCCATGTTCCCCTCAGTCTTACGAGAAAAACGGTACCTCACTTGTGTGGGTCGGCCTAGTTCCTGCGACAGGAAACGGCGCAATACGCAACGTGGTCACACCTCAATTTCGCAGTGAAAAATTACCCTTTTTTGACAAAATGACTAGCTGTAATTTTTGAACCCTAGCTCTGCGGGCACCTTGGGAAACCTAGCAATCCTATAAATTTTTGAAAACTAGATACCCAGGGGAATCCAGGATGGGGTGACTTGACTGCCTCCCACCAGGGTCTGGTACCCAGAATCCATTGCAAACCTAAAAAATTGTCAAAAAAAACACATTTTCCCCACATTTCTGTCGTGGAAAGTTCCGGAATCTGTGTGGATCCACAAATTTCCACCCACTCCGTGTTCCCCAAAGTCTTACGAGAAAAACGGTACCTCACTTGTGTGGGTCGGCCTAGTGCCCGCGACAGGAAACAGCGCAAACCGCAACGTGGTCACACCTCAATTTCGCAGTGAAAAATGACCCTTTTTTGGCAAAATGTCTAGCTGTAGTTTTTGAACCCTAGCTCTGCGGGCACCTTGGGAAACCTAGAAAACCTATACATTTTTGAAAACTAGACCCCCAGGGGAATCCAGGATGGGGTGACTTGACTGCGTCCCACCAGGGTCTGTTACCCAGAATCCCTTGCAAACCTAAAACAGTGTAAAAAAACACATTTTCCCCACATTTCTGTGGTGGAAAGTTCCGGAATCTCTGTGGATCCGCAAATTTCCACCCACCCCGCGATCCCCAAAGTCTTACCAGAAAAATGGTACCTCACTTGTGTGGGTCGGCCTAGTGCCCGCAACAGGAAACGGCGCAAAACGCAACATGGTCACAATTCAATATCGCAGTGAAAAATGACCCTTTTTTGGCAAAATATCTAGCTGTAGTTTTTGAACCCTAGCTCTGCGGGCACCTTGGGAAACCTAGCAAACCTATACATTTTTGAAAACTAGACACCCAGGGGAATCCAGGATGCAGTGACTTGACTGCCTCCCACCAGGGTCTGTTACCCAGAATCCCTTGCAAACCTAAAAAATTGTCCAAAAAAACACATTTTCCCCACATTTCTGTAGTGGAAAGTTCCGGAATCTGCGTGGATCCACCCACCCCGCGTTCCCCAAAGTCGTACGAGAAAAATGGTACCTCACTTGTGTGGGTCGGCCTAGTGCCCACGACAGGAAACGGTGCAAAACGCAACGTGGTCACACCTCAATTTCACAGTGAAAAATGACCCTTTTTTGGCAAAATGAATAGCTGTAGTTTTTTAATCCTAGCTCTGCGGGCACCTTGGGAAACCTAGCAATCCTATATGTTTTTGAAAACTAGACACCCAGAGGAATCCAGGATGGGGTGACTTGACTGCCTCCCACCAGGGTCTGTTACCCAGAATCCCTTGCAAACCTAAAAAATTGTCAAAAAAACACATTTTCCCCACATTTCTGCCGTGGAAAGTCCCGGAATCTGCGTGGATCCACAAATTTCCACGCACCCCGCGTTCCCCAAAGTCTTACGAGAAAAACGGTAGCTCACTTGTGTGGGTCGGCCTAGTGCCCGCGACAGGAAACAGCGCAAAACGCAACGTGGTCACATCTCAATTTCGCAGTGAAAAATGACCCTTTTTTGGCAAAATGTCTAGCTGTAGTTTTTGAACCCTAGCTCTGCGGGCACCTTGGGAAACCTAGCAAACCTATACATTTTTGAAAACTAGACACCCAGGGGAATCCAGGATGGGGTGACTTGACTGCCTCCCACCAGGGTTTGTTACCCAAAATCCCTTGCAAACCTAAAAAATTGTCAAAAAAAACACATTTTCCCCACATTTCTGTCGTGGAAAGTTCCGGAATCTGCGTGGATCCACAAATTTCCACCCACCCCGTGTTCCCCAAAGTCTTACGAGAAAAACGGTACCTCACTTGTGTGGGTCGGCCTAGTGCCCGCGACAGGAAACGGCGCAAAACGCAACATGGTCACACCTCAATTTCGCAGTGAAAAATTACCCTTTTTTGGCAAATTGTCTAGCTGTAGTTTTTGAACCCTAGCTCTGCGGGCACCTTGGGAAACCTAGCAAACCTATACATTTTTGAAAAAAAGACACCCGGGGGAATCCAGGATGGGGTGACTTGACTGCCTCCCACCAGGGTCTGTTACCCAGAATCCCTTGCAAACCTAAAAATTGTCAAAAAAACACATTTTCCCCATTTGTCTGCCGTGGAAAGTTTCGGAATCTGCGAGGATCCACAAATTTCTACCCACCCCGCGTTCCCCAAAGTCTTACAAGAAAAACTGTACCTCACTTGTGTGGGTCGGCCTAGTGCCCGCGACAGGAAACAGCGCAAAACGCAACGTGGTCACACCTCAATTTCGCAGTGAAAAATGACCCACTTTTGGCAAAATGTCTGTTTGAACCCTAGCTCTGCGGGCACCTTGGGAAACCTAACAAACCTATACATTTTTGAAAACTAGACTCCCAGGGGAATCCAGGATGTGGTGACTCGACTGCCTCCCACCAGGGTCTGTTACCCAGAATCCCTTGTGAACCTAAAAAATTGTCAAAAAAAACACATTTTCCCCACATTTCAGTCGTGGAAAGTTCCGGAATCTGCGTGGATTCACAAATTTCCACCCACCCCACGTTCCCCAAAGTCTTACAAGAAAAACTGTACCTCACTTGTGTGGGTCGGCCTAGTGCCCGCGACAGGAAACAGCGCAAAACGCAACATGGTCACACCTCAATTTCGCAGTGAAAAATGACACTTTTTTGACAAAATGTCTAGCTGTAGTTTTTGAACCCTAGTTCTGCGGGCACCTTGGGAAACCTAACAAACCTATACATTTTTTAAAAATAGACACCCAGGGGAATCCAGGATGGGGTGACTTGACTGCCTCCCACCAGGGTCTGTTACCCAGAATCCCTTGCAAACCTAAAACAGTGTAAAAAAAACCACATTTTCCCCACATTTCTGTCGTGGAAAGTTCCGGAATATGCGTGGATCCACAAATTTCCACCCACGACATGTTCCCCTCAGTCTTACGAGAAAAACGGTACCTCACTTGTGTGGGTCGGCCTAGTTCCCGTGACAGGAAACGGCGCAATACGCAACGTAGTCACACCTCAATTTTGCAGTGAAAAATTACCCTTTTTTGGCAAAATGACTAGCTGTAGTTTTTGAACCCTATCTCTGCGGGCACCTTGGGAAACCTAGCAATCCTATAAATTTTTGAAAACTAGATACCCAGGGGAATCCAGGATGGGGTGACTTGACTGCCTCCCACCAGGGTCTGTTACCCAGAATCCCTTGCAAACCTAAAACAGTGTAAAAAAAAACACATTTTCCCCACATTTCTGTGGTGGAAAGTTCCGGAATCTGTGTGGATCCACAAATTTCCACCCACCCCGCGTTCCCCAAAGTCTTATGAGAAAAACGGTACCTCACTTGTGTGGGTCGGCCTAGTGCCCGCGACAGGAAACGGCGCAAAACGCAACATGGTCACACCTCAATTTCGCAGTGAAAAATGACCCTTTTTTGGCAAATTGTCTAGCTGTAGTTTTTGAACCCTAGCTCTGCGGGCACCTTGGGAAACCTAGCAAACCTATACATTTTTGAAAACTAGACACCCGGGGGAATCCAGGATGGGGTGACTTGACTGCCTCCCACCAGGGTCTGTTACCCAGAATCCCTTGCAACCCTAAAAAATTGTCCAAAAAAACACATTTTCCCCACATTTCTGTCGTGGAAAGTTCCGGAATATGCGTGGATCCACAAATTTGCACCCACCCCACTTCCCCAAAGTCTTACGAGAAAAACGGTACCTCACTTGTGTGGGACGGCCTAGTTCCCGCGACAGGAAACGGTGCAAAACGCAACGTGGTCACACCTCAATTTCGCAGTGAAAAATGACCCTTTTTTGGCAAAATGACTAGCTGTAGTTTTTGAACCCTAGCTCTGCGGGCACCTTGGGAAACCTAGCAATCCTATAAATTTTTGAAAACTAGACACCCCGGGGAATCCAGGATGGGGTAACTTGACTGCCTCCCACCAGGGTCTGTTACCCAGAATCCCTTGCAAACCTAATAAATTGTCCAAAAAAACACATTTTCCCCACATTTCTGTCGTGGAAAGTTCCGGAATCTGCGTGGGTCCACAAATTTCCATCCCCCTGCGTTCCTCAAAGTCTTACGAGAAAAACAGTACCTCACTTGTGTGGGTCAGCCGAGTGCCCACAACAGGAAACGGCGCAAAACGCAACGTGGTCACACCTCAATTTCGCAGTGAAAAATGACCCTTTTTTGGCAAATTGTCTAGCTGTAGTTTTTGAACCCTAGCTCTGCGGGCACCTTGGGAAACCTAGCAAACCTATACATGTTTGAAAACTAGACACCCGGGGGAATCCAGGATGGGGTGACTTGACTGCCTCCTACCAGGGTCTGTTACCCAGAATCCCTTGCAAACCTAAAAAATTGTCCCAAAAAACACATTTTCCACACATTTCTGTCGTGGAAAGTTCCGGAATATGTGTGGATCCGCGAATTTCCACCACCCCCGCGTTCCCCAAAGTCTTACGAGAAAAACAGTACCTCACTTGTGTGGGTCAGCCTAGTGCCCGCAACAGGAAACGTCGCAAAACACAACGTGATCACAATTCAATATCGCAGTGAAAAATGGCCCTTTTTTGGCAAAATGTCTAGCTGTAGTTTTTGAACCCTAGCTCTGCGGGCACCTTGGGAAACCTAGCAAACCTATACATTTTTGAAAACTAGACACCCAGGGGAATCCAGGATGTGGTGACTTGACTGCCTCCCACCAGGGACTGTTACCCAGAATCCCTTGCAAACCTAAAAAATTGTCCAAAAGAACACATTTTCCCGATATTTCTGTCGTGGAAAGTTCCGGAATCTGCGTGGATCCACAAATTTCCACCCACCCCGCGTTCCCCAAAGTCATACAAAAAAAAATGGTACCTCACTTGTGTGGGTCGGCCTAGTGCCAGCGACAGGAAATGGCGCAAAATGCAACGTGGTCACACCTCAATTTCGCATTGAAAAATGACCCTCTTTTGGCAAAATGTCTAGCTGTAGTTTTTGAACTCTAGCTCTGCGGGCACCTTGGGAAACCTAGCAAACCTATACATTTTTGAAAACTAGACACCCAGGGGAATCCAGGATGTGGTGACTTGACTGCCTCCCACCAGGGTCTGTTACCCAGAATCCCTTGCAAACCTAAAAAATTGTCAAAAAAAACAAATTTTCCCCACATTTCTGTCGTGGAAAGTTCCGGAATCTGCATGGATCCACAAATTTCCACCCACCCCGCGTTCCCCAAAGTCTTACGAGAAAAACGGTACCTCACTTGTGTGGGTCGGCATAGTGCCCGCGGCAGGAAACGGTGCAAAACGCAACATGGTCACACTTCAATTTCGCAGTGAAAAATGACCCTTTTTTGCCAAAATGTCTAGCTGTAGTTTTTGAACCCTAGTTCTGCGGGCACCTTGGGAAACCTAGCAAACCTATACATTTTTGAAAACTAGACACCCAGGGGAATCCAGTATGGGGTGACTTGATTGCCTCCCACCAGGGTCTGTTATCCAGACTCCCTTGCAAACCTAAAACAGTGTAAAAAAAAACAAATTTTGCCCATATTTCTGTGGTGGAAAGTTCCGGAATCTGTGTGGATCCACAAATTTCCACCCACCCCGCGTTCCCCAAAGTCTTACGAGAAAAACGGTACCTCACTTGTGTGGGTCGGCCTAATGCCCGTGACAGGAAACAGCGCAAAACGCAACGTGGTCACACCTCAATTTCGCAGTGAAAAATGACCCTTTTTTGGCAAAATGTCTAGCTGTAGTTTTTGAACCCTAGCTCTGCGGGAACCTTGGGAAGCCTAGCAAACCTATACATTTTTGAAAACTAGACACACAGGGGAATCCAGGATGGGGTGACTTGACTGCCTCCCACCAGCTTCTGTTACCCAGAATCCCTTGCAAACCTAAAAATTGTCAAAAAAACACATTTTCCCCATATGTCTGCCGTGGAAAGTTCCGGAATCTGCGTGGATCCACAAATTTCCACCCACCCCGCGTTCCCCAAAGTCTTATAAGAAAAACTGTACCTCACTTATGTGGGTCGGCCTAGTGCCCGCGACAGGAAACGGCGCAAAACGCAACGTGGTCACACCTCAATTTCGCATTGAAAAATGACCCTTTTTTGGCAAAATGACTAGCTGTAGTTTTTGAACCCTAGCTCTGCGGGCACCTTGGGACACCTAGCAAACCTATACATTTTTGAAAACTAGAAACCCAGGGGAATCGAGGATGGGGTGACTTGACTGCCTCCCACCAGGGTCTGTTACCCAGAATCCCTTGCAAACCTCAAACAGTGTAAACAAAAACACATTTTCCCCACATTTCTGTCGTGGAAAGTTCCAGAATATGCGTGGATCCACAAATTTCCACCCACCCCACGTTACCCAAAGTCTTACGAGAAAAATGGTACCTTACTTCTGTGGGTCGGCCTAGTTCCCGCGACAGGAAACGGCGCAAAACGCAACGTGGTCACACCTCAATTTTGCAGTGAAAAATGACCCTTTTTTGGCAAAATGACTAGATGTAGTTTTTGAACCCTAGCTCTGCGGGCACCTTGGGAAGTGTAGGAGAGTAGGGTCTGCTATCCTATGGTCACCCCAAATTTTTGCTTTTTGCTTCACTGGTTTTTGACATATTGAGGCTGTGGGCCTGCCAATCAGACCCCCAGCCTGCTGTTCTCTCTACTAAATTCACACTATGCACTTTAGGTGCATAACCAATTGGAAGTGGATCACCCTGTGAGCCCCTGTACCAGTGTACACTAGGTACCCAGGGCATTGGTGTATCTAAGGCCTGCCAATGGCTGAAGCATGTATTATGCCACCCCAGGCTTGGCCTAACAAATTTGACACAACTGGCTGATCACTCAGCTGGGGTAAGTTGGTGTAACCACCTCTTACTTAGGTGTAGTATACCTATACCTAACCTCAAATTTGACACATGTTAACCTATAAGTCACTCCTATGGCAGGCCTTAACAATCCTGAAGGCAGAGTGCTTGGTTCCATGTGAGATGGTGCTCTGGCATGAGCTGAGCCTGTCTGCAGTTGTCGGAACAACTTCCTTCTACTGTTTCCAGATATCGTCATACCATATACTCTTAAGTGCATTATGAACCTCGCGGTTAAATGCTATCTTTGGTTTGGCTTTATCAAAACATGTCGAGTAAGGTGTCATACGAATTGGAATACTAACCCCTCGCCAATTCTGGTGACGGGGTTAGCATTCCACCCTTCTAGAGGGACACGACATGTACAGTACCTGAAACCCGGGTAAAATCAGACATAGCCTCAGCTCCACAAAATGGATGCTGCCACCACAGACACAAGTCTGCCCTCCTGCTGCTGGGAGTCCTTCCAGCTTGGGAGGTGTGGACAAAGCGTATCCTGCCAGGGGAGGTGCGTGCACCACCCCAGACAGGATTTTGTGTATTGGTCAGGTAGGGCTTGAAAGAAACCAGACATGCCTGAGGCTCACAAGGATCCTCGGTGCATATGCCAGTTCAATCCGGTCCTGGGGCACACCAGTCCCGGGCCTGGGGTGAACTGGACAAAGGATTGGGGGTGTAACCACCCCCCTTCCTGGTCCCACCCTTAGGGAGGGACCTAGCAGGTAGTCCGGCCCCTAGAATCCGCTTAAAGGTAGGAGCTGTGTCCTAAGACTTCAGACATCCTGGAATCAACTTGAAACTAAGAAGAAGACGGGAACTTCGACATTCTGCTGCACAGAAGACTGAAGGAATTCTCCCCTGTGGTCAGGGAGTGACCACCTTGCTAACGCAAGCACCATCCAGCGAATCAACGTCTGCTTTGCCACCAACTCCTGCCGGAGCACGAGCCCAGAGACTGACAAGACCTGGACCTCCAGACCTCTCACCGCCCGATCCACAGTCCCTGAAAAGAGGGGACCCGTGGAGGCAACGAGACACGTGGAGCCAGCCATCTTGAAACGACCACGACAAGCTGCAAGTGCAACAACCGAGGCTCCCTCCAAGTTGTGCTTTGGGATCTGAGAAGCCCAACCCTCGAGCAGCATCTGCACCAAAGGTGAGCCCCCCAGCATCTCCACGATCTGCGTGGGGCCCTTCTGCATTTTGCCACTCGACGCGCCTAACCGGTTGCTGGCCCGCTGGCTAGTGGCCATCTTGGCGACGAACTTCAAGAACTACAATGCTGGTCTGGTTGCTCCAGACTGTCCCTTGCTCCCCTCCAAAGGAGCAGTCCCTCTGACCTTGCTGGTCAGAACCATCAGCTTATTTCGTTTTCCACAACAATTGCTTTTGCCAAAGCTTGTTTGCTTCGATCAAGTCGCCGATACCGCCGACAGCGAGAGCCTGTGTGGGACAGCTCGTGAACCGACTCCTGGACGTTGTAGACCTTCAGGGATCAGGTGGCTGCAGAGACAAGCTAACCTTTCTTCCTGTTTGCACCCGACATCGCCTGGTACCCACCTGGTGCCACGCTGGTCACTGGCTAGTGACTGTGAACACTGTCCCCTCTGCTTACAGGTCTTCTACAACTCCGATCCACTCTTGGATCCATCGCATCTCTCCCGGACCGACCGCCTGCAGCATCTTTGTCCACAGGCTTCACTGAACAGATAGAAGAAACCCGACGCACTTCGAGGCCTATGCACCCGCTTCCCGTGGGTGAGGTAAAGCTGGCACTCCGGTGCCCAAGTGTAGAGAATCATCTCTAGTGTCTGTGTTTCCAATCTTGAGTTCATAGTCCATCCGGAAGATCCTTTTTGCAGTAACTTTGTACTTTTTACGCACCCATTGTATACCTATGGGAGCACGCGTGTGACTATTTGCTCTGCAAACGCACCCCGTGGACCTCCTGGTCACTAACTGAAGTTAGCTCCTTGTAGGCCCAGCGATTCTAGAGGCCCTAGGCCTTTTCCCTTTTCTGTTCGTGGTACTTATACCACTATTTTAGTATATGGTTTGAGCGGCCACCAGGGCCTATCCATATAAAGTGCAACTTCTGTGTATTCTACTGTAATCTTGTTTGATGATTTGTGCTTCTGTGCTCATAAAGAGACTAGGGGTTACTTTGAGAAATAAATACATATATATTTTGAATATATATCTGTGTGGTGTCCTTTCATTGGTATAAAAGGGGGTAGAATTTGGTAAAACAGCTGGCTTAACACGCTTCACGAGTTTAGCCTCAAAGACTGCTTAGCCTACGCTACCACTAGGGCAGCTAGTCCGAAAAGGTTGACTTACAACCACACCATAAGGGTTGCTTGGCATGGTACAGGGTTTTCACTTTAACTAGTGAACATCATATACCAGGCCAACTTCTCACAGGAAACCTAGCAATCCTATACATTTTTGAAAACTAGACACCCAGGGGAATCCAGGATGGGGTGACTTGACTGCCTCCCACCAGGGTATGTTACCCAGAATCCTTTGCAAACCTAAAAAATTGTCAAAAAAACACATTTTCCCCACATTTCTGTCGTGGAAAGTTCCGGAATCTGCGTGGATCCACAAATTTCTACCCACCCCGCGTTCCCCAAAGCCTTACGAGAAAAACGGTACCTCACTTGTGTGGGTCGGCCTAGTGCCCGCGACAGGAAACAGCGCAAAACGCAACGTGGTCACACCTCAATTTTGCAGTGAAAAATGACCCTTTTTTGGCAAAATGTCTAGCTGTAGTTTTTGAACCCTAGCTCTGTGGGCACCTTGGGAAACCTAGCAAACCTATACATTTTTGAAAACTAGACACCCAGGGGAATCCAGGATGCAGTGACTTGACTGCCTCCCACCAGGGTCTGTTACCCAGAATCCCTTGCAAACCTAAATAATTGTCAAAAAAACACATTTTCCCCACATTTCTGTCGTGGAAAGTTCCGAAATCTGTGTGGATCCACAAATTATCACCCACCCCGCGTTCCCCAAAGTCTTACGAGAAAAAAACTGTACCTCACTTGAGTGGGTCGGCCTAGTGCCCGCGACAGGAAACGGCGCAAAACGCAACATGGTCACACTTCAATTTCGCAGTGAAAAATGACACTTTTTTGCCAAAATGTCTAGCTGTAGTTTTTGAACCCTAGTTCTGCGGGCACCATGGGAAACCTAGCAAACCTATACATTTTTTAAAACTAGACACCCAGGGGAATCCAGGAAGGGGTGACTTGACTGCCTCCCACCAGGGTCTGTTACCCAGAATCTCTTGCAAACCTAAAAAATTGTCCCAAAAAACACATTTTCCCCACATTTCTGTCGTGGAAAGTTCCGGAATATGTGTGGATCCACAAATTTCCACCTAGCCCATGTTCCCCTCAGTCTTACGAGAAAAACGGTACCTCACTTGTGTGGGTCTGCCTAGTTCCCGCGACAGGAAAAAGCGTAAACCGCAACGTGGTCATACCTCAATTTCGCAGTGAAAAATTACCCTTTTTTGGCAAAATGTCTAGCTGTAGTTTTTGAACCCTAGCTCTGTGGGCACCTTGGGAAACCTAGCAAACCTATACTTTTTTGAAAACTAGACACCCAGGGGAATCCAGGATGGGGTGACTTGACTGCCTCCCACCAGGGTCTGTTACCCAGAATCCCTTGCGAACCTAAAACAGTGTAAAAAAAAACACATTTTCCCCACATTTCTGTGGTGGAAAGGTCCAGAATCTGTGTGGATCCACAAATTTCCACCCACCCCCCATTCCCCAAAGTCTTATGAGAAAAACGGTACCTCACTTGTGTGGGTCGGCCTAGTGCCCGTGACAGGAAACGGCGCAAAACGCAACATGGTCACACCTCAATTTCGCAGTGAAAAATGACCCTTTTTTGGCAAATTGTATAGCTGTAGTTTTTTAACCCTAGCTCTGCGGGCACCTTGGGAAACCTAGCAAACCTATACATTTTTGAAAACTAGACACCTGGGGAAATCCAGGATGGGGTGACTTGAATGCCTCCCACCAGGGTCTGTTACCCAGAATCCCTTGCAAACCTAAAAAATTGTCCAAAAAAACACATTTTCCCCACATTTCTGTCGTGGAAAGTTCCGGAATCTGCGTGGATCTGCAAATTTCCACCCCCCCCGCGTTCCCCAAAGTCTTACGAGAAAAACAGTACCTCACTTGTGTGAGTCAGCCTAGTGTCCGCAACAGGAAACGGCGCAAAACGCAACGTGGTCACACCTCAATTTCGCAGTGAAAAATGACCCTCTTTTGGCAAAATGTCTAGCTGTAGTTTTTGAACCCTAGCTCTGCGGGCACCTTGGGAAACCTAGCAAACCTATACATTTTTGAAAACTAGACACCCAGGGGAATCCAGGATGCGGTGACTTGACTGCCTCCAACCAGGGTCTGTTACCCAGAATCCCTTGCAAACCTAAACAATTGTCAAAAAAAACAAATTTTCCCCACATTTCTGTCGTGGAAAGTTCTGGAATCTGCGTGGATCCACAAATTTCCACCCACCCCGCGTTCCCCAAAGTCTTACGAGAAAAACAGTACCTCACTTGTGTGGATCGGCCTAGTGCCCGCAACAGGAAACGGCGCAAAACGCAACATGGTCACACTTCAATTTCGCAGTGAAAAATGACCCTTTTTTGCCAAAATGTCTAGCTGTAGTTTTTGAACCCTAGTTTTGCGGGCACCTTGGGAAACCTAGCAAACCTATACATTTTTTAAAACTAGGCACCCAGGGGAATCCAGGAAGGGGTGACTTGACTGCCTCCCACCAGGGTCTGTTACCCAGAATCCCTTGCAAACCTAAAAAATTGTCAAAAAAAACACATTTTCCCCACATTTCTGTCGTGGAAAGTTCCGGAATATGCGTGGATCCACAAATTTCCACCCACCCCACGTTCCCCAAAGTCTTACGAGAAAAACGGTACCTCACTTGTGTGGGACGGCCTAGTTCCCGCGACAGGAAACGGCGCAAAACGCAACGTGGTCACACCTCAATTTCGCAGTGAAAAATGACCCACTTTTGGCAAAATGTCTAGCTGTAGTTTTTGAACCCTAGCTCTGCGGGCACCTTGGGAAACCTAGCAAACCTATACATTTTTGAAAACTAGACACCCAGGGGAATCCAGGAAGGGGTGATTTGACTGCCTCCCACCAGGGTCTGTTACCCAGAATCCTTGAAAACCTAAAAAATTGTCCAAAAAACACATTTTCCCCACATTTCTGTAGTGGAAAGTTCCAGAATATGCGTGGATCCACAAATTTCCACCCACCCCACGTTCCCCAAAGTCTTACGAGAAAAACGGTACCTCACTTGTGTGGGTCGGCCTAGTTCCCGCGACAGGAAACGGCGCAAAACGCAAGGTGGTCACACCTCAATTTCGCAGTGAAAAATTACCCTTTTTTGGCAAAATGACTAGCTGTAGTTTTTTAACTCTAGCTCTGCGGGCACCTTGGGAAACCTAGCAAACCTATACATTTTTGAAAACTAGACACCCAGGGGAATCCAGGATGGGGTGACTTGACTGCCTCCCACCAGGGTCTGTTACCCAGAATCCCTTGCAAACCTAAAAAATTGTCCAAAAAACACATTTTCCCCACATTTCTGTAGTGGAAAGTTCCAGAATATGCGTGGATCCACAAAATTCCACCCACCCCACATTCCCCAAAGTCTTACGAGAAAAACGGTACCTCACTTGTGTGGGTCGGCCTAGTTTCCGCGACAGGAAACGGCGCAAAACTCAACGTGGTCACACCTCAATTTTGCAGTGAAAAATGACCCTTTTTTGGCGAAATGACTAGCTATAGTTTTTGAACCCTAGCTCTGCGGGCACCTTGGGAAAACTAGCAATCCTATACATTTTTGAAAACTAGACACCCAGGGGAATCCAGGATGGGGTGACTTGACTGCTTCCCACCAGGGTCTGTTACCCAGAATCCCTTGCAAACCTAAAAAATTGTCAAAAAAACACATTTTCCCCACCTTTCTGTCGTGGAAAGTTCCGGAATCTGCGTGGATCCACAAATTTCCACCCACCCCGCGTTCCCCAAAGTCTTACGAGAAAAACGGTACCTCACTTGTGTGGGTCGGCCTAGTGCCCGCGACAGGAAACGGCGCAAAACGCAACATGGTCACACCTCAATTTCGCAGTGAAAAATGACCCTTTTTTGGCAAATTGTCTAGCTGTAGTTTTTTAACCCTAGCTCTGCGGGCACCTTGGGAAACCTAGCAAACCTATACATTTTTTAAAACTAGACACCCGGGGGAATCCAGGATGGGGTGACTTGACTGCCTCCCACCAGGGTCTGTTACCCAGAATCCCTTGCAAACCTAAAAAATTGTCCAAAAAAACACATTTTCCCCACATTTCTGTCGTGGAAAGTTCCGGAATCTTCGTGGATCTGCAAATTTCCACCCTCCCCGCGTTTCCCAAAGTCTTATGAGAAAAACAGTACCTCACTTGTGTGATTCAGCCTTGTGCCCGCAACAGGAAACGGCACAAAACGCAACGTGGTCACACCTCAATTTCGCAGTGAAAAATGACCCTCTTTTGGCAAAATGTCTAGCTGTAGTTTTTGAACCCTAGCTCTGCGGGAACCTTGGGAAACCTAGCAAACCTATAAATTTTTGAAAACTAGACACCCAGGGGAATCCAGGATGCGGTGACTTGACTGCCTCCCACCAGGGTCTGTTACCCAGAATCCCTTGCAAACCTAAATAATTGTCAAAAAAACACATTTTCCCCACATTTCTGTCGTGGAAAGTTCCGAAATCTGTGTGGATCCACAAATTATCACCCACCCCGCGTTCCCCAAAGTCTTACGAGAAAAAAACTGTACCTCACTTGAGTGGGTCGGCCTAGTGCCCGCGACAGGAAACGGCGCAAAACGCAACATGGTCACACTTCAATTTCGCAGTGAAAAATGACACTTTTTTGCCAAAATGTCTAGCTGTAGTTTTTGAACCCTAGTTCTGCGGGCACCATGGGAAACCTAGCAAACCTATACATTTTTTAAAACTAGACACCCAGGGGAATCCAGGAAGGGGTGACTTGACTGCCTCCCACCAGGGTCTGTTACCCAGAATCTCTTGCAAACCTAAAAAATTGTCCCAAAAAACACATTTTCCCCACATTTCTGTCGTGGAAAGTTCCGGAATATGTGTGGATCCACAAATTTCCACCTAGCCCATGTTCCCCTCAGTCTTACGAGAAAAACGGTACCTCACTTGTGTGGGTCTGCCTAGTTCCCGCGACAGGAAAAAGCGTAAACCGCAACGTGGTCATACCTCAATTTCGCAGTGAAAAATTACCCTTTTTTGGCAAAATGTCTAGCTGTAGTTTTTGAACCCTAGCTCTGTGGGCACCTTGGGAAACCTAGCAAACCTATACTTTTTTGAAAACTAGACACCCAGGGGAATCCAGGATGGGGTGACTTGACTGCCTCCCACCAGGGTCTGTTACCCAGAATCCCTTGCGAACCTAAAACAGTGTAAAAAAAAACACATTTTCCCCACATTTCTGTGGTGGAAAGGTCCAGAATCTGTGTGGATCCACAAATTTCCACCCACCCCCCATTCCCCAAAGTCTTATGAGAAAAACGGTACCTCACTTGTGTGGGTCGGCCTAGTGCCCGTGACAGGAAACGGCGCAAAACGCAACATGGTCACACCTCAATTTCGCAGTGAAAAATGACCCTTTTTTGGCAAATTGTATAGCTGTAGTTTTTTAACCCTAGCTCTGCGGGCACCTTGGGAAACCTAGCAAACCTATACATTTTTGAAAACTAGACACCTGGGGAAATCCAGGATGGGGTGACTTGAATGCCTCCCACCAGGGTCTGTTACCCAGAATCCCTTGCAAACCTAAAAAATTGTCCAAAAAAACACATTTTCCCCACATTTCTGTCGTGGAAAGTTCCGGAATCTGCATGGATCTGCAAATTTCCACCCCCCCCGCGTTCCCCAAAGTCTTACGAGAAAAACAGTACCTCACTTGTGTGAGTCAGCCTAGTGTCCGCAACAGGAAACGGCGCAAAACGCAACGTGGTCACACCTCAATTTCGCAGTGAAAAATGACCCTCTTTTGGCAAAATGTCTAGCTGTAGTTTTTGAACCCTAGCTCTGCGGGCACCTTGGGAAACCTAGCAAACCTATACATTTTTGAAAACTAGACACCCAGGGGAATCCAGGATGCGGTGACTTGACTGCCTCCAACCAGGGTCTGTTACCCAGAATCCCTTGCAAACCTAAACAATTGTCAAAAAAAACAAATTTTCCCCACATTTCTGTCGTGGAAAGTTCTGGAATCTGCGTGGATCCACAAATTTCCACCCACCCCGCGTTCCCCAAAGTCTTACGAGAAAAACGGTACCTCACTTGTGTGGATCGGCCTAGTGCCCGCAACAGGAAACGGCGCAAAACGCAACATGGTCACACTTCAATTTCGCAGTGAAAAATGACACTTTTTTGCCAAAATGTCTAGCTGTAGTTTTTGAACCCTAGTTTTGCGGGCACCTTGGGAAACCTAGCAAACCTATACATTTTTTAAAACTAGGCACCCAGGGGAATCCAGGAAGGGGTGACTTGACTGCCTCCCACCAGGGTCTGTTACCCAGAATCCCTTGCAAACCTAAAAAATTGTCAAAAAAAACACATTTTCCCCACATTTCTGTCGTGGAAAGTTCCGGAATATGCGTGGATCCACAAATTTCCACCCACCCCACGTTCCCCAAAGTCTTACGAGAAAAACGGTACCTCACTTGTGTGGGACGGCCTAGTTCCCGCGACAGGAAACGGCGCAAAACGCAACGTGGTCACACCTCAATTTCGCAGTGAAAAATGACCCACTTTTGGCAAAATGTCTAGCTGTAGTTTTTGAACCCTAGCTCTGCGGGCACCTTGGGAAACCTAGCAAACCTATACATTTTTGAAAACTAGACACCCAGGGGAATCCAGGAAGGGGTGATTTGACTGCCTCCCACCAGGGTCTGTTACCCAGAATCCTTGAAAACCTAAAAAATTGTCCAAAAAACACATTTTCCCCACATTTCTGTAGTGGAAAGTTCCAGAATATGCGTGGATCCACAAATTTCCACCCACCCCACGTTCCCCAAAGTCTTACGAGAAAAACGGTACCTCACTTGTGTGGGTCGGCCTAGTTCCCGCGACAGGAAACGGCGCAAAACGCAAGGTGGTCACACCTCAATTTCGCAGTGAAAAATTACCCTTTTTTGGCAAAATGACTAGCTGTAGTTTTTTAACTCTAGCTCTGCGGGCACCTTGGGAAACCTAGCAAACCTATACATTTTTGAAAACTAGACACCCAGGGGAATCCAGGATGGGGTGACTTGACTGCCTCCCACCAGGGTCTGTTACCCAGAATCCCTTGCAAACCTAAAAAATTGTCCAAAAAACACATTTTCCCCACATTTCTGTAGTGGAAAGTTCCAGAATATGCGTGGATCCACAAAATTCCACCCACCCCACATTCCCCAAAGTCTTACGAGAAAAACGGTACCTCACTTGTGTGGGTCGGCCTAGTTTCCGCGACAGGAAACGGCGCAAAACTCAACGTGGTCACACCTCAATTTTGCAGTGAAAAATGACCCTTTTTTGGCGAAATGACTAGCTATAGTTTTTGAACCCTAGCTCTGCGGGCACCTTGGGAAAACTAGCAATCCTATACATTTTTGAAAACTAGACACCCAGGGGAATCCAGGATGGGGTGACTTGACTGCTTCCCACCAGGGTCTGTTACCCAGAATCCCTTGCAAACCTAAAAAATTGTCAAAAAAACACATTTTCCCCACCTTTCTGTCGTGGAAAGTTCCGGAATCTGCGTGGATCCACAAATTTCCACCCACCCCGCGTTCCCCAAAGTCTTACGAGAAAAACGGTACCTCACTTGTGTGGGTCGGCCTAGTGCCCGCGACAGGAAACGGCGCAAAACGCAACATGGTCACACCTCAATTTCGCAGTGAAAAATGACCCTTTTTTGGCAAATTGTCTAGCTGTAGTTTTTTAACCCTAGCTCTGCGGGCACCTTGGGAAACCTAGCAAACCTATACATTTTTTAAAACTAGACACCCGGGGGAATCCAGGATGGGGTGACTTGACTGCCTCCCACCAGGGTCTGTTACCCAGAATCCCTTGCAAACCTAAAAAATTGTCCAAAAAAACACATTTTCCCCACATTTCTGTCGTGGAAAGTTCCGGAATCTTCGTGGATCTGCAAATTTCCACCCTCCCCGCGTTTCCCAAAGTCTTATGAGAAAAACAGTACCTCACTTGTGTGATTCAGCCTTGTGCCCGCAACAGGAAACGGCACAAAACGCAACGTGGTCACACCTCAATTTCGCAGTGAAAAATGACCCTCTTTTGGCAAAATGTCTAGCTGTAGTTTTTGAACCCTAGCTCTGCGGGAACCTTGGGAAACCTAGCAAACCTATAAATTTTTGAAAACTAGACACCCAGGGGAATCCAGGATGCGGTGACTTGACTGCCTCCCACCAGGGTCTGTTACCCAGAATCCCTTGCAAACCTAAAAAATTGTCAAAAAAAACAAATTTTCCCCACATTTCTGTCTTGGAAAGTTCCGGAATCTGCGTGGATCCACAAATTTCCATGCACCCCGCGTTCCCCAAAGTCTTACGAGAAAAACGGTACCTCACTTGTGTGGGTCGGCCTAGTGCCCGCGACAGGAAACAGCGCAAAACGCAACGTGGTCACATCTCAATTTCGCAGTGAAAAATGACCCTTTTTTGGCAAAATGTCTAGCTGTAGTTTTTGAACCCTAGCTCTGCGGGCACCTTGGGAAACCTAGCAAACCTATACATTTTTGAAAACTAGACACCCAGGGAAATCCAGGATGGGGTGACTTGACTGCCTCCCAACCAGGGTCTGTTACTCAGAATCCCTTGCAAACCTAAAAATTGTAAAAAAAACACATTTTCCCCTTATGTCTGCCATGGAAAGTTCCGGAATCTGCGAGGATCCACAAATTTCCACCCACCCCGCGTTCCCCAAAGTCTTACAAGAAAAACTGTACCTCACTTGTGTGGGTCGGCCTAGTGCCCGCGACTGGAAACAGCGCAAAACGCAACGTGGTCACACCTCAATTTCGCAGTGAAAAATGACCCACTTTTGGCAAAATGTCTAGCTGTAGTTTTTGAACCCTAGTTCTGCGGGCACCTTGGGAATCCTAGCAAACCTATACATTTTTGAAAACTAGACACCCAGGGGAATCCAGGAAGGGGTGACTTGACTGCCTCCCACCAGGGTCTGTTACCCAGAATCCCCAAAAATTGTCCAAAAAACACATTTTCCCCACATTTCTGTCGTGGAAAGTTCCAGAATATGCGTGGATCCACAAGTTTCCACCCACCCCACGTCCCCCAAAGTCTTACGAGAAAAACAGTACCTCACTTGTGTGGGTCGGCCTAGTTCCCGCGACAGGAAACATCGCAAAACGCAAGGAGGTCACACCTCAATTTCGCAGTGAAAAATGACCCTTTTTTGGCAAAATGTCTAGCTGTAGTTTTTGAACCCTAGCTCTGCGGGAACCTTGTGAAACCTAGCAAACCTATACATTTTTGAAAACTAGACACCCAGGGGAATCCAGGATGGGGCGACTTGACTGCCTCCCACCAGGGTCTGTTACCCAGAATCCCTTGCACACCTAAAAAATTGTCCAAAAAAACACATTTTCCCCACATTTCTGTGGTGGAAAGTTCCGGAATCTGTGTGGATCCACAAATTTCCACCCACCCCGCGTTCCCCAAAGTCTTACAAGAAAAACTGTACCTCACTTGTGTGGGTCGGCCTAGTGCCCGCGACAGGAAACAGCGCAAAACGCAACGTGGTCACACCTCAATTTTGCAGTGAAAAATGACCCACTTTTGGCAAAATGTCTAGCTGTGGTTTTTGAACCCTAGCTCTGCGGGCACCTTGGGAAACCTAGAAAACCTATACATTTTTGAAAACTAGACACCCAGGGGAATCCAGGAAGGGGTGATTTGACTGCCTCCCACCAGGGTCTGTTACCCAGAATCCTTGAAAACCTAAAAAATTGTCCAAAAAACACATTTTCCCCACATTTTTGTCGTGGAAAGTTCCAGAATATGCGTGGATCCACAAATTTCCACCCACCCCACGTTCCCCAAAGTCTTACGAGAAAAACGGTACCTCACTTGTGTGGGTCGGCCTAGTTCCCGCGACAGGAAACGGCACAAGACGCAACGTGGTCACACCTCAATTTCGCAGTGAAAAATGATACTTTTTTGGCAAAATGTCTAGCTGTAGTTTTTTAACCCTAGCTCTGCGGGCACCTTGGGAAACCTAGTAAACCTATACATTTTTGAAAACTAGACACCCAGGGGAATCAAGGATGGGGTGACTTGACTGCCTCCCATCAGGGTCTGTTACTCAGAATCCCTTGCAAACCTAAAAATTGTAAAAAAAACACATTTTCCCCATATGTCTGCCGTGGAAAGTTCCGGAATCTGCGAGGATCCACAAATTTCCACCCACCCCGCGTTCCCCAAAGTCTTACAAGAAAAACTGTACCTCACTTGTGTGGGTCGGCCTAGTGCCCGCGACAGGAAACGGCACAAAACGCAAGGTGGTCACACCTCAATTTCGCAGTGAAAAATTACCCTTTTTTGGCAAAATGACTAGCTGTAGTTTTTGAACCCTAGCTCTGCGGGCACCTTGGGAAACCTAGCAATCCTATACATTTTTGAAAACTAGACACCCAGGGGAGTCCAGGATGGGGTGACTTGACTGCCTCCCACCAGGGTCTGTTACCCAGAATCCCTAGCACACCTAAAAAATTGTCAAAAAAACACATTTTCCCCACATTTCTGTCGTGGAAAGTTCCGGAATCTGCGTGGATCCACAAATTTCCACCCACCCCGCGTTCCCCAAAGTCTTACGAGAAAAACGGTACCTCACTTGAGTGGGTCGGCCTAGTGCCCGCGACAGGAAACAGCGCAAACCGCACCGTGGTCACACCACAATTTCGCAGTGAAAAATGACCCTTTTTTGGCAAAATGTCTAGCTGTAGTTTTTGAACCCTAGCTCTGCGGGCACCTTGGAAAACCTAGCAAACCTATACATTTTTGAAAACTAGATACCCAGGGGAATCCAGGATGGGGTGACTTGACTGCCTCCCACCAGGGTCTGTTACCCAGAATCCCTAGCACACCTAAAAAATTGTCAAAAAAACACATTTTCCCCACATTTCTGTCGTGGAAAGTTCCGGAATCTGCGTGGATCCACAAATTTCCACCCACCCCGCGTTCCCCAAAGTCTTACGAGAAAAACGGTACCTCACTTGAGTGGGTCGGCCTAGTGCCCGCGACAGGAAACAGCGCAAACCGCACCGTGGTCACACCACAATTTCGCAGTGAAAAATGACCCTTTTTTGGCAAAATGTCTAGCTGTAGTTTTTGAACCCTAGCTCTGCGGGCACCTTGGAAAACCTAGCAAACCTATACATTTTTGAAAACTAGATACCCAGGGGAATCCAGGATGGGGTGACTTGACTGCCTCCCACCAGGGTCTGTTACCCAGAATCCCTAGCACACCTAAAAAATTGTCAAAAAAACACATTTTCCCCACATTTCTGTCGTGGAAAGTTCCGGAATCTGTGTGGATCCACAAATTTCCACCCACCCCGCGTTCCCCAATGTCTTATGAGAAAAACGGTACCTCACTTGTGTGGGTCGGCCTAGTGCCCGTGACAGGAAATGGCGCAAAACGCAACATGGTCACACCTCAATTTCGCAGTGAAAAATGACCCTTTTTTGGCAAATTGTCTAGCTGTAGTTTTTTAACCCTAGCTCTGCGGGCACCTTGGGAAACCTAGCAAACCTATACATTTTTGAAAACTAGACACCCGGGGGAATCCAGGATGGGGTGACTTGACTGCCTCCCACCAGGGTCTGTTACCCAGAATCCCTTGCAAACCTAAAAAATTGTCCAAAAAAACACATTTTCCCCACATTTCTGTCGTGGAAAGTTCCGGAATCTGCGTGGATCCGCAAATTTCCACCCTCCCCGCGTTCCCCAAAGTCTTATGAGAAAAACAGTACCTCACTTGTGTGAGTCAGCCTAGTGCCCGCAACAGGAAATGGCACAAAACGCAACGTGGTCATACCTCAATTTCGCAGTGAAAAATGACCCTCTTTTGGCAAAATGTCTAGCTGTAGTTTTTGAACCCTAGCTCTGCGGGCACCTTGGGAAACCTAGCAAACCTATACATTTTTGAAAACTAGACACCCAGGGGAATCCAGGATGGGGTGACTTGACTGCCTCCCACCAGGGTCTGTTACTCAGAATCCCTTGCAAACCTAAAAATTGTAAAAAAAACACATTTTCCCCACATTTCTGTCGTGGAAAGTTCAGGAATATGCGTGGATCCACAAATTTCCACCCACCCCACGTTCCCCAAAGTCTAACGAGAAAAACGGTACCTCACTTGTGTGGGTCGGCCTAGTTCCCGCGACAGGAAACGGCGCAAAACGCAACGTGGTCACACCTCAATTTTGCAGTGAAAAATGACCCTTTTTTGGCAAAATGACTAGCTGTAGTTTTTGAACCCTAGCTCTGCGGGCACCTTGGGAAAACTAGCAATCCTATACATTTTTGAAAACTAGACACCCAGGGGAATCCAGGATGGGGTGACTTGACTGCCTCCCACCAGGGTCTGTTACCCAGAATCCCTTGCAAACCTAAAAAATTGTCAAAAAAACACATTTTCCCCACATTTCTGTCGTGGAAAGTTCCGGAATCTGCGTGGATCCACAAATTTCCACCCACCCCACGTTCCCCAAAGTCTTTCAAGAAAAACAGTACCTCACTTGTGTGGGTCGGCCTAGTGCCCGCGACAGGAAACAGCGCAAAACGCAACATGGTCACACTTCAATTTCGCAGTGAAAAATGACACTTTTTTGCCAAAATGACTAGCTGTAGTTTTTGAACCCTAGCTCTGCAGGCACCTTGGGAAACCTAGCAATCCTATAAATTTTTGAAAACTAGATACCCAGGGGAATCCAGGATGGGGTGACTTGACTGCCTCCCACCAGGGTCTGTTACCCAGAATCCCTTGCAAACCTAAAAAATTGTCAAAAAAAACACATTTTCCCCACATTTCTGTCGTGGAAAGTTCCGGAATATGCGTGGATCCACAAATTTCCACCCACCCCATGTTCCCCTCAGTCTAACGAGAAAAACGGTACCTCACTTGTGTGGGTCGGCCTAGTTCCCGCGACAGGAAACGGCGCAATACGCAACGTGGTCACACCTCAATTTCGCAGTGAAAAATTACCCTTTTTTGACAAAATGACTAGCTGTAATTTTTGAACCCTAGCTCTGCGGGCACCTTGGGAAACCTAGCAATCCTATAAATTTTTGAAAACTAGATACCCAGGGGAATCCAGGATGGGGTGACTTGACTGCCTCCCACCAGGGTCTGGTACCCAGAATCCATTGCAAACCTAAAAAATTGTCAAAAAAACACATTTTCCCCACATTTCTGTCGTGGGAAGATCCGGAATCTGCGTGGATCCACAAATTTCCACCCACTCCGTGTTCCCCAAAGTCTTACGAGAAAAACGGTACCTCACTTGTGTGGGTCGGCCTAGTGCCCGCGACAGGAAACAGCGCAAACCGCAACGTGGTCACACCTCAATTTCGCAGTGAAAAATGACCCTTTTTTGGCAAAATGTCTAGCTGTAGTTTTTGAACCCTAGCTCTGCGGGCACCTTGGGAAACCTAGCAAACCTATACATTTTTGAAAACTAGACACCCGGAAGAATCCAGGATGGGGTGACTTGACTGCCTCCCACCAGGGTCTGTTACTCAGAATCCCTGGCAAACCTAAAAATTGTAAAAAAATCACATTTTCCCCATATGTCTGCCGTGGAAAGTTTTGGAATCTGCGAGGATCCACAAATGTCCACCCACCCCGCGTTCCCCAAAGTCTTACAAGAAAAACTGTACCTCACTTGTGTGGGTCGGCCTAGTGCCCGCGACAGGATACAGCGCAAAACACAACGTGGTCACACCTCAATTTCGCAGTGAAAAATGATCCACTTTTGGCAAAATGTCTAGCTGTAGTTTTTGAACCCTAGCTCTGCGGGCACCTTGGGAAACCTAGCAAACCTATACATTTTTGAAAACTAGACACCCAGGGAAATCCAGGAAGGGGTGACTTGACTGCCTCCCACCAGGGTCTGTTACCCAGAATCCCTTGCAAACCTAAAAAATTGTCCAAAAAACACATTTTCCCCACATTTCTGTCGTGGAAAGTTCCAGAATATGCGTGGATCCCCAAATTTCCATCCACCCCACGTTCCCCAAAGTCTTACGAGAAAAACGGTACCTCACTTGTGTGGGTCGGCCTAGTTCCCGCGACAGGAAACGGTGCAAAACGCAAGGTGGTCACACCTCAATTTCACAGTGAAAAATTACCCTTTTTTGGCAAAATGACAAGCTGTAGTTTTTGAACCCTAGCTCTGCGGGCACCTTGGGAAACCTAGCAATCCTATAAATTTTTGAAAACTAGACACCCGGGGGAATCCAGGATGGGGTGACTTGACTGCCTCCCACCAGGGTCTGTTACCCAGAATCCCTTGCAAACCTAAAAAATTGTCCAAAAAAACACATTTTCCCCACATTTCTGTCGTGGAAAGTTCCGGAATCTGCGTGGATCCACAAATTTCCACCCACCCCGCGTTCCCCAAAGTCTTACAAGAAAAACGGTACCTCACTTGAGTGGGTCGGCCTAGTGCCCGCGACAGGAAACATGGCAAACCGCAACGTGGTCACACCTCAATTTCGCAGTGAAAAATGACCCTTTTTTGGCAAAATGTCTAGCTGTAGTTTTTGAACCCTAGCTCTGCGGGCACCTTGGTAAACCTAGCAAACCTATACATTTTTGAAAACTAGACACCCAGGGGAATCCAGGATGGGGTGACTTGACTGCCTCCCACCAGGGTCTGTTACCCAGAATCCCTTGCAAACCTAAAACAGTGTAAAAAAAAACACATTTTCCCCATATTTCTGTGGTGGAAAATTCCGGAATCTGTGTGGATCCACAAATTTCCACCCACCCCGCGTTCCCCAAAGTCTTATGAGAAAAACGGTACCTCACTTGTGTGGGTCGGCCTAGTGCCCGCGACAGGAAACGGTGCAAAACGCAACATGGTCACACCTCAATTTCGCAGTGAAAAATGACCCTTTTTTGGCAAATTGTCCAGCTGTAGTTTTTGAACCCTAGCTCTGCGGGCACCTTGGGAAACCTAGCAAACCTATACATTTTTGAAAACTAGACACCCGGGGGAATCCAGGATGGGGTGACTTGACTGCCTCCCACCAGGGTCTGTTACCCAGAATCCCTTGCAAACTTAAATAATTGTCCAAAAAAATACATTTTCCCCACATTTCTGTCGTGGAAAGTTCCGGAATCTGCGTGGATCCGCAAATTTCCACCCCCCCGCGTTCCCCAAAGTCTTACGAGAAAAACAGTACCTCACTTGTGTGAGTCAGCCTAGTGCCCGCAACAGGAAACGGCGCAAAACGCAACGTGGTCACACCTCAATTTCGCAGTGAAAAATGACCCTTTTTTGGCAAAATGTCTAGCTGTAGTTTTTGAACCCTAGTTCTGCGGGCACCTTGGGAAACCTAGCAAACCTATACATTTTTTAAAACTAGACACCCAGGGGAATCCAGGAAGGGGTGACTTGACTGCCTCCCACCAGGGTCTGTTACCCAGAATCCCTTGCAAACCTAAAAAATTGTCAAAAAAACACATTTTCCCCACATTTCTGTCGTGGAAAGTTCCGGAATATGCGTGGATCCACAAATTTCCACCCACCCCACGTTCCCCAAAGTCTTACGAGAAAAACGGTACCTCACTTGTGTGGGACGGCCTAGTTCCCGCGACAGGAAACGGTGCAAAACGCAACGTGGTCACACCTCAATTTCGCAGTGAAAAATGACCCTTTTTTGGCAAAATGACTAGCTGTAGTTTTTGAACCCTAGCTCTGCGGGCACCTTGGGAAACCTAGCAATCCTATAAATTTTTGAAAACTAGACACCCGGGGGAATCCAGGATGGGGTGACTTGACTGCCTACCACCAGGGTCTGTTACCCAGAATCCCTTGCAAACCTAATAAATTGTCCAAAAAAACACATTTTCCCCACATTTCTGTCGTGGAAAGTTCCGGAATCTGCGTGGATCCGCGAATTTCCACCAGCCCCGCGTTCCCCAAAGTCTTACGAGAAAAACAGTACCTTACTTGTGTGGGTCAGCCTAGTGCCTGCAACAGGAAACGGCGCAAAACACAACATGGTCACAATTCAATATCGCAGTGAAAAATGGCCCTTTTTTGGCAAAATGTCTAGCTGTAGTTTTTGAACCCTAGCGCTGCGGGCACCTTGGGAAACCTAGCAAACCTATACATTTTTGAAAACTAGACACCCAGGGGAATCCAGGATGTGGTGACTTGACTGCCTCCCACCAGGGACTGTTACCCAGAATCCCTTGCAAACCTAAAAAATTGTCCAAAAAAACACATTTTCCCCATATTTCTGTTGTGGAAAGTTCCGGAATCTGCGTGGATCCACAAATTTCCACCCACCCCGCGTTCCCCAAAGTCGTACGAGAAAAATGGTACCTCACTTGTGTGGGTCGGCCTAGTGCCCGCGACAGGAAACGGCGCAAAACGCAACGTGGTCACACCTCAATTTCGCATTGAAAAATGACCCTTTTTTGGCAAAATGACTAGCTGTTGTTTTTGAACCCTAGCTCTGCGGGCACCTTGGGAAACCTAGCAAACCTATACATTTTTGAAAACTAGACACCCAGGGGAATCCAGAATGGGGTGACTTGACTGCCTCCCACCAGGGTCTGTTACCCAGAATCCCTTGCAAACCTAAAACAGTGTAAAAAAAAACACATTTTCCCCATATTTCTGTCGTGGAAAGTGCCGGAATATGCGTGGATCCACAAATTTCCACCTACTCCACGTTCCCGAAAGTCTTACGAGAAAAACGGTACCTCACTTGTGTGGGTCGGCCTAGTGCCCGCGACAGGAAACAGCGCAAAACGCAACGTGGTCACACCTCAATTTCGCAGTGAAAAATGACCCTTTTTTGGCAAAATGACTAGCTGTAGTTTTTGAAACCTAGCTCTGCGGGCACCTTGGGAAACCTAGCAAACCTATACATTTTTTAAAACTAGACACCCGGGGGAATCCAGGATGGGGTGACTTGACTGCCTCCCACCAGGGTCTGTTACCCAGAATCCCTTGCAAACCTAATAAATTGTCCAAAAAAATACATTTTCCCCACATTTCTGTTGTGGAAAGTTCCGGAATCTGCATGGATCCGCGAATTTCCACCACCCCCGCATTCCCCAAAGTCTTACGAGAAAAACAGTACCTCACTTGTGTGGGTCAGCCTAGTGCCCGCAACAGGAAACGGCGCAAAACACAACGTGGTCACAATTCAATATCGCAGTGAAAAATGACCCTTTTTTGGCAAAATGTCTAGCTGTAGTTTTTGAACCCTAGCTCTGCGGGCACCTTGGGAAACCTAGCAAACCTATACGTTTTTGAAAACTAGACACCCAGGGGAATCCAGTATGCAGTGACTTGACTGCCTCCCACTAGGGTCTGTTACCCAGAATCCCTTGCAAATCTAATAAATTGTCCAAAAAAATACATTTTCCGCACATTTCTGTCGTGGAAAGTTCCGGAATCTGTGTGGATCCGCAAATTTCCACCCCCCCCGCGTTCCCCAAAGACTTACGAGAAAAACAGTACCTCACTTGTGTGGGTCAGCCTAGTGCCCGCAACAGGAAATGGCGCAAAACGCAACGTGGTCACACCTCAATTTCGCAGTGAAAAATGACCCTTTTTTGGCAAAATGACTAGCTGTAGTTTTTGAACCCTAGCTCTGCGGGCACCTTGGGAAACCTAGCAAACCTATACATTTTTGAAAACTAGACACCCAGGGGAATCCAGGATGTGGTGACTTGACTGCCTCCCACCAGGGTCTGTTACCCAGAATCCCTTGCAAACCTAAAAAAGTGTCAAAAAAACCACATTTTCCCCACATTTCTGTCGTGGAAAGTTCCGGAATCTGCATGGATCCACAAATTTTCACCCACCCCGCATTCCCCAAAGTCCTACGAGAAAAATGGTACCTCACTTGTGTGGGTCGGCCTAGTGCCCGTGACAGGAAACGGCACAAAACGCAACATGGTCACACTTCAATTTCGAAGTGAAAAATGACCCTTTTTTGCCAAAATGTCTAGCTGTAGTTTTTGAACCCTAGCTCTGCGGGCACCTTGGGAAAACTAGCAATCCTATAAATTTTTGAAAACTAGACACCCGGGGGAATCCAGGATGGGGTGACTTGACTGCCTCCCACCAGGGTCTGTTACCCAGAATCCCTTGCAAACCTAATAAATTGTCCAAAAAAATACATTTTCCCCACATTTCTGTCGTGGAAAGTTCCGGAATCTGCATGGATCCGCGAATTTCCACCACCCCCGCGTTCCCCAAAGTCTTACGAGAAAAACAGTACCTCACTTGTGTGGGTCAGCCTAGTGCCCGCAACAGGAAACGGCGCAAAACGCAACGTGGTCACACCTCAATTTCGCAGTGAAAAATGACCCTCTTTTGGCAAAAATGACTAGCTGTAGTTTTTGAACGCTAGCTCTGCGGGCACCTTGGGAAACGTAGCAATCCTATAAATTTTTGAAAACTAGACACCCAGGGGAATCTGGATGGGGTGACTTGACTGCCTCCCACCAGGGTCTTTTACCCAGAATCCCTTGCAAACCTAAAACAGTGTAAAAAAAACACATTTTCCCCACATTTCTGTCGTGGAAAGTGCCGGAATATGCATGGATCCACAAATTTCCACCTACTCCACGTTCCCGAAAGTCTTACGAGAAAAACGGTACCTCACTTGTGTGGGTCGGCCTAGTGCCCGCGACAGGAAACAGCGCAAAACGCAACGTGGTCACACCTCAATTTCGCAGTGAAAAATGACCCTTTTTTGGCAAAATGACTAGCTGTAGTTTTTGAACCCTAGCTCTGCGGGCACCTTGGGAAACCTATCAAACCTATATATATTTGAAAAGTAGACACCCAGGGGAATCCAGGATGTGGTGACTTGACTGCCTCCCACCAGGGTCTGTTACCCAGAATCCCTTGCAAACCTAAAAAATTGTCAAAAAAACCACATTTTCCCCACATTTCTGTCGTGGAAAGTTCCGGAATCTGCGTGGATCCACAAATTTTCACCCACCCCGCGTTCCCCAAAGTCTTACGAGAAAAATGGTACCTCACTTGTGTGGGTCGGCCTAGTGCCCGCGACAGGAAACGGCGCAAAACGCAACATGGTCACACTTCAATTTCGAAGTGAAAAATGACCCTTTTTTGCCAAAATGTCTAGCTGTAGTTTTTGAACCCTAGCTCTGCGGGCACCTTGGGAAACCTAGCAATCCTATAAATTTTTGAAAACTAGACACCCGGGGGAATCCAGGATGGGGTGACTTGACTGCCTCCCACCAGTGTCTGTTACCCAGAATCCCTTGCAAACCTAAAAAATTGTCCAAAAAAACACATTTTCCCCACATTTCTGTCGTGGAAAGTTCCGGAATCTGTGTGGATCCGCAAATTTCCACCCCCCCCCCGCGTTCCCCAAAGTCTTATGAGAAAAACAGTACCTCACTTGTGTGGGTCAGCCTAGTGCCCGCAACAGGAAACGGCGCAAAACGCAACGTGGTCACACCTCAATTTCGCAGTGAAAAATGACCCTTTTTTGGCAAAATGTCTAGCTGTAGTTTTTGAACCCTAGTTCTGCGGGCACCTTGGGAAACCTAGCAAACCTATACATTTTTTAAAACTAGACACCCAGGGGAATCCAGGAAGGGGTGACTTGACTGCCTCCCACCAGGGTCTGTTACCCAGAATCCCTTGCAAACCTAAAAAATTGTCAAAAAAACACATTTTCCCCACATTTCTGTCGTGGAAAGTTCCGGAATATGCGTGGATCCACAAATTTCCACCCACCCCACGTTCCCCAAAGTCTTACGAGAAAAACGGTACCTCACTTGTGTGGGACGGCCTAGTTCCCGCGACAGGAAACGGTGCAAAACGCAACGTGGTCACACCTCAATTTCGCAGTGAAAAATGACCCTTTTTTGGCAAAATGACTAGCTGTAGTTTTTGAACCCTAGCTCTGCGGGCACCTTGGGAAACCTAGCAATCCTATAAATTTTTGAAAACTAGACACCCGGGGGAATCCAGGATGGGGTGACTTGACTGCCTACCACCAGGGTCTGTTACCCAGAATCCCTTGCAAACCTAATAAATTGTCCAAAAAAACACATTTTCCCCACATTTCTGTCGTGGAAAGTTCCGGAATCTGCGTGGATCCGCGAATTTCCACCAGCCCCGCGTTCCCCAAAGTCTTACGAGAAAAACAGTACCTTACTTGTGTGGGTCAGCCTAGTGCCTGCAACAGGAAACGGCGCAAAACACAACATGGTCACAATTCAATATCGCAGTGAAAAATGGCCCTTTTTTGGCAAAATGTCTAGCTGTAGTTTTTGAACCCTAGCGCTGCGGGCACCTTGGGAAACCTAGCAAACCTATACATTTTTGAAAACTAGACACCCAGGGGAATCCAGGATGTGGTGACTTGACTGCCTCCCACCAGGGACTGTTACCCAGAATCCCTTGCAAACCTAAAAAATTGTCCAAAAAAACACATTTTCCCCATATTTCTGTTGTGGAAAGTTCCGGAATCTGCGTGGATCCACAAATTTCCACCCACCCCGCGTTCCCCAAAGTCGTACGAGAAAAATGGTACCTCACTTGTGTGGGTCGGCCTAGTGCCCGCGACAGGAAACGGCGCAAAACGCAACGTGGTCACACCTCAATTTCGCATTGAAAAATGACCCTTTTTTGGCAAAATGACTAGCTGTTGTTTTTGAACCCTAGCTCTGCGGGCACCTTGGGAAACCTAGCAAACCTATACATTTTTGAAAACTAGACACCCAGGGGAATCCAGAATGGGGTGACTTGACTGCCTCCCACCAGGGTCTGTTACCCAGAATCCCTTGCAAACCTAAAACAGTGTAAAAAAAAACACATTTTCCCCATATTTCTGTCGTGGAAAGTGCCGGAATATGCGTGGATCCACAAATTTCCACCTACTCCACGTTCCCGAAAGTCTTACGAGAAAAACGGTACCTCACTTGTGTGGGTCGGCCTAGTGCCCGCGACAGGAAACAGCGCAAAACGCAACGTGGTCACACCTCAATTTCGCAGTGAAAAATGACCCTTTTTTGGCAAAATGACTAGCTGTAGTTTTTGAAACCTAGCTCTGCGGGCACCTTGGGAAACCTAGCAAACCTATACATTTTTTAAAACTAGACACCCGGGGGAATCCAGGATGGGGTGACTTGACTGCCTCCCACCAGGGTCTGTTACCCAGAATCCCTTGCAAACCTAATAAATTGTCCAAAAAAATACATTTTCCCCACATTTCTGTTGTGGAAAGTTCCGGAATCTGCATGGATCCGCGAATTTCCACCACCCCCGCATTCCCCAAAGTCTTACGAGAAAAACAGTACCTCACTTGTGTGGGTCAGCCTAGTGCCCGCAACAGGAAACGGCGCAAAACACAACGTGGTCACAATTCAATATCGCAGTGAAAAATGACCCTTTTTTGGCAAAATGTCTAGCTGTAGTTTTTGAACCCTAGCTCTGCGGGCACCTTGGGAAACCTAGCAAACCTATACGTTTTTGAAAACTAGACACCCAGGGGAATCCAGTATGCAGTGACTTGACTGCCTCCCACTAGGGTCTGTTACCCAGAATCCCTTGCAAATCTAATAAATTGTCCAAAAAAATACATTTTCCGCACATTTCTGTCGTGGAAAGTTCCGGAATCTGTGTGGATCCGCAAATTTCCACCCCCCCCGCGTTCCCCAAAGACTTACGAGAAAAACAGTACCTCACTTGTGTGGGTCAGCCTAGTGCCCGCAACAGGAAATGGCGCAAAACGCAACGTGGTCACACCTCAATTTCGCAGTGAAAAATGACCCTTTTTTGGCAAAATGACTAGCTGTAGTTTTTGAACCCTAGCTCTGCGGGCACCTTGGGAAACCTAGCAAACCTATACATTTTTGAAAACTAGACACCCAGGGGAATCCAGGATGTGGTGACTTGACTGCCTCCCACCAGGGTCTGTTACCCAGAATCCCTTGCAAACCTAAAAAAGTGTCAAAAAAACCACATTTTCCCCACATTTCTGTCGTGGAAAGTTCCGGAATCTGCATGGATCCACAAATTTTCACCCACCCCGCATTCCCCAAAGTCCTACGAGAAAAATGGTACCTCACTTGTGTGGGTCGGCCTAGTGCCCGTGACAGGAAACGGCACAAAACGCAACATGGTCACACTTCAATTTCGAAGTGAAAAATGACCCTTTTTTGCCAAAATGTCTAGCTGTAGTTTTTGAACCCTAGCTCTGCGGGCACCTTGGGAAAACTAGCAATCCTATAAATTTTTGAAAACTAGACACCCGGGGGAATCCAGGATGGGGTGACTTGACTGCCTCCCACCAGGGTCTGTTACCCAGAATCCCTTGCAAACCTAATAAATTGTCCAAAAAAATACATTTTCCCCACATTTCTGTCGTGGAAAGTTCCGGAATCTGCATGGATCCGCGAATTTCCACCACCCCCGCGTTCCCCAAAGTCTTACGAGAAAAACAGTACCTCACTTGTGTGGGTCAGCCTAGTGCCCGCAACAGGAAACGGCGCAAAACGCAACGTGGTCACACCTCAATTTCGCAGTGAAAAATGACCCTCTTTTGGCAAAAATGACTAGCTGTAGTTTTTGAACGCTAGCTCTGCGGGCACCTTGGGAAACGTAGCAATCCTATAAATTTTTGAAAACTAGACACCCAGGGGAATCTGGATGGGGTGACTTGACTGCCTCCCACCAGGGTCTTTTACCCAGAATCCCTTGCAAACCTAAAACAGTGTAAAAAAAACACATTTTCCCCACATTTCTGTCGTGGAAAGTGCCGGAATATGCATGGATCCACAAATTTCCACCTACTCCACGTTCCCGAAAGTCTTACGAGAAAAACGGTACCTCACTTGTGTGGGTCGGCCTAGTGCCCGCGACAGGAAACAGCGCAAAACGCAACGTGGTCACACCTCAATTTCGCAGTGAAAAATGACCCTTTTTTGGCAAAATGACTAGCTGTAGTTTTTGAACCCTAGCTCTGCGGGCACCTTGGGAAACCTATCAAACCTATATATATTTGAAAAGTAGACACCCAGGGGAATCCAGGATGTGGTGACTTGACTGCCTCCCACCAGGGTCTGTTACCCAGAATCCCTTGCAAACCTAAAAAATTGTCAAAAAAACCACATTTTCCCCACATTTCTGTCGTGGAAAGTTCCGGAATCTGCGTGGATCCACAAATTTTCACCCACCCCGCGTTCCCCAAAGTCTTACGAGAAAAATGGTACCTCACTTGTGTGGGTCGGCCTAGTGCCCGCGACAGGAAACGGCGCAAAACGCAACATGGTCACACTTCAATTTCGAAGTGAAAAATGACCCTTTTTTGCCAAAATGTCTAGCTGTAGTTTTTGAACCCTAGCTCTGCGGGCACCTTGGGAAACCTAGCAATCCTATAAATTTTTGAAAACTAGACACCCGGGGGAATCCAGGATGGGGTGACTTGACTGCCTCCCACCAGGGTCTGTTACCCAGAATCCCTTGCAAACCTAATAAATTGTCCAAAAAAATACATTTTCCCCACATTTCTGTCGTGGAAAGTTCCGGAATCTGCATGGATCCGCGAATTTCCACCACCCCCGCGTTCCCCAAAGTCTTACGAGAAAAACAGTACCTCACTTGTGTGGGTCAGCCTAGTGCCCGCAACAGGAAACGGCGCAAAACGCAACGTGGTCACACCTCAATTTCGCATTGAAAAATGACCCTTTTTTGGCAGAAATGACTAGCTGTAGTTTTTGAACGCTAGCTCTGCGGGAACCTTGGTAAACGTAGCAATCCTATAAATTTTTGAAAACTAGACACCCAGGGGAATCCGGATGGGGTGACTTGACTGCCTCCCACCAGGGTCTTTTACCCAGAATCCCTTGCAAACCTAAAACAGTGTAAAAAAAAACACATTTTCCCCACATTTCTGTCGTGGAAAGTGCCGGAATATGCGTGGATCCACAAATTTCCACCCACTCCACGTTCCAGAAAGTCTTACGAGAAAAACGGTACCTCACTTGTGTGGGTCGGCCTAGTGCCCGCGACAGGAAACATCGCAAAACGCAACGTGGTCACACCTCAATTTCGCAGTGAAAAATGACCCTTTTTTGGCAAAATGTCTAGCTGTAGTTTTTGAACCCTAGCTCTGCGGGCACCTTGGGAAACCTAGCAAACCTATACATTTTGACACCCGGGGGAATCCAGGATGGGGTGACTTGACTGCATCTCACCAGGGTCTGTTACCCAGAATCCCTTGCAAACCTAAAAAATTGTCCAAAAAAACACATTTTCCCCACATTTCTGTCGTGGAAAGTTCCGGAATCTGCGTGGATCCGCAAATTTCCACCCCCCCCGCGTTCCCCAAAGTCTTACGAGAAAAATAGTACCTCACTTGTGTGAGTCAGCCTAGTGCCCGCAACAGGAAACGGCACAAAACGCAACGTGGTCACACCTCAATTTCGCAGTGAAAAATGACCCTCTTTTGGCAAAATGTCTAGCTGTAGTTTTTGAACCCTAGCTCTGCGGGCACCTTGAGAAACCTAGCAAACCTATACATTTTTGAAAACTAGACACCCAGGGGAATCCAGGATGTGGTGACTTGACTGCCTCCCACCAGGGTCTGTTACCCAGAATCCCTTGCAAACCTAAAAAATTGTCAAAAAAAACACATTTTCCCCACATTTCTGTCGTGGAAAGTTCCGGAATCTGCGTGGATCCACAAATTTTTACCCACCCCGCGTTCCCCAAAGTCTTACGAGAAAAACGGTACCTCACTTGTGTGGGTCGGCCTAGTGCCCGCGACAGGAAACGGCGCAAAACGCAACATGGTCACACTTCAATTTCGAAGTGAAAAATGACCCTTTTTTGCCAAAATGTCTAGCTGTAGTTTTTGAACCCTAGCTCTGCGTGCACCTTGGGAAACCTAGCAATCCTATAAATTTTTGAAAACTAGACACCCGGGGGAATCCAGGATGGGGTGACTTGACTGCCTCCCACCAGGGTCTGTTACCCAGAATCCCTTGCAAACCTAATAAATTGTCCAAAAAAATAAATTTTCCCCACATTTCTGTCGTGGAAAGTTCCGGAATCTGTGTGGATCCGCAAATTTCCACCCCGCCCGCGTTCCCCAAAGTCTTACGAGAAAAACAGTACCTCACTTGTGTGGGTCAGCCTAGTGCCCGCAACAGGAAACGGCGCAAAACACAACGTGGTCACAATTCAATATCGCAGTGAAAAATGACCCTTTTTTGGCAAAATGTCTAGCTGTAGTTTTTGAACCCTAGCTCTGCGGGCACCTTGGGAAACCTAGCAAACCTATACATTTTTGAAAACTAGACACCCAGGGGAATCCAGGATGCGGTGATTTGACTGCCTCCCACCAGGGTCTGTTACCCAGAATCCCTTGCACACCTAATAAATTGTCCAAAAAAATACATTTTCCCCACATTTCTGTCGTGGAAAGTTCCGGAATCTGTGTGGATCCACAAATTTCGACCCACCCCATGTTCCCCTCAGTCTTACGAGAAAAACGGTACCTCACTTGTGTGGGTCGGCCTAGTTCCCGCGACAGGAAACAGCGCAATACGCAACGTGGTCACACCTCAATTTCGCAGTGAAAAATTACCCTTTTTTGGCAAAATGACTAGCTGTAGTTTTTGAACCCTAGCTCTGCGGGCACCTTGGGAAACCTAGCAATCCTATAAATGTTTGAAAACTAGACACCCAGGGGAATCGAGAATGGGGTGACTTGACTGCCTCCCACCAGGGTCTGTTACCCAGAATCTCTTGCAAACCTAAACATTTGTCCAAAAAAACACATTTTCCCCACATTTCTGTCGTGGAAAGTTCCGGAATCTGCGTGGATCCACAAATTTCCACCCACCCCGCGTTCCCCAAAGTCTTACCAGAAAAACGGTACCTCACTTGTGTGGGTCGGCCTAGTGCCCGCAACAGGAAACGGCGCAAAACGCAACATGGTCACACCTCAATTTCGCAGTGAAAAATGACCCTTTTTTGGCAAATTGTCTAGCTGTAGTTTTTGAACCCTAGCTCTGCGGGCACCTTGGGAAACCTAGCAATCCTATAAATTTTTGAAAACTAGACACCCAGGGGAATCCAGAATGGGGTGACTTGACTGCCTCCCACCAGGGTCTGTTACCCAGAATCCCTTGCAAACCTAAAAAATTGTCAAAAAAACACATTTTCCCCACATTTCTGTCGTGGAAAGTTCTGAAATCTGCGTGGATCCATACATTTTCACCCACCCCGCGTTCCCCAAAGTCTTACGAGAAAAATGGTACCTCACTTGTGTGGGTCGGCCTAGTGCCCGCGACAGGAAACAGCGCAATACGCAACGTGGTCACACCTCAATTTCGCAGTGAAAAATTACCCTTTTTTGGCAAAATGACTAGCTGTAGTTTTTGAACCCTAGCTCTGCGGGCACCTTGGGAAACCTAGCAATCCTATAAATGTTTGAAAACTAGACACCCAGGGGAATCGAGAATGGGGTGACTTGACTGCCTCCCACCAGGGTCTGTTACCCAGAATCTCTTGCAAACCTAAACATTTGTCCAAAAAAACACATTTTCCCCACATTTCTGTCGTGGAAAGTTCCGGAATCTGCGTGGATCCACAAATTTCCACCCACCCCGCGTTCCCCAAAGTCTTACCAGAAAAACGGTACCTCACTTGTGTGGGTCGGCCTAGTGCCCGCAACAGGAAACGGCGCAAAACGCAACATGGTCACACTTCAATTTCGAAGTGAAAAATGACCCTTTTTTGCCAAAATGTCTAGCTGTAGTTTTTGAACCCTAAACTCTGCGGGAACCTTGGGAAACCTAGCAATCCTATAACTTTTTGAAAACTAGACACCCGGGGGAATCCAGGATGGGGTGACTTGACTGCCTCCCACCAGGGTCTGTTACCCAGAATCCCTTGCAAACCTAATAAATTGTCCAAAAAAATACATTTTCCCCACATTTCTGTCGTGGAAAGTTCCGGAATCTGCATGGATCCGCGAATTTCCACCACCTCCGCGTTCCCCAAAGTCTTACGAGAAAAACAGTACCTCACTTGTGTGGGTCAGCCTAGTGCCCGCAACAGGAAACGGCGCAAAACGCAACGTGGTCACACCTCAATTTCGCAGTGAAAAATGACCCTCTTTTGCAAAATGTCTAGCTGTAGTTTTTGAACCCTAGCTCTGCGGGCACCTTGGGAAACCTAGCAAACCTATAAATTTTTGAAAACTTGACACCCAGGGGAATCCAGGATGTGGTGACTTGACTGCCTCCCACCAGGGTCTGTTACCCAGAATCCCTTGCAAACCTAAAAAACTGTCAAAAAAAACACATTTTCCCCACATTTCTGTTGTGGAAAGTTCCGGAATCTGCGTGGATCCACAAATTTTCACCCACCCCGCGTTCCCCAAAGTCTTACGAGAAAAACGGTACCTCACTTGTTTGGGTCGGCCTAGTGCCCGCGACAGGAAACGGCACAAAACGCAACATGGTCACACTTCAATTTCGAAGTGAAAAATGACCCTTTTTTGCCAAAATGTCTAGCTGTAGTTTTTGAACCCTAGCTCTGCGGGCACCTTGGGAAACCTAGCAATCCTATAAATTTTTGAAAACTAGACACCCGGGGGAATCCAGGATGGGGTGACTTGACTGCCTCCCACCAGGGTCTGTTACCCAGAATCCCTTGCAAACCTAATAAATTGTCCAAAAAAATACATTTTCCCCACATTTCTGTCGTGGAAAGTTCCGGAATCTGTGTGGATCTGCAAATTTCCGCCCCGCCCGCGTTCCCCAAACTCTTACGAGAAAAACAGTACCTCACTTGTGTGGGTCAGCCTAGTGCCCGCAACAGGAAACGGCGCAAAACACAACGTGGTCACAATTCAATATCGCAGTGAAAAATGACCCTTTTTTGGCAAAATGTCTAGCTGTAGTTTTTGAACCCTAGCTCTGCGGGCACCTTGGGAAACCTAGCAAACCTATACATTTTTGAAAACTAGACACCCAGGGGAATCCAGGATGCGGTGACTTGACTGCCTCCCACCAGGGTCTGTTACCCAGAATCCCTTGCAAACCTAATAAATTGTCCAAAAAAATACATTTTCCCCACATTTCTGTCGTGGAAAGTTCCGGAATCTGTGTGGATCCGCAAATTTCCACCCCCCCCCCACGTTCCCCAAAGACTTACGAGAAAAACAGTACCTCACTTGTGTGGGTCAGCCTAGTGCCCGCAACAGGAAACGGTGCAAAACACAACGTGGTCACACCTCAATTTCGCAGTGAAAAATGACCCTTTTTTGGCAAAATGTCTAGCTGTAGTTTTTGAACCCTAGCTCTGCGGGCACCTTGGGAAACCTAGCAAACCTATACATTTTTGAAAACTAGACACCCAGGGGAATCCAGGATGGGGTGACTTGACTGCCTCCCACCAGGGTCTGTTACCCAGAATCCCTTGCAAACCTAAAAAATTGTCAAAAAAACAAATTTTCCCCATGTTTCTGTCGTGGAAAGTTCCGGAATATGCGTGGATCCACAAATTTTGACCCACCCCATGTTCCCCTCAGTCTTACGAGAAAAACGGTACCTCACTTGTGTGGGTCGGCCTAGTTCCCGCGACAGGAAACGGCGCAATACGCAACGTGGTCACACCTCAATTTCGCAGTGAAAAATTACCCTTTTTTGGCAAAATGACTAGCTGTTGTTTTTGAACCCTAGCTCTGCGGGCACCTTGGGAAACCTAGCAATCCTATACATTTTTGAAAACTAGACACCCAGGGGAATCCAGAATGGGGTGACTTGACTGCCTCCCACCAGGGTCTGTTACCCAGAATCTCTTGCAAACCTAAAAATTTGTCCAAAAAAACACATTTTCCCCACATTTCTGTCGTGGAAAGTTCCGGAATCTGCGTGGATCCACAAATTTCCACCCACCCCGCGTTCCCCAAAGTCTTACAAGAAAAACTGTACCTCACTTGTGTGGGTCGGCCTAGTGCCCGCGACAGGAAACAGCGCAAAACGCAACGTGGTCACACCTCAATTTCGCAGTGAAAAATGACCCACTTTTGGCAAAATGTCTAGCTGTAGTTTTTGAACCCTAGTTCTGCGGGCACCTTGGGAAACCTAGCAAACCTATACATTTTTTAAAACTAGACACCCAGGGGAATCCAGGAAGGGGTGACTTGACTGCCTCCCACCAGGGTCTGTTACCCAGAATCCCTTGCAAACCTAAAAAATTGTCAAAAAAGAAAATTTTCCCATATATTTCTGTCGTGGAAAGTTCCGGAATATGCGTGGATCCACAAATTTCCTCCCACCCCATGTTCCCCTCAGTCTTACGAGAAAAACGGTACCTCACTTGTGTGGGTCGGCCTAGTTCCCGCGACAGGAAACGGCGCAATACGCAACGTGGTCACACCTCAATTTCGCAGTGAAAAATTACCCTTTTTTGGCAAATTGTCTAGCTGTAGTTTTTGAACCCTAGCTCTGCGGGCACCTGGGGAAGCCTAGCAAACCTATACATTTTTTAAAACTAGACACCCAGGGGAATCCAGGAAGGGGTGACTTGACTGCCTCCCACCAGGGTCTGTTACCCAGAATCCCTTGCAAACCTAAAAAATTGTCAAAAAAGAAAATTTTCCCATATATTTCTGTCGTGGAAAGTTCCGGAATATGCGTGGATCCACAAATTTCCTCCCACCCCATGTTCCCCTCAGTCTTACGAGAAAAACGGTACCTCACTTGTGTGGGTCGGCCTAGTTCCCGCGACAGGAAACGGCGCAATACGCAACGTGGTCACACCTCAATTTCGCAGTGAAAAATTACCCTTTTTTGGCAAAATGACTAGCTGTAGTTTTTGAACCCTAGCTCTGCGGGCACCTTGGGAAACCTAGCAATCCTATAAATTTTTGAAAACTAGACACCCAGGGGAATCCAGAATGGGGTGACTTGACTGCCTCCCACCAGGGTCTGTTACCCAGAATCTCTTGCAAATCTAAAAATTTGTCCAAAAAAACACATTTTCCCCACATTTCTGTTGTGGAAAGTTCCGGAATCTGCGTGGATCCACAAATTTCCACCCACCCGCGTTCCCCAAAGTCTTACGAGAAAAACAGTACCTCACTTGTGTGGGTCAGCCTAGTGCCCGCAACAGGAAACGGCGCACAACGCAACGTGGTCACACCTAAATTTCGCAGTGAAAAATGACCCTTTTTTGGCAAAAATGACTAGCTGTAGTTTTTGAACGCTAGCTCTGCGGGCACCTTGGGAAACGTAGTAATCCTATACATTTTTGAAAACTAGACACTCAGGGGATTCCGGATGGGGTGACTTGACTGCCTCCCACCAGGGTCTGTTACCCAGAATCCCTTGCAAACCTAAAAATTGTCAAAAAAACACATTTTCACAATATGTCTGCCGTGGAAAGTTATGGAATCTGCGAGGATCCACAAATTTCCACCCACCCCGCGTTCCCAAAAGTCTTACAAGAAAAACTGTACCTCACTTGTGTGGGTCGGCCTAGTGCCCGCGACAGGATACAGCGCAAAACGCAACGTGGTCACACCTCAATTTCGCAGTGAAAAATGACCCACTTTTGGCAAAATGTCTAGCTGTAGTTTTTGAACCCTAGTTCTGCGGGCACCTTGGGAAACCTAGAAAACCTATACATTTTTTAAAACTAGACACCCAGGGGAATCCAGGAAGGGGTGACTTGACTGCCTCCCACCAGGGTCTGTTACCCAGAATCCCTTGCAAACCTAAAACATTGTCAAAAAAGAAAATTTTCCCATATATTTCTGTCGTGGAAAGTTCCGGAATATGCGTGGATCCACAAATTTCCTCCCACCCCATGTTCCCCTCAGTCTTACGAGAAAAACGGTACCTCACTTGTGTCGGTCGGCCTAGTTCCCGCGACAGGAAACGGCGCAATACGCAACGTGGTCACACCTCAATTTCGCAGTGAAAAATTACCCTTTTTTGGCAAATTGTCTAGCTGTAGTTTTTGAACCCTAGCTCTGCGGGCACCTTGGGAAGCCTAGCAAACCTATACATTTTTTAAAACTAGACACCCAGGGGAATCCAGGATGGGGTGACTTGACTGCCTCCCACCAGGGTCCGTTACCCAGAATCCCTTGCAAACCTAAAACAGTGTAAAAAAAACACATTTTCCCCACATTTTTGTCGTGGAAATTTCCGGAATCTGCGTGGATCCACAAATTTCCACCCACCAAGCGTTCCCCAAAGTCTTATGAGAAAAACGGAACCTCACTTGTGTGGGTCGGCCTAGTGCCCGCGACAGGAAACGGCGCAAAACGCAACTTGGTCACACCTCAATTTCGCATTGAAAAATGACCCTTTTTTGCCAAAATGTCTAGCTGTAGTTTTTGAACCCTAGCTCTGCGGGCACCTTGGGAAACCTAGCAATCCTATACATTTTTTAAAACTAGACACCCGGGGGAATCCAGAATGGGGTGACTTGACTGCCTCCCACCAGGGTCTGTTACCCAGAATCCCTTGCAAACCTAAAAAATTGTCAAAAAAAACACATTTTCCCCACATTTCTGTCGTGGAAAGTTCCGGAATCTGCGTGGATCCACAAATTTTCACCCACCCCGCGTTCCCCAAAGTCTTACGAGAAAAACGGTACCTCACTTGTGTGGGTCGGCCTAGTGCCCGCGACAGGAAACAGCGCAAAACGCAACGTGGTCACACCTCAATTTCGCAGTGAAAAATGACCCTTTTTTGGCAAAATGTCTAGCTGTAGTTTTTGAACCCTAGCTCTGCGGGCACCTTGGGAAACCTAGCAAACCTATATATTTTTGAAAACTAGACACCCGGGGGAATCCAGGATGGGGTGACTTGACTGCCTCCCACCAGGGTCTGTTACCCAGAATCCCTTGCAAACCTACAAAATTGTCCAAAAAAACACATTTTCCCCACATTTCTGTCGTGGAAAGTTCCGGAATCTGCGTGGATCTGCAAATTTCCACCCCCCCCCGCGTTCCCCAAAGTCTTACAACAAAAATAGTACCTCACTTGTGTGAGTCAGCCTAGTGCCCGCAACAGGAAACGGCGCAAAACGCAACGTGGTCACACCTCAATTTCGCAGTGAAAAATGACCCTCTTTTGGCAAATTGTCTAGCTGTAGTTTTTGAACCCTAGCTCTGCGGGCACCTTGGGAAACCTAGCAAACCTATACATTTTTGAAAACTAGACACCCAGGGGAATCCAGGATGTGGTGACTTGACTGCCTCCCACCAGGGTCTGTTACCCAGAATCCCTTGCAAACCTAATAAATTGTCCAAAAAAATACATTTTCCCCACATTTCTGTCGTGGAAAGTTCCGGAATCTGTGTGGATCCGCAAATTTCCACCCCCCCCGCATTCCCCAAAGACTTACGAGAAAAACAGTACCTCACTTGTGTGGGTCAGCCTAGTGCCCGCAACAGGAAACGGCGCAAAACGCAACGTGGTCACACCTCAATTTCGCAGTGAAAAATGACCCTTTTTTGGCAAAATGTCTAGCTGTAGTTTTCGAACCCTAGCTCTGTGGGCACCTTGGTAAACCTAGCAAACCTATACATTTTTGAAAACTAGACACCCAGGGGAATCCAGGATGGGGTGACTTGACTGCCTCCCACCAGGGTCTGTTACCCAGAATCCCTTGCAAACCTAAAAAAATGTCAAAAAAAGAAATTTTCCCCATGTTTCTGTCGTGGAAAGTTCCGGAATATGCGTGGATCCACAAATTTTGACCCACCCCATGTTCCCCTCAGTCGTATGAGAAAAACGGTACCTCACTTGTGTGGGTCGGCCTAGTTCCCGCGACAGGAAACGGCGCAATACGCAACGTGGTCACACCTCAATTTCGTAGTGAAAAATTACCCTTTTTTGGCAAAATGACTAGCTGTAGTTTTTGAACCCTAGCTCTGCGGGCACCTTGGGAAACCTAGCAATCCTATAAATTTTTGAAAACTAGACACCCAGGGGAATCCAGAATGGGGTGACTTGACTGCCTCCCACCAGGGTCTGTTACCCAGAATCTCTTGCAAACCTAAAAATTTGTCCAAAAAAACACATTTTCCCCACATTTCTGTCGTGGAAAGTTCCGGAATCTGTGTGGATCCACAAATTTCCACCCACCACGTGTTCCCCAAAGTCTTACGAGAAAAACAGTACCTCACTTGTGTGGGTCGGCCTAGTGCCCGCAACAGGAAACGGCGCAAAACGCAACATGGTCACACCTCAATTTCGCAGTGAAAAATGACCCTTTTTTGGCAAATTGTCTAGCTGTAGTTTTTGAACCCTAGCTCTGCGGGCACCTTGGGAAACCTAGCAAACCTATACATTTTTGAAAACTAGACAGCCGAGGGAATCCAGGATGGGGTGACTTGACTGCCTCCCACCAGGGTCTGTTACCCAGAATCCCTTGCAAACCTAAAAAATTGTCAAAAAAACACATTTTCCCCACATTTCTGTCGTGGAAAGTTCCGGAATCTGCGTGGATCCACAAATTTCCACCCCCCCCGCGTTCCCCAAAGTCTTACAACAAAAATAGTACCTCACTTGTGTGAGTCAGCCTAGTGCCCGCAACAGGAAACGGCGCAAAACGCAACGTGGTCACACCTCAATTTCGCAGTGAAAAATGACCCTCTTTTGGCAAATTGTCTAGCTGTAGTTTTTGAACCCTAGCTCTGCGGGCACCTTGGGAAACCTAGCAAACCTATACATTTTTGAAAACTAGACACCCAGGGGAATCCAGGATGTGGTGACTTGACTGCCTCCCACCAGGGTCTGTTACCCAGAATCCCTTGCAAACCTAATAAATTGTCCAAAAAAATACATTTTCCCCACATTTCTGTCGTGGAAAGTTCCGGAATCTGTGTGGATCCGCAAATTTCCACCCCCCCCGCATTCCCCAAAGACTTACGAGAAAAACAGTACCTCACTTGTGTGGGTCAGCCTAGTGCCCGCAACAGGAAACGGCGCAAAACGCAACGTGGTCACACCTCAATTTCGCAGTGAAAAATGACCCTTTTTTGGCAAAATGTCTAGCTGTAGTTTTCGAACCCTAGCTCTGTGGGCACCTTGGTAAACCTAGCAAACCTATACATTTTTGAAAACTAGACACCCAGGGGAATCCAGGATGGGGTGACTTGACTGCCTCCCACCAGGGTCTGTTACCCAGAATCCCTTGCAAACCTAAAAAATTGTCAAAAAAAGAAATTTTCCCCATGTTTCTGTCGTGGAAAGTTCCGGAATATGCGTGGATCCACAAATTTTGACCCACCCCATGTTCCCCTCAGTCGTATGAGAAAAACGGTACCTCACTTGTGTGGGTCGGCCTAGTTCCCGCGACAGGAAACGGCGCAATACGCAACGTGGTCACACCTCAATTTCGTAGTGAAAAATTACCCTTTTTTGGCAAAATGACTAGCTGTAGTTTTTGAACCCTAGCTCTGCGGGCACCTTGGGAAACCTAGCAATCCTATAAATTTTTGAAAACTAGACACCCAGGGGAATCCAGAATGGGGTGACTTGACTGCCTCCCACCAGGGTCTGTTACCCAGAATCTCTTGCAAACCTAAAAATTTGTCCAAAAAAACACATTTTCCCCACATTTCTGTCGTGGAAAGTTCCGGAATCTGTGTGGATCCACAAATTTCCACCCACCACGTGTTCCCCAACGTCTTACGAGAAAAACAGTACCTCACTTGTGTGGGTCGGCCTAGTGCCCGCAACAGGAAACGGCGCAAAACGCAACATGGTCACACCTCAATTTCGCAGTGAAAAATGACCCTTTTTTGGCAAATTGTCTAGCTGTAGTTTTTGAACCCTAGCTCTGCGGGCACCTTGGGAAACCTAGCAAACCTATACATTTTTGAAAACTAGACAGCCGAGGGAATCCAGGATGGGGTGACTTGACTGCCTCCCACCAGGGTCTGTTACCCAGAATCCCTTGCAAACCTAAAAAATTGTCAAAAAAACACATTTTCCCCACATTTCTGTCGTGGAAAGTTCCGGAATCTGCGTGGATCCACAAATTTCCACCCCCCCGCGTTCCCCAAAGTCTTACGAGAAAAACAGTACCTCACTTGTGTGGGTCAGCCTAGTGCCCGCAACAGGAAACGGCGCACAACGCAACGTGGTCACACCTAAATTTCGCAGTGAAAAATGACCCTTTTTTGGCAAAAATGACTAGCTGTAGTTTTTGAACGCTAGCTCTGCGGGCACCTTGGGAAACCTAGCAAACCTATACATTTTTGAAAACTAGACACCCAGGGGAATCCAGGATGCAGTGACTTGACTGCCTCCCACCAGGGTCTGTTACCCAGAATCCCTTGCAAACCTAAAAAATTGTCAAAAAAGAAAATTTTCCCATATATTTCTGTCGTGGAAAGTTCCGGAATATGCGTGGATCCACAAATTTCCTCCCACCCCATGTTCCCCTCAGTCTTACGAGAAAAACGGTACCTCACTTGTGTGGGTCGGCCTAGTTCCCGCGACAGGAAACGGCGCAATACGCAACGTGGTCACACCTCAATTTCGCAGTGAAAAATTACCCTTTTTTGGCAAATTGTCTAGCTGTAGTTTTTGAACCCTAGCTCTGCGGGCACCTTGGGAAGCCTAGCAAACCTATACATTTTTTAAAACTAGACACCGAGGGGAATCCAGGATGGGGTGACTTGACTGCCTCCCACCAGGGTCTGTTACCCAGAATCCCTTGCAAACCTAAAACAGTGTAAAAAAAAAACATTTTCCCCACATTTCTGTGGTGGAAAGTTCCGGAATCTGTGTGGATCCACAAATTTCCACCCACCCCGCGTTCCCCAAAGTCTTATGAGAAAAACGGTACCTCACTTGTGTGGGTCGGCCTAGTGCCCGCGACAGGAAACGGCGCAAAACGCAACTTGGTCACACCTCAATTTCGCATTGAAAAATGACCCTTTTTTGGCAAAATGACTAGCTGATGTTTTTGAACCCTAGCTCTGCGGGCACCTTGGGAAACCAAGCAAACCTATACATTTTTGAAAACTAGACACCCGGGGGAATCCAGGATGGGGTGACTTGACTGCCTCCCACCAGGGTCTGTTACCCAGAATACCTTGCAAACCAAAAAAATTGTCCGAAAAAACACATTTTCCCCACATTTCTGTCGTGGCAAGTTCCGGAATCTGCGTGGATCCACAAACTTTCACCCACCCCGCGTTCCCCAAAGTCTTACGAGAAAAACAGTACCTCACTTGTGTGGGTCAGCCTAGTGCCCGCAACAGGAAACGGCGCAAAACACAACGTGGTCACAATTCAATATCGCAGTGAAAAATGACCCTTTTTTGGCAAAATGTCTAGCTGTAGTTTTTGAACCCTAGCTCTGCGGGCACCTTGGGAAACCTAGCAAAGCTATACATTTTTGAAAACTAGACACCCAGGGGAATCCAGGATGCGGTGACTTGACTGCCTCCCACCAGGGACTGTTAACTAGAATCCCTTGCAAACCTAAAAAATTGTCCAAAAAAACACATTTTCCCCACATTTCTGTCGTGGAAAGTTCCGGAATCTGTGTGGATCCACACATTTTCACCCACCCCGCGTTCCCCAAAGTCGTACGAGAAAAATGGTACCTCACTTGTGTGGGTCGGCCTAGTGCCCGTGACAGGAAACGGCACAAAACGCAACGTGGTCACACCTCAATTTCGCATTGAAAAATGACCCTTTTTTGGCAAAATGACTAGCTGTTGTTTTTCAACCCTAGCTCTGCGGGCACCTTGGGAAACCTAGCAAACCTATACATTTTTGAAAACTAGACACCCGGGGGAATCCAGGATGGGGTGACTTGACTGCCTCCCACCAGGGTCTGTTACCCAGAATCCCTTGCAAACCAAAAAAATTGTCCGAAAAAACACATTTTCCCCACATTTCTGTCGTGGAAAGTTCCGGAATCTGCGTGGATCCACAAATTTCCACCCACCCCGCGTTCCCCAAAGTCTTATGAGAAAAACGGTACCTCACTTGTGTGGGTCGGCCTAGTGCCCGCGACAGGAAACAGCGCAAACCGCAACGTGGTAACACCTCAATTTCGCAGTGAAAAATGACCCTTTTTTGGCAAAATGTCTAGCTGTAGTTTTTGAACCCTAGCTCTGCGGGCACCTTGGGAAACCTAGCAAACCTTTACATTTCTGAAAACTAGACACCCAGGGGAATCCAGGATGGGGTGACTTAACTGCCTCCCACCAGGGTCTGTTACCCAGAATCCCTTGCAAACCTAAAAATTGTCAAAAAAACACATTTTCCCCATATGTCTGCCGTGGAAAGTTCCGGAATCTGCGAGGATCCACAAATTTCCACCCACCCCGCGTTCCCCAAAGTCTTACAAGAAAAACTGTACCTCACTTGTGTGGGTTGGCCTAGTGCCCGCGACAGGAAACGGCGCAAAACGCAACGTGGTCACACCTCAATTTCGCATTGAAAAATGACCCTTTTTTGGCAAAATGACTAGCTGTAGTTTTTGAACCCTAGCTCTGCGGGCACCTTGGGAAACCTAGCAATCCTATAAATTTTTGAAAACTAGACACCCGGGGGAATCCAGAATGGGGTGACTTGACTGCCTCCCACCAGGGTCTGTTACCCAGAATCCCTTGCAAACCTAATAAATTGTCCAAAAAAATACATTTTCCCCACATTTCTGTCTTGGAAAGTTCCGGAATCTGCATGGATCCGCGAATTTCCACCACCCCCGCGTTCCCCAAAGTCTTATGAGAAAAATAGTACCTCACTTGTGTGGGTCAGCCTAGTGCCCGCAACAGGAAACGGCGCAAAACACAACGTGGTCACAATTCAATATCGCAGTGAAAAATGACCCTTTTTTGGCAAAATGTCTAGCTGTAGTTTTTGAACCCTAGCTCTGCGGGCACCTTGGGAAACCTAGCAAACCTATACATTTTTGAAAACTAGACACCCAGGGGAATCCAGGATGCGGTGACTTGACTGCCTCCCACCAGGGACTGTTACCCAGAATCCCTTGCAAACCTAAAAAATTGTCCAAAAAAACACATTTTCCCCACATTTCTGTCGTGGAAAGTTCCGGAATCTGCGTGGATCCACAAATTTCCACACACCCCGCGTTCCCCAAAGTCATACGAGAAAAATGGTACCTCACTTGTGTGGGTCGGCCTAGTGCCCGCGACAGGAAACGGCGCAAAACGCAACGTGGTCACACCTCAATTTCGCATTGAAAAATGACCCTTTTTTGGCAAAATGACTAGCTGTAGTTTTTGAACCCTAGCTCTGCGGCCACCTTGGGAAACCTAGCAAACCTATACATTTTTTAAAACTAGACACCCGGGGGAATCCAGGATGGGGTGACTTGACTGCCTCCCACCAGGGTCTGTTACCCAGAATCCCTTGCAAACCTAAAAAATTGTCCAAAAAAACACATTTTCCCCACATTTCTGTTGTGGAAAGTTCCGGAATCTGTGAGGATCCGCAAATTTCCACCCCCCCGCGTTCCCCAAAGTCTTACGAGAAAAACAGTACCTCACTTGTGTGGGTCAGCCTAGTGCCCGCAACAGGAAACGGCGCAAAACGCAACGTGGTCACACCTCAATTTCGCATTGAAAAATGACCTTTTTTGGCAAAATGACTAGCTGTAGTTTTTGAACCCTAGCTCTGCGGGCACCTTGGGAAACCTAGCAAACCTATAAATTTTTGAAAACTAGACACCCAGGGGAATCCAGGATTTGGTGACTTGACTGCCTCCCACCAGGGACTGTTACCCAGAATCCCTTGCAAACCTAAAAAATTGTCAAAAAAACACATTTTCCCCACATTTCTGTCATGGAAAGTTCCGGAATCTGCGTGGATCCACAAATTTCCACCCCCCCGCGTTCCCCAAAGTCTTACGAGAAAAACAGTACCTCACTTGTGTGGGTCAGCCTAGTGCCCGCAACAGGAAACGGCGCAAAACGCAACGTGGTCACACCTAAATTTCGCAGTGAAAAATGACCCTTTTTTGGCAAAAATGACTAGCTGTAGTTTTTGAACCCTAGCTCTGCGGGCACCTTGGGAAACGTAGCAATCCTATACATTTTTTAAAGCTAGACACCCAGGGGAATCCGGATGGGGTGACTTTACTGCCTCCCACCAGGGTCTGTTACCCAGAATCCCTTGCAAACTTAAAAAATGTCAAAAAAACACATTTTCCCCACATTTCTGCCGTGGAAAGTTCCGGAATCTGCGTGGATCCACAAATTTCCACCCACCCCACGTTCCCCAAAGTCTCACGAGAAAAACGGTACCTCACTTGTGTGGGTCGGCCTAGTGCCCGCGACAGGAAACAGCGCAAAACGCAACGTGGTCACACCTCAATTTCGCAGTGAAAAATGACCCTTTTTTGGCAAAATGTCTAGCTGTAGGTTTGAACCCTAGCTCTGCGGGCACCTTGGGAAACACTAGCAAACCGATAAATTTTTGAAAACTAGACACCCAGGGGAATCCAGGATGCGGTGACTTGACTGCCTCCCACCAGGGACTGTTACCCAGAATCCCTTGCAAACCTAAAAAATTGTCAAAAAAACACCTTTTCCCCACATTTCTGTCGTGGAAAGTTCCGGAATCTGCGTGGATCCACAAATTTCCACCCCCCCCGCGTTCCCCAAAGTCTTACGAGAAAAACAGTACCTCACTTGTGTGGGTCAGCCTAGTGCCCGCAACAGGAAACGGCGCAAAACGCAACGTGGTCACACCTAAATTTCGCAGTGAAAAATGACCCTTTTTTGGCAAAAATGACTAGCTGTAGTTTTTGAACCCTAGCTCTGCGGGCACCTTGGGAAACGTAGCAATCCTATACATTTTTGAAAACTAGACACCCAGGGGAATCCAGGATGCGGTCACTTGACTGCCTCCCACCAGGGACTGTTACCCAGAATCCCTTGCAAACCTAAAAATTGTCAAAAAAACACATTTTCCATAATATGTCTGCCGTGGAAAGTTCCGGAATCTGCGTGGATCCACAAATTTCCACCCACCCCGCGTTCCCCAAAGTCTTACAAGAAAAACTGTACCTCACTTGTGTGCGTCGGCCTAGTGCCCGCGACAGGAAACGGCGCAAAACGCAACGTGGTCACACCTCAATTTCGCATTGAAAAATGACCCTTTTTTGGCAAAATGACTAGCTGTAGTTTTTGAACCCTAGCTCTGCGGGCACCTTGGGAAACCTAGCAAACCTATACATTTTTAAAAACTAGACACCCAGGGGAATCCAGGATGCGGTGACTTGACTGCCTCCTACCAGGGTCTGTTACCCAGCATCCCTTGCAAACCTAAAACAGTGTAAAAAAAAAACACATTTTCCCCACATTTCTGTCGTGGAAAGTTCCGGAATATGCGTGGATCCAAACAATTTCCACCCACCCCACGGTCCCGAAAGTCTTACGAGAAAAACGGTACCTCACTTGTGTGGGTCGGCCTAGTTCTCGCGACAGGAAAAGGCGCAAAACGCAACGTGGTCACACCTCAATTTTCCAGTGAAAAATGACCCTTTTTTAGCAAAATGACTAGCTGTAGTTTTTGAACCCTAGCTCTGCGGGCACCTTGGGAAACCTAGCAATCCTATACATTTTTGAAAACTAGACACCCAGGGGAATCCAGGATGGGGTGACTTGACTGCCTCCCTCCAGGGTCTGTTACCCAGAATCCCTTGCAAACCTAAAAAATTGTCAAAAAAACAAATTTTCCCCACATTTCTGTCGTGGAAAGTTCCGGAATCTGCGTGGATCCACAAATTTCCACCCCCCCCGCGTTCCCCAAAGTCTTACGAGAAAAACAGTACCTCACTTGTGTGGGTCAGCCTAGTGCCCGCAACAGGAAACGGCGCAAAACGCAACGTGGTCACACGTAAATTTCGCAGTGAAAAATTACCCTTTTTTGGCAAAAATGACTAGCTGTAGTTTTTGAACCCTAGCTCCGCGGGCACCTTGGGAAACGTAGCAATCCTATACATTTTTGAAAGCTAGACACCCAGGGGAATCCGGATGGGGTGACTTTACTGCCTCCCACCAGGGTCTGTTACCCAGAATCCCTTGCAAACCTAAAAAATGTCAGAAAAACACATTTTCCCCACATTTCTGTCGTGGAAAGTTCCGGAATCTGCGTAGATCAACAAATTTCCACCCACCCCACGTTCCCCAAAGTCTTACGAGAAAAACGGTACCTCACTTGTGTGGGTCGGCCTAGTGCCCGCAACAGGAAACATCGCAAAACGCAACATGGTCACACTTCAATTTCGCAGTGAAAAATGACCCTCTTTTGGCAAAATGTCTAGCTGTAGTTTTTGAACCCTAGCTCTGCGGGCACCTTGGGAAACCTAGCAAACCTATACATTTTTTAAAACTAGACACCCAGGGGAATCCAGGATGGGGTGACTTGACTGCCTCCCACCAGGGTCTGTTACCCAGAATCCCTTGCAAACCTAAAATATTGTCAAAAAAACACCTTTTCCCCACATTTCTGTCGTGGAAAGTTCCGGAATCTGCGTGGATCCACAAATTTCCACCCCCCCTGCATTCCCCAAAGTCTTACGAGAAAAACAGTACCTCACATGTGTGGGTCAGCCTAGTGCCCGCAACAGGAAACGGCGCAAAACGCAACATGGTCACACCTCAATTTCGCAGTGAAAAATGACCCTTTTTTGGCAAATTGTCTAGCTGTAGTTTTTGAACCCTAGCTCTGCGGGCACCTTGGGAAACCTAGCAAACCTATACATTTTTGAAAACTAGACACCCGGGGGAATCCAGGATGGGGTGACTTGACTGCCTCCCACCAGGGTCTGTTACCCAGAATCCCTTGCAAACCTAAAAAATTGTCAAAAAAACAAATTTTCCCCACATTTCTGTCGTGGAAAGTTCCGGAATCTGCGTGGATCCACAATTTTCCACCCCCCCCACGTTCCCCAAAGTCTTACGAGAAAAACAGTACCTCACTTGTGTGGGTCAGCCTAGTGCCCGCAACAGGAAACGGCGCAAAACGCAACGTGGTCACACCTAAATTTCGCATTGAAAAATTACCCTTTTTTGGCAAAAATGACTAGCTGTAGTTTTTGAACGCTAGCTCTGCGGGCACCTTGGGAAACGCAGCAATCCTATAAATTTTTGAAAACTAGACACCCAGGGGAATCCGGATGGGGTGACTTGACTGCCTCCCACCAGGGTCTTTTACCCAGAATCCCTTGCAAACCTAAAACAGTGTAAAAAAAACACATTTTCCCCACATTTCTGTCGTGGAAAGTGCCGGAATATGCGTGGATCCACAAATTTCCACCCACTCCACGTTCCCGAAAGTCTTACGAGAAAAACGGTACCTCACTTGTGTGGGTCGGCCTAGTGCCCGCGACAGGAAACAGCGCAAAACGCAACGTGGTCACACCTCAATTTCGCAGTGAAAAATTACCCTTTTTTGGCAAAATGTCTAGCTGTAGTTTTTGAACCCTAGCTCTGCGGGCACCTTGGGAAACCTAGCAAACCTATACATTTTTGAAAACTAGACACCCGGGGGAATCCAGGATGGGGTGACTTGACTGCCTCCCACCAGGGTCTGTTACCCAGAATCCCTTGCAAACCTAAAAAATTGTCAAAAAAACAAATTTTCCCCACATTTCTGTCGTGGAAAGTTCCGGAATCTGCGTGGATCCACAAATTTCCACCCCCCCCGCGTTCCCCAAAGTCTTACGAGAAAAACAGTACCTCACTTGTGTGGGTCAGCCTAGTGCCCGCAACAGGAAACGGCGCAAAACGCAACGTGGTCACACCTAAATTTCGCATTGAAAAATTACCCTTTTTTGGCAAAAATGACTAGCTGTAGTTTTTGAACCCTAGCTCTGCGGTCACCTTGGGAAACGTAGCAATCCTATAAATTTTTGAAAACTAGACACCCAGGGGAATCCAGGATGGGGTGACTTGACTGCCTCCCACCAGTGTCTGTTACCCAGAATCCCTTGCAAACCTAAAAAATTGTCCAAAAAAACACATTTTCCCCACATTTCTGTCGTGGAAAGTTCCGGAATCTGTGTGGATCCGCAAATTTCCACCCCCCCCCCGCGTTCCCCAAAGTCTTATGAGAAAAACAGTACCTCACTTGTGTGGGTCAGCCTAGTGCCCGCAACAGGAAACGGCGCAAAACGCAACGTGGTCACACCTCAATTTCGCAGTGAAAAATGACCCTTTTTTGGCAAAATGTCTAGCTGTAGTTTTTGAACCCTAGCTCTGCGGGCACCTTGGGAAACCAAGCAAACCTATACATTTTTGAAAACTAGACACCCAGGGGAATCCAGGATGCGGTGACTTGACTGCCTCCCACCAGGGACTGTTACCCAGAATCCCTTGCAAACCTAAAAAATTGTCAAAAAAACACATTTTCCCCACATTTCTGTCGTGGAAAGTTCCGGAATCTGCGTGGATCCACAAATTTCCACCCCCCCCGCGTTCCCCAAAGTCTTACGAGAAAAACAGTACCTCACTTGTGTGGGTCAGCCTAGTGCCGGCAACAGGAAACGGCGCAAAACGCAACGTGGTCACACCTAAATTTCGCAGTGAAAAATGACCCTTTTTTGGCAAAAATGACTAGCTGTAGTTTTTGAACCCTAGCTCTGCGGGCACCTTGGGAAACGTAGCAATCCTATACATTTTTGAAAGCTAGACACCCAGGGGAATCCGGATGGGGTGACTTTACTGCCTCCCACCAGGGACTGTTACCCAGAATCCCTTGCAAACCTTAAAAATGTAAAAAAAAACACATTTTCCCCACATTTCTGCCGTGGAAAGTTCCGGAATCTGCGTGGATCCACAAATTTCCACCCCCCCCGCGTTCCCCAAAGTCTTACGAGAAAAACAGTACCTCACTTGTGTGGGTCAGCCTAGTGCCCGCAACAGGAAACGGTGCAAAACGCAACGTGGTCACACCTCAATTTCGCAGAGAAAAATGAACCTCTTTTGGCAAAATGTCTAGCTGTAGTTTTTGAACCCTAGCTCTGCGGTCACCTTGGGAAACGTAGCAATCCTATAAATTTTTGAAAACTAGACACCCAGGGGAATCCAGGATGGGGTGACTTGACTGCCTCCCACCAGTGTCTGTTACCCAGAATCCCTTGCAAACCTAAAAAATTGTCCAAAAAAACACATTTTCCCCACATTTCTGTCGTGGAAAGTTTCGGAATCTGTGTGGATCCGCAAATTTCCACCCCCCCCGCGTTCCCCAAAGTCTTATGAGAAAAACAGTACCTCACTTGTGTGGGTCAGCCTAGTGCCCGCAACAGGAAACGGCGCAAAACGCAACGTGGTCACACCTCAATTTCGTAGTGAAAAATGACCCTTTTTTGGCAAAATGTCTAGCTGTAGTTTTTGAACCCTAGCTCTGCGGGCACCTTGGGAAACCTAGCAAACCTATACATTTTTGAAAACTAGACACCCAGGGGAATCCAGGATGCGGTGACTTGACTGCCTCCCACCAGGGACTGTTACCCAGAATCCCTTGCAAACCTAAAAAATTGTCAAAAAAACACATTTTCCCCACATTTCTGTCGTGGAAAGTTCCGGAATCTGCGTGGATCCACAAATTTCCACCCCCCCCCGCGTTCCCCAAAGTCTTACGAGAAAAACAGTATCTCACTTGTGTGGGTCAGCCTAGTGCCGGCAACAGGAAACGGCGCAAAACGCAACGTGGTCACACCTAAATTTCGCAGTGAAAAATGACCCTTTTTTGGCAAAAATGACTAGCTGTAGTTTTTAAACCCTAGCTCTGCGGGCACCTTGGGAAACGTAGCAATCCTATACATTTTTGAAAGCTAGACACCCAGGGGAATCCGGATGGGGTGACTTTACTGCCTCCCACCAGGGTCTGTTACCCAGAATCCCTTGCAAACCTAAAAAATGTAAAAAAAACACATTTTCCCCACATTTCTGCCGTGGAAAGTTCCGGAATCTGCGTGGATCCACAAATTTCCACCCACCCCGCGTTCCCCAAAGTCTTACGAGAAAAACTGTACCTCACTTGTGTGGGTCGGCCTAGTGCCCGCAACAGGAAACAGCGCAAAACGCAACGTGGTCACACCTCAATTTCGCAGTGAAAAATGACCCTTTTTTTGGCAAAATGTCTAGCTGTAGTTTTTGAACCCTAGCTCTGCGGGCACCTTGGGAAACCTAGCAAACCTATACATTTTTGAAAACTAGACACCCAGGGGAATCCAGGATGCGGTGACTTGACTGCCTCCCACCAGGGACTGTTACCCAAAATCCCTTGCAAACCTAAAAAATTGTCCAAAAAAACACATTTTCCCCACATTTCTGTCGTGGAAAGTTCCGGAATCTGCGTGGATCCACAAATTTCCACCCCCCCGCGTTCCCCAAAGTCTTACGAGAAAAACAGTACCTCACTTGTGTGGGTCAGCCTAGTGCCCGCAACAGGAAACGGCGCAAAACGCAACGTGGTCACACCTCAATTTCGCAGTGAAAAATGACCCTCTTTTGGCAAAATGTCTAGCTGTAGTTTTTGAACCCTAGCTCTGCGGGCACCTTGGGAAACCTAGCAAACCTATACATTTTTGAAAACTAGACACCCAGGGGAATCCAGGATGTGGTGACTTGACTGCCTCCCACCAGGGTCTGTTACCCAGAATCCCTTGCACACCTAAAAAATTGTCAAAAAAAACACATTTTCCCCACATTTCTGTCGTGGAAAGTTCCGGAATCTGCGTGGATCCACAAATTTCCACCCACCCCGCGTTACCCAAAGTCTTACAAGAAAAACTGTACCTCACTTGTGTGGGTCGGCCTAGTGCCCGCGACAGGAAACGGCGCAAAACGCAACATGGTCACACCTAAATTTCGCATTGAAAAATGACCCTTTTTTGGCAAAATGACTAGCTGTAGTTTTTGAACCCTAGCTCTGCGGGCACCTTTGGAAACCTAGCTAACCTATACATTTTTGAAAACTAGACACCCAGGGGAATCCTGGATGGGGTGACTTGACTGCCTCCCACCAGGGTCAGTTACCCAGAATCCCTTGCAAACCTAAAACAGTGTAAAAAAAAAAAAATGTTCCCCACATTTCTGTGGTGGAAAGTTCCAGAATCTGTGTGGATCCACAAATTTCCACCCACCCCGCGTTCCCCAAAGTCTTACGAGAAAAACGGTACCTCACTTGTGTGGGTCGGCCTAGTGCCCGCAACAGGAAACGGCGCAAAACGCAACATGGTCACACCTCAATTTCGCAGTGAAAAATGACCCCTTTTTGGCAATTTGTCTAGCTGTAGTTTTTGAACCCTAGCTCTGCGGGCACCTTGGGAAACCTAGCAAACCTATACATTTTTGAAAACTAGACACCCGGGGAAATCCAGGATGGGGTGACTTGACTGCCTCCCACCAGGGTCTGTTACCCAGAATCCCTTGCAAACCTTAAAAAATTGTCAAAAAAACCATTTTCCCCACATTTCTGCCGTGGAAAGTTCCGGAGTCTGCGTGGATCCACAAATTTCCACCCACCTCGCGTTCCCCAAAGTCTTACGAGAAAAACGGTACCTCACTTGTGTGGGTCGGCCTAGTGCCCGCGACCGGAAACAGCGCAAAACGCAACGTGGTCACACCTCAATTTCGCAGTGAAAAATGACCCCTTTTTGGCAAAATGTCTAGCTGTAGTTTTTGAACCCTAGCTCTGCGGGCACCTTGGGAAGCCTAGCAAACCTATACATTTTTGAAAACTAGACACCCAGGGGAATCCAGGATGGGGTGACTTGACTGCCTCCCACCAGGGTCTGTTACCCAGAAACCCTTGCAAACCTAAAAATTGTCAAAAAAAACACATTTTCCCCATATGTCTGCTGTGGAAAGTTCCGGAATCTGCGTGGATCCACAAATTTCCACCCACCCCGCGTTCCCCAAAGTCTTACAAGAAAAACTGTACCTCACTTGTGTGGGTCGGTGTAGGAGAGTAGGGTCTGCTATCCTATGGTCACCCCAAATTTTTGCTTTTTACTTCACTGGTTTTTGACATATTGAGGCTGTGGGCCTGCCAATCAGACCCCCAGCCTGCTGTTCTCTCTACTAAATTTACACTATGCGCCCTAGGTGCATAACCAATTGGAAGTGGATCACCCTGTGAGCCCCTGTACCAGTGTACACTAGGTACCCAGGGCATTGGTGTATCTAAGGCCTGCCAGGGGCTGAAGCATGTATTATGCCACCCCAGGCTTGGCCTAACAAATTTGACACAACTGGCTGATCACTCAGCTGGGGTAAGTTGGTGTAACCACCTCTTACATAGGTGTAGTATACCTATAACTAACCTTAAATGGGACACATGCTAACCTAAAAGTCACTCCTATGGCAGGCCTTAACAATCCTGAAGGCAGAGTGCTTGGTTCCATGTGAGATGGTGCTCTGGCATGAGCTGAGCCTGTCTGCAGTGGTCGGAACAACTTCCTTCTACTGTTTCCAGATATCGTCATACCATATACTCTTAAGTGCATTATGAACCTCGCGGTTAAATGCTATCTTTGGTTTGGCTTTATCAAAACATGTCGAGTAAGGTGTCATACGAATTGAAATACTAACCCCTCGCCAATTCTGGCGACGGGGTTAGCATTCCACCCTTCTAGAGGGACACGACATGTACAGTACCTGAAACCCGGGTAAAATCAGACATAGCCTCAGCTCCACAAAATGGATGCTGCCACCACAGACACAAGTCTGCCCTCCTGCTGCTGGGAGTCCTTCCAGCTTGGGAGGTGTGGACAAAGGGTTTCCTGCCAGCGGAGGTGCGTGCACCACCCCAGACAGGATTTTGTGTATTGGTCAGGTAGGGCTTGAAAGAAACCAGACATGCCTGTGGCTCACAAGGAGCCTCGGTGCATATGCCAGTTCAATCCGGTCCTGGGGCACACCAGTCCCGGGCCTGGGGCGAGCTGGACAAAGGATTGGGGGTGTAACCACCCCCCCCTTCCTGGTCCCACCCATAGGGAGGGACCTAGCAGGTAGTCCGGCCCCTAGAATCCGCTTAAAGGTAGGAGCTGTGTCCTAAGACTTCAGACATCCTGGAATCAACTTGAAACTAAGAAGAGGACAGGAACTTTGACATTCTGCTGCACAGAAGACTGAAGGAAATCTCCCCTGTGGTCAGGGAGTGACCACCTTGCTAACGCAAGCACCATCCAGTGAATCAACATCTGCTTTGCCGCCGCCTCCCGCCGGAGCCCGAGCCCGAGACTGACAAGACCTGGACCTCCAGACCTCTCACCGCCCGATCCACAGTCCCTGAAAAGGGGAGACCCGTGGAGGCAACGAGACACGTGGAGCCAGCCATCCTGGAACGACCACGACAAGCTGCAAGTGCAACAACCGAGGCTCTCTCCAAGTTGTGCTTTGGGATCTGAGAAGCCCAACATCCGAGCAGCATCTGCACCAAAGGTGAGCCCTCCAGCATCTCCACGATCTGCGTGGGGCCCTTCTGCATTTTGCCACTCGACGCGCCTAACCGGTTGATGGCCCGCTGGCTAGTGGCCATCTTGGTGACGAACTTCAAGAAATACACCGCTGTTCTAGTTGCTCCAGACTGGCCCTTGCTCCCCTCCAAAGGACCAATCCCTCTGACCTTGCTGGTCAGAACCATCAGCTTATTTCGTTTTCCACAACAATTGCTTTTGCCAAGGCTTGTTTGCTTTGATCAAGTCGCCGACACCGCCGACAGCGAGAGCCTGCGAGGGACAGCTCGTGAATCGACTCCTGGACATCGTCGACCTTCAGGGACCACGTGGCTGCAGAGACAAGCTACACCTTTCTTCCTGTTTGCACCCGACATCGCCTGGTACCCACCTGGTGCCACGCTGGTCACTGGCTAGTGACTGTGAACACTGTCCCCTCTGCTTACAGGTCTTCTACAACTCCGATCCACCCTTGGATCCACCGCATCCCTTCCGGACCGACTGCCTGCAGCATCTTTGTCCACAGGCTCCATTGACCCGATAGAAGAAACCCGACGCACTTCGACACCTATGCACCCGCTTCCTGTGGGTGAGGTAAAGCTGGCACTCCGGTGCCCAAGTGTAGAGTAACATCTCTAGTGTCTGTGTTTCCAATCTTGAGGTCATAGTCCATCCGGAAGATCCTTTTTGCAGTAACTTTGTACTTTTTACGCACCCATTGAAAACCTATGGGAGCACGCGTGTGACTATTTGCTCTGCACACGCACCCCGTGGACCTCCTGGTCACTAACTGAAGTTAGCTCCTTGTAGGCCCAGCGATTCTAGAGGCCCTAGGCCTTTTCCCTTTTCTGTTTGTGGTACTTATACCACTATTTTAGTATATGGTTTGAGCGGCCACCAGGGCCTATCCATATAAAGTGCAACTTCTGTGTATTCTACTGTAATCTTGTTTGACGATTTGTGCTCCTGTGCTCATAAAGAGACTAGGGGTTACTTTGAGAAATAAATACATATATATTTTGAATATATATCTGTGTGGTGTCCTTTCATTGGTATAAAAGGGGGTTACATTTGGTAAAACAGCTGGCTTAACACGCTTCACGAGTTTAGCCTCAAAGACTGCTTAGCCTACGCTACCACTAGGGCAGCTAGTCCGAAAAGGTTGACTTACAACCACACCATAAGGGTTGCTTGGCATGGTACAAGGTGGTCACTTTAACTAGTGAACATCATATACCAGGCCAACTTCTCACATTGGTGAGCAGCGGTTGGATTTGAGCTTGCTGTGTTTTACCATTGTAATCTCTTGGTTACCAATTGAAAGATCACATAGGTACCTATAGGTACATATAAAACAAGATTAGATATACTTAAGTTCTACTGAACTTAGTGTTGTAGAGCAAAGGGAGTAGCACACCCTGACTACAACTACTAGATAGGTTTAGTAGGTAAACCCAAGTGTAGGAAGATTGCAACACATCCACCCACTCTTAAGAGCAATGGCTGGGGCAGAGGGGTCCACTGTACGCATCTCTGTTGAGAGTGACCCCCAGAGGGCACCATCCATCTTTGCTACCCTTAATCAAAATGAGCTCAGGCAGTTGGCAAATATCAGGGGCCTTAAACAGCCCAAGAATCCTACTTCTGCTGAACTCAGAGAGCTTTTACAGGCTGATGAAGATCAGAAAGCTCTCAGGAAAGCCTCCCAGTTAGGCCCCTTAGGGACAGCAACAGGAGGCCCCCCTTCTGAAGATGCTACTGAAGTACCCCTTTCCAATAGCCATCCCTTAGATGAGAATCATACTACAGAGGAGGAAAGTGGGGAGGATACAGAAAGTAGTGAGGATGAAGGGAGAACTAGCCCAGTGCCAAGTGTTATACTTGGCCCAGCTAAACTAAGGCTATTGGGGACTGACAATGGGATCATCCCATTGGATCTCCCCAGTGGACTTAACCAGGGGTCTGGGAGGCAAAGGAATCACTCAGGTGAATCTAATGCTTCTCATGCCTCTAGAGGCTCTCAAGGTCACTCCAGGAGAAGGATGACCACCCCTCAGAGGAGGGAGCATGAGGCCAGAATGCAGGAAGCCCAGCTGAGGATCAGGAAGCAGGAGCTAGAGGTAGCCCTGATGGAAGAGAAACTGAACAAAGCTAGGCAACCTAGAGAGAGTGGGTCTATACCCACTGGTGGCAGCATTGTCCCTAAGGACAAAGATAGGGTCTTTGATAATAGGAACCTGTCTAAGGTTGTGCCCCCCTACAAAAGTGGGGATGACATCCACAAATGGATGACTGCTCTTGAGACAGCCTGCAAAGTGCAGCAGGTTCCTGAAGACCAGTGGGCAGCAATCCTCTGGCTCTCCTTTGAAGGAAGAGGCAGAGACAGACTCCTCACTGTTAGGGAGGAGGATGTCAGAAATTACAGAGCCCTGAAGAGTGTCCTAGTTGATGGGTTAGGCTTAACCACTGAACAGTACAGGTTAATGTTCAGAGACACCCAGAAGACACAGACTCAGGACTGGTCTGAATACATTGAATGTGCCACTAAGGCTTTGGAGGGTTGGTTGCTGGGAAGTAAGGTATCTGATTATACAGGATTGTACAATTTGATGATGAGAGAACAGATTTTAAATAACTGTCAAAACCAGCAACTGCATCAACACTTGGTTGACTCTGATCTGACCTTTCCCCAAGATTTGGGAAAGAAGGCAGACAAATGGGTCAGAACCAGGGTTAAGCAAAAGAACCAGAACCAGGGCCAAGGGGGTGATCAGAAGAAAACAGACCACAAGAGTGGAGATCAGAAATCTAAAGACCAGAAGTCTTCAACAGGGCCCCAAACTAATGCTAAAGAGGGTGGGTCCCAGCCTAAAGGGAAGAAGAAAGAAGGTCAAAAGAAACCCTGGTGCAATCATTGCAAGAATACAACTCACTGGACTAGTGATTGTAAAAAGGGTGGAGCCCCCGACACTGTTGCCCCTAAGGCACCTGCTCCCAGTACTACTGTTAGCAGTGTTGGTCCCCAGACAAAGGGTGTAGTGGGAATCACTATGGGAACTGAAGGAGATTCTGACTTAGACAGAACCCTGACACAGGCAGTCTTGATCTGTGATGGGGACATTGATTTGTCCCTGACTGTGAGCCCCAGTAACCTGGGCAAGTACAGACAGACTCCTTTAATTAATGAAAAAGTGGCTCAAGCCTACAGGGACACATGTGCCAGTGTCACTATGGTGACACCAGGCTTTGTGGACCCTGGACAGTACATACCAGGTAAGAATTACCTGGTGACCAATGCCAGCAATGCCACTACTTCACATAGTGTGGCAGTTGTTAACTTCTCATGGGGAGGGGTAACTGGCCTCCAAAGGGTTGTGGTTAGTGCAGACCTCCCAGTAGAATGTTTGTTGGGCAATGACCTAGAGAGTTCTCTATGGTCTGAAGTGGAGTACAGGACACATGCAGAGATGTTAGGTATATCACCACATGTCCTTGCTGTGACCAGGTCACAGGCCAAAAAGTGCCTTACTGAACCTCAGGTCTTGGATCCCGGAACAAGGGACCAAGCACCTACCAAGAAGAAGAACAGGAGGGTCAAGGCTGTGCCTTCCCCCCTGCCTCAGAGTGATGATCAACCTTCCCAGGAAGCTGATCTAGAGAACCCTGAAGGAACTGTCCCTGAAGAGCTTGAACCTGATCAGGTTGAGTTTCTGGGGACAGGGGGACCTTCAAGGGCTGACTTGAGGCAGGCTCAGTTATCCTGTCCCTCTCTTGAACCCCTCAGACAGCTGGCTGCTGCTGAGGCTGCTGGGAATGCTCAAGGTACCCATAAAGTGTATTGGGATGATGGGCTCCGTTATTCAGAGGCTAGAGACCCCAAGCCTGGTGCAACCAGGAGGTTGGTTATACCTCTGCAATTTAGGGGCTTCCTTCTTACCTTGGCCCATGATATTCCTTTAGCAGGACACTTAGGCCAGAACAAGACTTGGGACAGGCTTGTCCCTCACTTTCACTGGCCTCACATGAATGAAGATACCAAGGAGTTTTGTCGCTCCTGTGTGACCTGCCAAGCCAGTGGCAAATCAGGTGGCACAACAAAGGCCCCCCTAATACCACTACCTTTGGTGGGGGTCCCCTTTGAAAGAGTGGGAATAGATATAGTGGGTCCCATGGATCCTCCCACTGCATCTGGGCACAGATTTATACTGGTGGTAGTGGATCATGCCACCAGGTATCCAGAGGTAATTCCCCTTAGGACCACTACAGCACCTGTTGTGGCCAGGGCCCTGCTGGGAGTATTCTCCAGAGTGGGGTTTCCTAAGGAGGTAGTTTCTGACAGAGGTACCAACTTCATGTCAGGATACTTGACAGCTATGTGGAAGGAATGTGGTATCAACTACAAGTTCACCACTCCTTATCACCCACAATGCAATGGGCTTGTTGAGAGATTCAACAAGACCCTAAAGGGTATGATCAAAGGATTACCTGAAAAGCTCAGGCGAAGATGGGACATCCTTCTACCCTGCCTTCTGTTTGCTTACAGAGAGGTCCCCCAAAAGGGGGTTGGCTACAGCCCCTTTGAATTATTGTTTGGGCACCCTGTAAGAGGCCCACTGTGTTTGGTGAAGGAAGGATGGGAGTTACCTCTCAAAAAGCATAAGCAAGACATAGTGGACTATGTACTTGGTCTCCGCTCCAGGATGGCTGAGAATATGGAGAAGGCATCCAAAAACCTTGAGGCAAGCCAGGCCTTACAGAAAGCTTGGCATGACCAAAAGGCTGTCTTGGTTGAGTTTCAGCCAGGACAGAAGGTATGGGTGTTGGAGCCAGTGGCCCCAGCAGCACTCCAAGACAAATGGTCTGGACCCCATACAATCCTGGAAAAGAAGGGAGAGGTTACCTACTTGGTGGACCTAGGAACTCCCAGGAGTCCCCACAGGGTACTCCATGTTAACAGGTTAAAAGCATATGTTGACAGGGCAGACATGGGCTTGCTCATGGCTACAGATGAGGGACAGGAGGAAGAGAGTGACTCTCTCCCAGACCTGTTGTCTCAGAACCCTGAAGATGGCTCAGTTGAAGGAGTGACCCTTGGAGGCAACCTCACTGCCCATCAGCAGACTGAATGTAGGCAAGTTCTACAATCATTTCAACATCTGTTTTCCCTAATACCTAGCCAAACTGACTGGTGTACCCATGTGGTGGACACTGGTGACAGTCTGCCTGTAAAGAACAAGCTCTACAGACACCCTGACCACGTCAGGGACTGTATAAAGGCTGAGGTACATAAAATGCTGGAATTAGGTGTCATTGAACCCTCAGAGAGCCCCTGGGCTAGCCCAGTGGTTCTGCTCCCCAAACCTCACACCAAAGATGGCAAGAGAGAGATGAGGTTCTGTGTGGACTACAGGGGTCTCAATGCTGTCACCAGGACAGATGCACACCCTATTCCAAGGGCAGATGAGCTCATAGACAAACTATCTTCTGCTACGTTTTTGAGCACATTTGACTTGACAGCTGCCTATTGGCAAATCAGATTAGCTGAGGAGTCTAAGGCCAAAACAGCATTCTCAACCCCAGGTGGGCACTACCAATTTGTGGTGATGCCCTTTGGTCTGAAGAATGCACCTGCCACCTTCCAAAGGTTGGTGAATCAAGTCCTTACTGGGTTGGATGACTTTTGTGCAGCATATCTTGATGACATTGCTGTCTTTAGCTCCACCTGGAAGGATCACCTGATCCACCTGAAGAAGGCTCTTGAGGCCCTGCAAAGGGCAGGCCTCACTATCAAGGCTACTAAGTGCCAGATAGGGCAGAGTAAGGTTGTGTATTTGGGCCACCTTGTAGGTGGGGGCCAAGTTCAACCACTGGAGAGTAAGATACAATCCATCAAGGACTGGTCTCCTCCAACCACCCAGACTCAAGTTCGAGCTTTCTTGGGCTTGACCGGGTACTACAGGAAGTTTGTTAAGAACTATGGGTCCATTGTGACTCCTCTTAATGATCTGACATCCAAGAAGATGCCCAAAAAGGTTCAGTGGACAGTAAGCTGTCAAAAGGCATTTGATGACCTGAAGGAGGCCATGTGCTCTGCACCTATCCTGAAAAGTCCTGACTACTCCAAAGAGTTTATTGTCCAAACAGATGCTTCTGAATTGGGTGTGGGAGCTGTGCTGTCACAACTTAATGTAGATGGTCAAGACCAACCCATTGCTTTTATTAGCAGAAGGTTGACCCCCAGAGAGAAGAATTGGTCAGCTATTGAGAGGGAGGCCTTTGCTGTGGTGTGGGCCCTGAAGAAGCTGAGGCCATACTTGTTTGGCACTCACTTCAAGATTCAGACCGACCATAAGCCCCTCTTGTGGCTAAATCAGATGAAGGGTGAAAACCCCAAACTGCTTAGGTGGTCCATTTCCCTACAGGGGATGGACTTTACAGTGGAGCACCGGCCAGGTACTGACCATGGGAATGCAGATGGTCTCTCCAGGTACTTCCACTTAGGACATGAAGACTAGACTGGTCAAGGCTAGTTTAATGTCCCTGCGTTTGGAGGGGGGGTTGTGTAGGAGAGTAGGGTCTGCTATCCTATGGTCACCCCAAATTTTTGCTTTTTACTTCACTGGTTTTTGACATATTGAGGCTGTGGGCCTGCCAATCAGACCCCCAGCCTGCTGTTCTCTCTACTAAATTTACACTATGCACCCTAGGTGCATAACCAATTGGAAGTGGATCACCCTGTGAGCCCCTGTACCAGTGTACACTAGGTACCCAGGGCATTGGTGTATCTAAGGCCTGCCAGGGGCTGAAGCATGTATTATGCCACCCCAGGCTTGGTCTACCAAATTTGAAACAACTGGCTGATCACTCAGCTGGGGTAAGTTGGTGTAACCACCTCTTACTTAGGTGTAGTATACCTATACCTAACCTTAAATGGGACACATGCTAACCTATAAGTCACTCCTATGGCAGGCCTTAACAATCCTGAAGGCAGAGTGCTTGGTTCCATGTGAGATGGTGCTCTGGCATGAGCTGAGCCTGTCTGCAGTGGTCGGAACAACTTCCTTCTACTGTTTCCAGATATCGTCATACCATATACTCTTAAGTGCATTATGAACCTCGCGGTTAAATGCTATCTTTGGTTTGGCTTTATCAAAACATGTCGAGTAAGGTGTCATACGAATTGGAATACTAACCCCTCGCCAATTCTGGCGACGGGGTTAGCATTCCACCCTTCTAGAGGGACACGACATGTACAGTACCTGAAACCCGGGTAAAATCAGACATAGCCTCAGCTCCACAAAATGGATGCTGCCACCACAGACACAAGTCTGCCCTCCTGCTGCTGGGAGTCCTTCCAGCTTGGGAGGTGTGGGCAAAGGGTTTCTTGCCAGGGGAGGTGCGTGCACCACCCCAGACAGGATTTTGTGTATTGGTCAGGTAGGGCTTGAAAGAAACCAGACATGCCTGTGGCTCACAAGGAGCCTCGGTGCATATGCCAGTTCAATCCGGTCCTGGGGCACACCAGTCCCGGGCCTGGGGCGAGCTGGACAAAGGATTGGGGGTGTAACCACCCCCCTTCCTGGTCCCACCCATAGGGAGGGACCTAGCAGGTAGTCCGGCCCCTAGAATCCGCTTAAAGGTAGGAGCTGTGTCCTAAGACTTCAGACATCCTGGAATCAACTTGAAACTAAGAAGAAGACGGGAACTTCGACATTCTGCTGCACAGAAGACTGAAGGAAATCTCCCCTGTGGTCAGGGAGTGACCACCTTGCTAACGCAAGCACCATCCAGCGAATCAACGTCTGCTTTGCCGCTGCCTCCCGCCAGAGCCCGAGCCCAGAGACTGACAAGACCTGGACCTCCAGACCTCTCACTGCCTGATCCACAGTCCCTGAAAAGAGGAGACCCGTGGAGGCAACGAGACATGTGGAGCCAGCCATCTTGGAACGACCACGACAAGCTGCAAATGCAACAACCGAGGCTCCCTCCAAGTTGTGCTTTGGGATATGAGAAGCCCAACATCCGAGCAGCATCTGCACCAAAGGTGAGCCCTCCAGCATCTCCACGATCTGCGTGGAGCCCTTCTGCATTTTGCCACTCGACGCGCCTAACCGGTTGTTGGCCCGCTGGCTAGTGGCCATCTTGGCGACGAACTTCAAGAAATACACCGCTGGTCTGGTTGCTCCAGACTGGCCCTTGCTTCCCTCCAAAGGAGCAATCTCTCTGACCTTGCTGGTCAGAACCATCAGCTTATTTCGTTTTCCACAACAATTGCTTTTGCCAAGGCTTGTTTGCTTCGATCAAGTCGCAGACACCGCTGACAGCGAGAGCCTGCATGGGACAGTTCGTGAATCGACTCCTGGATGTCGTCGACCTTCAGGGACCACGTGGCTGCAGAGACAAGCTACACCTTTCTTCCTGTTTGCACCCGACATCGCCTGGTACCCACCTGGTGCCACGCTGGTCACTGGCTAGTGACTGTGAACACTGTCCCCTCTGCTTACAGGTCTTCTACAACTCCGATCCACCCTTGGATCCACCGCATCCCTTCCGGACCGACTGCCTGCAGCATCTTTGTCCACAGGCTCCATTGACCCGATAGAAGAAACCCGACGCACTTCGACACCTATGCACCCGCTTCCTGTGGGTGAGGTAAAGCTGGCACTCCGGTGCCCAAGTGTAGAGTAACATCTCTAGTGTCTGTGTTTCCAATCTTGAGGTCATAGTCCATCCGGAAGATCCTTTTTGCAGTAACTTTGTACTTTTTACGCACCCATTGAAAACCTATGGGAGCACGCGTGTGACTATTTGCTCTGCACACGCACCCCGTGGACCTCCTGGTCACTAACTGAAGTTAGCTCCTTGTAGGCCCAGCGATTCTAGAGGCCCTAGGCCTTTTCCCTTTTCTGTTTGTGGTACTTATACCACTATTTTAGTATATGGTTTGAGCGGCCACCAGGGCCTATCCATATAAAGTGCAACTTCTGTGTATTCTACTGTAATCTTGTTTGACGATTTGTGCTCCTGTGCTCATAAAGAGACTAGGGGTTACTTTGAGAAATAAATACATATATATTTTGAATATATATCTGTGTGGTGTCCTTTCATTGGTATAAAAGGGGGTTACATTTGGTAAAACAGCTGGCTTAACACGCTTCACGAGTTTAGCCTCAAAGACTGCTTAGCCTACGCTACCACTAGGGCAGCTAGTCCGAAAAGGTTGACTTACAACCACACCATAAGGGTTGCTTGGCATGGTACAAGGTGGTCACTTTAACTAGTGAACATCATATACCAGGCCAACTTCTCACATTGGTGAGCAGCGGTTGGATTTGAGCTTGCTGTGTTTTACCATTGTAATCTCTTGGTTACCAATTGAAAGATCACATAGGTACCTATAGGTACATATAAAACAAGATTAGATATACTTAAGTTCTACTGAACTTAGTGTTGTAGAGCAAAGGGAGTAGCACACCCTGACTACAACTACTAGATAGGTTTAGTAGGTAAACCCAAGTGTAGGAAGATTGCAACACATCCACCCACTCTTAAGAGCAATGGCTGGGGCAGAGGGGTCCACTGTACGCATCTCTGTTGAGAGTGACCCCCAGAGGGCACCATCCATCTTTGCTACCCTTAATCAAAATGAGCTCAGGCAGTTGGCAAATATCAGGGGCCTTAAACAGCCCAAGAATCCTACTTCTGCTGAACTCAGAGAGCTTTTACAGGCTGATGAAGATCAGAAAGCTCTCAGGAAAGCCTCCCAGTTAGGCCCCTTAGGGACAGCAACAGGAGGCCCCCCTTCTGAAGATGCTACTGAAGTACCCCTTTCCAATAGCCATCCCTTAGATGAGAATCATACTACAGAGGAGGAAAGTGGGGAGGATACAGAAAGTAGTGAGGATGAAGGGAGAACTAGCCCAGTGCCAAGTGTTATACTTGGCCCAGCTAAACTAAGGCTATTGGGGACTGACAATGGGATCATCCCATTGGATCTCCCCAGTGGACTTAACCAGGGGTCTGGGAGGCAAAGGAATCACTCAGGTGAATCTAATGCTTCTCATGCCTCTAGAGGCTCTCAAGGTCACTCCAGGAGAAGGATGACCACCCCTCAGAGGAGGGAGCATGAGGCCAGAATGCAGGAAGCCCAGCTGAGGATCAGGAAGCAGGAGCTAGAGGTAGCCCTGATGGAAGAGAAACTGAACAAAGCTAGGCAACCTAGAGAGAGTGGGTCTATACCCACTGGTGGCAGCATTGTCCCTAAGGACAAAGATAGGGTCTTTGATAATAGGAACCTGTCTAAGGTTGTGCCCCCCTACAAAAGTGGGGATGACATCCACAAATGGATGACTGCTCTTGAGACAGCCTGCAAAGTGCAGCAGGTTCCTGAAGACCAGTGGGCAGCAATCCTCTGGCTCTCCTTTGAAGGAAGAGGCAGAGACAGACTCCTCACTGTTAGGGAGGAGGATGTCAGAAATTACAGAGCCCTGAAGAGTGTCCTAGTTGATGGGTTAGGCTTAACCACTGAACAGTACAGGTTAATGTTCAGAGACACCCAGAAGACACAGACTCAGGACTGGTCTGAATACATTGAATGTGCCACTAAGGCTTTGGAGGGTTGGTTGCTGGGAAGTAAGGTATCTGATTATACAGGATTGTACAATTTGATGATGAGAGAACAGATTTTAAATAACTGTCAAAACCAGCAACTGCATCAACACTTGGTTGACTCTGATCTGACCTTTCCCCAAGATTTGGGAAAGAAGGCAGACAAATGGGTCAGAACCAGGGTTAAGCAAAAGAACCAGAACCAGGGCCAAGGGGGTGATCAGAAGAAAACAGACCACAAGAGTGGAGATCAGAAATCTAAAGACCAGAAGTCTTCAACAGGGCCCCAAACTAATGCTAAAGAGGGTGGGTCCCAGCCTAAAGGGAAGAAGAAAGAAGGTCAAAAGAAACCCTGGTGCAATCATTGCAAGAATACAACTCACTGGACTAGTGATTGTAAAAAGGGTGGAGCCCCCGACACTGTTGCCCCTAAGGCACCTGCTCCCAGTACTACTGTTAGCAGTGTTGGTCCCCAGACAAAAGGTGTAGTGGGAATCACTATGGGAACTGAAGGAGATTCTGACTTAGACAGAACCCTGACACAGGCAGTCTTGATCTGTGATGGGGACATTGATTTGTCCCTGACTGTGAGCCCCAGTAACCTGGGCAAGTACAGACAGACTCCTTTAATTAATGAAAAAGTGGCTCAAGCCTACAGGGACACATGTGCCAGTGTCACTATGGTGACACCAGGCTTTGTGGACCCTGGACAGTACATACCAGGTAAGAATTACCTGGTGACCAATGCCAGCAATGCCACTACTTCACATAGTGTGGCAGTTGTTAACTTCTCATGGGGAGGGGTAACTGGCCTCCAAAGGGTTGTGGTTAGTGCAGACCTCCCAGTAGAATGTTTGTTGGGCAATGACCTAGAGAGTTCTCTATGGTCTGAAGTGGAGTACAGGACACATGCAGAGATGTTAGGTATATCACCACATGTCCTTGCTGTGACCAGGTCACAGGCCAAAAAGTGCCTTACTGAACCTCAGGTCTTGGATCCCGGAACAAGGGACCAAGCACCTACCAAGAAGAAGAACAGGAGGGTCAAGGCTGTGCCTTCCCCCCTGCCTCAGAGTGATGATCAACCTTCCCAGGAAGCTGATCTAGAGAACCCTGAAGGAACTGTCCCTGAAGAGCTTGAACCTGATCAGGTTGAGTTTCTGGGGACAGGGGGACCTTCAAGGGCTGACTTGAGGCAGGCTCAGTTATCCTGTCCCTCTCTTGAACCCCTCAGACAGCTGGCTGCTGCTGAGGCTGCTGGGAATGCTCAAGGTACCCATAAAGTGTATTGGGATGATGGGCTCCGTTATTCAGAGGCTAGAGACCCCAAGCCTGGTGCAACCAGGAGGTTGGTTATACCTCTGCAATTTAGGGGCTTCCTTCTTACCTTGGCCCATGATATTCCTTTAGCAGGACACTTAGGCCAGAACAAGACTTGGGACAGGCTTGTCCCTCACTTTCACTGGCCTCACATGAATGAAGATACCAAGGAGTTTTGTCGCTCCTGTGTGACCTGCCAAGCCAGTGGCAAATCAGGTGGCACAACAAAGGCCCCCCTAATACCACTACCTTTGGTGGGGGTCCCCTTTGAAAGAGTGGGAATAGATATAGTGGGTCCCATGGATCCTCCCACTGCATCTGGGCACAGATTTATACTGGTGGTAGTGGATCATGCCACCAGGTATCCAGAGGTAATTCCCCTTAGGACCACTACAGCACCTGTTGTGGCCAGGGCCCTGCTGGGAGTATTCTCCAGAGTGGGGTTTCCTAAGGAGGTAGTTTCTGACAGAGGTACCAACTTCATGTCAGGATACTTGACAGCTATGTGGAAGGAATGTGGTATCAACTACAAGTTCACCACTCCTTATCACCCACAATGCAATGGGCTTGTTGAGAGATTCAACAAGACCCTAAAGGGTATGATCAAAGGATTACCTGAAAAGCTCAGGCGAAGATGGGACATCCTTCTACCCTGCCTTCTGTTTGCTTACAGAGAGGTCCCCCAAAAGGGGGTTGGCTACAGCCCCTTTGAATTATTGTTTGGGCACCCTGTAAGAGGCCCACTGTGTTTGGTGAAGGAAGGATGGGAGTTACCTCTCAAAAAGCATAAGCAAGACATAGTGGACTATGTACTTGGTCTCCGCTCCAGGATGGCTGAGAATATGGAGAAGGCATCCAAAAACCTTGAGGCAAGCCAGGCCTTACAGAAAGCTTGGCATGACCAAAAGGCTGTCTTGGTTGAGTTTCAGCCAGGACAGAAGGTATGGGTGTTGGAGCCAGTGGCCCCAGCAGCACTCCAAGACAAATGGTCTGGACCCCATACAATCCTGGAAAAGAAGGGAGAGGTTACCTACTTGGTGGACCTAGGAACTCCCAGGAGTCCCCACAGGGTACTCCATGTTAACAGGTTAAAAGCATATGTTGACAGGGCAGACATGGGCTTGCTCATGGCTACAGATGAGGGACAGGAGGAAGAGAGTGACTCTCTCCCAGACCTGTTGTCTCAGAACCCTGAAGATGGCTCAGTTGAAGGAGTGACCCTTGGAGGCAACCTCACTGCCCATCAGCAGACTGAATGTAGGCAAGTTCTACAATCATTTCAACATCTGTTTTCCCTAATACCTAGCCAAACTGACTGGTGTACCCATGTGGTGGACACTGGTGACAGTCTGCCTGTAAAGAACAAGCTCTACAGACACCCTGACCACGTCAGGGACTGTATAAAGGCTGAGGTACATAAAATGCTGGAATTAGGTGTCATTGAACCCTCAGAGAGCCCCTGGGCTAGCCCAGTGGTTCTGCTCCCCAAACCTCACACCAAAGATGGCAAGAGAGAGATGAGGTTCTGTGTGGACTACAGGGGTCTCAATGCTGTCACCAGGACAGATGCACACCCTATTCCAAGGGCAGATGAGCTCATAGACAAACTATCTTCTGCTACGTTTTTGAGCACATTTGACTTGACAGCTGCCTATTGGCAAATCAGATTAGCTGAGGAGTCTAAGGCCAAAACAGCATTCTCAACCCCAGGTGGGCACTACCAATTTGTGGTGATGCCCTTTGGTCTGAAGAATGCACCTGCCACCTTCCAAAGGTTGGTGAATCAAGTCCTTACTGGGTTGGATGACTTTTGTGCAGCATATCTTGATGACATTGCTGTCTTTAGCTCCACCTGGAAGGATCACCTGATCCACCTGAAGAAGGCTCTTGAGGCCCTGCAAAGGGCAGGCCTCACTATCAAGGCTACTAAGTGCCAGATAGGGCAGAGTAAGGTTGTGTATTTGGGCCACCTTGTAGGTGGGGGCCAAGTTCAACCACTGGAGAGTAAGATACAATCCATCAAGGACTGGTCTCCTCCAACCACCCAGACTCAAGTTCGAGCTTTCTTGGGCTTGACCGGGTACTACAGGAAGTTTGTTAAGAACTATGGGTCCATTGTGACTCCTCTTAATGATCTGACATCCAAGAAGATGCCCAAAAAGGTTCAGTGGACAGTAAGCTGTCAAAAGGCATTTGATGACCTGAAGGAGGCCATGTGCTCTGCACCTATCCTGAAAAGTCCTGACTACTCCAAAGAGTTTATTGTCCAAACAGATGCTTCTGAATTGGGTGTGGGAGCTGTGCTGTCACAACTTAATGTAGATGGTCAAGACCAACCCATTGCTTTTATTAGCAGAAGGTTGACCCCCAGAGAGAAGAATTGGTCAGCTATTGAGAGGGAGGCCTTTGCTGTGGTGTGGGCCCTGAAGAAGCTGAGGCCATACTTGTTTGGCACTCACTTCAAGATTCAGACCGACCATAAGCCCCTCTTGTGGCTAAATCAGATGAAGGGTGAAAACCCCAAACTGCTTAGGTGGTCCATTTCCCTACAGGGGATGGACTTTACAGTGGAGCACCGGCCAGGTACTGACCATGGGAATGCAGATGGTCTCTCCAGGTACTTCCACTTAGGACATGAAGACTAGACTGGTCAAGGCTAGTTTAATGTCCCTGCGTTTGGAGGGGGGGTTGTGTAGGAGAGTAGGGTCTGCTATCCTATGGTCACCCCAAATTTTTGCTTTTTACTTCACTGGTTTTTGACATATTGAGGCTGTGGGCCTGCCAATCAGACCCCCAGCCTGCTGTTCTCTCTACTAAATTTACACTATGCACCCTAGGTGCATAACCAATTGGAAGTGGATCACCCTGTGAGCCCCTGTACCAGTGTACACTAGGTACCCAGGGCATTGGTGTATCTAAGGCCTGCCAGGGGCTGAAGCATGTATTATGCCACCCCAGGCTTGGTCTACCAAATTTGAAACAACTGGCTGATCACTCAGCTGGGGTAAGTTGGTGTAACCACCTCTTACTTAGGTGTAGTATACCTATACCTAACCTTAAATGGGACACATGCTAACCTATAAGTCACTCCTATGGCAGGCCTTAACAATCCTGAAGGCAGAGTGCTTGGTTCCATGTGAGATGGTGCTCTGGCATGAGCTGAGCCTGTCTGCAGTGGTCGGAACAACTTCCTTCTACTGTTTCCAGATATCGTCATACCATATACTCTTAAGTGCATTATGAACCTCGCGGTTAAATGCTATCTTTGGTTTGGCTTTATCAAAACATGTCGAGTAAGGTGTCATACGAATTGGAATACTAACCCCTCGCCAATTCTGGCGACGGGGTTAGCATTCCACCCTTCTAGAGGGACACGACATGTACAGTACCTGAAACCCGGGTAAAATCAGACATAGCCTCAGCTCCACAAAATGGATGCTGCCACCACAGACACAAGTCTGCCCTCCTGCTGCTGGGAGTCCTTCCAGCTTGGGAGGTGTGGGCAAAGGGTTTCTTGCCAGGGGAGGTGCGTGCACCACCCCAGACAGGATTTTGTGTATTGGTCAGGTAGGGCTTGAAAGAAACCAGACATGCCTGTGGCTCACAAGGAGCCTCGGTGCATATGCCAGTTCAATCCGGTCCTGGGGCACACCAGTCCCGGGCCTGGGGCGAGCTGGACAAAGGATTGGGGGTGTAACCACCCCCCTTCCTGGTCCCACCCATAGGGAGGGACCTAGCAGGTAGTCCGGCCCCTAGAATCCGCTTAAAGGTAGGAGCTGTGTCCTAAGACTTCAGACATCCTGGAATCAACTTGAAACTAAGAAGAAGACGGGAACTTCGACATTCTGCTGCACAGAAGACTGAAGGAAATCTCCCCTGTGGTCAGGGAGTGACCACCTTGCTAACGCAAGCACCATCCAGCGAATCAACGTCTGCTTTGCCGCTGCCTCCCGCCAGAGCCCGAGCCCAGAGACTGACAAGACCTGGACCTCCAGACCTCTCACTGCCTGATCCACAGTCCCTGAAAAGAGGAGACCCGTGGAGGCAACGAGACATGTGGAGCCAGCCATCTTGGAACGACCACGACAAGCTGCAAATGCAACAACCGAGGCTCCCTCCAAGTTGTGCTTTGGGATATGAGAAGCCCAACATCCGAGCAGCATCTGCACCAAAGGTGAGCCCTCCAGCATCTCCACGATCTGCGTGGAGCCCTTCTGCATTTTGCCACTCGACGCGCCTAACCGGTTGTTGGCCCGCTGGCTAGTGGCCATCTTGGCGACGAACTTCAAGAAATACACCGCTGGTCTGGTTGCTCCAGACTGGCCCTTGCTTCCCTCCAAAGGAGCAATCTCTCTGACCTTGCTGGTCAGAACCATCAGCTTATTTCGTTTTCCACAACAATTGCTTTTGCCAAGGCTTGTTTGCTTCGATCAAGTCGCAGACACCGCTGACAGCGAGAGCCTGCATGGGACAGTTCGTGAATCGACTCCTGGATGTCGTCGACCTTCAGGGACCACGTGGCTGCAGAGACAAGCTACACCTTTCTTCCTGTTTGCACCCGACATCGCCTGGTACCCACCTGGTGCCACGCTGGTCACTGGCTAGTGACTGTGAACACTGTCCCCTCTGCTTACAGGTCTTCTACAACTCCGATCCACCCTTGGATCCACCGCATCCCTTCCGGACCGACTGCCTGCAGCATCTTTGTCCACAGGCTCCATTGACCCGATAGAAGAAACCCGACGCACTTCGACACCTATGCACCCGCTTCCTGTGGGTGAGGTAAAGCTGGCACTCCGGTGCCCAAGTGTAGAGTAACATCTCTAGTGTCTGTGTTTCCAATCTTGAGGTCATAGTCCATCCGGAAGATCCTTTTTGCAGTAACTTTGTACTTTTTACGCACCCATTGAAAACCTATGGGAGCACGCGTGTGACTATTTGCTCTGCACACACACCCCGTGGACCTCCTGGTCACTAACTGAAGTTAGCTCCTTGTAGGCCCAGTGATTCTAGAGGCCCTAGGCCTTTTCCCTTTTCTGTTTGTGGTACTTATATCACTATTTTAGTATATGGTTTGAGCGGCCACCAGGGCCTATCCATATAAAGTGCAACTTCTAGTGTATTCTACTGTAATCTTGTTTGACGATTTGTGCTCCTGTGCTCATAAAGAGACTAGGCGTTACTTTGAGAAATAAATACATATATATTTTGAATATATATCTGTGTGGTGTCCTTTCATTGGTATAAAAGGGGGTTACATTTGGTAAAACAGCTGGCTTAACACGCTTCAGGAGTTGAGCCTCAAAGACTGCTTAGCCTACGCTACCACTAGGGCAGCTAGTCCGAAAAGGTTGACTTACAACCACACCATAAGGGTTGCTTGGCATGGTACAAGGTGGTCACTTTAACTAGTGAACATCATATACCAGGCCAACTTCTCACAGTCGGCCTAGTGCCCATGACAGGAAACGGCGCAAAACGCAACGTGGTCACACCTCAATTTCGCATTGAAAAATGACCCTTTTTTGGCAAAATGACTAGCTGTAGTTTTTGAACCCTAGCTCTGCGGGCACCTTGGGAAACCTAGCAAACCTATACATTTTTGAAAACTAGACACCCAGGGGAATCCAGGATGGGGTGACTTGACTGCCTCCCACCAGGGTCTGTTACCCAGAATCCCTTGCAAACCTAAAAAATTGTCCAAAAAAACCACATTTCCCCACATTTCTGTCGTGGAAAGTTCCGGAATATGCGTGGATCCACAAATTTCCACCCACCCGCGTTCCCCAAAGTCTTACAAGAAAAACTGTACCTCACTTGTGTGGGTCGGCCTTGTGCCCGCGACAGGAAACGGCGCAAAACGCAACGTGGTCACACTCAAATTTCGCATTGAAAAATGACCCTTTTTTGGCAAAATGACTAGCTGTAGTTTTTGAACCCTAGCTCTGCAGGCACCTTGGGAAACCTAGCAAACCTATACATTTTTGAACACTAGACACCCAGGGGAATCCAGGATGGGGTGACTTGACTGCCTCCCACCAGGGTCTGTTACTCAGAATCCCTTGCAAACCTAAAACAGTGTAAAAAAAACCACATTTTCCCCACATTTCTGTCGTGGAAAGTTCCGGAATCTGCGTGGATCCACAAATTTCCACCCACGCCGCGTTCCCCAAAGTCTTACGAGAAAAATGGTACCTCACTTGTGTGGGTCGGCCTAGTGCCCGCGACAGGAAACGGCGCAAAACGCAACATGAGTCACACTTCAATTTCGCAGTGAAAAATGACCCTTTTTTGCCAAAATGTCTAGCTGTAGTTTTTGAACCCTAGTTCTGCGGGCACCTTGGGAAACCTAGCACACCTATACATGTTTTAAAACTAGACACCCAGGGGAATCCAGGAAGGGGTGACTTGACTGCCTCCCACCAGGGTTTGTTACCCAGAATCCCTTGCAAACCTAAAAAATTGTCAAAAAAAACACATTTTCCCCACATTTCTGTCGTGGAAAGTTCCGGAATATGCGTGGATCCACAAATTTCCACCCACCCCACGTTCCCCAAAGTCTTTTGAGAAAAACGGTACCTCACTTGTGTGGGTCGGCCTAGTGCCCGCGACAGGAAACGGCGCAAAACGCAACATGGTCACACCTCAATTTCGCAGTGAAAAATGACCCTTTTTTGGCAAATTGTCTAGCTGTAGTTTTTGAACCCTAGCTCTGCGGGCACCTTGGGAAACCTAGCAAACCTATACATTTTTGAAAACTAGACACCCGGGGGAATCCAGGATGGGGTAACTTGACTGCCTCCCACCAGGGTCTGTTACCCAGAATCCCTTGCAAACCTAAAAAATTGTCCAAAAAAACACATTTTCCCCACATTTCTGTCGTGGAAAGTTCCGGAATCTGCGTGGATCCACAAATTTCCACCAACGCCGCGTTCCCCAAAGTCTTACGAGAAAAACGGTACCTCACTTGTGTGGGTCGGCCTAGTGCCCGCGACAGGAAACGGCGCAAAACGCAACATGAGTCACACTTCAATTTCGCAGTGAAAAATGACCCCTTTTTGCCAAAATGTCTAGCTGTAGTTTTTGAACCCTAGTTCTGCGGGCACCTTGGGAAACCTAGCACACCTATACATGTTTTAAAACTAGACACCCAGGGGAATCCAGGAAGGGGTGACTTGACTGCCTCCCACCAGGGTCTGTTACCCAGAATCCCTTGCAAACCAAAAAATTGTCAAAAAAAACACATTTTCCCCACATTTCTGTCGTGGAAAGTTCCGGAATATGCGTGGATCCACAAATTTCCACCCACCCCACGTTCCCCAAAGTCTTACGAGAAAAACGGTACCTCACTTGTGTGGGTCGGCCTAGTGCCCGCGACAGGAAACGGCGCAAAACGCAACGTGGTCACACTCAAATTTCGCATTGAAAAATGACCCTTTTTTGGCAAAATGACTAGCTGTAGTTTTTGAACCCTAGCTCTGCGGTTACCTTGGGAAACCTAGCAATCCTATAAATTTTTGAAAAATAGACACCCAGGGGAATCCAGGATGGGGTGACTTGACTGCCTCCCACCAGGGTCTGTTACCCAGAATCCCTTGCAAACCTAATAAATTGTCCAAAAAAATACATTTTCCCCACATTTCTGTCGTGGAAAGTTCCGGAATGTGCATGGATCCGCGAATTTCCACCACCCCCGCGTTCCCCAAAGTCTTACGAGAAAAACAGTACCTCACTTGTGTGGGTCGGCCTAGTGCCCGCGACAGGAAAAAGCGCAAAACGCAACGTGGTCACTCCTCAATTTCGCAGTGAAAAATGACCCTTTTTTGGCAAAATGTCTAGCTGTAGTTTTTGAACCCTAGCTCTGCGGGCACCTTGGGAAACCTAGCAAACCTATACATTTTTGAAAACTAGACACCCAGGGGAATCCAGGATGGGGTGACTTGACTGCCTCCCACCAGGGTCTGTTACCCAGAATCCCTTGCAAACCTAAAAAATTGTCCAAAAAAACACATTTTCCCCACATTTCTGTCGTGGAAAGTTCCGGAATCTCTGTGGATCCGCGAATTTCCACCCACCCCACGTTCCCCAAAGTCTTATGATTAAAACGGTACCTCACTTGTGTGGGTCGGCCTAGTGCCTGCGACAGGAAACGGCGCAAAACGCAACATGGTCACACTTCAATTTCGCATTGAAAAATGACCCTTTTTTGCCAAAATGTCTAGCTGTAGTTTTTGAACCCTAGTTCTGCGGGCACCCTGGGAAACCTAGCAAACCTATACATTTTTTAAAACTAGACACCCAGGGGAATCCAGGAAGGGGTGACTTGACTGCCTCCCACCAGGGTCTGTTACCCAGAATCCCTTGCAAACCTAAAAAATTGTCCAAAAAAACACATTTTCCCCACATTTCTGTCGTGGAAAGTTCCGGAATATGCGTGGATCCACAAATTTCCACCCACCCCACATTCCCCAAAGTCTTACGAGAAAAACGGTACCTCACTTGTGTGGGACGGCCTAGTTCCCGTGACAGGAAACGGCGCAAAACGCAACGTGGTCACACCTCAATTTCGCAGTGAAAAATGACCCTTTTTTGGCAAAATGACTAGCTGTAGTTTTTGAACCCTAGCTCTGCGGTTACCTTGGGAAACCTAGCAATCCTATACATTTTTGAAAAATAGACAACCGGGGGAATCCAGGATGGGGTGACTTGACTGCCTCCCTCCAGGGTCTGTTACCCAGAATCCCTTGCAAACCTAATAAATTGTCCAAAAAAATACATTTTCCCCACATTTCTGTCGTGGAAAGTTCCGGAATCTGCATGGATCCGCGAATTTCCACCACCCCCGCGTTCCCCAAAGTCTTACGAGAAAAACAGTACCTCACTTGTGTGGGTCAGCCTAGTGCCCGCAACAGGAAACGGCGCAAAACACAACGTGGTCACAATTCAATATCGCAGTGAAAAATGACCCTTTTTTGGCAAAATGTCTAGCTGTAGTTTTTGAACCCTAGCTCTGCGGGCACTTTGGGAAACCTAGCAAACCTATACATTTTTGAAAACTAGACACCCAGGGGAATCCAGGATGCGGTGACTTGACTGCCTCCCACCAGGGTCTGTTACCCAGAATCCCTTGCAAACCTAAAAAATTGTCAAAAAAACAAATTTTCCCCACATTTCTGTCGTGGAAAGATCCGGAATCTGCGTGGATCCACAAATTTTCAACCCCCCCAGCGTTCCCCAAAGTCTTACGAGAAAAACAGTACCTCACTTGTGTGGGTCGGCATAGTGCCCGCGACAGGAAAAAGCGCAAAACGCCCAAACCTTGCAAACCTAATAAATTGTCCAAAAAAATACATTTTCCCCACATTTCTGTCGTGGAAAGTTCCGGAATCTGCATGGATCCGCGAATTTCCACCACCCCCGCGTTCCCCAAAGTCTTACGAGAAAAACAGTACCTCACTTGTGTGGGTCAGCCTAGTGCCCGCAACAGGAAATGGCGCAAAACACAACGTGGTCACAATTCAATATCGCAGTGAAAAATGACCCTTTTTTGGCAAAATGTCTAGCTGTAGTTTTTGAACCCTAGCTCTGCGGGCACTTTGGGAAACCTAGCAAACCTATACATTTTTGAAAACTAGACACCCAGGGGAATCCAGGATGCAGTGACTTGACTGCCTCCCACCAGGGTCTGTTACCCAGAATCCCTTGCAAACCTAAAAAAATTGTCAAAAAAAACACATTTTCCCCACATTTCTGTCGTGGAAAGTTCCGGAATCTGCGTGGATCCACAAATTTCCATCCACCCCGCGTTCCCCAAAGTCTTATGAGAAAAACGGTACCTCACTTGTGTGGGACGGCCTAGTTCCCGCAACAGGAAACGGCGCAAAACACAACGTGGTCACAATTCAATATCGCAGTGAAAAATGACCCTTTTTTGGCAAAATGTCTAGCTGTAGTTTTTGAACCCTAGCTCTGCGGGCACCTTGGGAAACCTAGCAATCCTATATATTTTTGAAAACTAGACACCCAGGCGAATCCAGGATGGGGTGACTTGACTGCCTCCCACCAGGGTCTGTTACCCAGAGTCCCTTGCAAACCTAAAAAAATGTCAAAAAAACACATTTTCCCCACATTTCTGTCGTGGAAAGTTCCAGAATCTGCGTGGATCCACAAATTTTCACCCCCCCCCGCGTTCCCCAAAGTCTTACGAGAAAAACAGTACCTCACTTGTGTGGGTCGGCCTAGTGCCTGCGACAGGAAAAAGCGCAAAACGCAACGTGGTCACACCTCAATTTTGCAGTGAAAAATGACCATTTTTTGGCAAAATGTCTAGCTGTAGTTTTTGAACCCTAGCTCTGCGGGCAGCTTGGGAAGCCTAGCAAACCTATACATTTTTGAAAACTAGACACCCAGGGGAATCCAGGATGGGGTGACTTGACTGCCTCCCACCAGGGTCTGTTACCCAGAATCCCTTGCAAACCTAAAAATTGTCAAAAAAACAAGTTTTCCCCATATGTCTGCCGTGGAAAGTTCCGGAATCTGCGTGGATCCACAAATTTCCACCCACCCCGCGTTCCCCAAAGTCTTACAAGAAAAACTTTACCTCACTTGTGTGGGTCGTCCTAGTGCCCGCGACAGGAAACGGCGCAAAACGCAACGTGGTCACACCTCAATTTCGCATTGAAAAATGACCCTTTTTTGGCAAAATGACTAGCTGTTGTTTTTGAACCCTAGCTCTGCGGGCACCTTGGGAAACCTAGCAAACCTATACATTTTTGAAAACTAGACACCCAGGGGAATCCAGGATGGGGTGACTTGACTGCCTCCCACCAGGGTCTGTTACCCAGAATCCCTTGCAAACCTAAAACAGTGTAAAAAAAACCACATTTTCCCCACATTTCTGTCGTGGAAAGTTCCGGAATATGCGTGGATCCAAACAATTTCCACCCACCCCACGGTCCCGAAAGTCTTATGAGAAAAACGGTACCTCACTTGTGTGGGTCGGCCTAGTTCCCGCGACAGGAAACGGCGCAAAACGCAACGTGGTCACACCTCAATTTTGCAGTGAAAAATGACCCTTTTTTGGCAAAATGACTAGCTGTAGTTTTTGAACCCTAGCTCTGCGGGCACCTTGGGAAATGTTAGAACCGGCGGTCTCTAGTTGGCAGAGGTATACACTTCTGACAAATAGGGACCAACCAACTCTAGTCAGGGCAAGGGGATTACACACTCAGATAACCCCTGCTACCCCCTTGGTAGCTTGGCAGAGCAGACAGGCTTATCTCAGAGGCAGTGTGTTAAGCATTTATGACCACATACAGTAATAAAGTGAATACACTACAGATGGACACGACACAGAAGTTATTATAAAAATAGTATTTTTATATAAGGCTTAGCACAAGACCAAGTAACGACAAAAAAATATACCACAGTCTTAATAAATACTCTTTGGAAGGAAAAATAATAGTTCAAGTAAGGTTTCTTCTTGGCAAATAGTTCTTTAGCAAAGTATTCTTCTGCACAGTTCTTTGGCAACAATGTAACCCCCACAGGAGTCACACGACGTCGAGTCTACAAGATTCCCAAGGTTCGGCGTCGACCGCGAGGAGCGCTACGTCGAGCCTGGAGTCGCAACAGACCCCACAAGTACAGTACCTTGAGAAACGAAGAAAACGATGATCCACGGCGTCGAGATGTCGGCGTCGAGGTCGGCGTCGATCGTGCCTCGGAGTCGGGTCAATCCGCAGCGGTGACTAGGGATGTCGGGCCGGAGCAGCGCTCACGGCGTCGAGAAGGGCGTCGAGTCGATGCGATCAGCAGCGGCGTCGGGACGGGGTCGCTTGGAGGTAGAGCCGATACTCACTCCTCACTGGCGTCGATACCGGCGTCGAGACGGGGTCACTTGGAGCCGGGGCCGATACCCACTGCTCACTGGCGTTGCTGCTGGCGTCGAGACTGCAGATTTTCCCTTGTGTACTGGAAACAACACTTTCCAGCAATTCAGCAATTCAGTAGATGGTGAAGTCCTTTGGCCCTGTGACTTCAACAGGAGACTGGCACTCTTCCAGTCCTTGGAGATTTCCTAGCAAGTGTTCAGAGAGTACACACCAAGTTCCTCTCTCCTTGTTCCTTGGCAAAAATAAAGAAGCAGCTTTCAGGTTCCTCCACAGCAAAACAGCACTCTGGCAGAAAGGGGAGGCAAGTCCTTAGATCAGCAGGCTTCTTGTCCTTGGTACAGGTTTCCTTGTCAGAAGTGATCTGAGTTCTTGGTTCAGGGGTCCTTCTCTTATACCCCTTTTTCCCTTTGTTCCCTTTGTCCAAGCAGGGCGATTCCCACCATCTCAGGTTTGTTGTGGGTGTTGCCAGGCAGAGGCACCTGGCCTATTCACTGGGCAGGGCAGAGTCCTCAGCCGCCCAGCAGGAGGCGGAGCCAGTATTGTCACTGGTAGGAGCAGGGCTATCAGTCGCCCAGCAGGAGGCGGGGCCAGTATTGTGTCAGGCAGGGCAGGCTACTCTTCCCTCACTCTACGTGTAAACGCCCCATTCACCCCACACTGACACACTCAGACCTCTGGAGCCACCCAGCCCCTGACACACACACCAAACCAGCAGAGACCGGTAGATAGTTGGACAAGAAAATAGCCACTTTCTAAAAGTGCTATTTTCAAACATAGAATTTAAAAACCATCCATCCTAAAGGGTGTGTTATTAAATTCTGAGTTCAGGGATACTAAACTCGACTTGCTACCATGCTCCCTGAGTCAGATAGATTATAATGGAGTTAATAATCAGTCTGCCCAGTCTGGCCTATTGGAGGCAGGTAGCCCTTCAATAGTGAAAAACGAAAATGGCTGTAATTCACTATTAGGTCATGCCACACACATCAGGGCATGACCTACCTTTTACCAACAATGCACCCTGCCCTAGGGCCTACCATAGAGGTGTCTGAAATGTGGCAAAGGGAAGGTTTAGAGACTGGTAAGTAGGTTTCCTTACCAAGTCGACGTGGCAGTCAGGGACTGCACGCAGGCGCCGCGGTGGCAGGCCTGAGACACATTTTGCACGCTGCTTCTGTGGGTGGCACAACCAGTGCTGCAAGCCCACCAGCAGCAGTTAACTTACACGCCCTTGGCACACGCAGTGCACTAGACTAGGGTCTGAACAGTAAGTCAACCAAGCCAATCATGGTAACACCAATCAATGTAACAATTTAACATAGGGAGCACTTGCACTGTGGCACTGATCAGCAGTGGCACAGTGCCCAAAGCAATAATCCAGCAAAAACATCGTAAACGGAGGAGGCAAACAGAAAAAAATGGAGGAGAGACTCATGCCAATGATGCCAGGTCTAACACGTGTCCCCTCCAGCTGAAATGTGGGGAGAACTACCCTTCACCCAGGGAGTCCTCATCACTAAGGCGGAAAAATCTGGACAGACCATCAGCATTGGCGTGATCTGTACCAGGGCGGTGTTCCACCGTAAAGTCCATCCCCTGTAGGGAAAGGGACCACCTCAACAGCTTTGGGTTCTCACCCCTCATCTGCATTAACCATCTGAGGGGCCTGTGGTCCGTCTGAACCCGGAAGTGAGACCCAAACAAGTAGGGTCTTAGCTTCTTCAGCGCCCAGACCACAGCAAATGCCTCACGCTCTATCGCACTCCACCTTTGTTCCCTGGGAAGTAACCTCCGGCTGATGAAGGCTACAGGTAAGTCTCGGCCCTCCTCATTCATCTGTGCTAGAACAGCCCCCACACCATGCTCTGAAGCGTCCGTCTGGACAATGAATTCTTTTGAAAAGTCGGGTGCCTGGAGGACCGGTGCTGTACACATTGCAGTTTTCAGGGTGTCAAAGGCTTTCTGACAGGCGTCAGTCCAGATCACAAGTCTCGGCTGCTTCCGGGAAGTCAGCGAGGTCAAGGGGTGCACGATGTTGCCATACCCCTTGACAAACCTCCTGTAGTACCCCGTGAGACCCAAGAAGGCTCTCACCTGAGTCTGGGTTTTGGGCGGTTCCCAAGCCAGGATGGTATCTATCTTGGGTTGCAGGGGGGCCACCTTGCCGCTCCCTACTTGGTGCCCCAAGTACACCACTGAACCCTGCCCAATCTGGCACTTACTAGCCTTGATTGTGAGGCCTGCTCTGCGCAGGGCCAACAACACTTCCTGGAGGTGGCGCAAGTGTTCCTCCCAGCTGGCGCTGAACACTGCTATATCGTCCAGGTAGGCGGCGCTGAAATCTTCCAGCCCGGCCAATACCTGGTTAACCAACCTCTGGAATGTGGCAGGGGCATTCTTCATCCCAAAGGGCATCACACGGAACTGGTAGTGCCCATCTGGTGTGGAGAATGCAGACCTCTCTTTTGCCCCATCAGTCAAGGCGATCTGCCAGTACCCAGACGTTAGATCAAACGTACTAAGGTACCGGGCAGCCCCCAACCGATCGATGAGCTCATCAGCTCTGGGGATGGGGTGCGCGTCAGTCTTGGTGACCGAATTGAGTCCTCGGTAATCCACACAGAACCGAAGTTCTGGTGAAGCACCAGGCGCTGCAGCCTTTGGGACCAAGACCACTGGGCTGGCCCAAGGACTGCTAGAGGACTCAACCACCCCTAAGGCAAACATCTTGGAGACCTCCTCCTTGATGTATGCTCTGACCTTGTCAGTCACCCTGTAGGCCTTGTGCCTCACAGGAGTGCTGTCCCCAGTGTCCACATCATGGACACACCACTGAGTGACACCAGGGATTAAGGAGAACAGATCAGGGAATTGTACCAACAGATGGCGACAATCTTGCTGCTGCTCAGGGGTCAGTGTGTCAGAGAGGGCAACACCATCCACTGACCCATCTTTTTCTTTTGCACACAGGAGGTCAGGAAGAGGCTCACTCTCCTCCTCCATCCCAGCATCTGTGGCAAGGAGCATGCCCACTTCGGACCTTTCTAAGTGGGGCTTTAACCGGTTGACATGCAGGACCCTTAAGGGGTTCCTGGGAGATTTCAAGTCCACCAAGTAGGTGACATCGCTCTTCTTCTCCACAACCTCAAACGGTCCAGTCCACCTGTCCTTGAGCGCACAAGGTTCCACAGGGGCCATGACCCAAACTTTCTGACCAGGTTGAAGCTCAACCAGAGTGGCATTCTGATCGTACCACCGCTTCATCTCTTCCTGGCTGGCCTCCAGATTTGCCTGAGCAAGATCTCTGAAGCGCCGAGTCTGGTTCCTAAAGGCCAGCATGTAACTATATACATCCTGGGGAGGTTTCCTGGGAGATTGCTCCCAGCCTTCTTTGACCAGACTCAAAGGTCCTCTTACCGGGTGACCATACAAAAGCTCAAAGGGGCTGAACCCTAGAGACTTCTGTGGCACCTCACGGTAAGCAAACAGCAGGCATGGCAAGAGGACGTCCCATTTACGCCTCATTGGTTCTTCAAGACCCATGATCATGCCTTTTAGGGTCCGGTTGAATCTCTCAACCAGCCCATTACCTTGAGGGTGGTAAGGAGTGGTAAACTTGTAGGTTACCCCACACTCCTTCCACAGAGACTTCATATAATTCGAAATGAAGTTGGTGCCCCGGTCTGACACCACCTCTCTGGGGAACCCCATGCGGGAGAAAACACCCATCAGTGCCCGTCCCACCACGGGGGCCGTCACTGTGCGGAGAGGGATGGCTTCCGGGTACCGGGTGGCATGGTCCACCAAGACCAGGATAAACCTGTTGCCCATGGCTGTCTTGGGGTCCAGTGGCCCCACAATGTCAATTCCCACTCGCTCAAAGGGGGTACTGACGACGGGAAAAGGTTGGAGGGGAGCCTTCTGCTTCCGCCCACTTTTCCCACTTGCCTGGCAAGTTTGACATGTCCTACAATGGATATCTGAATCCCTTCTCATCTGAGGCCAATAAAAATGGGTGACAAGCCTGTCATAGGTCTTGTCCTGCCCCAGATGTCCAGCTAACGGAACGTCATGAGCCAACCCCAGTAGGAAGGCTCTGAAGCGCTGGGGTACCACCAGCACACGGGCTGACCCAGGTTCAGCAGCCTTAGGCTCGCTATACAGGAGGTCGTTCTCCCAGTAGACCCAATGTGATCCTGACTGATCACCTGTCGTTTGGGCTGAGGCCTGCTGCCTCATACCCACAAGAGAAGGGCACACTTTCTGTTCAGCACAAAATTCCTCCCTGGAGGGACCACCATCCTGCTGCCAATGGGTCAGCTCGGGCAGGTCTCCCAGTTCGGCCACTTGTTCTCCTGTCGGTTCCAGGGCATCCCCCTCAGGGTCTGCTCCCTCCCGGACCGCGGGAACGATGGGGGACGGTTTCCCGCGCCCCCTGCCTCTTCTCTTCACGGTTGGGACCTGGGCCATATTTTCAGGCTCCGGGCCCCCATCAACACCCTTACTGACTGACATGGACCGGGTGGTCGCACACACCCACTCAGGCAGACCCAACATTTCCAGATGCGATTTTCTCTCCACCTTAGCCCAAGGGGAGTCCTCCAAATCATTGCCCAAGAGACAATCAACAGGCATGGCGGGCCTCACAGCAACCTGAAGAGTACCTGAGACCCCCCCCCACTCAAAAGGAACTTGAGCTACCTCACACTTACTCTGTGAGTTGTCAGCAGCTACAACGGGGTAGAATGCATGAGGGACCACCTGCTCTCTGGACACCAAGTGACACTTGACAGCTGTCACACTCGCTCCGGTGTCTCTGAGAGCTTCCACCCTATGGCCATTAATGGTCACCCACTGCCTATATTTCTTAGTGTTACTAGGCAGAGGGGTTGGAGGGACCATTTCCACGTCTCCTAAAGAGACCAGGGACATTTCTGCGGGACCCCACCCACCGGGGGCACCCATCTCCTCCCCTCCCAGGGCTACACTCGCTACCTGACGAGGGGGTGCACGCGGCGGTGCATTCGAATCCTTCATGGGACACTGGGGATCATAATAACGGTGTCCCACCTGCTTACAGGCATAGCAGGTCATGGGGCCCCTGTGAACAGGTTTACCTGTCGGGGCCTCTGGCTTCTTTACAGGGGGAGGCTGGGAACCCTTCCCTTGGTTCCCTTGGGGACTACTTTGGGGCCCTTTCTGAAACTCCCTCTGTTTACCCCTGTCCCCCCCACTCTTCTGCTGGGGACCCTGCCCACCTTTGGCTGAGTCTCCCACTGGACCCTTGTGGACCCTGGTACTGACCCAGCGGTCCGCCTCCTCAGCAAGTTTTCTAGGGTTAGATAGCTTGCTGTCAACAAGGTGCTGGCGTAGCTCTGGAAAACAGTTATTAGACAAGTGCTCCCAAGCAAACAAATCATAAAGAGCATCATAACTATCAACCTTGCTACCCTTTATCCAACCATCCATGGTTCTGCAGAAAAAAGACACATATTCAACCCACGTAGTACCAGGCAACTTCTTACATTCTCTAAAGGTTTGTCTGTACTTTTCTGGAGTTAAGCCATATCTCAGCATTAAAGCATCTTTCATATGAGTATAAGACATCCTATCCTCAGCAGGAAGGCTCAACAAGGTATCTCTCCCCTCGTTTGTAAAGCGGCTCCACAACCCCGTTCCCCAATCCTTCTCAGGGACCCGGTGGGCCAATAATGCTAACTCATACGCTTTAAACCATTGGCTAATATCTTCATTCTTACTGTAATCTTTGATCACATCCTTAGGAAAATAAAACCTACTTTCTGCAGGCACGGATGGAGTGCTGCCACCAGAGGGATTCAACTCTAAACTCTTAGTTTTAAGCTCCATCTCCCTCACCATCTTCTCACGTTCAAACGCTAATTTCTCTCTCTCAAAATCTAATCTTTTGCTCTCCATTTCAGCTTCTCTCTTGCTTCTTGCATTCTCTAATTCCAACTGCCCTCCTAATTTAAGTTTTGCCATTTCTAACTTGTACCCCCTCTCCTTCTCCCTGTCTTCTAATTCTTCGGGGGAAAGGCTCCTAGAGGACGCACTACTGCCTGGAGATGATACTGGCCCACCTGTGGGCTCTTCCTCTTCCTCTTCTTCTTCCTCTTCCGGTACCACCACCGGATCAGAGGGATTTCTGGCCTCTAACCAGGCCTTCAGCGCTTTGAGGAAGCCCTCTTTCTTTGAGACACCTGTGGTAGGAACTTTAAACTGCTTGCAAAATCCTTTCAGATCTTTTAGCGTGTAGGAATCTATCTTCTCCTTATCGAATTCCCCCACAACATTCTCCACAGGTGTAGCAGCTCCGGCATTCTCCATGGTCAAAACTGGCAGTGTTTAAGAAAATAAGCTCCAGGAAAGCGGAGAACAAAAATAGGATATCCTACCAAACGGACTGTGGCTGCGTTATGGTCTGCTTTCACTATGTAGCGTACACTAATCACTGCACATGAGTCATAAATGCAAAGTTCAAATCCTCACCGCTGACCACCAATGTTAGAACCGGCGGTCTCTAGTTGGCAGAGGTATACACTTCTGACAAATAGGGACCAACCAACTCTAGTCAGGGCAAGGGGATTACACACTCAGATAACCCCTGCTACCCCCTTGGTAGCTTGGCAGAGCAGACAGGCTTATCTCAGAGGCAGTGTGTTAAGCATTTATGACCACATACAGTAATAAAGTGAATACACTACAGATGGACACGACACAGAAGTTATTATAAAAATAGTATTTTTATATAAGGCTTAGCACAAGACCAAGTAACGACAAAAAAATATACCACAGTCTTAATAAATACTCTTTGGAAGGAAAAATAATAGTTCAAGTAAGGTTTCTTCTTGGCATATAGTTCTTTAGCAAAGTATTCTTCTGCACAGTTCTTTGGCAACAATGTAACCCCCACAGGAGTCACACGACGTCGAGTCTACAAGATTCCCAAGGTTCGGCGTCGACCGCGAGGAGCGCTACGTCGAGCCTGGAGTCGCAACAGACCCCACAAGTACAGTACCTTGAGAAACGAAGAAAACGATGATCCACGGCGTCGAGATGTCGGCGTCGAGGTCGGCGTCGATCGTGCCTCGGAGTCGGGTCAATCCGCAGCGGTGACTAGGGATGTCGGGCCGGAGCAGCGCTCACGGCGTCGAGAAGGGCGTCGAGTCGATGCGATCAGCAGCGGCGTCGGGACGGGGTCGCTTGGAGGTAGAGCCGATACTCACTCCTCACTGGCGTCGATACCGGCGTCGAGACGGGGTCACTTGGAGCCGGGGCCGATACCCACTGCTCACTGGCGTTGCTGCTGGCGTCGAGACTGCAGATTTTCCCTTGTGTACTGGAAACAACACTTTCCAGCAATTCAGCAATTCAGTAGATGGTGAAGTCCTTTGGCCCTGTGACTTCAACAGGAGACTGGCACTCTTCCAGTCCTTGGAGATTTCCTAGCAAGTGTTCAGAGAGTACACACCAAGTTCCTCTCTCCTTGTTCCTTGGCAAAAATAAAGAAGCAGCTTTCAGGTTCCTCCACAGCAAAACAGCACTCTGGCAGAAAGGGGAGGCAAGTCCTTAGATCAGCAGGCTTCTTGTCCTTGGTACAGGTTTCCTTGTCAGAAGTGATCTGAGTTCTTGGTTCAGGGGTCCTTCTCTTATACCCCTTTTTCCCTTTGTTCCCTTTGTCCAAGCAGGGCGATTCCCACCATCTCAGGTTTGTTGTGGGTGTTGCCAGGCAGAGGCACCTGGCCTATTCACTGGGCAGGGCAGAGTCCTCAGCCGCCCAGCAGGAGGCGGAGCCAGTATTGTCACTGGTAGGAGCAGGGCTATCAGTCGCCCAGCAGGAGGCGGGGCCAGTATTGTGTCAGGCAGGGCAGGCTACTCTTCCCTCACTCTACGTGTAAACGCCCCATTCACCCCACACTGACTCACTCAGACCTCTGGAGCCACCCAGCCCCTGACACACACACCAAACCAGCAGAGACCGGTAGATAGTTGGACAAGAAAATAGCCACTTTCTAAAAGTGCTATTTTCAAACATAGAATTTAAAAACCATCCATCCTAAAGGGTGTGTTATTAAATTCTGAGTTCAGGGATACTAAACTCGACTTGCTACCATGCTCCCTGAGTCAGATAGATTATAATGGAGTTAATAATCAGTCTGCCCAGTCTGGCCTATTGGAGGCAGGTAGCCCTTCAATAGTGAAAAACGAAAATGGCTGTAATTCACTATTAGGTCATGCCACACACATCAGGGCATGACCTACCTTTTACCAACAATGCACCCTGCCCTAGGGCCTACCATAGAGGTGTCTGAAATGTGGCAAAGGGAAGGTTTAGAGACTGGTAAGTAGGTTTCCTTACCAAGTCGACGTGGCAGTCAGGGACTGCACGCAGGCGCCGCGGTGGCAGGCCTGAGACACATTTTGCACGCTGCTTCTGTGGGTGGCACAACCAGTGCTGCAAGCCCACCAGCAGCAGTTAACTTACACGCCCTTGGCACACGCAGTGCACTAGACTAGGGTCTGAACAGTAAGTCAACCAAGCCAATCATGGTAACACCAATCAATGTAACAATTTAACATAGGGAGCACTTGCACTGTGGCACTGATCAGCAGTGGCACAGTGCCCAAAGCAATAATCCAGCAAAAACATCGTAAACGGAGGAGGCAAACAGAAAAAAATGGAGGAGAGACTCATGCCAATGATGCCAGGTCTAACAGGAAACCTAGCAATCCTATACATTTTTGAAAACTAGACACCCAGGGGAATCCAGGATGGGGTGACTTGACTGCCTCCCACCAGCGTCTGTTACCCAGAATCCCTTGCAAACCTAAAAAATTGTCAAAAAAACACATTTTCCCCACATTTCTGTCGTGGAAAGTTCCGGAATCTGCGTGGATCCACAAATTTCCACCCCCCCCCGCGTTCCCCAAAGTCTTATGAGAAAAACAGTACCTCACTTGTGTGGGTCAGCCTAGTGCCCGCAACAGGAAACGGCGCAAAACGCAACGTGGTCACACCTAATTTTCGCAGTGAAAATTGACCCTTTTTTGGCAAAAATTACTAGCTGTAGTTTTTGAACCCTAGCTCTGCGGGCACCTTGGGAAACGTAGCAATCCTATAAATTTTTGAAAACTAGACACCCAGAGGAATCCGGATGGGGTGACTTGACTGCCTCCCACCAGGGTCTGTTACCCAGAATCCCTTGCAAACCTAAAAAATTGTCAAAAAAACAAATTTTCCCCACATTTCTGCCGTGGAAAGTTCCGGAATCTGCGTGGATCCACAAATTTCTACCCACCCCGCGTTCCCCAAAGTCTTACGTGAAAAACGGTACCTCACTTGTGTGGGTCGGCCTAGTGCCCGCGACAGGAAACAGCGCAAAACGCAACGTGGTCACACCTCAATTTCGCAGTGAAAAATGACCCTTTTTTGGCAAAATGTCTAGCTGTAGTTTTTGAACCCTAGCTCTGCGGGCACCTTGGGAAGTGTAGGAAGGTGGATATCTGACTATGGTTACCCCCAAATTTTTGCCTAGTGTCTAGCTGGTTTTTCGACTTAGTTGGCCTGAGATCCTGCCATTCAGGATCTCAGCCTGGCTGTTCTCTCTTTAAAATGGACTCCATGTACCCTAGGTACATAACCAATTGGAAGTGGATCACCCTGTCAGCCCCTGTACCAGTGTACACTAGGTACCCAGGGCATTGGTGTACCCAAGGCCTGCCAGGGGCTGAAGCATGTATTATGCCACCCCAGGCTTGGCCTAACAATTTGACACAACTGGCTGATCACTCAGCTGGGGTAAGTTGGTGTAATCACCTCTTACTTAGGTGTAGTATACCTATACCTAACCTTAAATGGGACACATGTTAACCTATAAGTCACTCCTATGGCAGGCCTTAACAATCCTGAAGGCAGAGTGCTTGGTTCCATGTGAGATGGTGCTCTGGCATGAGCTGAGCCTGTCTGCAGTGGTCAGAACAACTTCCTTCTACTGTTTCCAGATATCGTCATACCATATACTCTTCAGTGCATTATGAACCTCGCGGTTAAATGCTATCTTTGGTTTGGCTTTATCAAAACATGTCGAGTAAGGTGTCATACGAATTGGAATACTAACCCCTCGCCAATTCTGGCGACAGGGTTAGCATTCCACCCTTCTAGAGGGACACGACATGTACAGTACCTGAAACCCGGGTAAAATCAGACACAGCCTCAGCTCCACAAAATGGATGCTGCCACCACAGACACAAGTCTGCCCTCCTGCTGCTGGGAGTCCTTCCAGCTTGGGAGGTGTGGACAAAGGGTTTCCTGCCAGGGGAGGTGCATGCACCACCCCAGACAGGATTTTGTGTATTGGTCAGGTAGGGCTTGAAAGAAACCAGACATGCCTGTGGCTCACAGGGAGCCTCGGTGCATATGCCAGTTCAAACCGGTCCTGGGGCACACCAGTCCCAGGCCTGGGGTGAGCTGGACAAAGGATTGGGGGTGTAACCACCCCCCTTCCTGGTCCCACCCATAGGGAGGGACCTAGCAGGTAGTCCGGCCCCTAGAATCCGCTTAAAGGTAGGAGCTGTGTCCTAAGACTTCAGACATCCTGGAATCAACTTGAAACTAAGAAGAAGACGGGAACTTCGACATTCTGCTGCACAGAAGACTGAAGGAAATCTCCCCTGTGGTCAGGGAGTGACCACCTTGCTAACGCAAGCACCATCCAGCGAATCAACGTCTGCTTTGCCGCCGCCTCCCGCCGGAGCCCGAGCCCAGAGACTGACAAGACCTGGACCTCCAGACCTCTCACCGCCCGATCCACAGTCCCTGAAAAGAGGAGACCCGTGGAGGCACCGAGACACGTGGAGCCAGCCATCTTGAAACCACCACGACAAGCTGACAAATGCAACAACCGAGGCTCCCTCCAAGTTGTGCTTTGGGATTTGAGAAGCCCAACCCTCGAGCAGCATCTGCACCAAAGGTGAGCCCTCCAGCATCTCCACGATCTGCGTGGGGCCCTTCTGCATTTTGCCACTTGACGCGCCTAACCGGTTGCTGGCCCGCTGGCTAGTGGCCATCTTGGCGACGAACTTCAAGAAATACACCGCTGGTCTGGTTGCTCCAGACTGGCCCTTGCTCCCCTCCAAAGGAGCATTCTTTCTGACCTTGCTGGTCAGAACCATCAGCTTATTTCATCTACTACAACAATTGCTTTTGCCAAGGCTTGTTTGCTTCGATCAAGTCACCGACACTGCCGACAGCGAGAGCCTGCGTGGGACAGCTCGTGAACCGACTCCTGGACGTCGTTGACCTCCAGGGACCACGTGGCTGCAGAGACAAGCTACACCTTTCTTCCTGTTTGCACCCGACATTGCTTGGTACCCACCTGGTGCAACGCTGGTCACTGGCTATTGACTGTGAACACTGTCCCCTCTGCTTACGGGTCTTCAACATCTCCGATCCACTCTTGGATCCACCGCATCTCTCCCGGACCGACCGCCTGCAGCATCTTTGTCCACAGGCTCCACGGAACAGATAGAAGAAACCCGACGCACTTCGAGGCCTATGCACCCGCTTCCTGTGGGTGAGGTAAAGCTGGCACTCCTGTGCCCAAGTGTAGTATTACATCTCTAGTGCTTGTGTTCCAAATCTTGAGTTCCTAGTCCATCCGGAAGATCCTCTTTGCAGTAACTTTGTACTTTTTACGCACCCATTGAAACCTATGGGAGCACGCGTGTGACTATTTGCTCTGCACACGCCACCCGTGGACCTCCTGGTCACTAACTGAAGTTAGCTCCTTGTAGGCCCAGCGATTCTAGAGGCCCTAGGCCTTTTCCCTTTTCTGTTCGTGGTACTTATACCACTATTTTAGTATATGGTTTGAGCGGCCACCAGGGCTTATCCATATAAAGTGCAACTTCTGTGTATTCTACTGTAATCTTGTTTGACGATTTGTGCTCCTGTGCTCATAAAGAGACTAGGGGTTACTTTGAGAAATAAATACATATATATTTTGAATATATATCTGTGTGGTGTCCTTTCATTGGTATAAAAGGGGGTTGCATTTGGTAAAACAGCTGGCTTAACACGCTTCACGAGTTTAGCCTCAAAGACTGCTTAGCCTACGCTACCACTAGGGCAGCTAGTCCGAAAAGGTTGACTTACAACCACACCATAAGGGTTGCTTGGCATGGTACAAGGTGGTCACTTTAACTAGTGAGCATCATATACCAGGCCAACTTCTCACATTGGTGAGCAGCGGTTGGATTTGAGCTTGCTGTGTTTTACCATTGTAATCTCTTGGTTACCAATTGAAAGATCACATAGGTACCTGTAGGTACATATAAAACAAGATTAGATATACATAAGTTCTACTGAACTTAGTCGTTGTAGAGCAAAGGGAGTAGCACACCCTGACTACGACTACTAGATAGGTTTAGTAGGTAAACCCAAGTGTAGGTAGATTGCAACACATCCACCCACACTTAAGAGCAATGGCTGGGGCAGAGGGGTCCACTGTACCCATCTCTGTTGAGAGTGACCCCAAGAGGGCACCATCCATCTTTGCTACCCTAAATCAGAATGAGCTCAGGCATTTGGCAACTCTTAGAGGCCTTAAACAGCCCAAGAACCCTACCTCTGCTGAGCTCAGAGAACTCTTACAGAATGATGAAAATCAAAGAGAGCTCAAGAAAGCTTCCCAGTTAGCCCCCTTAGGGTCAGGAACAGGAGGCCCCCCTTCTGAAGATGCTACAGAGGTACCCAGTTCCAATAGTCACCCCTTAGATGGCAATAATACCACAGAGGATGTGAGTGATAAAGGTACTGATAAAGAAAGTAGTGAGGATGAAGGGAGAAATAGCCCAGTGCCAAGTGTTATACTTGGCCCAGCTAAACTAAGGCTATTGGGGACTGACAATGGGATCATCCCATTGGATCTCCCCAGTGGACTTAACCAGGGGCTTGGGAGGCAAAGGAATCGCTCAGGTGACTCTAATGCTTCTCATGCCTCTAGAGGCTCTCAAGGTCACTCCAGGAGAAGGATGACCACCCCTCAGAGGAGGAAACATGAGGCCAGAATGCAGGAAGCCCAGCTGAGGATCAGGAAGCAGGAGCTAGAAGTAGCCCTGATGGAAGAGAAACTGAGTAAGGCTAGGCGACCTAGAGAGAGTGGGTCTATACCCACTGGTGGCAGCATTGTCCCTAAGGACAAAGATAGGGCCTTTGATAATAGGAACCTGTCTAAGGTTGTGCCCCCCTACAAAAGTGGGGATGACATCCACAAATGGATGACTGCTCTTGAGAGAGCCTGCAAAGTGCAGCAGGTTCCTGAAGACCAGTGGGCAGCAATCGTCTGGCTCTCCTTTGAAGGAAGAGGCAGAGACAGACTCCTCACTGTTAGGGAGGAGGATGTCAGAAACTACAGAGTCCTGAAGAGTGTCCTAGTTGATGGGTTAGGCTTAACCACTGAACAGTACAGGTTAATGTTCAGAGACACCCAGAAGACACAGACTCAGGACTGGTCTGAATATGTTGAATGTGCCACTAAGGCTTTGGAGGGTTGGTTGCTGGGAAGTAAGGTATCTGATTATACAGGATTGTACAATTTGATGATGAGAGAACAGATTTTAAGTAACTGTCAAAACCAGCTCCTCCATCAACACCTGGTAGACTCAGATTTGACCTCTCCCCAAGAATTGGGAAAGAGGGCAGATAAATGGGTCAGGACCAGGATCAGGCCTAAGAATCAGGGTGGTGACCAAAAGAAAGATACCACCAAACCTCAAGAGAAGGGTGGGGATAAAGCAAAAGAGAAATCTTCCTCAGGGCCCCAAAACTCCACACAGGGTGGTGGGTCCCAAGCTCCCTCCTCTACCACAGGCAAAAAGCCTTACTGCCATGAGTGTAAAACTCCTGGGCATTGGAAAACTGACAGCAGTTGCCCAAGGGCTAAAAACAAAACTGTTCCTCCAATTACTCCTGTCACACCACCTATTACTGTCAGCAGTAATCCCCCAGGTGGTGGGAGTGCCCCCAGAAATCTGGGTGGGTTCACTTGGGGAACACAGGGGGACCCTGGCTTAGCCAATTCCCCTACAGCAGATACTCTTGTCTGTGATGGTGGCATGGGGTTTGCCAACTTCACTGCCTGTCCCAACACTTTGGGTAGGTACAGACAGGAGCCCTACATCAATGGTACAAAAGCTGAGGCCTACAGAGACACTGGAGCTAGCATCACAATGGTGGCCCATTGGCTAGTTCCCTCTGAGCAGCTTTTGCCTGGTTTCTCCTACCAGGTGACCAACATTGATGGCAAACAGAACAGTCATCCCATGGCAGAGGTATGTCTCAGCTGGGGAGGTGTCACTGGCCCTAAAAGGGTGGCAGTGTCCCCAACCTTGCCTGTAGACTGCTTACTGGGGAATGACTTAGAACTCTCAGCTTGGGCTGGAGTTGAACAAGACACCCATTCTAAAATGGTAGGCCTTTCACAAAAGGGTAGTGGGGTTGTGCCATTTACAACCCCTGTCCAAATAGATTTCCTCCCTGGAAAGGTTGGAAGGGCAGTGGTAGCCACAGCCCAGGCACAGACAGACTTCCCTGTAGAGATTGGCAGAGCTGTGACAGTCACAGCTCAAACACAAACTGAGTGCCCCCCTGAAAAGGTTGGCAAGGCTGTAATGGTCTCAGCCTATACTCAGACTGACATAGGTGTAGTGAAGCCTGAAACTATGGATCACTCCACACAAACAGAGCGTAGTGGGGAGGAAGAAAAGTCTCCCTCTCCCCAGACATTAGGAAAAAGTCAGCCTCCTCAGGGATCTGACCTCACCCCTTGTGAAGGAACTGCCCCAGAGGCAGCCAGGCCTGGCCTGGCAGATCCTCTGATGTCAGTGGCCCCTTCCAAGGTGGGACCCAGTCTGGTGCAGGTAGCCTGCCTCTCTCTACCCTGCCTCAGTCAGCCCAGGGCTGCAGAGGTCAGGGAGGCCAGTGGACCCCCAGAGGGCCCCTGTCCACAAGAAACCCCCCATCAAAAGAATGAGGATTGCCTGGCTAGTAGCCCTAGTCAGGTGATGGGTAAAAACATTCCTGAGGGATCTCCTTTACAGGTAGTTAGGGACCTCCCCCAGAGGGATTCTGTTGGGCGCAGGCAAACATGGGACCTTAGGGCCCCAAACCTGACCTGTCCCTCCAGTAAGCCCACAAAAGGGACCCAGCCTCCAGCTTTAGGTAGCCAGAGGCTGACCCTGAGAGCACAGTGCAACTCAGTTAAGGAAAGAAAGGCATCCATGTTGGAGAATGATTGGAGGAAGCTGGGACCTCACTTTGAGGACACTCACTTCAGTACTCCATCTCAACACCAGCCTTTTACTTTGCCAAGACACACCAAAGGTAGAGATTCCCTATGGTGGAGACCCTCTGATACCCTTAGGGTGAGGGATTGCTTAGTGGACCATGAGAAAGGGGGTAACCATGCCAGTGCTGGTTCCTCCTTATATGGCCACTTGGGCAATATAGGCTTACCTGGTCAAGGTCAGCCTTATCTCCCTTCGTTTGGGGGGGGTTGTGTAGGAAGGTGGATATCTGACTATGATTACCCCTAAATTTTTGCCTAGTGTCTAGCTGGTTTTTCGACTTAGTTGGCCTGAGATCCTGCCATTCAGGATCTCAGCCTGGCTGTTCTCTCTTTAAAATGGACTCCATGTACCCTAGGTACATAACCAATTGGAAGTGGATCACCCTGTCAGCCCCTGTACCAGTGTACACTAGGTACCCAGGGCATTGGTGTACCCAAGGCCTGCCAGGGGCTGAAGCATGTATTATGCCACCCCAGGCTTGGCCTAACAATTTGACACAACTGGCTGATCACTCAGCTGGGGTAAGTTGGTGTACACACCTCTTACTTAGGTGTAGTATACCTATACCTAACCTTAAATGGGACACATGTTAACCTATAAGTCACTCCTATGGCAGGCCTTAACAATCCTGAAGGCAGAGTGCTTGGTTCCATGTGAGATGGTGCTCTGGCATGAGCTGAGCCTGTCTGCAGTGGTCGGAACAACTTCCTTCTACTGTTTCCAGATATCGTCATACCATATACTCTTAAGTGCATTATGAACCTCGCGGTTAAATGCTATCTTTGGTTTGGCTTTATCAAAACATGTCGAGTAAGGTGTCATACGAATTGGAATACTAACCCCTCGCCAATTCTGGCGACGGGGTTAGCATTCCACCCTTCTAGAGGGACACGACATGTACAGTACCTGAAACCCGGGTAAAATCAGACACAGCCTCAGCTCCACAAAATGGATGCTGCCACCACAGACACAAGTCTGCCCTCCTGCTGCTGGGAGTCTTTCCAGCTTGGGAGGTGTGGACAAAGGGTTTCCTGCCAGGGGAGGTGCATGCACCACCCCAGACAGGATTTTGTGTATTGGTCAGGTAGGGCTTGAAAGAAACCAGACATGCCTGTGGCTCACAGGGAGCCTCGGTGCATATGCCAGTTCAAACCGGTCCTGGGGCACACCAGTCCTGGACCTGGGGCGAGCTGGACAAAGGATTGGGGGTGTAACCACCCCCCTTCCTGGTCCCACCCATAGGGAGGGACCTAGCAGGTAGTCCGGCCCCTAGAATCCGCTTAAAGGTAGGAGCTGTGTCCTAAGACTTCAGACATCCTGGAATCAACTTGAAACTAAGAAGAAGACAGGAACTTCGACATTCTGCTGCACAGAAGACTGAAGGAAATCTCCTCTGTGGTCAGGGAGTGACCACCTTGCTAACGCAAGCACCATCCAGCGAATCAACGTCTGCTTTGCCGCCGCCTCCCGCCGGAGCCCGAGCCCAGAGACTGACAAGACCTGGACCTCCAGACCTCTCACCGCCTGATCCACAGTCCCTGAAAAGAGGAGACCCGTGGAGGCACCGAGACACGTGGAGCCAGCCATCTTGAAACAACCACGACAAGCTGACAAGTGCAACAACCGAGGCTCCCTCCAAGTTGTGCTTTGGGATCTGAGAAGCCCAACCCTTGAGCAGCATCTACACCAAAGGTGAGCCCTCCAGCATCTCCACGATCTGCGTGGGGCCCTTCTGCATTTTGCCACTCGACGTGCCTAACCGGTTGCTGGCCCGCTGGCTAGTGGCCATCTTGGCGACGAACTTCAAGAAATACACCACTGGTCTGGTTGCTCCAGACTGGCCCTTGCTCCCCTCCAAAGGAGCAGTCCTTCTGACCTTGCTGGTCAGAACCATCAGCTTATTTCATCTCCTACAACAATTGCTTTTGCCAAGGCTTGTTTGCTTCGATCAAGTCGCCGATACCGCCGACAGCGAGAGCCTGCGTGGGACAGCTCGTGAACCGACTCCTGGACGTCGTCGACCTCCAGGGACCACGTGGCTGCAGAGACAAGCTACACCTTTCTTCCTGTTTGCACCCGACATTGCTTGGTACCCACCTGGCGCCACGCTGGTCACTGCCTAGTGACTGTGAACACTGTCCCCTCTGCTTACAGGTCTTCAACATCTCTGATCCACTCTTGGATCCACCGCATCTCTCCCGGACCGACCGCCTGCAGCATCTTTGTCCACAGGCTCCACGGAACAGATAGAAGAAACCCGACGCACTTCGAGGCCTATGCACCCGCTTCCTGTGGGTGAGGTAAAGCTGTCACTCCTGTGCCCAAGTATATTATTACATCTCTAGTGCCTGTGTTCCAAATCTTGAGTTCCTAGTCCATCCGGAAGATCCTCTTTGCAGTAACTTTGTACTTTTTACGCACCCATTGAAACCTATGGGAGCACGCGTGTGACTATTTGCTCTGCACACGCCACCCGTGGACCTCCTGGTCACTAACTGAAGTTAGCTCCTTGTAGGCCCAGTGATTCTAGAGGCCCTAGGCCTTTTCCCTTTTCTGTTCGTGGTACTTATACCACTATTTTAGTATATGGTTTGAGCGGCCACCAGGGCCTATCCATATAAAGTGCAACTTCTGTGTATTCTACTGTAATCTTGTTTGACGATTTGTGCTCCTGTGCTCATAAAGAGACTAGGGGTTACTTTGAGAAATAAATACATATATATTTTGAATATATATCTGTGTGGTGTCCTTTCATTGGTATAAAAGGGGGTTGCATTTGGTAAAACAGCTGGCTTAACACGCTTCACGAGTTTAGCCTCAAAGACTGCTTAGCCTACGCTACCACTAGGGCAGCTAGTCCGAAAAGGTTGACTTACAACCACACCATAAGGGTTGCTTGGCATGGTACAAGGTGATCACTTTAACTAGTGAGCATCATATACCAGGCCAACTTCTCACAGGAAGTGTAGGAGCGTAGGGTCTGCTATCCTATGGTCACCCCAAATTTTTGCTTTTTGCTTCACTGGTTTTTGACATATTGAGGCTGTGGGCCTGCCAATCAGACCCCCAGCCTGCTGTTCTCTCTACTAAATTAAAACTATGCACCCTAGGTGCATAACCAATTGGAAGTGGATCACCCTGTCAGCCCCTGTACCAGTGTACACTAGGTACCCAGGGCATTGGTGTACCCAAGGCCTGCCAGGGGCTGAAGCATGTATTATGCTACCCCAGGCTTGGCCTAACAATTTGACACAACTGGCTGATCACTCAGCTGGGGTAAGTTGGTGTAATCACCTCTTACTTAGGTGTAGTATACCTATACCTAACCTTAAATGGGACACCTGGTAACCTATAAGTCACTCCTATGGCAGGCCATAACAATCCTGAAGGCAGAGTGCTTGGTTCCATGTGAGATGGTGCTCTGGCATGAGCTGAGCCTGTCTGCAGTGGTCGGAACAACTTCCTTCTACTGTTTCCAGATATCGTCATACCATATACTCTTAAGTGCATTATGAACCTCGCGGTTAAATGCTATCTTTGGTTTGGCTTTATCAAAACATGTCGAGTAAGGTGTCATACGAATTGGAATACTAACCCCTCGCCAATTCTGGCGACGGGGTTAGCATTCCACCCTTCTAGAGGGACACGACATGTACAGTACCTGAAACCCGGGTAAAATCAGACATAGCCTCAGCTCCACAAAATGGATGCTGCCACCACAGACACAAGTCTGCCCTCCTGCTGCTGGGAGTCCTTCCAGCTTGGGAGGTGTGGACAAAGGGTTTCCTGCCAGGGGAGGTGCGTGCACCACCCCAGACAGGATTTTGTGTATTGGTCAGGTAGGGCTTGAAAGAAACCAGACATGCCTGTGGCTCACAAGGAGCCTCGGTGCATATGCCAGTTCAAACCGGTCCTGGGGCACACCAGTCCCGGGCCTGGGGCGAGCTGGACAAAGGATTGGGGGTGTAACCACCCCCCTTCCTGGTCCCACCCATAGGGAGGGACCTAGCAGGTAGTCCGGCCCCTAGAATCCGCTTAAAGGTAGGAGCTGTGTCCTAAGACTTCAGACATCCTGGAATCAACTTGAAACTAAGAAGAAGACGGGAACTTCGACATTCTGCTGCACAGAAGACTGAAGGAAATCTCCCCTGTGGTCAGGGAGTGACCACCTAGCTAACGCAAGCACCATCCAGCGAATCAACGTCTGCTTTGCCGCCGCCTCCCGCCGGAGCCCGAGCCCAGAGACTGACAAGACCTGGACCTCCAGACCTCTCACCGCCCGATCCACAGTCCCTGAAAAGAGGAGACCCGTGGAGGCACCGAGACACGTGGAGCCAGCCATCTTGAAACGACCACGACAAGCTGACAAGTGCAACAACCGAGGCTCTCTCCAAGTTGTACTTTGGGATCTGAGAAGCCCAACCCTCGAGCAGCATCTGCACCAAAGGTGAACCCTCCAGCATATCCACGATCTGCGTGGGGCCCTTCTGCATTTTGCCACTCGACGCGCCTAACCGGTTGCTGGCCCGCTGGCTAGTAGCCATCTTGGCGACGAACTTCATGAAAAACACTGCTGGTCTGGTTGCTCCAGACTGGCCCTTGCTCCCCTCCAAAGGAGCAGTCCTTCTGACCTTGCTGGTTAGAACCATCAGCTTATTTCATCTCCTACAACAATTGCTTTTGCCAAGGCTTGTTTGCGTCGATCAAGTCGCCGACACCGCCGTCAGCGAGAGCATGCGTGGGACAACTCGTGAACCAACTTCTGGACGTCGTCGACCTCCAGGGACCACGTGGCTGCAGAGACAAGCTACACCTTTCTTCCTGTTTGCACCCGACATTGCCTGGTACCCACCTGGTGCCACGCTGGTCACTGGCTAGTGACTGTGAACACTGTCCCCTCTGCTTACAGGTCTTCAACATCTCCGATCCACTCTTGGATCCACTGCATCTCTCCCGGACCGACCACCTGCAGCATCTTTGTCTTCAAGCTCCACGGAACAGATAGAAGAAACCCGACGCACTTCGAGGCCTATGCACCCGCTTCCTGTGGGTGAGGTAAAGCTGGCACACCTGTGCCCAAGTGTAGTATTACATCTCTAGTGCCTGTGTTCCAAATCTTGAGTTCCTAGTCCATCCGGAAGATCCTCTTTGCAGTAACTTTGTACTTTTTACGCACCCATTGAAACCTATGGGAGCACGCGTGTGACTATTTGCTCTGCACACGCCACCCGTGGACCTCCTGGTCACTAACTGAAGTTAGCTCCTTGTAGGCCCAGCGATTCTAGAGGCCCTAGGCCTTCTCCCTTTTCTGTTCGTGGTACTTATACCACTATTTTAGTATATGGTTCGAGTGGCCACCAGGGCCTATCCATATAAAGTGCAACTTCTGTGTATTCTACTGTAATCCTGTTTGACGATTTGTGCTCCTGTGCTCATAAAGAGACTTGGGGTTACTTTGAGAAATAAATACATATATATTTTGAATATATATCTGTGTGGTGTCCTTTCATTGGTATAAAAGGGGGTTGCATTTGGTAAAACAGCTGGCTTAACACGCTTCACGAGTTTAGCCTCAAAGACTGCTTAGCCTACGCTACCACTAGGGCAGCTAGTCCGAAAAGGTTGACTTACAACCACACCATAAGGGTTGCTTGGCATGGTACAAGGTGATCACTTTAACTAGTGAGCATCATATACCAGGCCAACTTCTCACAGGAAGCCTAGCAAACCTATACATTTTTGAAAACTAGACACCCAGGGGAATCCAGGATGGGGTGACTTGAGTGCCTCTCACCAGGGTCTGTTACCCAGAATCCCTTGCAAACCTAAAAATTGTCAAAAAAACACATTTTCCCCATATGTCTGCCATGGAAAGTTTCGGAATCTGCGTGGATCCACAAATTTCCACCCACCCCGCGTTCCCCGAAGTCTTACAAGAAAAACTGTACCTCACTTGTGTGGGTCGGCCTAGTGCCCGCGACAGGAAATGGCGCAAAACGCAACGTGGTCACACCTCAATTTCGCATTGAAAAATGACCCTTTTTTGGCAAAATGACTAGCTGTAGTTTTTGAACCCTAGCTCTGCGGGCACCTTGGGAAACCTAGCAAACCTATACATTTTTGAAAACTAGACACCCAGGGGAATCCAGGATGTGGTGACTTGACTGCCTCCCACCAGGGTCTGTTACCCAGAATCCCTTGCAAACCTAAAAATTGTCAAAAAAACACATTTTCCCCACATTTCTGTCGTGGAAAGTTCCGGAATATGCGTGGATCCACAAATTTCCACCCACCCCATGTTCCCCAAAGTCTTACGAGAAAAACGGTACCTCACTTGTGTGGGTCGGCCTAGTTCCCGCGACAGGAAACGGCGCAATACGCAACGTGGTCACACCTCAATTTCGCAGTGAAAAATTACCCTTTTTTGGCAAAATGACTAGCTGTAGTTTTTGAACCCTAGCTCTGCGGGCACCTTGGGAAATGTGAGAAGTTGGCCTGGTATATGATGTTCACTAGTAAAAGTGACCACCTTGTACCATGCCAAGCAACCCTTATGGTGTGGTTGTAAGTCAACCTTTTCGGACTAGCTGCCCTAGTGGTAGCGTAGGCTAAGCAGTCTTTGAGGCTAAACTCGTGAAGCGTGTTAAGCCAGCTGTTTTACCAAATGCAACCCCCTTTTATACCAATGAAAGGACACCACACAGATATATATTCAAAATATATATGTATTTATTTCTCAAAGTATCCCCTAGTCTCTTTATGAGCACAGGAGCACAAATCGTCAAACAAGATTACAGTAGAATACACAGAAGTTGCACTTTATATGGATAGGCCCTGGTGGCCGCTCAAACCATATACTAAAATAGTGGTATAAGTTCCACGAACAGAAAAGGAAAAAGGCCTAGGGCCTCTATAATCGCTGGGCCTACAAGGAGCTAACCTCAGTTAGTGACCAGGAGGTCCACGGGTGGCGTGTGCAGAGCAAATAGTCACACGCGTGCTCCCATAGGTTTCAATGGGTGCGTAAAAAGTACAAAGTTACTGCAAAAAGGATCTTCCGGATGGACTATGACCTTAGGATTTGGAAACACAGACACTAGAGATGTTACTCTACACTTGGGCACCGGAGTGCCAGCTTTACCTCACCCACAGGAAGCGGGTGCATAGGTGTCGAAGTGCGTCGGGTTTCTTCTATCGGGTCAATGGAGCCTGTGGACAAAGATGCTGCAGGCGGTCGGTCCGGAAGGGATGCGGTGGATCCAAGAGTGGATCGGAGTTGTAGAAGACCTGTAAGCAGAGGGGACAGTGTTCACAGTCACTAGCCAGTGACCAGCGTGGCACCAGGTGGGTACCAGGCGATGTCGGGTGCAAATAGGAAGAAAGGTGTAGCTTGTCTCTGCAGCCATGTGGTCCCTGGAGGTCGACGACGTCCAGGAGTCGGTTCACGAGCTGTCCCATGCAGGCTCTCGCTGACGGCGGTGTCGGCGACTTGATCGAAGCAAACAAGCCTTGGCAAAAGCAATGGTTGTGGAGAACAAGATAAGCTGATGGTTCTGACCAGCAAGGTCAGAGGGACTGCTCCTTTGGAGGGAAGCAAGGGCCAGTCTGGAGCAACCAGACCAGTGGTGTATTTCTTGAAGTTCGTCGCCAAGATGGCCACTAGCCAGCGGGCCAGCAACCGGTTAGGCGCGTCGAGTGGCAAAAATGCAGAAGGGCCCCACGCAGATTGTGGAGATGCTGGAGGGCTCACCTTTGGTGCAGATGCTGCTCGAGGGTTGGGCTTATCAGATCCCAAAGCACAACTTGGAGGGAGCCTCGGTTGTTGCGCTTGCAGCTTGTCGAGGTGGCGGCAAAGCAGACGTTGATTCGCTGGATGGTGCTTGCGTTAGCAAGGTGGTCACTCCCTGACCACAGGGGAGATTTCCTTCAGTCTTCTGTGCAGCAGAATGTCGAAGTTCCCGTCTTCTTCTTAGTTTCAAGTTGATTCCAGGATGTCTGAAGTCTTAGGAAACAGCTCCTACCTTTAAGCGGATTCTAGGGGCCGGACTACCTGCTAGGTCCCTCCCTATGGGTGGGACCAGGAAGGGGGGTGGTTACACCCCCAATCCTTTGTCCAGCTCGCCCCAGGTCCAGGGCTGGTGTGCCCCAGGACCGGTTTGAACTGGCATATGCACCGAGGCTCCTTGTGAGCCACAGGCATGTCTGGTTTCTTTCAAGCCCTACCTGACCAATACACAAAATCCTGTCGGGGGTGGTGCATGCACCTCCCCTGGCAGGAAACCCTTTGTCCACACCTCCCAAGCTGGAAGGACTCCCAGCAGCAGGAGGGCAGACTTGTGTCTGTGGTGGCAGCATCCATTTTGTGGAGCTGAGGCTATGTCTGATTTTACCCGGGTTTCAGGTACTGTACATGTCGTGTCCCTCTAGAAGGGTGGAATGCTAACCCCGTCCCCAGAATTGGCGAGGGGTTAGTATTCCAATTCGTATGACACCTTACTCGACATGTTTTGATAAAGCCAAACCAAAGTTAGCATTTAACCGCACTTAAGAGTATATGGTATGACGATATCTTGAAACAGTAGAAGGAAGTTGTTCCGACTACTGCAGACAGGCTCAGCTCATGCCAGAGCACCATCTCACATGGAACCAAGCACTCTGCCTTCAGGATTGTTAAGGCCTGCCACAGGAGTGACTTATAGGTTAACATGTGTCCCATTTAAGGTTAGGTATAGGTATACTACACCTAAGTAAGAGGTGGTTACACCAACTTACCCCAGCTGAGTGATCAGCCAGTTGTGTCAAATTTGTTAGGCCAGGTCAGGGGTGGCACAATACATGCTTCAGCCCCTGGTAGGCCTTAGATACACCAATGCCCTGGGTACCTAGTGTACACTGGAACAGGGGCTCACAGGGTGATCCAACCAATTGGGTATGTACCTAGGGTACATGGAGTCCATTTTAAAGAGAGAACAGCCAGGCTGAGATCCTGAATGGCAGGATCTCAGGCCAACTAAATCGAAAAACCAGCTAGACACTAGGCAAAAATTTGGGGGTAACCATAGTCAGATATCCACCTTCCTACACAACCCCCCCCCCCAAACGAAGGGAGATAAGGCTGACCTTGACCAGGTAAGCCTATATTGCCCAAGTGGCCATATAAGGAGGAACCAGCACTGGCATGGTTACCCCCTGCCTCATGGTCCACTAAGCAATCCCTCACCCTAAGGGTATCAGAGGGTCTCCACCATAGGGAATCTCTACCTTTGGTGTGTCTTGGCAAAGTAAAAGGCTGGGGTTGAGATGGAGTACTGAAGTGAGTGTCCTCAAAGTGAGGCCTCAGCTTCCTCCAATCATCCTCCACCATGGATGCCTTTCTTTCCTTAACTGAGTTGCACTGTGCTCTCAGGGTCAGCCTCTGGCTACCTAAAGCTGGAGGCTGGGTCCCTTTTGTTGGCTTACTGGAGGGACAGGTCAGGTCTGGGGCCCTAAGGTCCCATGTTTGCCTGTGCCCAACAGAATCCCTCTGGGGGAGGTCCCTAACTACCTGTAAAGGAGATCCCTCAGGAATGTTTTTACCCATCACCTGGCTGGGACTACTAGCCAGGCAATCCTCATTCTTTTGATGGGGGGGTTCTTGTGGACAGGGGCCCTCTTGGGGTCCACTGGCCTCCCTGACCTCTGCAGCCCTGGGCTGACTGAGGCAGGATAGAGAGAGGCAGGCTACCTGCACCAGACTGGGTCCCACCTTGGAAGGGGCACTGACATCAGAGGCTCTGCCAGGCCAGGCCTGGCTACCTCTGGGGCAGTTCCTTCACAAGGGGTGAGGTCAGCTCCCTGAGGAGGCTGACTTTTTCCTAATGTCTGGGGAGAGGGAGACTTTTCTTCCTCCCCACTACTCTCTGTTTGTGTGGAGTGATCAATAGTTTCAGGCTTCACTACACCTATGTCAGTCTGAGTATAGGCTGAGACCATTACAGCCTTGCCAACCTTTTCAGGGGGGCACTCAGTTTGTGTTTGAGCTGTGACTGTCACAGCTCTGCCAGTCTCTACAGGGAAGTCTGTCTGTGCCTGGGCTGTGGCTACCACTGCCCTTCCAACCTTTCCAGGGAGGAAATCTATTTGGACAGTGGTTGTGAATGGCACAACCCCACTACCCTTTTGTGAAAGGCCTACCATTTTAGAATGGGTGTCTTGTTCAACTCCAGCCCAGGCTGAGAGTTCGAAGTCATTCCCTAGTAAGCAGTCCACAGGCAAGGTTGGGGACACTGCCACCCTTTTAGGGCCAGTGACACCTCCCCAGCTGAGACATACCTCTGCCATGGGATGACTGTTCTGTTTGCCATCAATGTTAGTCACCTGGTAGGAGAAACCAGGCAAAAGCTGCTCAGAGGGAACTAGCCAATGGGCCACCATTGTGATGCTAGCTCCAGTGTCTCTGTAGGCCTCAGCTTTGGTACCATTGATGTAGGGCTCCTGTCTGTACCTACCCAAAGTGTTGGGACAGGCAGTGAAGTTGGCAAACCCCATGCCACCATCACAGACAAGAGTGGTTGCTGTAGGGGAATTGGCTAAGCCAGGGTCCCCCTGTGTTCCCCAAGTGAACCCACCCAGATTTCTGGGGGCACTCCCACCACCTGGGGGATTACTGCTGACAGTAAGAGGTGGTGTGACAGGAGTAATTGGAGGAATAGTTTTGTTTTTAGCCCTTGGGCAACTGCTGTCAGTTTTCCAATGCCCAGGAGTTTTACACTCATGGCAGTAAGGCTTTTTACCTGTGGTAGAGGAGGGAGCTTGGGACCCACCACCCTGTGTGGAGTTTTGGGGCCCTGAGGAAGATTTCTCTTTTGCTTTATCCCCACCCTTCTCTTGAGGTTTGGTGGTATCTTTCTTTTGGTCACCACCCTGATTCTTAGGCCTGATCCTGGTCCTGACCCATTTATCTGCCCTCTTTCCCAATTCTTGGGGAGAGGTCAAATCTGAGTCTACCAGGTGTTGATGGAGGAGCTGGTTTTGACAGGCACTTAAAATCTGTTCTCTCATCATCAAATTGTACAATCCTGTATAATCAGATACCTTACTTCCCAGCAACCAACCCTCCAAAGCCTTAGTGGCACATTCAACATATTCAGACCAGTCCTGAGTCTGTGTCTTCTGGGTGTCTCTGAACATTAACCTGTACTGTTCAGTCGTTAAGCATAACCCATCAACTAGGACACTCTTCAGGGCTCTGTAATTTCTGACATCCTCTTCCCTAACAGTGAGGAGTCTGACTCTGCCTCTTCCTTCAAAGGAGAGCCAGAGGATTGCTGCCCACTGGTCTTCAGGAACCTGCTGCACTTTGCAGGCTCTCTCAAGAGCAGTCATCCATTTGTGGATGTCATCCCCACTTTTGCAGGGGGGCACAACCTTAGACAGGTTCCTATTATCAAAGACCCTATCTTTGTCCTTAGGGACAATGCTGCCACCAGTGGGTATAGACCCACTCTCTCTAGGTTGCCTAGCCTTGTTCAGTTTCTCTTCCATCAGGGCTACTTCTAGCTCCTGCTTTCTGATCCTCAGCTGGGCTTCCTGCATTCTGGCCTCATGTTCCCTCCTCTGAGGGGTGGTCATCCTTCTCTTGGAGTGACCTTGAGAGCCTCTAGAGGCATGAGAAGCATTAGAGTCACCTGAGCGATTCCTTTGCCTCCCAAGCCCCTGGTTAAGTCCACTGGGGAGATCCAATGGGATGATCCCATTGTCAGCCCCCAATAGCCTTAGTTTAGCTGTGCCAAGTATAACACTTGGCACTGGGCTAGTTCTCCCTTCATCCTCACTACTTTCTGTATCCTCCCCACTTTCCTCCTCTGTAGTATGATTCTCATCTAAGGGATGGCTATTGGAAAGGGGTACTTCAGTAGCATCTTCAGAAGGGGGGCCTCCTGTTCCTGACCCTAAGGGGCCTAACTGGGAGGCTTTCCTGAGAGCTTTCTGATCTTCATCAGCCTGTAAAAGCTCCCTGAGTTCAGCAGAAGTAGGATTCTTGGGCTGTTTAAGGCCCCTGATATTTGCTAACTGCCTGAGCTCATTTTGATTAAGGGTAGCAAAGATGGATGGTGCCCTCTGGGGGTCACTCTCAACAGAGATGGGTACAGTGGACCCCTCTGCCCCAGCCATTGCTCTTAAGTGTGGGTGGATGTGTTGCAATCTACCTACACTTGGGTTTACCTACTAAACCTATCTAGTAGTTGTAGTCAGGGTGTGCTACTCCCTTTGCTCTACAACAACTAAGTTCAGTAGAACTTAAGTATATCTAATCTTGTTTTATATGTACCTACAGGTACCTATGTGATCTTTCAATTGGTAACCAAGAGATTACAATGGTAAAACACAGCAAGCTCAAATCCCACCGCTGCTCACCAATGTGAGAAGTTGGCCTGGTATATGATGTTCACTAGTTAAAGTGACCACCTTGTACCATGCCAAGCAACCCTTATGGTGTGGTTGTAAGTCAACCTTTTCGGACTAGCTGCCCTAGTGGTAGCGTAGGCTAAGCAGTCTTTGAGGCTAAACTCGTGAAGCGTGTTAAGCCAGCTGTTTTACCAAATGCAACCCCCTTTTATACCAATGAAAGGACACCACACAGATATATATTCAAAGTATATATGTATTTATTTCTCAAAGTATCCCCTAGTCTCTTTATGAGCACAGGAGCACAAATCGTCAAACAAGATTACAGTAGAATACACAGAAGTTGCACTTTATATGGATAGGCCCTGGTGGCCGCTCAAACCATATACTAAAATAGTGGTATAAGTACCACGAACAGAAAAGGAAAAAGGCCTAGGGCCTCTAGAATCGCTGGGCCTACAAGGAGCTAACCTCAGTTAGTGACCAGGAGGTCCACGGGTGGCGTGTGCAGAGCAAATAGTCACACGCGTGCTCCCATAGATTTCAATGGGTGCGTAAAAAGTACAAAGTTACTGCAAAAAGGATCTTCCGGATGGACTATGACCTTAAGATTTGGAAACACAGACACTAGAGATGTTACTCTACACTTGGGAATCGGAGTGCCAGCTTTACCTCACCCACAGGAAGCGGGTGCATAGGTGTCGAAGTGCGTCGGGTTTCTTCTATCGGGTCAATGGAGCCTGTGGACAAAGATGCTGCAGGCGGTCGGTCCGGAAGGGATGCGGTGGATCCAAGAGTGGATCTGAGTTGTAGAAGACCTGTAAGCAGAGGGGACAGTGTTCACAGTCACTAGCCAGTGACCAGCGTGGCACCAGGTGGGTACCAGGCGATGTCGGGTGCAAACAGGAAGAAAGGTGTAGCTTGTCTCTGCAGCCACGTGGTCCCTGGAGGTCGACGACGTCCAGGAGTCGGTTCACGAGCTGTCCCACGCAGGCTCTCGCTGTCGGCGGTGTCGGCGACTTGATCGAAGCAAACAAGCCTTGGCAAAAGCAATTGTTGTGGAGAACAAGATAAGCTGATGGTTCTGACCAGCAAGGTCAGAGGGACTGCTCCTTTAGATGGGAGCAAGGGCCAGTCTGGAGCAACCAGACCAGTGGTGTATTTCTTGAAGTTCGTCGCCAAGATGGCCACTAGCCAGCGGGCCATCAACCGGTTAGGCGCGTCGAGTGGCAAAAATGCAGAAGGGCCCCACGCACATCGTGGAGATGCTGGAGGGCTCACCTTTGGTGCAGATGCTGCTCGAGGGTTGGGCTTCTCAGATCCCAAAGCACAACTTGGAGGGAGCCTCGGTTGTTGCGCTTGCAGCTTGTCATAGTCGTTCCAAGATGGCTGGCTCCACGTGTCTCGGTGCCTCCACGGGTCTCCTCTTTTCAGGGACTGTGGATCGGGCGGTGAGAGGTCTGGAGGTCCAGGTCTTGTCAGTCTCTGGGCTCGGGCTCCGGCGGGAGGCGGCGGCAAAGCAGACGTTGATTCGCTGGATGGTGCTTGCGTTAGCAAGGTGGTCACTCCCTGACCACAGGGGAGATTTCCTTCAGTCTTCTGTGCAGCAGAAGGTCGAAGTTCCCGTCTTCTTCTTAGTTTCAAGTTGATTCCAGGATGTCTGAAGTCTTAGGACACAGCTCCTACCTTTAAGCGGATTCTAGGGGCCGGACTACCTGCTAGGTCCCTCCCTATGGGTGGGACCAGGAAGGGGGGTGGTTACACCCCCAATCCTTTGTCCAGCTCGCCCCAGGTCCAGGGCTGGTGTGCCCCATGACCGGTTTGAACTGGCATATGCACCGAGGCTCCTTGTGAGCCACAGGCATGTCTGGTTTCTTTCAAGCCCTACCTGACCAATACACAAAATCCTGTCTGGGGTGGTGCATGCACCTCCCCTGGCAGGAAACCCTTTGTCCACACCTCCCAAGCTGGAAGGACTCCCAGCAGCAGGAGGGCAGACTTGTGTCTGTGGTGGCAGCATCCATTTTGTGGAGCTGAGGCTATGTCTGATTTTACCCGGGTTTCAGGTACTGTACATGTCGTGTCCCTCTAGAAGGGTGGAATGCTAACCCCGTCACCAGGATTGGCGAGGGGTTAGTATTCCAATTCATATGACACCTTACTCGACATGTTTTGATAAAGCCAAACCAAAGTTAGCATTTAACCGCGAGGTTCATAATGCACTTAAGAGTATATGGTATGACGATATCTGGAAACAGTAGAAGGAAGTTGTTCCGACCACTGCAGACAGGCTCAGCTCATGCCAGAGCACCATCTCACATGGAACCAAGCACTCTGCCTTCAGGATTGTTAAGGCCTGCCATAGGAGTGACTTATAGGTTAACATGTGTCCCATTTAAGGTTAGGTATAGGTATACTACACCTAAGTAAGAGGTGGTTACACCAACTTACCCCAGCTGAGTGATCAGCCAGTTGTGTCAAATTTTTTAGGCCAGGTCAGGGGTGGCACAATACATGCTTCAGCACCTGGTAGGCCTTAGATACACCAATGCCCTGGGTACCTAGTGTACACTGGTACGGGGGCTCACAGGGTGATCCAACCAATTGGGTATGTACCTAGGGTACATGGAGTCCATTTTAAAGAGAGAACAGCCAGGCTGAGATCCTGAATGGCAGGATCTCAGGCCAACTAAGTCGAAAAACCAGCTAGACACTAGGCAAAAATTTGGGGGTAACCATAGTCAGATATCCACCTTCCTACAGGAAACCTAGCAATCCTATAAATTTTTGAAAACTAGACACCCAGGGGAATCCAGGATGGGGTGACTTGACTGCCTCCCACCAGGATCTGTTACCCAGAATCCCTTGCAAACCTAAAAATTGTCAAAAAAACACATTTTCCCCATATGTCTGCCGTGGAAAGTTCCGGAATCTGCGAGGATCCACAAATTTCCACCCACCCGCGTTCCCCAAAGTCTTACAAGAAAAACTGTACCTCACTTGTGTGGGTCGGTCTTGTGCCCGCGACAGGAAACGGCGCAAAACGCAACGTGGTCACACTCAAATTTCGCATTGAAAAATGACCCTTTTTTGGCAAAATGACTAGCTGTAGTTTTTGAACCCTAGTTCTGCGGGCACCTTGGGAAACCTAGCAAACCTATACATTTTTGAAAACTAGACACCCAGGGGAATCCAGGATGGGGTGACTTGACTGCCTCCCACCAGGGTCTGTTACCCAGAATCACTTGCAAACCTAAAACAGTGTAAAAAAAAACACATTTTCCCCACATTTCTGTGGTGCAAAGTTCCGGAATCTGTGTGGATCCACAAATTTCCACCCACCCCACGTTCCCCAAAGTCTTATGAGAAAAACGGTACCTCACTTGTGTGGGTCGGCCTAGTGCCCGCGACAGGAAACGGCGCAAAACGCAACCTGGTCACACCTCAATTTCGCAGTGAAAAATGACCCTTTTTTGGCAAATTGTCTAGCTGTAGTTTTTGAACCCTAGCTCTGCGGGCACCTTGGGAAACCTAGCAAACCTATACATTTTTGAAAACTAGACACCCGGGGGAATCCAGGATGGGGTGACTTGACTGCCTCCCACCAGGGTCTGTTACCCAGAATCCCTTGCAAACCTAAAAAATTGTCCAAAAAAACACATTTTCCCCACATTTCTATCGTGGAAAGTTCCGGAATCTGCGTGGATCCACAAATTTCCACACACGCCGCGTTCCCCAAAGTCTTACGAGAAAAACGGTACCTCACTTGTGTGGGTCGGCCTAGTGCCCGCGACAGGAAACGGCGCAAAACGCAACATCAGTCACACTTCAATTTCGCAGTGAAAAATGACCCTTTTTTGCCAAAATGTCTAGCTGCAGTTTTTGAACCCTAGTTCTGCGGGCACCTTGGGAAACCTAGCACACCTATACATTTTTTAAAACTAGACACCCAGGGGAATCCAGGAAGGGGTGACTTGACTGCCTCCCACCAGGGTCTGTTACCCAGAATCCCTTGCAAACCTAAAAAATTGTCAAAAAAAACACATTTTCCCCACATTTCTGTCGTGGAAAGTTCCGGAATATGTGTGGATCCACAAATTTCTACCCACCCCATGTTCCCCAAAGTCTTACGAGAAAAACGGTACCTCACTTGTGTGGGACGGCCTAGTTCCCGTGACAGGAAACGGCGCAAAACGCAACGTGGTCACACCTCAATTTCGCAGTGAAAAATGACCCTTTTTTGGCAAAATGACTAGCTGTAGTTTTTGAACCCTAGCTCTGCGGTTACCTTGGGAAACCTAGCAATCCTATAAATTTTTGAAACATAGACACCCGGGGGAATCCAGGATGGGGTGACTTGACTGCCTCCCACCAGGGTCTGTTACCCAGAATCCCTTGCAAACCTAAAAAATTGTCAAAAAAACACATTTTCCCCACATTTCTGTCGTGGAAAGTTCCGGAATCTGCATGGATCCGCGAATTTCCACCACCCCCGCGTTCCCCAAAGTCTTACGAGAAAAACAGTACCTCACTTGTGTGGGTCAGCCTAGTGCCCGCAACAGGAAACGGCGCAAAACACAACGTGGTCACAATTCAATATCGCAGTGAAAAATGACCCTTTTTTGGCAAAATGTCTAGCTGTAGTTTTTGAACCCTAGCTCTGCGGGCACTTTGGGAAACCTAGCAAACCTATATATTTTTGAAAACTAGACACCCAGGGGAATCCAGGATGCGGTGACTTGACTGCCTCCCACCAGGGTCTGTTACCCAGAATCCCTTGCAAACCTAAAAAAATTGTCAAAAAAAACACATTTTCCCAACATTTCTGTCGTGGAAAGTTCCGGAATCTGCGTGGATCCACAAATTTCCACCCACCCCGCGTTCCCCAAAGTCTTACGAGAAAAACGGTACCTCACTTGTGTGGGACGGCCTAGTTCCCGCAACAGGAAACGGCGCAAAACACAACGTGGTCACAATTCAATATCGCAGTGAAAAATGACCCTTTTTTGGCAAAATGTCTAGCTGTAGTTTTTGAACCCTAGCTCTGCGGGCACTTTGGGAAACCTAGCAAACCTATACATTTTTGAAAACTAGACACCCAGGGGAATCCAGGATGCGGTGACTTGACTGCCTCCCACCAGGGTCTGTTACCCAGAATCCCTTGCAAACCTAAAAAAATTGTCAAAAAAAACACATTTTCCCCACATTTCTGTCGTGGAAAGTTCCGGAATCTGCGTGGATCCACAAATTTCCACCCACCCCGCGTTCCCCAAAGTCTTACGAGAAAAACGGTACCTCACTTGTGTGGGACGGCCTAGTTCCCGCAACAGGAAACGGCGCAAAACACAACGTGGTCACACCTCAATTTCGCATTGAAAAATGACCCTTTTTTGGCAAAATGACTAGCTGTAGTTTTTGAACCCTAGCTCTGCGGGCACCTTGGGAAACCTAGCAAACCTATACATTTTTGAAAACTAGACACCCAGGGGAATCCAGGATGGGGTGACTTGACTGCCTCCCACCAGGGTCTGTTACCCAGAATCCCTTGCAAACCTAAAACAGTGTAAAAAAAAACACATTTTCCCCACATTTCTGTGGTGGAAAGTTCCGGAATCTGTGTGGATCCACAAATTTCCACCCACCCCGCGTTCCCCAAAGTCTTATGAGAAAAACGGTACCTCACTTGTGTGGGTCGGCCTAGTGCCCGCGACAGGAAACGGCGCAAAACGCAACATGGTCACACCTCAATTTCGCAGTGAAAAATTACCCTTTTTTGGCAAATTGTCTAGCTGTAGTTTTTGAACCCTAGCACTGCGGGTACCTTGGGAAACCTAGCAAACCTATACATTTTTTAAATCTAGACACCCGGGGGAATCCAGGATGGGGTGACTTGACTGCCTCCCACCAGAGTCTGTTACCTAGAATCCCTTGCAAACCTAAAAAATTGTCCCAAAAAACACATTTTCCCCACATTTCTGTCGTGGAAAGTTCCGGAATCTGCGTGGATCCACAAATTTCCATGCACGCCGCGTTCCCCAAAGTCTTATGAGAAAAACAGTACGTCACTTGTGTGGGTCAGCCTAGTGCCCGCAACAGGAAACGGCGCAAAACGCAACATCAGTCACACTTCAATTTCGCTGTGAAAAATGACCCTTTTTTGCCAAAATGTCTAGCTGCAGTTTTTGAACCCTAGTTCTGCGGGCACCTTGGGAAACCTAGCACACCTATACATTTTTTAAAACTAGGCACCCAGGGGAATCCAGGAAGGGGTGACTTGACTGCCTCCCACCAGGGTCTGTTACCCAGAATCCCTTGCAAACCTAAAAAATTGTCAAAAAAAACACATTTTCCCCACATTTCTGTCGTGGAAAGTTCCGGAATCTGCATGGATCCGCGAATTTCCACCACCTCCGCGTTCCCCAAAGTCTTACGAGAAAAACAGTACCTCACTTGTGTGGGTCAGCCTAGTGCCCGCAACAGGAAACGGCGCAAAACGCAACATGGTCACACCTCAATTTCGCAGTGAAAAATGACCCTTTTTTGGCAAATTGTCTAGCTGTAGTTTTTTAACCCTAGCTCTGCGGGCACCTTGGGAAACCTAGCAATCCTATACATTTTTGAAAACTAGACAACCGGGGGAATCCAGGATGGGTTGACTTGACTGCCTCCCACCTTGGTCTGTTACCCAGAATCCCTTGCAAACCTAATAAATTGTCCAAAAAAATACATTTTCCCCACATTTCTGTCGTGGAAAGTTCCGGAATCTGCATGGATCCGCGAATTTCCACCACCTCCGCGTTCCCCAAAGTCTTACGAGAAAAACAGTACCTCACTTGTGTGGGTCGGCCTAATGTCCGCGACAGGAAACGGCGCAAAACGCAACGTGGTCACACCTCAATTTCGCATTGAAAAATGACCCTTTTTTGGCAAAATGACTAGCTGTTGTTTTTGAACCCTAGTTCTGCGGGCACCTTGAGAAACCTAGCAAACCTATACATTTTTTAAAACTAGACACCCAGGGGAATCCAGGAAGGGGTGACTTGACTGCCTCCCACCAGGGTCTGTTACCCAGAATCCCTTGCAAACCTAAAAAATTGTCAAAAAAACCACATTTTCCCCACATTTCTGTCGTGGAAAGTTCCGGAATATGCGTGGATCCACAAATTTCCACCCACCCCACATTCCCCAAAGTCTTACGAGAAAAACGGTACCTCACTTGTGTGGGACCGCCTAGTTCCCGTGACAGGAAACGGCGCAAAACGCAACGTGGTCACACCTCAATTTCGCAGTGAAAAATGACCCTTTTTTGGCAAAATGACTAGCTGTAGTTTTTTAACCCTAGCTCTGCGGTTACCTTGGGAAACCTAGCAATCCTATAAATTTTTGAAACATAGACACCCGGGGGAATCCAGGATGGGGTGACTTGACTGCCTCCCACCAGGGTCTGTTACCCAGAATCCCTTGCAAACCTAAAAAATTATCAAAAAAACACATTTTCCCCACATTTCTGTCGTGGAAAGTTCCGGAATCTGCATGGATCCGCGAATTTCCACCACCCCCGCGTTCCCCAAAGTCTTATGAGAAAAACAGTACCTCACTTGTGTGGGTCAGCCTAGTGCCCGCAACAGGAAACGGCGCAAAACACAACGTGGTCACAATTCAATATCGCAGTGAAAAATTAACCTTTTTTGGCAAAATGTCTAGCTGTAGTTTTTGAAACCTAGCTCTGCGGGCACCTTGGGAAACCTAGCAATCCTATACATTTTTGAAAACTAGACACCCAGGGGAATCCAGGAAGGGGTGACTTGGCTGCCTCCCACCAGGGTCTGTTACCCAGAATCCCTTGCAAACCTAAAAAATTATCCAAAAAAACCACATTTTCCCCACATTTCTGTCGTGGAAAGTTCCGGAATATGCGTGGATCCACAAATTTCCACCCACCCCACATTCCCCAAAGTCTTACGAGAAAAACGGTACCTCACTTGTGTGGGACCGCCTAGTTCCCGTGACAGGAAACGGCGCAAAACGCAACGTGGTCACACCTCAATTTCGCAGTGAAAAATGACCCTTTTTTGGCAAAATGACTAGCTGTAGTTTTTGAACCCTAGCTCTGCGGTTACCTTGGGAAACCTAGCAATCCTATACATTTTTTAAACATAGACACCCGGGGGAATCCAGGATGGGGTGACTTGACTGCCTCCCACCAGGGTCTGTTACCCAGAATCCCTTTCAAACCTAAAAAATTATCAAAAAAACACATTTTCCCCACATTTCTGTCGTGCAAAGTTCCGGAATCTGCATGGATCCGCGAATTTCCACCACCCCCGCATTCCCCAAAGTCGTACGAGAAAAACAGTACCTCACTTGTGTGGGTCAGCCTAGTGCCCGCAACAGGAAACGGCGCAAAACACAACGTGGTCACAATTCAATATCGCAGTGAAAAAGGACCCTTTTTTGGCAAAATGTCTAGCTGTAGTTTTTGAACCCTAGCTCTGCGGACACTTTGGGAAACCTAGCAAACCTATACATTTTTGAAAACTAGACACCCAGGGGAATCCAGGATGCGGTGACTTGACTGCCTCCCACCAGGGTCTGTTACCCAGAATCCCTTGCAAACCTAAAAAAATTGTCAAAAAAAACACATTTTCCCCACATTTCTGTCGTGGAAAGTTCCGGAATCTGCGTGGATCTACAAATTTCCACCCACCCCGCGTTCCCCAAAGTCTTACGAGAAAAACGGTACCTCACTTGTGTGGGACGGCCTAGTTCCCGCAACAGGAAACGGCACAAAACACAACGTGGTCACAATTCAATATCGCAGTGAAAAATGACCCTTTTTTGGCAAAATGACTAGCTGTAGTTTTTTAACCCTAGCTCTGCGGTTACCTTGGGAAACCTAGCAATCCTATAAATTTTTGAAACATAGACACCCGGGGGAATCCAGGATGGGGTGACTTGACTGCCTCCCACCAGGGTCTGTTACCCAGAATCCCTTGCAAACCTAAAAAATTATCAAAAAAACACATTTTCCCCACATTTCTGTCGTGGAAAGTTCCGGAATCTGCATGGATCCGCGAATTTCCACCACCCCCGCGTTCCCCAAAGTCTTATGAGAAAAACAGTACCTCACTTGTGTGGGTCAGCCTAGTGCCCGCAACAGGAAACGGCGCAAAACACAACGTGGTCACAATTCAATATCGCAGTGAAAAATTAACCTTTTTTGGCAAAATGTCTAGCTGTAGTTTTTGAAACCTAGCTCTGCGGGCACCTTGGGAAACCTAGCAATCCTATACATTTTTGAAAACTAGACACCCAGGGGAATCCAGGAAGGGGTGACTTGGCTGCCTCCCACCAGGGTCTGTTACCCAGAATCCCTTGCAAACCTAAAAAATTATCCAAAAAAACACATTTTCCCCACATTTCTATCGTGGAAAGTTCCGGAATATGCGTGGATCCACAAATTTCTACCCACCCCATGTTCCCCAAAGTCTTACGAGAAAAACGGTACCTCACTTGTGTGGGACAACCTAGTTCCCGCGACAGGAAACGGCGCAAAACGCAACGTGGTCACACCTCAATTTCGCAGTGAAAAATGACCCTTTTTTGGCAAAATGACTAGCTGTAGTTTTTGAACCCTAGCTCTGCGGTTACCTTGGGAAACCTAGCAATCCTATAAATTTTTTAAACATAGACACCCGGGGGAATCCAGGATGGGGTGACTTGACTGCCTCCCACCAGGGTCTGTTACCCAGAATCCCTTGCAAACCTTAAAAAATTGTCAAAAAAACACATTTTCCCCACATTTCTGTCGTGGAAAGTTCCGGAATCTGCGTGGATCCACAAATTTCCACCCCCCCGCGTTCCCCAAAGTCTTACGAGAAAAACAGTACCTCACTTGTGTGGGTCGGCCTAGTGCCCACGACAGGAAAAAGCGCAAAACGCAACGTGGTCACACCTCAATTTCGCAGTGAAAAATGACCCTTTTTTGGCAAAATGTCTAGCTGTAGTTTTTGAACCCTAGCTCTGCGGGCACCTTGGGAAGCCTAGCAAACCTATATATTTTTGAAAACTAGACACCCAGGGGAATCCAGGATGGGGTGACTTGACTGCCTCCCACCAGGGTCTGTCACCCAGAATCCCTTGCAAACCTAAAAATTGTCAAAAAAACACATTTTCCCCATATGTCTGCCATGGAAAGTTCCGGAATCTGCGTGGATCCACAAATTTCCACCCACCCCGCGTTCCCCAAAGTCTTACAAGAAAAACTGTACCTCACTTGTGTGGGTCGTCCTAGTGCCCGCGACAGGAAACGGCGCAAAACTCAACGTGGTCACACCTCAATTTCTCAGTGAAAAATGACCCTTTTTTGGCAAAATGACTAGCTGTAGTTTTTGAACCCTAGCTCTGCGGTTACCTTGGGAAACCTAGCAATCCTATAAATTTTTGAAAAATAGACACCCGGGGGAATCCAGGATGGGGTGACTTGACTGCCTCCCACCAGGGTCTGTTACCCAGAATCCCTTGCAAACCTAAAAAATTGTCAAAAAAACACATTTTCCCCACATTTCTGTCGTGGAAAGTTCCGGAATCTGCATGGATCTGCGAATTTCCACCACCCCCGCGTTCCCCAAAGTCTTACGAGAAAAACAGTACCTCACTTGTGTGGGTCAGCCTAGTGCCCGCAACAGGAAACGGCGCAAAACACAACGTGGTCACAATTCAATATCGCAGTGAAAAATGACCCTTTTTTGGCAAAATGTCTAGCTGTAGTTTTTGAACCCTAGCTCTGCGGGCACTTTGGGAAACCTAGCAAACCTATACATTTTTTAAAACTAGACACCCAGGGGAATCCAGGATGCGGTGACTTGACTGCCTCCCACCAGGGTCTGTTACCCAGAATCCCTTGCAAACCTAAAAAAATTGTCAAAAAAAACACATTTTCCCCACATTTCTGTCGTGGAAAGATCCGGAATCTGCATGGATCCGCGAATTTCCACCACCCCCGCGTTCCCCAAAGTCTTATGAGAAAAACAGTACCTCACTTGTGTGGGTCAGCCTAGTGCCCGCAACAGGAAACGGCGCAAAACACAACGTGGTCACAATTCAATATCGCAGTGAAAAATTACCCTTTTTTGGCAAAATGTCTAGCTGTAGTTTTTGAAACCTAGCTCTGCGGGCACCTTGGGAAACCTAGCAATCCTATACATTTTTGAAAACTAGACACCCAGGGGAATCCAGGAAGGGGTGACTTGGCTGCCTCCCACCAGGGTCTGTTACCCAGAATCCCTTGCAAACCTAAAAAATTATCCAAAAAAACACATTTTCCCCACATTTCTGTCGTGGAAAGTTCCGGAATATGCGTGGATCCACAAATTTCTACCCACCCCATGTTCCCCAAAGTCTTACGAGAAAAACGGTACCTCACTTGTGTGGGACAACCTAGTTCCCGCGACAGGAAACGGCGCAAAACGCAACGTGGTCACACCTCAATTTCGCAGTGAAAAATGACCCTTTTTTGGCAAAATGACTAGCTGTAGTTTTTGAACCCTAGCTCTGCGGTTACCTTGGGAAACCTAGCAATCCTATAAATTTTTTAAACATAGACACCCGGGGGAATCCAGGATGGGGTGACTTGACTGCCTCCCACCAGGGTCTGTTACCCAGAATCCCTTTCAAACCTAAAAAATTATCAAAAAAACACATTTTCCCCACATTTCTGTCGTGGAAAGTTCCGGAATCTGCATGGATCCGTGAATTTCCACCACCCCCGCATTCCCCAAAGTCGTACGAGAAAAACAGTACCTCACTTGTGTGGGTCAGCCTAGTGCCCGCAACAGGAAACGGCGCAAAACACAACGTGGTCACAATTCAATATCGCAGTGAAAAAGGACCCTTTTTTGGCAAAATGTCTAGCTGTAGTTTTTGAACCCTAGCTCTGCGGGCACTTTGGGAAACCTAGCAAACCTATACATTTTTGAAAACTAGACACCCAGGGGAATCCAGGATGCGGTGATTGACTGCCTCCCACCAGGGTCTGTTACCCAGAATCCCTTGCAAACCTAAAAAAATTGTCAAAAAAACCACATTTTCCCCACATTTCTGTCGTGGAAAGTTCCGGAATCTGCGTGGATCTACAAATTTCCACCCACCCCGCGTTCCCCAAAGTCTTACGAGAAAACGGTACCTCACTTGTGTGGACGGCCTAGTTCCCGCAACAGGAAAACGGCGCAAAACACAACGTGGTCACAATTCAATATCGCAGTGAAAAATGACCCTTTTTTGGCAAAATGACTAGCTGTAGTTTTTGAACCCTAGCTCTGCGGTTACCTTGGGAAACCTAGCAATCCTATAAATTTTTTAAACATAGACACCCGGGGGAATCCAGGATGGGGTGACTTGACTGCCTCCCACCAGGGTCTGTTACCCAGAATCCCTTTCAAACCTAAAAAATTATCAAAAAAACACATTTCCCCACATTTCTGTCGTGGAAAGTTCCGGAATCTGCATGGATCCGTGAATTTCCACCACCCCCGCATTCCCCAAAGTCGTACGAGAAAAACAGTACCTCACTTGTGTGGGTCAGCCTAGTGCCCGCAACAGGAAACGGCGCAAAACACAACGTGGTCACAATTCAATATCGCAGTGAAAAAGACCCTTTTTTGGCAAAATGTCTAGCTGTAGTTTTTGAACCCTAGCTCTGCGGGCACTTTGGGAAACCTAGCAAACCTATACATTTTTGAAAACTAGACACCCAGGGGAATCCAGGATGCGGTGACTTGACTGCCTCCCACCAGGGTCTGTTACCCAGAATCCCTTGCAAACCTAAAAAAATTGTCAAAAAAACACATTTTCCCCACATTTCTGTCGTGGAAAGATCCGGAATCTGCATGGATCCGCGAATTTCCACCACCCCGCGTTCCCCAAAGTCTTATGAGAAAAACAGTACCTCACTTGTGTGGGTCAGCCTAGTGCCCGCAACAGGAAACGGCGCAAAACACAACGTGGTCACAATTCAATATCGCAGTGAAAAATTACCCTTTTTTGGCAAAATGTCTAGCTGTAGTTTTTGAACCCTAGCTCTGCGGGCACTTTGGGAAACCTAGCAAACCTATACATTTTTTAAAACTAGACACCCAGGGGAATCCAGGATGCGGTGACTTGACTGCCTCCCACCAGGGTCTGTTACCCAGAATCCCTTGCAAACCTAAAAAATTGTCAAAAAAAACACATTTTCCCCACATTTCTGTCGTGGAAGATCCGGAATCTGCATGGATCCGCGAATTTCCACCACCCCCGCGTTCCCCAAAGTCTTATGAGAAAAACAGTACCTCACTTGTGTGGGTCAGCCTAGTGCCCGCAACAGGAAACGGCGCAAAACACAACGTGGTCACAATTCAATATCGCAGTGAAAAATTACCCTTTTTTGGCAAAATGTCTAGCTGTAGTTTTTGAAACCTAGCTCTGCGGGCACCTTGGGAAACCTAGCAATCCTATACATTTTTGAAAACTAGACACCCAGGGGAATCCAGGAAGGGGTGACTTGGCTGCCTCCCACCAGGGTCTGTTACCCAGAATCCCTTGCAAACCTAAAAAATTATCAAAAAAAACACATTTTCCCCACATTTCTGTCGTGAAAGTTCCGGAATATGCGTGGATCCACAAATTTCTACCCACCCCATGTTCCCCAAAGTCTTACGAGAAAAACGGTACCTCACTTGTGTGGGACAACCTAGTTCCCGCGACAGGAAACGGCGCAAAACGCAACGTGGTCACACCTCAATTTCGCAGTGAAAAATGACCCTTTTTTGGCAAAATGACTAGCTGTAGTTTTTGAACCCTAGCTCTGCCGTTACCTTGGGAAACCTAGCAATCCTATAAATTTTTTAAACATAGACACCCGGGGGAATCCAGGATGGGGTGACTTGACTGCCTCCCACCAGGGTCTGTTACCCAGAATCCCTTTCAAACCTAAAAAATTATCAAAAAAACACATTTCCCCACATTTCTGTCGTGGAAAGTTCCGGAATCTGCATGGATCCGCGAATTTCCACCACCCCCGCATTCCCCAAAGTCGTACAAGAAAAACAGTACCTCACTTGTGTGGGTCAGCCTAGTGCCCGCAACAGGAAACGGCGCAAAACACAACGTGGTCACAATTCAATATCGCAGTGAAAAAGGACCCTTTTTTGGCAAAATGTCTAGCTGTAGTTTTTGAACCCTAGCTCTGCGGGCACTTTGGGAAACCTAGCAAACCTATACATTTTTGAAAACTAGACACCCAGGGGAATCCAGGATGCGGTGACTTGACTGCCTCCCACCAGGGTCTGTTACCCAGAATCCCTTGCAAACCTAAAAAAATTGTCAAAAAAAACACATTTTCCCCACATTTCTGTCGTGGAAAGTTCCGGAATCTGCGTGGATCTACAAATTTCCACCCACCCCGCGTTCCCCAAAGTCTTACGAGAAAAACGGTACCTCACTTGTGTGGGACGGCCTAGTTCCCGCAACAGGAAACGGCGCAAAACACAACGTGGTCACAATTCAATATCGCAGTGAAAAATGACCCTTTTTTGGCAAAATGTCTAGCTGTAGTTTTTGAACCCGAGCTCTGCGGGCACTTTGGGAAACCTAGCAAACCTATACATTTTTGAAAACTAGGCACCCAGGGGAATCCAGGATGCGGTGACTTGACTGCCTCCCACCAGGGTCTGTTACCCAGAATCCCTTGCAAACCTTAAAAAATTGTAAAAAAAACCACATTTTTCCCACATTTCTGTCGTGGAAAGTTCCGGAATCTGCGTGGATCCACAAATTTCCACCCACCCCGCGTTCCCCAAAGTCTTACGAGAAAAACGGTACCTCACTTGTGTGGGACGGCCTAGTTCCCGCAACAGGAAACGGCGCAAAACACAACGTGGTCACAATTCAATATCGCAGTGAAAAATGACCCTTTTTTGGCAAAATGTCTAGCTGTAGTTTTTGAAACCTAGCTCTGCGGGCACCTTGGGAAACCTAGCAATCCTATACATTTTTGAAAACTAGACACCCAGGGAAATCCAGGAAGGGGTGACTTGACTGCCTCCCACCAGGGTCTGTTACCCAGAATCCCTTGCAAACCTTAAAAATTGTCAAAAAAACACATTTTCCCCACATTTCTGTCGTGGAAAGTTCCGGAATCTGCGTGGATCCACAAATTTCCACCCCCCCCGCGTTCCCCAAAGTCTTACGAGAAAAACAGTACCTCACTTGTGTGGGTCAGCCTAGTGCCCACGACAGGAAAAAGCGCAAAACGCAACGTGGTCACACCTCAATTTCGCAGTGAAAAATGACCCTTTTTTGGCAAAATGTCTAGCTGTAGTTTTTGAACCCTAGCTCTGCGGGCACCTTGGGAAGCCTAGCAAACCTATACATTTTTGAAAACTAGACACCCAGGGGAATCCAGGATGGGGTGACTTGACTGCCTCCCACCAGGGTCTGTCACCCAGAATCCCTTGCAAACCTAAAAATTGTCAAAAAAACACATTTTCCCCATATGTCTGCCATGGAAAGTTCGGGAATCTGCGTGGATCCACAAATTTCCACCCACCCCGCGTTCCCCAAAGTCTTACAAGAAAAACTGTACCTCACTTGTGTGGGTCGTCCTAGTGCCCGTGACAGGAAACGGCGCAAAACTCAACGTGGTCACACCTCAATTTCGCATTGAAAAATGACCCTTTTTTGGCAAAATGACTAGCTGTAGTTTTTGAACCCTAGCTCTGCGGGCACCTTGGGAAACCTAGCAAACCTATACATTTTTGAAAACTAGACACCCAGGGGAATCCAGGATGGGGTGACTTGACTGCCTCCCTCCAGGGTCTGTTACCCAGAATCCCTTGCAAACCTAAAAATTGTCAAAAAAACACATTTTCCCCATATGTCTGCCGTGGAAAGTTCCGGAATCTGCGAGGATCCACAAATTTCCACCCACCCCGTGTTCCCCAAAGTCTTACAAGAAAAACTGTACCTCACTTGTGTGGGTCGGCCTAATACCCGCGACAGGAAACAGCGCAAAACGCAACGTGGTCACACCTCAATTTCGCAGTGAAAAATGACCCTTTTTTGGCAAAATGACTAGCTGTAGTTTTTGAACCCTAGCTCTGCGGTTACCTTGGGAAACCTAGCAATCCTATACATTTTTGAAAAATAGACACCCGGGGGAATCCAGGATGGGGTGACTTGACTGCCTCCCACCAGGGTCTGTTACCCAGAATCCCTTGCAAACCTAAAAAATTGTCAAAAAAACACATTTTCCCCACATTTCTGTTGTGGAAAGTTCCGGAATCTGCATGGATCTGCGAATTTCCACCACCCCCGCATTCCCCAAAGTCTTACGAGAAAAACAGTACCTCACTTGTGTGGGTCAGCCTAGTGCCCGCAACAGGAAACGGCGCAAAACACAACGTGGTCACAATTCAATATCGCAGTGAAAAATGACCCTTTTTTGGCAAAATGTCTAGCTGTAGTTTTTG